>NC_090380.1:76675783-77275783 GCF_036365525.1 Heterodontus francisci | reverse complement strand
CCTGTGCTGGGACGAGGGAGCAGTACCCCAGGACATGCGCGATGCCAATATCATCACCCTCTATAAAAACAAAGGTGACCGCGGTGACTGCAACAGCTACTGTGGAATCTCCCTGCTCAGCATAGTGGGGAAAGTCTTTGCTCGAGTCGCTCTGAACAGGCTCCAGAAGCTGGCCAAGCGCGTCTACCCTGAGGCACAGTGTGGCTTTCGTGCAGAGAGATCGACCGTTGACATGCTGTTCTCCCTTCGTCAGATACAGGAGAAATGCCGTGAGCAACAGATGCCCCTCTACATTGCTTTCATTGATCTCACCAAAGCCTTTGACCTCGTCAGCAGACGTGGTCTCTTCAGACTACTAGAAAAGATTGGATGCCCACCAAAACAACTAAGTATCATCAACTCATTCCATGACAATATGAAAGGCACAATTCAACATGGTGGCTCCTCGTCAGAGCCCTTTCCTATCCTGAGTGGCGTGAAACAGGGCTGTGTTCTCGCACCCACACTTTTTGGGATTTTCTTCTCCCTGCTGCTTTCACATGCGTTCAAGTCCTCTGAAGAAGGAATTTTCCTCCACACAAGATCAGGGGGCAGGTTGTTCAACCTTGCCTGTCTAAGAGCGAAGTCCAAAGTACGGAAAGTCCTCATCAGGGAACTCCTCTTTGCTGACGATGCTGCTTTAACATCTCACACTGAAGAGTGCCTGCAGAGTCTCATCGACAGGCTTGCGGCTGCCTGCAATGAATTTGGCCTAACCATCAGCCTCAAGAAAACAAACATCATGGGGCAGGACGTCAGAAATGCTCCATCCATCAATATTGGTGACCACGCTCTGGAAGTGGTTCAAGAGTTCACCTATCTAGGCTCAACTATCACCAGTAACCGGTCTCTTGATGCAGAAATCACCAAGCGCATGGGAAAGGCTTCCACTGCTATGTCCAGACTGGCCAAGAGAGTGTGGGAAAATGGTGCACTGACACGGAACACAAAAGTCTGAGTGTATCAGGCCTATGTCCTCAGTACCTTGCTCTATGGCAGCGAGGCCTGGACAACGTATGTCAGCCAAGAGCGACGTCTCAATTCATTCCATCTTCGCTGCCTCCGGAGAATACTTGGCATCAGGTGGCAGGACCGTATCTCCAACACAGAAGTCCTCGAGGCGGCCAACATCCCCAGCTTATACACACTACTGAGTCAGCGGCGCTTGAGATGGCTTGGCCATGTGAGCCGCATGGAAGATGGCAGGATCCCCAAAGACACATTGTACAGTGAGCTCGCCACTGGTATCAGACCCACCGGCCGTCCATGTCTCCGCTTTAAAGACGTCTGCAAACGCGACATGAAATCCTGTGACATTGATCACAAGTCGTGGGAGTCAGCTGCCAGCGTTCGCCAGAGCTGGCGGGCAGCCATAAAGACGGGGCTAAAATGTGGCGAGTCGAAGAGACTTAGTAGTTGGCAGGAAAAAAGACAGAGGCGCAAGGGGAGAGCCAACTGTGTAACAGCCTCGACAAACAAATTTCTCTGTAGCACCTGTGGAAGAGCCTGTCACTCTAGAATTGGCCTTTATAGCCACTCCAGGCGCTGCTTCACAAAGCACTGACCACCTCCAGGCGCGTATCCATTGTCTCTCGAGATAAGGAGGCCCAAAAGAAGAAAGTAATAATGGGAGACTATAACTATCCTAGTATAGACTGGGATAGTAATAGTATAAACAGCAGAGAAGGGAAAAAGTTTCTGAAATGCATTCAGGAGAATTTTAATGATTAATATGTTTCCATCCCAACAAGGAAGGCAATATTGCTGGATATTGTTCTGGAGAATGAGGTGGGTCAAGTGGATCAGCTATCAGTAGGGGAACATTTAGGGAACAGTGATCATAGTGTCATAAGGTTCAGGTTATTTATGGAAAAGAGGAAGTCGTTGAGATACTGGATATTCAGACTGGGTTCCAGCAGAACCACTTGGCCTTGGTCCAAACATGGACTAACGAGCTGAATTCAAGAGGTGAAGTGAGAGTGACTGCCCTTGACATCAAGGCAGCATTTGACCGAGTGTGGCATCAAGGAGCCCTGGCAAAATTGAAGTCAATGGGAAATATGGGGGAAAACTCTTTGCTGGTTGGAGTCATACCTAGCACAAAGGAAGATGGTTGTGGTTGTTGGAGGCCAATCATCTCAGTTCCAGGATACCACTGCAAGGGCAGTGTCCTAGGCCCAATCATCTTCAGCTGCTTCATCAATGACCTTCCCCCCATAAGGTCAGAAGTAGGGATGTTTGCTGATGATTGCACAATGTTCAGTACCATTCATAACTCCTCAGATACTGAAACAGTCTGAGCCCGCATGCAGCAAGACCTGGACAACATTCAGGCTTGGGCTGATAAGTGACAAGTAACATTCGTGCCACACAAGTGCCAGGCAATGACCATCGCCAATAAAAGAAAATTTAACCAGCTCCCCTTGACATTCCACATAATTGAATCCCCCACTATCAACATCCTGGGGGTTACCATTAACCAGAAACTTAACTGAACCAGCCATATACTGTGGCGACAAGAACAGGTCAGAGGCTGGGAATTCTACGGCGAATAACTCACCTCCTGACTCCCCAAAGCCTTTCCACCATCTACAAGTCAGGAGTGTGGTGAAATTCTTCCTACTTGCCTGGATAAGTGTAACTCCAAAAACACTCAAGAAGGTCTACACTATCCAGGACAAAGCAGCCCACTTGATTGGCACCCAATCCAACACCTTAAACAATCACTCCCTCCATTACTGGCACACAGTGGCATCATCGAAACATAGAAAATAGGAGCAAGAGTAGGCCATTTGGCCCTTCAGACCTGCTCCGCCATTCATAAAAGATCATAGCTGATCGTCTAATTCAGTACCCTGTTCCCGCTTTTTCCCCATATCCCTTTGGCATTAAAAAAATATATCTATCTCCTTCTTGAATATATTTAATGACTTAGCCTCCACTGCCTTCTGCAGTAGAAAATTCCACAGGTTCACCACCCTCTGAGTGAAGAAATTTCTCCTCATCTCAGTTCTAAATGGCATACTCCGTATCCTGAGACTGTGATCCCTGGTTCTGGACTCCCCAGCCATCGGGAACATCCTCCCTGCATCTATCCTGTTAGAATCTTATAGGTTTGTATGAGATCCCCTCACATTCTTCTAAACGCTAGTGAATATAGGCCTAGTCAACCCAATCTCTCCTCATACGTCAATCCTGCCATCCCAGGAATCAGCCGAGTAAATCTTCTTTGCACTCCCTCCATAGCAAGAACATCCTTCCTCAGATAAGGAGACCAAAACTGCACACAATACTCCAAATGTGGTCTCACCAAGGCCCTGGATAACTGCAGTAAGACATCCTAGCTCCTGTACACAATGTGCATCATTTACAAGCTGCATTGCAGCAACTTGCGATGCCTCTGTTGACAGCACCTTCCAAACCTATGATCTCTACCATCTAGAAGGACAAGGGCAGCAGATGCTTGGGCACACCAGACTTACCTTCTGGGAGGGCAGCAGAGAGAAGCGGACCTACAGAAAGAACACGGAGCGGGGAGCCGATAAACACAGTGCGAGGCTCACAGCCTACAGAACTTACCTTCTGGGAGAGCAGCAGACAGGAATACAGGTGCACCTGAGTTAAAAAACAAAGTGATCAGTGACATCACAGGAAAGCTGCAAGGTGATTGGTTGGTGAGTAACTTCTGTTCGGGAGTATCAGTAAATAGCCAGGTTACTATTAGGGTGCGTGTGTAAATAGCTGGGTTATAGCATTTCAACAACTGGCAGACTAATAAAGAGTAAAAAATTAAGTATTAAGAATAAGTGAGTATTTTTTTTTTGAGTAGGTTTATTTTAACTAGTGAACTGTAATTTTTTTTGTAGGATTTATCAGTACTAGTACAGTTTTATTAATAATTCTAAGGTGTTGCAGTATTGGTAAGTTTTTTTTTAGCAGGAGCAAAGGGTCAACTATTAAATAAAGGAATGGCAGGAGTGCACCTCCTGAGCTATGTGGGATCTCCAGGATGCTTCCCGTATCCTGAAGAACCATTTGTGCAGGAAGTGTTGTCAATTGCGGCAGTTTGAGCTCCGGGTTTTGGAACCTGAGCGGCAGCTGGCGACACTGTGGTGCATTCATGAGGATGAGAGCTACGTGGATAGCACATTTATAGATGTGGTCACCCCATAATTTAAGATTATGCAGGGAGAGAGGGAATGGTGACCACCAGGCAGTCAAAAAGAATCAGGCAGGTAATGCAGGAGACCCCTGAGTGCATCTCACTCTCCAATAGGTATTCAGTTCTGAATACTGAGGAAAGTGATGCTTCACCTGGGGAGTGCAGCCAGAGCCAAGTCCATGGCACCATGGATGGCTCAGCTGCACAGGGTAATATAGGGAAGACTGGAAAAGTCATAGTGATAGGTGATTCAATAGTCAGGGGAACAGACAGGCGTTTCTGTGGCCGCAGACGTGAATCCAGGATGGTGTGTTGCCTCCCTGGTGCCAGGGTTGAGGATGTCACTGAGCAGCTGCAGAGCATCCTGAAGGGGGAGGGTGAATAGCCAGCAGTCGTGATCCACATCGGAACCAACGACATAGGTAGAAAGAGGGATGTGATCAGAATTTAGGGAGCTAGGTAAGAAGTTAGCAAGCAGGACCTCAAAAGTAGTCATTTCCAGATTACTCCCAATACCACGTGCAAGTGAGTATAGAAATAGAAGGATAAGACAGATGAATTTGTGGCTGGAAAGATGGTGCAGGAGGGAGGGCTTTAGATTCCTGGGACATTGGGACCAGCTCTGGGGGAGATGGGACCTGTACAGGCAGGATGGGTTGTACCTGAACAGAGCCGGGACTGAGTTCCTTGCGGGACATTTTGCGAGTGTTGTTAGGGAGGGTTTAAACTAGTTTGGCAGGGGGATGGGGACATGAGGATAGACTCAGTTGGGACAAAATCAGAAATGAAAATGGAAGGCCAAAAATTAATGTACATGTCTAGAACCCAGAGGAAACAAAGGTTAGAAAATAAAACATTTGGTAGTGCTCAAGGGTATCTATTTCAATGCAAGGAGTATAGCAAATAAAGCAGATGAGATGATGGCACAGATTACAGGTGGCAGTATGATATCATAGCTATTACAGAAACATGGCTTAAGGAGGGACAGGAATGGCAGCTCAACGTTCCTGGGTACAGGGTTTTCATACGTGATAGGGAGGGGGATAAGAAAGGAGGGGGAGTGGTAATTTTGGTCCAAGGAAACTACTACAGCTGTGAGGAGGGATAATATGTTGGAAGGTTTATCAAATGAGGCCATATGGATTGAGCTAAGGAACAAAAAAGGGGCAATCACACTGCTGGGACTGTACTATAGACCCCCAAACAGTCAGAGGGAAATAGAAGAGCAGATATGTAGGCAAATCTCTGAGAAGTGCAAGAACAATAGGGCAGTAATAGTAGGAGATTTTAACTACCCCAATAGTAACTGGGATAGTTTTAGTGTGAAAGGAATTGAAAAGACAGAATTCAGGAGAACTTCTTTGTCCAGCATGTATCAAGTCCAACAAGAGAGGGCACAGTATTAGACTTAGTTTTTTAGAAATAAAGATGGGCAGGTGGAAGGAGTGGCAGTTGGAGAGCATCTTGGTGGTAGTGATCATAATTCAGTCTGTTTTAGCATAATTATGGAAAAGGACAGAGATAGAACCGGAGTGCGTGTTCTCATTTGGGGCAAAGCCAATTTTACTAAACTGAGTGGTTTAGCGAAAGTGGACTGGAAACAGCTACTTGAAGGTAAATCAGTGTCAGAGCAGTGGGAGGCATTCAAAAGGGAGATTCAAGGGGTTCAGAATAAACATGTTCCTCCCAAAGAAAAGGGTGCGACGGCCAAATCTAGAGCCTCATAGATGTCAAGGAGCTTACAGGGTAAGATAAGGCAGAAAAGGAAAGCTTATGTCCAACACTGAGAACTCTACTACAGAAAGCCGAGAGGACTATAGAAAGTGGAGGGGTGAAATCAAAAAGGAAATTAGGAAAGCAAAGACAGGGCATGAAAAAATATTGGCAAGCAAAATCAAGTCAACCCAAAGATGTTTTATCAATACATTAAGAGTAAGTGGATAACTAAGGAGAGAGTAGGGCCCATAAAAGACCAAAAAGGTAACCTATGTGTAGGAGCGGAAGATATTGGTATGGTTCTTAATGAATACTCTGCATCTGTCTTCACAAAAGAGGGGGACGATGCAGATATTGTAGTTAAGGAGGAGGAATGTGAAGTATTGGATGTGATAAACATAGGGAGAGAGGAAGTATTAATGGGATTAGCATCCTTGAAAGTTGATAAATAACCAGGGCCGGATGAAATATATCCTAGGCTGTTAAAAGAAGCAAGAGAGGTAATAGCAGAAGGTCTGACCATCATTTTCCAGTCCTTATTGGTTAAAAAAATAAAATCCTATAGCATCTAGGAATACATAGCAAGGTGGATACAGAATTGGCTCAGTGGCAGGAAACAAAGGGTTGACGGGTGTTTTTGCGACTGGAGGGCTGTTTCCAGTGGCATTCCACAGGGCTCAGTACTGGGTCCCTTGCTTTTTGCGATATATATTAATGATTTGGACATAAATGTAGGGGGCATGATCAAGACGTTTGCAGACAACATAAAGATTGGTCGTGTGATAGGTAGTGAGGAGGACAGCTGTAGGCTGCAGGAAGATATCGATGGTCTGGTCAGATGGGCAGAAAAGTGGCAAATGGAATTCAACTTGGAGAAGTGTGAGGTGATGTATTTGGGGAGGTCAAACAAGGCAAAGGAATACACAATTAATGGGAAAATACTGAGAAGTGTCGAGGAAGTGAGGGACCTTGGAGTGAATGTCCAAAGATCCCTGAAGGTAGCAGGACAGGTCGATAAGGTGGTGAAGAAGGCATATGGAATCCTTTCCTTTATTAGCCGAGGTATAGAATACATGAGCAGGGAGGTTATGCTGGAACTGTATAACTCATTGGTTAGGCCACAACTTGAGTACTGTGTGCAGTTCTGGTCACCTCATTACAGAAAGGATGTAATTGCACTAGAGAGGGTACAGAGGAGATTTACGAGGATGTTGCCAGGACTGGAAAAATGCAGCTATGAGGAAAGATTGGATAGGCTGGGGTTGTTCTCCTTGGAACAGAGAAGGCTGAGGGGATATCTGATTGAAATGTACAAAATTTTGAGAGGCCTGGATAGAGTGGAGGTGAAGGGTCTATTCACCTTTGCTGAGAGGTCAGTGAAGAGGGGGCATAGATTTAAAGTGATTGGTAGAAAAATTAGAGGGGAGATGAGGAAACATTGTTTCACCCAGAGGGTGGTGGGGGTTTGGAACTCACTGCTTGAAAGGGTAGTTGAGGCAGAAACCCTCTCAACTCATTCAAAAGGAGTCTGGATATGTACCTTAAGTGCCGTAATCTGCAGGCCTACAGACCAAATGCTGGAAGGTGGGATTAGAATGGGTGGATCGTTTTTCAGTCAGCACAGACACGATGGGCCAAGTGGCCTCTTTCTGTGCCTAAAACTTTCTGTGATTCTATGATTCTGCAAGTTCCCCTCCAAGCCACACACCATCCAAACTTGGTAATATAATGCCATTCTTTTGCTGTTGCTGGGTTAAAAACCTGGAACACCCTTCCTAACAGCACTGTGGGTGTACCCACACCATATGGACTGCAGCAGTTCAAGAAGGCAACACACCACCACCTTCTCAAGGGCAATTAGGGATGGGCAAGAAATGCTTGCCTTGCCAGCAACACACATATCCCAGGAACGAAAAAAAAGCTAGGGATTCACTTGAGTCCCTATAAATAAGTAAATAAATAGATAGATTAAAACTGTGGTTGTTAGGTTAACAGGTGTATACTTGTAATGTGTAACTCTGTAACTAAAAATAAAAATGTGTAAAGATTGACTGTAGTTCTATCCTTCACCAACTGGCTTTCTTAAGAAATGGATATGGCTAACTGGGTTCTGGATGAACTGCAAGTTTACAGAAGGTGGAGGATGGGAGGTTGACCAGGAAAACATTGGAATAGTCAAATCTGGAGGTGACAACGGCATAAATGAAGGTTTCGGCAGTAGTTGGGCTATGGCATGGACAAAGTTGGGCAATGTTACAGAGGTGGACGATGAGATCTATGTGGAGAGTATATGCAGTCAGAAATTCAGCTCAGGGTAGAATATGATACAGAAACTTAACTGGACTAGCCATATAAATACTGTGGCTACAACAGCAGGTCAGAGGCTGGGAATTCTGTGACGAGTAGCTCACCTCCTAACTCCCCAAAACCTGCTCTTGTAGCCACAGTATTTATGGGACTGGTCCAGTTCAGTTTCTGGTCAATGGTAACCCCCAGCATATTGATAGTGGGGGATTCAGCAATAGTAATGCCATTGAACACCAAGGGAAGATGGCTAGATTCTCTCGTTTGAAATGGTCATTGCCTGGCACTTGTGTGGTGTGAATGTTACTTGCCACTTATCAGCCCAAGCTTGGATATTGTCCAGGTCTTGCTGCATTGGGACACTGGCTGCTTCATTATCTGAGGAGTCGCGAATGGTGCTGAACATTGTGCAATCATCGGCAAACGTCCCCACTTCTGACCTTATGATGGAAGGAAGGTCATTGACGAAGCAGCTGAAGATGGTTGGGCCTAAGACACTACCCTGAGGAACTCCTGCAGTGATATCCTGGGACTGAGATGATTGACCTCCAACAACCACAAGCATCTTCCTTTGTGCTAGGTATGACTCCAACCAGCGGAGAGTTTTCCCCCGATTCTCATTGACTCCAGTTTTCTTAGGGCGCCTTGATGCCATACTCGGTCAAATGTTGCCTTGATGTCAAGGGTAGTCACTCTCACCTCACCTCTTGAGTTCATGTTTGGACCAAGGCTGTAATGAGGTCAGGAGCTGAGTGGCCCTGGCGGAACCAGGGTCTAGCTCAAAATACTTTTTAAATTTATGTACTTACATTTAGACCTGACTCTGTTTGGCAGTCCTAGTCATTTTATTATGTTCTTCGACCTATTCTTTCTAACTTTGTGGTTTTCTACTGCTTATCCATTTTGTTTTTCACTTTGCTTGCTCATCTTGTTTTTCTTTCTCTTACCCTTACTATATTAGTTTAAACTCACTTCCCAGCAAGAATACTGGGCCCAACCTTCTTCCAGTTAAATCCATCCATCCTGTACAGGTCACTCTTGCCCTAGAATTGGTCCCAATGTCATAGAAATCTGAATCCTTCCCTCCGAAACTAGGGCCCATAATTCGGAAGCGCCCCCTTTTTGGGTGAGTGAGTGGTGAAGGATAAATTCCCTGAGCAAGAGTATTGGGCTTCAGACCTCATTATAATCTAGTCAAGGTGGCGCAACTGCCTGGAAACAAAGACTGGAGAAAAACGATCCCACTGCTAGCATCCCAGTGGTACTTAGGTAATTGGGCCCAGAGGTTCAGTCAGGGATGGTGCAGGCAGGACAACTCAGGGCCGAGCGTTGGGATTGGGGGACCTGGAATTGACAGGGCGTGGGGAGGCAGACTAGGGGGCTGGGGATTTTGAGGCCTAGTGTCACAGGGCCTGGGGGCGGAGTGATGGGTGGTAGTGGTGGCAGGGGGGGTTTGGGGTCATGGTGCTGGGAAGTTGGACAAGGGAGCTAGGAGCTGTGTGTGTGTGGACCATTGGAATCAGGAGCATGGGTGATCAGGAGAGGAGGCTTGGAAGTCCACGAGCGGGGTGCAGAGTGGCAGCAATCAGGAGGGTGGTTAAATGTGGAGTCAGGTGGAGTTAGATTCAGGTACGTTACTCACCTTCTTTGCTGCAGGTGATTTTAGGGCTAGTTTCTTTGAGTGCGACCCACAATAGTCCTGACTGGCTTAGGGCAAACCAATCTTGGAGAAGGAACCTCAAACAGGTATTAGGCCCTTATTTACATATGCAAATGAATTAATGCCTGCTTCAGCAACACCTCTTGTTTGTCCTTAACAAATGCAGCAGAAGTGTGGGCTCGCTTCCTGCTCATTATTTTGGGGCCTATTGCAATTTCTCAGCCCAGGTCTTTAGACACACATTTATCTCCCTAATCTTACTATTACTATTCTGACTAACATGTGACAGTGGGAATAATCTTAAGATTCAAGGTCTTGCTCTTTGATCTGACTCCTAAGTGTTGAAATTCTCGCAATGTGGGCAATGTCAGCAAGACTGCATTTATTGCTGCCCATTCCTAATGATCCTGAGAAGGTGGTGCTTGACCTTCTTTGTTAGCCATTGAAGTATTTGTGTAAATGGTGCTTCCATTATGGTATTAGATGGGAACTGAGCAAGGGTATATATCCAACGTAGAATGCAGTACAACTTGGAGGGGATCTCCAATTCTACTTTTGCCTAGGTCTAAAATCTTTTACAACTGTTCTGTGATTTTTCTTATACTGGCACCTGGGAGGCAAGACACCATTTGGAACTTTCATTTGTGGCTAAGTGACAGTTGTGACAAAAACACCTGTCTATTCCCCTAACTATGGAATCGGTTCTTATTACTTAATTTCTACACTGTACTTCCCCCTTATTGGCAATCACTTGCTCCATGGTATGATTTTGTTCAGAATTTCCCTCCTGACAGCTCTTGTTATTTTCACAAATATTTAGTAGTGAATATTCATTTGTCAATTGAACACTTTTGGATTCTTGCAGTGCCTTCTGTTTCAGCTTCCTAATCCAGAGGATTAGTCACCTACTTTCTTCCCTTACTGATATCCTGTAGCTCTGCATGACCATTTATTGGAATGTTTATGTCAGCAATGCTTGTCACAAGAGTTTTGTTTTTTTATTTAAAGCTAAAAATTCTGTGTGTTTTTAAAAACTGAGAAAGAGGATTTTTCTGTGAGCATTGAATGCTGAAACGTGGGGTTTGAACTGAATGGGACAGATGGCAAGACACCTGTTCCAAACAACTCAGCAGAGGGAAATGACAGGTCACATGACTTATTGTTAGAGTTTTGGTTTCACTTCTTGTATTGTGAAAGACCAGTGAGCTGAGCATGCAGTGAAGTCTGGCTGGGATTTGCTTGCAGACCAGAGACAAAGAACTCTCTCTAAAAAGGAAGACTTGCAACTCTTGGAAAGAAATCCTATATTTTGAGGTGTAGCTGTGGTCTGCCTGGAGAGAGGAAAAGGCCCCTGGAGAGGAAAAGACACAGGAAAAGAGGAGTTGCTGCTCTCTGTGGAGGAAGGCTGCTTTGCTGAGAGGAAGCGCTGCATTTTTAAAGGTAGCAGATTCCTATTGCCTCCAGTCTCTGAAAATCTCTGGCTCAGGAGTGATTCCTGTTGCCTCTTATGTTTTGGGAGATCCTGAAAGCTCAAGAAAGCATCTATTGCTAGACTGCTATTTCAAAACCCAAGTAGACCTGTTGCTACACCCCTTGCTGATAGATCTGTGTGACGCCTGCTGCAGATGAAGTGCCATGAATGCCTACCCATCACAGACTGTTCATCAGCCTCGCCTGCAGAGACTTCGATTGGCATCCGACTATTTGATGCTGGGACACCTCACGGACCCGGAAATATCCTACCAGAACATGACAACCTAATTACTTTATCATTCCTAAGAAACAGTCGTAATCCGAAAACATCCTTTTAAAACCAGTTAACCGTTTTTTTTTAATGTGTGCGTGTGTACATGAGGGTCAGGAAGAATAAGAAGTTTGAAAAGGATCCTTTCATATATAGAGTTATCTCATTATTGTTTAAGACTTAGTTTGTTAATAAATAGTTAATTTTGTTGTTTAAAGAAACCTGGTTTGGTGTGCTTTATTCTGGGGGACAAACAGACTGTTTAATTTGGCTATTTTCTGGTAGGTGGGAAACTTTACTGTGACCTGTGGAGTAATGGTACTGAATTAACAGTGCGTTACTCAAATCCCCTCTAAACCTCCTGCCCCTTACCTTACATCTATGCCCCCTGGTTATTCACACCTCTGCTAAGGGAAAAAGTTTCTTCCTATCTACGCTATCTATGCCCCTCATAATTTTGTATGCCTCAATCAGGTCTCTCCTCAGCCTTCTTTGCTCTAAGGAAAACAACCCTAGCATATCCAGTCTCTCTTCATAGCTGAAATGCTCCAGCCCAGGCAACATCCTGGTGAATCTCCTCTGCACCCTCTCCAGTGCAATCACATCCTTCCTATAGTGTGGTGCCCAGAACTTTACACAGTATTCCAGCTGTGGCCTAACTAGCGTTTTATAGTTAGGATGGAGCTGAGCTCCATCATAACTGCCCTGTTTTTATATTCTATTCCTCGGCTAATAAAGGCAAGTATCCCATATGCCTTCCTAACCACCTTATCTATCTGTGCTGCTGCCTTCAATGATCAATGGACAAGTACACCAAGGTCCCTGTGACTCTCTGTACTTCCTATGGTCTACCACCCATCGTATATGCCCTTGCCTTGTTAGGCCTCACAAAATGCAACACCTCACACTTCTCAGGATTAAATTCCATTTGCCACTGCTCTGCCCATCTTACCAGCCCATCTATATCATCCTCTAATCTAAGGCTTTCCTCCTCACTATTTACGACACCACCAATTTTTGTGTCAAATGCGAACTTACTGATCACACCTCCTATATTCACGTCTCAATCATTAATGTACATTACAAACAGCAAGGGTCCCAGCACCGATCCCTGCGGTACACCACTGGTTACAGGCTTCCAATCGCAAAAACAACCCTCGACCATCACCTTCTGCCTCTTGCCACTAAGCCAATTTTGGATCCACTTTGCCAAATTGCCCTGGATCCCATGGGCTCTTACCTTTTTAACCAATCTCCTATGCAGGACCTTAACAAAAGCTTTACTGACGTCCATGTAGACTACATCAACTGCTTTACCCTCATCTACACATCTAGTCACCGCCTCGAAAAATTCAATCAAGTTTGTTAGACATGATCTCCCCCTGACAATGCCATGCTGACTATCCCTTATTAATCCCTGCCTCTCCAAGTGGAGATTAATCCTCTCCCTCAGAATTTTTTCCAATAGTTTCCCTACCACTGATGTAAGACTCACCAGCCTGTAATTGCCTGGTTTATCCCTGCTACCCTTCCTGAATAATGGTACCACATTTGCTGTCCTCCAGTCCTCTGGCACCTCTCCTACGGCCAGAGAGGATTTGAAAATTTGTGTCAGAGCCCCTGCAATCTCCTCCCTTGCCTCACATAACAGCCTGGGATACATCTCATCTGGGCCTGGGGATTTATCCACTTTTAAGCCCACTAGAACCGCTAATACCTCCTCCCTTTCAATGCTAATTTGTTAGAGTATATCACAATCCCCCTCCCTAATCTCTACACCTACTTCGTCCTTCTCCGTAGTGAACACAGATGAAAAGTAATCATTTAAAACCTCACCTCCGTCCTCCGGTTCCACACACAGAGTGCCGCTTTGGTCCCTAATGGGCCCTTTTCTTGGTTACCTCTTGTCCTTAATATACTTATAAAACGCCTTGGTATTTTCCTTTATCTTGCCCGCCAGTGTTTTTTCATGCCCCATTATGCCTCCATACTGGATGTGATTTCATTTCATTTATGTCTGGCATTTCTTTCTATCTCACTGATCATTCTTTTTCCCCTCAAAACTTTGTCAAAGGCTGATACATATTTCAAATCTAATTTTACCTGTTATGAAGTCTAAAACAATATTTACCCCCATGTGCATCCACACACCTTTAAATGGCCACATCTCTTTAAATTTGAGCTGCTAAAATATTTTCTATCTGCCCCACTTAGGCCAGCTACCAGCACTTGGCTAAAGCTGTGCAGGGATTTTATGCGAATTATTTAAATGAGCTACAATCATAGAATTTTATTGCACTAAAGTAGACCATTTAGCCCATTACGCCTGGACTAGCTTTCTAAAAGAGCTATCCACTTAGTCCCATTCCCTGCCTTTTCACCTCAGTCTTTTAGATTTTCATTTCAAATGTTTATGCAGTTCTGTGTTAAAAGCGAATACAGATTCTATTTTCACCATTGTTTCTGGTAGATCATTCTGTGGCCTAACAAATCTTTGTATAAAAAAACTTTGACCTTCCTCTTCAGTCCTTTAGTGATTATGTTAAGTCCCACTAGTTACCAACTCACCAACCTGTACGAATAGTTTTCCCTATTTCTCTTGTCAAAGTTCCACAATTTTGAAGACCTCTATTAGATCTTGCTCTGTTTTATTAAACAGGGCCCAAAATCTCTGGTCCCTTCTCATAACTAAAGCCAATGAACCATGATCTCAACTTAGTATTGTTACAAAAGGTTTTATTCTGTACTAAAATCTTAGAATTCTATGTGTTTTAAAAAACTGAAAAAAGGACTTTCAGTGGACATGGGCACCTGCAAATAGCTGAAATTTTTGGATGTTGACTTTGTATACAAGAATAGGAAAGCAAGCAGTTTCAAGGAAGCCAGCCAGGGTTTTTTGACCTTCTCAGAGCAACACTTTGAATGACAGGGGAGACACTGTGTCTGGTCATGTGATCGGCTCAGGAAGGTTTACTTTCACTTTGAACCCTTTAAAAAAACAGAGAGTTGGACAAAGAGCAGTCATTTTGAAATTTGGTTTCTGACCTGCCTGAGATCAAAGTGAAAGACCCAGAAAAAGACCTCTCTCTGTAAAGAAAACTTGCATCCCTTGAAAAGAAATCCTGTATTTGAAAGGTGGCAGATTCGCATTGCCTTCTATCTCTGAAGAATTCCTGCATCCAGTATGGTTCCTGTTTCCTCCTGTGTTTTGGGAAATCCTGGAATCTGAAGAAAGCTTCTACTGCAATACCGCTGCTAGGCAGACTGTTGCTACACCCCAGTTGAAAGACCTATGTGTTGCCTGCTGTAGCCGAATTGCCTTGAACGCCTATCCATCACAGACTGTTCATCAACCTCGCCTGGAGAGACTTCGAGTGGCATCCGACTATTTGACTCTGGGACATCTTACTGAACCGAAGAATTGCCTACTAGAATGTGACAAACTGAATTATTTTAGTATTCCTTTTATTCCTATGAAACAGCTGTAAACCAACATCCTTTTTCCCCCCAGTTAACTGGTTGTTTTGATTGTATGCGTGTGTGCATGAGGTCGAAGGAAATAAGGAGCTTTTCATATATATTTATCTCATTAGTAGTTAAGACTTATTTTTTTTCTAATAAATAGTTAATGTTGTTGTTTAAAGAAACATGGTTGGTGTGCTTTATTCTGGGGGACAAATAGAGTCTAATTGGCTATTCTTCAGTGGGAAAAATTTATTGATATCCATGGAGAAGTGGGACTGAATTAACAGTGCATTTCCCCAGCCTTGGTCGTAACAGTATATATCTTCTATATCCTCTCTATGGCCTTGACATCTTTCCTAAGGTAAGATCCAATACTGGACACAGAATTTTAATTAAACAAAAAATGATTTTTTTTGGTTTAGCATTACATCTTTGCTTTTGAATTTTATGCCCCTATTCATAAAAGCTAAGATCCCATATGCTTTTCTAATATCTTGCCCTCCTTAATGGTCTAATATTGAAGCCCTAAATCTTTCTGATCTTTTATTTCTTTTGCAGTTTTATCATTTAGTGCATATGTCCTCTGCTTATGCTTCCTCCCAAAATAACTTCATTAAATTTCATCTGACATCTATTTGCCCAATCTATTAACCTGTCTATATACTCCTGAAGTTGCTTACCATTTTCTTCACTGTTGAATGTGTGCAATATTTTGTGTCATCTGCAAATCTTGATTATTTGCCTTCTAAACCAGATCATTTATATATTGTGAGAGGAGCTAGTGGTCTAGCGACAACTCTCTATTTGATTTTCCCTTTTTAAGTGTAACGTAACAGAAATGGAAGGGTGATTGAAACCACCTTGCATCATTTCATGCTATCATCCAGGCAACCCTGAATTGCTAAATAACTTACTTAAAAATCAGACCGTGTCTTGAGAATGAATGCTTAAATTGGCTGGTTTCCTTTCTGTATTTCCATGTTAAAGAAATGTTTTTTCCATTGTATAGATTTGTATATTTGATTTAGTCATGGGAACTGTTTCATTTCTTCTAGAATGTAGATCAATTTATTTGCAACATACGCAATTAACAATAAAACTGTAATAAGTACTGTTTAAATGTTTATGTAAAATGAGTTAGCAGTTTCGTTAGTAAATACAGAATTTGAAAAAAATACTAGGATCCTTTCAAAAAAAAAGTTGCTCTAATTAAATAGTTCTCCGAAATAAGTCCTATTTAAGTGTGAATAAAAAATTCACCAAGAAAAGATGAAGGCTGTCTGACTTTGGCATTCAGCAACAATACTTTATTTAAAATTCATCAGAGATTTATACATAAATGTTAAGAATAATTATTTATTCATTTGAACTTTCTAATTCTGTTTAATTCTAACTATTATTATTTAATTTGAAGTAATTTCTAGCCGCATATTTTAGTTTGCAAACCTGTATGAAAGTTTCTATTATTCCTAAGATTAGTTACTGTCAAAATCTGCATCTGGTGCTGTGAATAATTATGGAAATATGAGAATCACAAAAATTGAATCTAGTAGCACATTACCATTCAGGCCATATTTACACAATTTCATAACCATCTAGTATGGACTTAGACCAGTGGATAAAAATCAGCCTCATTATTATATCAATTTGCATCTCTCAAAACCAAAAATGAGTTCAAACTAATTAGATTATCCATCTAAAAGACCTTTATAAATAGCCAAATGTTTCGATATTTTGTTTGCATACTAAAATGATCAGATTTACAAAACCAAGAGAAGACTATTCTGAAAATGTTGCTGCTGTTCTTCATTTCAACAACCATGACAGATTTCCAATGCAGCAGTTAAAGCATCTGCAATTTTGTAGCACCATATACAATGGTATGATCTCATTACTATACATGACCTTCTGATTACTACTTGGTATTACAAATGGTATTTTCTCTTTAAATAATACAGTACAGGCTGTAGTCTTCATTAGCAGGTTGCTGACTTTATACACAAACCTGCAATCCCCAAAGCAGCTCATCACACCATTTGGACAGGTATCATAAAATCAAAGTCCTATGCACCTCCATAAAATAGAAACGTTATAAAAATTATTGATGGACCCAATCTAAATATGATATTCACACACAAAAGCTGGCTACACATTTTCCAAAGGTGAATCTTGCTTTCTTCAAAACATTGACATTTTACTCACCTCATCATAATAAAATCTGAAATCTGCTCTTTTTGACCTCATGTCCCACAACACAACTGTTCCGCTTTCAAATCCCATGAGCAGCTGCAACATAAAATTGAAGATATATAGTCAATTGCAGATAAATATATTTGCTTCAAACTCTAATGTGGGAACACAATGTGCTGCATTTCTACAAGTAAATATTGTGCTTCTTAGCTGCAGCACTGTGCATACATACCTTAGGAGCATAGAAACAGCAAAAGACATCTAGCAAAAGCATAAAATGTTATACTTATTCAGTCAATGTTATGTGTCTAGTTTTAAATGTGAGATCCAATCATCATCTAATATTTACAGTCACTAGAAGTTCCTGTACAATTGAACCAATAGCATTTTGCTGCAGTTGAATATTTAAAATATTTAAGACATGGGCTGATACATTAAGCATATGTACATGGTATAAATTACTGAGATGAGATGTACTGTGATTTTCAACAGCCAAATATCACTCCATTTGTTAGTTTTTTTCAAAATTTCTTCATGTTAGGTTCAGTCCAGGCAATAAAAAAAAAGACCCAAACAACCATTTGGCACAGCATTTGCAATAACAAATAGTTGACAGGAATATGGCAGGCAGATGGTATTTTAGCAATAATGGCAATTGTGAGGTATGATGACTGCTGTACCTTTTTATAATAATTGCACACTATTTGATTCAAATTCTGTTGTGCAGCAGTTGGGCTGAATTTTCCCGGCCCCGGGTGACGGGCTAGGAGGCAGAGTTGGGCAGCCTATTGATGTCATTAAGGCCCCAATTAGGTGCGATTTTTTGTGCTCATCGGGTGCAGTGGACCCTGTTGCGTGCAGAAGCCACCAGCTTAATGGAGGCAGCCTCCCTGCAGCAGTCTGGGGGCCATTAGAACTGGAGGCTGAATCCCCCAAAGAAGGGCCGTCGGCAGGAAAGGCCGCCCATACGGTACAAATAATGCTGCTGGAGGAGTCGCTGGCTTGATGGCAGCAGTCTGAGCCTGTATTGCAACAAGCTGAGATTTCATGACCTCAGTCTGAGCTTCCACTGCAGCACTCAGATGTTTGGTGGCTTCTACTTGTGCTGCAATGGAAACTGAGACATCAGTCATCAGATGCTACATCATATTCGGGTCGACAAATCATCTTGTGGAGTTGGCCACCACTTCCAAATTGGAAAAGATGAGCTCCTAGCTCTGTGCAAAGCCCTGTGCTAAGTTAAAGCTGGTCTCCTTTATGCTCCATGATAAAGACAGCAGACTTTCTGGCAGGCATGCCAATGCACCAAGCATTTCTGTGTGCATGCCCATCAGCCTTTTTCTGTACACCACCCCACTGAAGTTCTCATCTGAGTTCTCCTGCAATAGAACTCATGTTCGACCTCATCCTCTAGTGAGCTGGCACCTGCATGACCCTTTCCTCCTGCCCTGGCCACAGGCCACTCATGCTCAGTGACTTACCA
Source organism: Heterodontus francisci (assembly GCF_036365525.1). NCBI lineage: Eukaryota > Metazoa > Chordata > Chondrichthyes > Heterodontiformes > Heterodontidae > Heterodontus > Heterodontus francisci. Next base: position 77,257,020 of record NC_090380.1, on the reverse strand, counting down.
TGTGCAGATCTGCCTCTAAGCTGCCCTCTAAAGTATGTGCAATGCAGTATCTGAGCTGGTGGTTGCAAGTGTGAGATTGAGTGACGGTGTTTCTTCTTCATCAGTGTCCTGCTCCTCTTGCACTTCACACTCTCGCACCAGTGCTTGACCAGGTCACAGTTCTTGGGTATCTGAAAGGAGAAAGGTACAAGAGTAGAATTGCTATGAGGGAAGCGAAGGTGGGGTGGTGGGGGGAACAAAGGGTGCATGCGTACACCATCTGCAGCTTGTATATCAGAAGAGATTGTGGGATGAGGGGAAGTGGGATGTGAAAAGGTGGCTTAGGTACAAAAATACAGTCATCTTCTATGGTCTCAGCCCCGCCGTTAGCCACGGCTTCAGCGACAATTATGGTGACCACCATCTCCATGGGAGTGAGGACATGCAGCCGTGCTTGTCCTCCGACGGTTAGCTCCTACTCTTTCCAGTTGTGTGCCACATTGTCCAGCAAGAGAGAGGGAAGTATGTCATGAGTGTGGTGCATTATGTTTGGGTGATGTGGTTGTCATAGTTAAATAGCTGTGAGATGTGGATGTGAGGCTTGCAGCAATGCTAATTGTGAGAAGATGAGGTAAAGGTATGATTGTGAGTGATGAGTCATGATTTTTGGTAGGTGAATGAAGTGGGTTTGGTGAATGGAGAAGTGTGTGAGGCTAGTGGATCAGTTGTAAGGATATGGCATTTAGAGATGAATTTACTGACTTTGACCACTTGTGCTCCTTGCAGCACTGTATCCAGGTCCTCAGGGCAACACTTTGCATTGATTTTCATGGCCACCTGCGCCAACTCCCTTCTAAGCGTCCGTCTGGAGGGGCTCCTAGCCCCCTGTGGATGCAGGACAGCGCTCCTCGCATCCACCTCCTGCACCTGGGCCTTGAGTGTCACATCAGAAAATCTGGGAGTTCACTCTCTGCAATGTTGTGCCATCTTCCTGTAGATCAGAAACTTGTACTACAACGTCCAGTACCTGTTGCAGCCAGAATGCACCTCCCCTTTAAGAGGTGAAGGCTGGATTTAAGTAGTGCAGGCTAGCTTTAATTGGTGCCAGCCTTGCATGAACTTACGCCCCCTGCTGAGGCATACAGCCACTCAACAGTACATTCAACTCTGGAATCGACACTACTGCCAATTTTATTTAAATTAGCAGGCAGCACGAAATGTGAGCGCTGCCTGCATTACTTAGAATTGTTTTTATTCGTTCTTGTGATTTGGGCGTCGCTAGCTAGGACAGCATTTATTGCCCAACCCTAATTGCCCTTGAGAGGGTGGTGGGAAGCAACCTTCTTGAACCGCTGCAGTCCATGTGGGGTAGGTACATCCACAGTGCTCTTAGGAAGGGAGTTCCAGGATTTTGACCCAGTGAAGGAACGGTGCTATGGTTCCAAGTCAGGATGGTGTGTGGCTTGGAGGGGAACTTGCAGGTGGTGGTTTTCCCATGTATCTGCTGCCATTGTCCTTCTAGTTGGTAGAGATCGTGGGTTTGGAAGGTGCTGTTGAAAGAGCCTTGGTGAGTTGCTGCAGTGCATCATGTAGATGGTACACACTGTTGCCACTTTGCGTCGGTGGTGAAGGGAGTGAATGTTTGTGGATGGGGTGCCAATCAAGCAGGCTGCTTTGTCCTAGATGGTGTCGAGCTTCTTGAGTGTTGTTGGAGCTGCACTCATCCAGGCAAGTGGAGAGTATTCCATCACACTCCTGACTTGTGCCTTGTAGATGGTGGACAGGCTTTGGGGAGTCAGGAAGTGAGTAACTCGCCGTAGGATTCCTAGCCTCTGACCTATTCTTGTAGCCATGGTATTTATATGGCTACTCCAGTTCAGTTTCTGGTCAATGGTAGCCCCTAGGATGTTGACAGTGGGGGATTCAATGAACGTAATGCCATTGAATGTCAAGGGGAGATGGTTAGATTCTGTCTTGTTGGAAATAGTCATTACCTGGCACTTGTGTGGCACAAATGTTACTTGCCACTTATCAGTCCAGGTCTTGCTGCATTTCTACATGGACTGCTTCGGTATCTGAGGAGTTGCGAATGGTGCTAAACATTGTGCAATCATCAGCAAACATCCCCACTTCTGACCTTGTGACTGAAGGAAGGTCATTGATGAAGCAGCTGAAGATGGTTGGGCCTAGGACACAACCCTGAGGAACTCCTGCAGTGATGTCCTGGAGCTCAGATAATTGACCTCCAACAACCACAACCGTCTTCCTTTGCGGTAGGTATGATTCCAACCAGCGGAGACTTTTCCTCCTGATTCCCATTGACTCCAGTTTTGCGAGGGCTCCTTGATGGCACTCTGTCAAATGCTGCCTTGATGTCAAGGGCAGTCACTCTCACCTCACCTCTTGAGTTCAGCTCTTTTGTCCATGTTTGAACCAAGGCTGGAATGAGGTCAGGAGCTGAGTGGCCCCAGTGAAATGCAAACTGAGTATCACTGAGCAGGTTATTGCTAAGCAAGTGCCGCTTGATAGCACTGTCGACTACACCTTCCATCATTTTACTGATAATCGAGAGTCAACTGATGGGGAGGTAATTGGCCGGGTTGGATTTGTCCTGTTTTTTGTGTACAGGACAAACCTGGGCAATTTTTCACATTTCCGGGTAGATGTCAGTGTTGTAGCTGTACTGGAACAGCTTGCCTAGGGACGTGGCAAGTTCTGGAGCACAGGTTTTTAGTATTGTTGAAGTGCAGTCACTGTTGCAATATAGAAAACTCGGCAGCCAATTTGCACACAGCCGGAATGTTGTCAGGGCCCATAGCCGTTGCAGTATCCAGTGTCTTCAGTAGTTTCTTGATATCACCTGGAGTGAATTGAATAGACTGAAGACTGGCATCTGTGATGCTGGGAACTTCAGGAGAAGGCCGAGATGGATCATCCACTCGGCACTTCCGGCTGGAGATTGTTGCAAATGCTTCAGCCTTATCTTTTGCATTGATGTGCTGGGCTTCCCCATCATTGAGGATGGGAATGTGCACAGGATAATTGTGCATCGGGATCCCCATGCCTGTTTTCGGGGTCTCACTAATTTTTAGCCTTTTATTCTCCTAGTCGATCTTCCATGGTGTTGCACAAGGCAACACTTCAGATGAAGGGGGGTCAGCTGTTGGGAGACAATTAGACCAGGGCAAAGGAAGACACTGGCACCTAAATTCGACCACGCCTGTTATCTGGCATGAAATGTTTGACACGCTGGACTCGGGTGCCAGAAGAGAGACCCAAAGGGCCATCCTAAACCCATCCTCGTATCTCATTGGAATAAATCTATCAAGCTGTGCAAGACAATCGTGAGTACCCACGCATCTTGTCAGTCTGGGCCCTTCGAATTTTGTCTAACTCAAATGTCAAACCAATCTACAGGTAAACCCAAAAAGTGGGTGAGCAAACAGGATGGTGGGTGGTTGGGGAGGGGGGTGGGTGGTCGATGAGAAGAACACAGTGGCGCAGTGGTTAGCACCGCAGCCTCACAGCTCCAGGGACCCGGGTTCGGTTCTGGGTACTGCCTGTGCGGAGTTTGCAAGTTCTCCCTGTGTCTGCGTGGGTTTTCGCCGGGTGCTCCGGTTTCCTCCCACATCCAAAGACTTGCAGGTGATAGGTAAATAGGTCATTGTAAATTGCCCATAGTGTAGAGAGGTGATAGGGAATATGGGATTACTGTAGAGTTAGTATAAATGGGTGGTTGTTGGTCGGCACAGACTCGGTGGGCCGAAGGGCCTGTTTCAGTGCTGTATCTCTAAATAAAACTCCAAGTGAAAAAATCTTATTTGCTGGTTTCTTTGGTGGCTTTTAGTGGCCCCTTTAAGCAGATAGGGGAAAACAATCAGGTAAAAAAAGAGACTTGCATTTATATAGCACTTTTCATGATCACCAGACATCTAAAATCACTTTACAGCCAATGAAGTATTGTCGAAATGCAGTCACAGTTGTAATGTAGGAAACACGGCAGCCAATTTGCACACAGCAAACTCCTACAAATAGCACTTAATAACGACAAGATAATTTTTTATGTGATGTTGACTGAGGGATAAATATTGGCCAGGACATTGGGAATAATTCCCCTGTTCTTCTTTGAAATAATGCCATGCAATCTTCTACATCCACCGAGCAGGCAGATGGAGCCTCAGGTTTAACATCTCATCTGAAAGACGGCACCTCCAACAGTGCAGCACTCCCTCAGTACTTGTCAGTACAGTCAGTACACTACTCAGTATAGTCAGCCTTGGTGATATATAAAAGCAATTGCTAACTATAAGGTGCTTTATCCTTCAGAAGGATATAACCTTAATTGGTTTCACTGAAACAGAAGATATAATATTAGCGTAAAAACAAAGCTATGCCCAATAAATTGGCAGCTGAAGCCTAACTTTGTATCCAGAAGTGGCGAGGAGAGTAGCAGACATGGGTCAAAGCCATGCCACTATTAATTCCAGCCACAAACATGAAGAACAAACACCCTAACAGGAAAACTCCTGGAGAGAAAAGCCAGCTTTCCATGAGCTGTTTTGATTTCTTTTTGTGCTTGTGCACTAGCATTTAGTGATTTGAGCACTTGGAAACCCAAATCCTTTTGCTCATACGCTGTTCCAAGTCTCTCAACATTAAAAAAATATTGGAATTTGCCTTTTTTTGGATCCAAAGTAGATGACCTCAGGAACATTTCCCAAAGGTCCCCAACTGTGTCCTCCTACTGCTGGTTTTCACGGTAGGCAGCCGGCCTGCCTGTCAATTTGACCAGCTGCTGGTGGGAAAGAGAAGAAAATTATAATGAGGTCCTGTCACTAAAGTCAGCAGGACCTCCGCATTACCGGAGTTGCCGATTTTCCCTGTCTCCCCCACTCCCTCCCCGCCTCCCTGTAAATATCAGGCTGTTACGACCAGGTGAGAAAGGGGTCTAGGGGTCCCTCTTAGCCTTCACCTGGTCTTACCGTAACAGGGTTTAATTTTAAACACACCGTGTTTTTAGCTCCCCCTTAGCAAATCCTTTCTCACTAACTTCCAATTATAAGGCAAAGAATCTAGCCAAACAGGTTTTCTTAGGTTTAAAGAAAAAAGGTTGAAATTTATTAAACTTAAACTCTAAATTGGTTAACGCCTATGGATACACGACGTGCTCATGTTAGCATGCATATGCAATACACACATGCAGATAGAGAGAGACAGAACAGAGCAGAAGAGATAAAGTGGAAAAGTTTGAGGCAATCGCTGAAGAGGGTTTTGTTACAGATCTTCGAGCTCACTGTAGAGTCGTTGATTGTAGATAGATCTTGCTTTTCGTTGGCACCCAGTACTCTTCTTAAACCTTGTTCACTGTAGGAGTCTTTTCTCTCTTGGGGTTCATGTGTCTTCAGTGGATTTGGAGTTCCATGAGAAATGGGAGCAGACAGGAGAGGCTGTGGCAAGCCAGCCGGGAGAGGTTTTTTTCAGTCCAGGAGCTAACAGACACTCTGAGTTCAAAATGTTTGTACCATTTAGAAAACCCCAGGTTGCTAAGCAGGTTAGTCATGTGACTAGCTGGTCTGACCATGTCTTGGTTCTGTGGATTGTATTATCTTAGCAGGACCTGGAATGTGCTTCCCTGCCTTCAATGTTTGGTGCTCAAAATCAATTGTGGGTTAAATGGATAACGGGAGTAACTACTCTTGTCCCTATTGGTAGGTAAATGTCTTTCAGCCAAGTGTCTGGCAGTCCTTGTAACAGGCCTTCTCTTCCTCCCAGCAACAATTTGAAACTTAATGTTCATGTGGCAAAATTAATATGCCTCATTCTTGGCAGGTGGGGGCCCAGCATGACACCTCCACACCCAGCAGAATGAAATGCAATTTGAGAAAAGCGCATTTCATTAAAAAGGGTCGAGAGAGAAAATATAAGATACAGGGGAAAAGCACACATCTCTCTCTCTCACTCATTCACATTCATTCATAAATCCTAAAACTTATTACAGCCTGTCTTTTCTGGGTGCCAGTGCTGCTTTATTTTCCCCCTTTTTGGTGTCCCAGTAAACATGTGGTTTTTGGGGAAGTTTTTTTTTCAGTTTGCCCATTTCCATGACTGCCGAGGGTCTTTGTTCCTGTTGAAGTCGGCAAAGGGGGTGGGTGGGGGAGTGGCTTAGATTTAATTAGCCTTAAGTTGGAATTTTTTTCTTCAGGAGAGTCTGTACTGGTTGGGTCTATTCTGAACTCACTTTCAGTGCTTTGCGGAGTCAGGCAAAGGCTTTTGACTTCAGCGGTTGGGTAGTTCTCTTTTTTCTGACTGTGGGAGAGGATTCTTTGATTCTTTGCTAATCTCCCCTTTGTCCTCTGGGACACTCCTGCCAACAGGTATTTTTGCAGACTCTACTGCACTCCCCTGTGGCACATCGACTAGGTGAAGTATCACCCTCACAGTTTCTCCACCCCCTCTGCAGTTTCCTGTAAATACTGTTAGCACTGGTGGGTGATTCTAGTGTCTGCATTTACATAGGAGGATGTGGGGTCTAACTTTTCACATTTTTCAGGGTTGGCTGACTGGACAGCAGGTGTTTTCATCCGGGATTCCTCCCAGACTTCCTTCAACCTGCACTCTTGGTCGCTTTTTCCCTTTCCCTTTCTAACCTTTTGCCAGTCTTGTGCCTGCCTGCCCCGTTTTGTTCTTGGTGGGGGTCTCTTACATTCACCAGCCCTCAGCTGGAGGGTCCTCCTAACACCGGTACAGGACTCAGGGGTGCAGGTTTCACTGTAGGTTGGGGTTCCTCCTCAACCTGACACGTGGCAACTCCTGCAGTACTCCACCATGTCTTTGTGGAGTTTTGGCCAGTCAAACTGCTGTCTTATGCGGGCTCTGGTCTTTCGTATACCGGCATGTACAGCCACTGTAGTCTCATGCGCCCTTCTTAATATTTATCTCCGGTACCTCAGCGGCATGACTAACTGGTGAACTACTGTCCACTCCTTGCTCTCAATCTGTGAGGAGAACTCCATTTCCTCATCGGTATCTCATTCTTTAAATAGTAGTAATCAGGGCCTCCCTCTGTTTCACTTTCAGGCTGGGCAGCCTGTGCTAACTCTTGCAATAATGGGTCGGCTTGCTGAGCCTCAGCTAGGGAAAATCCATTTAATTCATTCCCTGGGTCTCCTAACTTTCCAAAGAAGGTCTCAGACAGACAGATCTGGTCATATGCCTGCAGTGCCAATTCAGTCTCCTCTGGGGGAGCTGGTTTGAACATGGCCTGATCCGCTCCACATTCAGGGAAACTACAGAGGTCCGTCTCCTGCCACTGCCCTGTCTCCCTGACTTCCTGCGGTGTTTCTTTCACTACTGGGGGGGCTACCACCTTCACCCCTGCCAGAGCATTACCTAGGAGCAGGTCAACCCCGTCCACAGGCAAACTAGGGACAATCCCTATGGTCACCGGTCCCGAAACTAGGTTGTACGCCAGGTGCACCTGCTGTACAGGTACAGGCATACACTGCTCTCCAATACCATTCATCACCATTTTGGTGCTCACTGCACTCTTTGGGGGAAAGGTCAGGCCTTTACCCAGTAAAAGGGATCTAGTGACCCCTGTGTCCCTGAGAATTACTATGGGCTTGCTTGCCCCACTCGAGGAGTATGGGGTTACTTTCCCTTTAAAAACAAAACCCTGATAGCCTTCAGGAATCCTACTACCTTTTCCTGCACTTGCAGTAGTAAACTTCCTGGGTTGCACTCTTACTGCAGTTAAAGCTACAGCTTGCTCTGTCGTGCTCTCCTCCAGGATTCCTTCTTCACTGAGCGTAAGTGCCCTGATTAACCCTATACGTTTTCCCTTTAATTTCCAGCAGTCAGCTTTTAAATGCCCTGCTTTATTACAATGGAAGCACACAGGTCTCTGGGTCTCACTCTTGCTCACAGCACCTTCCTTTTTGGCTAGAGGAAGTCCCCCTGTGTCTCCTGCTTTCCTTTCTCTCCCAGGACTGGTTGGGCTCCTATCACCTTTCCACCCTTTATCCTTTTCAAATTTGTGGGGGTGACTAGGAAAGGTTCTCCCCTGGGAAACTGACTTATAAATTAAAGCAAACTCATCAGCCAGAACGGCCGCTTGCCGGGCTCCCTGATCCCGCTGCTCCTCTACATGGGTCTTTATGGAGAGTGGGAGACAGTGTTTAAATTCCCCTAACAGAATTACTTTTCTGAGATTCTCATTGCTGAGCTGTACTTTAAGAGCCCTTAGCCATTGGTCAAAAGCCAGCTGCTTACTTCTTTCAAACTCTAGATAAGTTTGATTAGCTTGCTTCTTGAGTGTTCTAAACTTTTGGCAATAGGTTTCGGGTACAAATTCACATGCTCGGAGGATAGCATTTTTTGTAAGTTCATAATTTGATGAACTCTCATCCAGCAACAGGGAATAAACCTCACGATTAGCTTACTTTGTAATAGAGGAGACCAGGTCTCAGCTGGCCATTTTAGCTGCCTTGCCAGTTTCTCAAAGGAGACAAAAAATCTTCTACATCTTCCTCATTGAATTTTGAGATTAGTTGAGCTAGTTTTAACAATTTTGTACCCAGCCTTGAATTACGCTCCTCCATATTGGCCATGCTTTCACTGGGGTTACTCTGTCGCCCCCTAGTTAATTCAAGCCGCTTCAGCTCTCTTTCTTCGCATTCTTTCTGAAAGGCTCTTTATTTCTTTTTCCCTCTCTTGTCTCTCTCTCTTTCTCTTTCCTCGTATTCAAGTTTCCTCTGTTCCAATTGTATCTTGCTAGCAATACCCTGTCAGAATCTATTTCTAACCCTGTTTCTGCTTCTTCAGATTCAAGGGAAAATTGGTTGGCTACTAGCCTTAGGAGATCAGACTTCCTGGTCTTGCCACATATAGTGATCCCACACTGCTCAGCCATTTTCCTCAACTCCTCCATAGAAAGTGCTTTTATCTTATCCCAAGTTACTTCACCCTGGCTTGGGGAGCTACTAGCTTCAGTTGCAGGCATGTTAGTATTCAAGCACACACAACCACAAGAAAATCTGTATTAAAATCTTGCTCATTTTTCATTGGGAACAATTTGGCTTCCCACTTCCAATTTCTCTCGTTTGTCTGTGGGTCAAATCCAGGACGGTAGCCCCCAAATTTCTGTTACGACCAGGTGAGAAAGAGGTCTGGGGTTCCTCTCAGCCTTCACCTGGTCTTACCATAACAGGGTTTAATTTAAAACACACTGTGTTTTTAGTTCCCCCTTCATGAATCCTTGTTCACTAACTTCCAATTATAAGGCCAAGAAACTAACCAAACAGGTTTTCTTAGGTTTAAAGAAAAAAGGTTGAAATTTATTAAACTTAAACTCTAATTCGGTTAACGCCTACAGATACACGATGTGCCCATGCTAGGATGCATATGCGATACACACATGCAGACAGAGACAGAACATAACTGAAGTCCCTCATCTCTGGTATCATTTTAGTAAATTCCCTCTGCACCTTTCCAAGGTCTTTTCAAACACCTGAATGTTTAGTTAGCAGACATCTTAGACCTAAGGAATTTGTTTGTCCAAACATCAATTTGGAGGAGCTCATGGTGTCGGGGGTAACATATTAGCATGGATAGAAGATTGGCTGGCTGGCAGAAAACAGAGAGTATGCATAAATGGGTCCTTTTCTGATTGGCAGGATGTGACAAGTGGAGTCTGCAGGGGTCTGTGCTGGGGCCTCAACCTTTTACAATTTATATCAATGACTTAGATGAGGGGAGGAAATGGTAGCTAAATTTGCAGATGACACAAAGACAGGTAGGAAAGTATGTTGTGAAGAGGACATAAGGAGGTTGCAGACCGATATAGTTAGGTTGAGTGAGTGGGCAAAAATCTGGCAGCTGGAGTATAATGTGGGAAAATGTGAAGTTGTTCACATTGGCAGGAAGAATAAAAAAGCAGAGTATTACTTAAACGGAGAATGACTGCAGAGTTCTGAGGTGCAGAGGGATCTAGCTGTTTTAGTGCATGAACCACAAAAGTTAGTGTGCAGGTACAGCAAGTAATAAAGAAGGCTATTGGAATGCTATCCTTTGTTACGAAAGGCATTGAAAATAAAAGTAAGGATGTTATGCTTCAGTTATACGGGGCATTGGTGAGACCACATCTTGAATACTGTGTGCTGTTTTGGTCTCCTTATTTAAGGAAGGATGTAAATGCATTGGAGACGGTTCAGAGGAGGTTTACTAGACTGATACCTGGAATGAGCAGGCTGTCTTATGAGGAAAGGTTAGACAGTCTGGGCGTGTTTTCACAGGAGTTTAGAAGAGTGAGGGGAGACTTGATTGAAGTATATAAGATCCTGAACAGTCTTGACAAGGTGGATGTGGAAAGGATATTTCCTCTTGTGGGTAAGTCCAGAACTAGGGGGCACTGTTATAAAATTTGGGGTCACCCTTTTAGGACAGAGATGAGGAGAGATTTTTTCTCTGAGGGTTGTGCGACTTTGGAACTCTGCCTCAGAAGGTGGTAGAGACGGGATCATTGAATATTTATAAGGCGGAGGTAGATAGATTCTTTTTTTTCATTCATGGGATGTGGGTGTCGCTGGCTAGGCCAGCATTTATTGTCCGTCCCGAATTGCCCTTGAGAAGGTAGTGGTGAGCTGCCTTCTTGAACTGCTGCAGTGCATGTGAGGTAGGTACACCCACAGTGCTCTTAGGAAGGGAGTTCCAGGATTTTGACCCAGCGACAGTGAGGAATGGCGATATAGTTCCAAGTCAGGATGGAGTGTGACTTGGAGGGGAACTTGGGTGGTGGTGATCCCATGCATTTGCTGCCTTTATCCTTCTAGTTGGTAGAGGTTACGGGTTTGGTAGGTGCTGTATAAGGAGCCTTGGTGCGTTGCTGCAGTGCATCTTGTAGATGGTACACACTGCTGCCTCTGTGCGTTGGTGGAGGAGGGAGTGAATGCTCATGGATGGGGTGCGAATCAAGCGGGCTGCTTTGTCCTGGATGGTGTCGAGCTTCTTGAGTGTTGTAGGAGCTGCACCCATCCAGGCAAGTGGAGAGTATTCCATCACACTCCTGACTTGTGCCTTGTAGATGGTGGACAGGCTTTGGGGAGTCAGGAGGTATGTTACTCACCGCAGACTTCCCAGCCTCTGACCTGCCCTTAGGATGTTGATTGTGGGGGATTCAGTGATCGTAATGCCATTGAATGTTAAGAGGAGATGGTTAGATTCTCTCGTGTTGGAGATAGTCATTGCCTGGCACTCTTGTGGCGCAAATGTTACTTACCACTTATCAGCCCAAGCCTGGATATTGTCCAGGTCTTGCTGCATTTCTACATGGACTGCTTCAGTATCTGAGGAGTCGTGAATGGTGCTGAACATTGTGCAATCATCAGTGAACATCCCACTTCTGACTTTATGATTGAAGGAAAGTCATTGATGAAGCAGCTGAAGATGATTGGGCCTAGGACACTACCGTGAGGAACTCCTGCAGTAATGTCCTGGAGCTGAGATGATTGACCTCCAACAACCACAACCATCTTCCTTTGCACTAGCTATGACTCCAACCAGCAAAGAGTTTTCCCCCGACTCCCATTGCCTTGAGTTTTGCTAGGGCTCCTTGATGCCAAACTCAGTCAAATGCTGCCTTGATGTCAAGGGCAATCACCCTCACCTCACCTCTTGTGTTCAGCTCTTTTGTCCATGTTTGAACCAAGGCTGGAATGAGGTCAGGAGCTGAGTGGCCCTGGCGGAACCCAAACTGAGCATCACTGAGCAAGTTATTGCTAAGCAAGTGCTGTTTGATGGCACTGTTGATGACACCTTCTATCACTTTACTGATGTTTGAGAGTAGACTGATGGGATGATAATTGCCCGGGTTGGACTTGTCCTGCCTTTTGTGTAAAGGACATACCTGGGCAATTTTCCACATTGCCGGGTAGGTGCCAATGTTGTAGCTGTATTGGAACAGCTTGTCTAGGGGCACGACACGTTCTGGAGCACAGGTCTTCAGTACTATTGCCGGAATATTGTCAGGGCCCATAGCCTTTGCAGTATCCAGTGCCTTCAGTCATTTAGATAGATTCTTGTTAGGCAAGGGAATCAAAGGTTATCGGGGGTAGATGGGAGTGTGGAATTTGAGACGGAGCAGGCTTGAGGTGCCGAATGGCTTACTTCTGCTCCTAACTTGTATGTTCATATGTTTGATTTTGAATAGCTCTCTCCAATCTCCTCTCAGTCTTCTCTTCTCCAAGGAAAACAGTCCCAACTTCTCCAAACTATCTTCATAACTGAAATTCATCATCCCTGGAACCATTCTCGTGAATCTTTTCTGCACTCTCTCCAGTGCCTTCACATCTTTCCTAAAGTGTGGAATCCAGAACTGGATGCAATACTCCAGCTGAGGCCGAACTAGTCTCTTATACTAGTTCAACATAACCTCCTTGCTCTTGTACTCTCTGCCCCTATTAATAAAGCCTAGGATACTGTATTAACTGTTCTCTCAACCTGTCCTGCCACCTTCAATGACTTATGCACATATACACCCAGGTCCCTCTTCTCCTGCACCCCCTTTAGAATGTACCCTTTATCTTATATTGTCTCTCCATCTTCTTCCTACCATTCTGTTCCATCTTGAACAACCTGGCAGCAAGCCAGAGTTTTCTTTGTGGACGCAGGAGGAGCATTCCTGCTCCTCACGCTAAAACAAGATTTGAACATTTCTTACTTCCTTTTTTTAGCAGCTAGCAGCAGTCTCTTTAGGGACCACTGGTTAGGCTGCTCAGCACTTAGTACAAATAGATAGCGTGAGCGCATACCTGAGATTTGTAATCAGATCCCAGAAACCAGTCTAGGACAATGGTTTGCATATTTAAGCAGCTTGTTTCAGGCAGGCAAGTTGCTCACCCACTTAAGAGCCACCTGACAACTGAATCAGTTAAGTCATGGACATCAACAAGGCAGAAATTCTAGGTAAATCCCATAGACTCCTGCTGCTTTGCCTGGATTGGTCGTTGACAGAGCACTGTCCACTTCCACGTGTGTAAAGGCTTGAGAGGTTTGTCTGCCCTGGCACAATCCTGAGAGACTGTATCATGGCTGCTTCTACCATCCACTTATCTTTCCTGCTGAGCGATATCTTTGAGTTTATTAGGAGTTGTGAAGCGACGGCACCAGTGTTAACTCTGGGCTGCTGGTGTGGTTGTTGCTTGGCTGCTCCCAAGCAGTGCAGGGGTTTCCCACCACCTTATAAGGTGTCCTTCATCAAGGGACTTGAGGAGTGCTGTAGCCACATTGGGGTCCTCATTTTCCCTCTATTCTTCCAGGAACCGTTCACTTTCCGGGGTCCAACAAAGGATGAAGGTTTTTTGAAGCCCTGGGAACAAATTTGGTGGCTGCCAGTTTGAGGAGTGAAGTGGTTGTAGTTTTCAGGGATCTGGTTAATGGTGGTTACTCTGTATCTGCTGTAGGCATCCAAGCTGCCCTTCTGCAGATTCCAACGTGGTTTTAGATTTCAGGGATAATAAAGCTGAGAAAGAGGATCAGCAACAAGAATATACATTTCAACGTTGAAGGTCTATCCTGAGCAAAACGTGAGTTACTTGCAAAAGACCTCTCTGACAGGGATGTGGACATATCACCCTGCAAAAAACCCACCTCGCAGATCCCTCCAACCGTCGAGCCCACATTCCAGGGTACCAACTCATTGCGAGCAGGGATAAAAAGAAATAGGATTCAGCCACCTACATCAAGGAAAGCCCACCAAAGACACAGAAGACCTAAATCAGACAACCCCCACTCCATCTCTATTAAAGTAGGTAACCTGATCATCACAAATGCCTACAAGCCATCAAATGACCTTTGGCCCAACATTGTAATACAGCCTGGAGCACAGCCAATCATCTACATGGTGACTTCAACAACCAACATCACAAGTGGGGGTACCCCAACAACAACACTGCGAGAGAACAACTGTCAAACTGGGCCTCCATGTATGACTTAAAACTTGTTTACGATGCAAAGCAAACTAGCACATTCCATTCCGCCAGGTGGAAGAAGAACTACTCACCTGATCTTTGCTTCATGACCCATGACAACAACGGCTAACCATTGATGTGCTCCCGACAACTGCTGCCCATCTTCCCCCACTCCCAACGTCGCCCAAGCCTCATCCATATCGGCCTCGAACTACCATCCATAAATTCAAAGCTAAAACCACACTGGAAACTGCGGAAGGGCAACTGGGATGACTACAGCAGATACATAGAAACTACCATTAACCAGATCCCACCCCTCTCCGAAAACTACAATCGCTTCACTCGACTTCTCAATGAGGCTGTGAACCTCAATGTCATGTAGGTTTTAAACTTTCACTACTGTCAGCTGGGTTTCCCAAGCCTGGGGGAACCTGGAAGCTTCCTCGAGGCGAGGACTTGATGGATTCAGGAGTTAAGTGCCTCCATCTCGATTCAGGTGCCTGATTCGTGATTTGAACCCCCAACCCCTTCCTCCTGAAGCTTCCAATCCCACCAGGAGGCCTCCAATCTTCCTCCACCACTCTCAACCATAACATAAGAAGATAAGAAATAGCAGCAGGAATAGACCATACAGCCCATTCAACCTGCTCCGTCATTCAATATAATCATGGCTGATCTTCAGCTTCAACTCCAACTCCACGTTCCCGCCCACGCACCATATCCCTTGATTTCCTGATAGACCAACAATCTGTCTATTTCAGCCTTATATATATTCAATGATGGAGCATCCACAACCCTCTGGGGGTAGATAATTCCAAAAATTCACAACCCTTTGAGTGAAGAAATTTCTCCTCATCTGAGTCCTAAATGATCAGCCCCTTATCCTGAGACTGTGCCCCCTTGTTTTAGATTCCCCAGGCAGAGGAAACAACCTGTCAGTGTCTACCCTGTCAAACCCCTTTAAAGTTTTGCATATTTCAATGAGATTACCTCTCATTCTTCAAAACTTCAGAGAATTTAGACCCTATTTACTCAGCCTTTCATCATAGGACAACCTTCTCATCCCGGGGATCAATCTAGTGAACCTTCGCTTCACTGCCTCCAATGCAAGTATTTCCTTCTTTAAATATGGACACCAAAACTGCACGCAGTACTTCAGGTGTGGTCTTACTAAAGCCCTGTGCAATTGTAGCAAGACTTCCTTATTCTTGTACTCCAATCCCCTGCAATAAAGGTCAACATGCTATTTGCCTTCCTAATTGCTTGCTGTACTTGCATGCCAACTTTCTGTGTTCCTTGTACGAGTACATCCAAGTCCCTCTGGAAAATTTTACAAGTTTTACGCCTTTTAAAAAATATTCTGCTTTTCAATTCTTACTACCAAAGTGCATAATCTCACACCTCCCCACAATATACTCCATCTGCCACCTTGTTGCTCACTCAACTTGTATATATCTCTTTGCATCCTCTTTGTGTCCTTCTCACAGCTTGCATTCCCACCTAGCTTTGTATCATCAGCAAACTCAGATACATTACTCTCTGTCTCTTCCTCTAAGTCATTTATATAGATTGCAAATAGTTGAGGCCCCAAGACCGATCCTTGTGGCACTCCAATAGTTACAGTCTGCCAACTTGAAAATGCCCCCTTTATCCCAACTCTTTGCTTCCTGTCCATTAACCAATACTCTATCCATGTTTAATTCTTACCCCCAAGTCCATGAGCCGTTATCTTGCGTATTACCCTTTTGTGTGGCACCTTATTGAATGCCTTTTGGAAATCCAAGTATACTACATCTGCTGGTTCTCCTTTATCTAACCTACTAGTTACATCCTCAAAAAACTCTAATAAATTTGTCAAACACTATTTCCCTTTTGTAAAACCATGTTGACTTTGTCTGATCATACTATGATTTTCCAAGTGTATTAAGACTTCCTTAATAATAGATTCCAGCACAGTCCCAATGACTGATGTCAGGCTAAATGGCCAGTAGTTCCTTGTTTTCTCCCTCCCTCCAGACCCTGATCTCCCCGCCACCACCAGGCCCTGATCTCCCAGCCACCACCAGTCCTGATCTCCTCACTACAGCCAGGTCGCCAATCCACGTCCCACAGTCTCTGATCCACATTCCTCCCTCCCCCACTGCCCACACCCCCGCAGAGGCCTCCGATCTCCCACGAGCTTCTAATCCTCCCCTAAACCGGGCCCCTGATCCAACCCCCCCCCCCCACCCCACCTCCAACCTAACCCCGTACCAGGATCCCAGCTTACCCGACTGATTCCCCTTCCCAACTTCCTCCCGTGATCAACGCCCCCCATCCCCAGTGCACTAACATACTGCTGCGGCCATCACAGACTGACTCCCCGCCTGACTGGAGGCCCAGTCTTTCAATCAGGCTGGCCTCTGGGCACAGAACCAGTGATGTCAGTGACACACTATGGAGTTAAAGCTCCATAGCATATGGGGGAATCCCAAAATGCAGGCTCCACACAATTTCCTGGACCACTCCCTGCAGGTCAGGTCAGTAAAAGTTCAGTCCTTGCTGTCTCAATATGTTTGTGGAGTTTTGCATTTCAACAATTACCTCTGATGTTTTTTTCTCTCCACTGGAGTTGAGATGGTTCAGAGGTGATCTTCAAGATCCTGAAGGGTCATGTTAGAGTAACTAGTGATAGATTATCTCCATTGATCAGCAAAATGATGACAACTGGTCACAAATTTAAGCCAATCCTAAAAAGAACTAGACAGGAGATTCGAAAACGTTCTTCATACTGTATAGTGGGACCTCACTATAATGCGGCCCATGGGGTCCATATCTCAAGACCGCTTTATAGGTGAGACTGCATTATAATGGGGCCCCAGTGTATTTGGTGTGAAATACATCTGGCTGGGTATAAAAGATTCGGGTATGTGCATATTTTGTTTTCTGGATCAATCAGCATTTCCTCCCAGGGTAGGAAGATGTGTATATATTGGGCCCACTCATAGCTGTGTCCTTTGCTAGTGCCTAGCACTCAGGCTTACATGGTTAGGCAGGAATTATTGGACAGCCAGCAGCAGCATTAGCAGGTTTGCTTCTTTCCGAGAGCTTCTTTCCGAGAGCGAGAGTAACAGGGTAGTGGTTATGGGGGACTTTAACTTTCCAAATATTGACTGGAAATACTATAGTTCGAGTACTTTAGATGGGTCTGTTTTTGTCCAGTGTGTGCAGGAGGGTTTTCTGACACAGTATGTGGACAGGCCAACCAGGGGCGATGCCACATTGGATTTGGTACTGGGTAATGAACCCGGCCAGGTGTTCGATTTAGATGTAGGTGAGCACTTTGGCGATAGTGATCACAATTCGGTTAGGTTTACCTTAGCGATGGGCAGGGACAGGTATATACCGCAGGGCAAGAATTATAGCTGGGGGAAAGGAAATTATGACGCGATTAGGCAAGATTTAGGATGTGTAGGATGGGGAAGGAAACTGCAGGGGATGGGCACAAACGAAATGTGGAGCTTATTCAAGGAGCAGCTAATGCGTGTCCTTGATAAGTATGTACCTGTCAGGCAGGGAGGAAGTTGTCGAGCAAGGGAGCCGTGGTTTACTCAAGAAGTTGAAGCGCTTGTCAAGAGGAAGAGGGCGGCTTATGTTAGGATGAGACGTGAAGGCTCAGTTAGGGCGCTTGAGAGTTACAAGCTAGCCAGGAAGGATCTAAAGGGAGGGCTAAGAATAGCAAGGAGAGGACACGAGAAGTCATTGGCGGATAGGATCAAAGAAAACCCTAAGGCTTTCTATAGGTATATCAGGAATAAACGAATGATAAGAGTTAGAACAGGGCCAATCAAGGATAGTAGTGGGAAGTTGTGTGCGGAATCAGAGGAGATAGGGGAAGTGTTAAATGAATATTTTTCGTCAGTATTTACAGTAGAGAAAGAAAATGTTGCCGAGGAGATTACTGAGATACAGCCTACTAGGCTAGATGGGATTGAGATTCACAAGGAGGAGGTGTTAGCAATTTTGGAAAGAGTGAAAATAGATAAGTCCCCTGGGCCAGATGGGATTTATCCTAGGATTCTCTGGGAAGCCAGGGAGGAGATTGCAGAGCCGTTGTTGTTGATCTTCAAGTCGTCATTGTCGACAGGAGTAGTGCCGGAGAACTGGAGGATAGCAAATGTTGTCCCCTTGTTCAAGAAGGGGAGTAGAGACAGCCCTGGTAATTATAGACCTGTGAGCCTTACTTCGGTTGTGGGTAAAATGTTGGAAAAGGTTATAAGAGACAGGATTTATAATCATCTTGAAAAGAATAAGTTCATTTGCGATAGTCAGCACGGTTTTGTGAAAGGTAGGTCGTGCCTCACAAACCTTATTGAGTTTTTCGAGAAGGTGACCAAACAGGTGGATGAGGGTAAAGCCGTGGATGTGGTGTATATGGATTTCAGTAAGGCGTTTGATAAGGTTCCCCACGGTAGGCTATTGCAGAAAATACGCAAGTATGGGGTTGAAGGTGATTTAGAGCTTTGGATCAGAAATTGGCTAGCTGAAAGAAGACAGAGGGTGGTGGTTGATGGCAAATGTTCATCCTGGAGTTTAGTTACTAGTGGTGTACCGCAAGGTTCTGTTTTGGGGCCACTGCTGTTTGTCATTTTTATAAACGACCTGGATGAGGGTGTAGAAGGGTGGGTTAGTAAATTTGCGGATGACACGAAGGTCGGTGGAGTTGTGGATAGTGTCGAAGGGTGTTGTAGGGTACAGAGGGACATAGATAGGCTGCAGAGCTGGGCTGAGAGATGGCAAATGGAGTTTAATGCGGAGAAGTGTGAGGTGATTCACTTTGGAAGGAGTAACAGCAATGCAGAGTACTGGGCTAATGGGAAGATTCTTGGTAGTGTAGATGAGCAGAGAGATCTTGGTATCCAGGTACATAAATCCCTGAAAGTTGCTACCCAGGTTAATAGGGCTGTTAAGAAGGCATATGGTGTGTTAGCCTTTATTAGTAGGGGGATCGAGTTTCAGAGCCACGGGGTCATGATGCAGCTGTACAAAACTCTGGTGAGGCCGCACCTGGAGTATTGCGTGCAGTTCTGGTCACCGCATTATAGGAAGGATGTCGAAGCTTTGGAAAGGGTGCAGAGGAGATTTACTAGGATGTTGCCTGGTATGGAAGGAAGGTCTTACGAGGAAAGGCTGAGGGACTTGGGGTTGTTTTCGTTAGAGAGAAGGAGGAGGAGAGGTGACTTAATAGAGACATACAAGATAATCAGAGGGTTAGATAGGGTGGATAGTGAGAGTCTTTTTCCTCGGATGAGGATGGCAAACACGAGGGGACATAGCTTTAAGTTGAGGGGTGAAAGATATAGGACAGATGTCAGAGGTAGTTTCTTTACGCAGAGAGTAGTAGGGGCGTGGAACGCCCTGCCTGCAACAGTAGTAGACTCGCCAACTTTAAGGGCATTTAAGTGGTCATTGGATAGACATATGGATGTAAATGGAATAGTGTAGGTCAGATGATCGGCGCAACATCGAGGGCCGAAGGGCCTGTACTGCGCTGTAATATTCTAATTCTAATTCTAATTCTAACACAGGGGTGCTGAGCTCAACTGAAATGCCTTTCCTGCTGCCTCAGCAGAGCTCAGTTATAAATTGGAAGCCTTCCTGACTTGTGTGGTTTAATACCACACCAGACAAATCCTATTTAAATGAAAATTTTGGGGTCCAAGATGGATCCTCATTATACCGAGTTCCATGCTATAGTGGACCATATTTTAGCTGAGTCCCAGTTTAGCTGGAATGCAGAATTCGTTTCCACACTCTGTTATTGAAACAGAATTCATAAATTCTTTTAAAGGGGAATTAATTGCTTGACAATAGACAGTGAGCTGAAAAATTGAATGAGACTAGGTGACTCAAATGGAGAAAAATACAGCACAGACTGCTGTACCATTCTATGGGTCTATGACATAGACAACAGATTGGAAGTCATGTACATCTATTTGTTCCTCTGTAGGTGCAAACAGCTGTTGAATTCACAGGCAATACAGAACAAAAACATGTCATTTACGTCTATTGCAAGAGTGAAATAAAATAAACCATTGGGACCAACCTAAGACCATTTTTTTAGTGGAATGCCCCTTCATTCTTTATCATTGAAGCAGAAATAAGTGTGGTTATGCTTTGAAGGTTAATATCTTAATGCAGTAAAGGTGAAAAAAAAAAGATATCATGAATGCATTTTGTATATCTGCCATAAAATTTTTATTTGGGATTCAAGAGGCCAAATAACTCATTTAAAGTTCCTGAACAGAAAAAAAAAATGTTATTTTTCTTTCTTACTTACTTTCCCCTCGTCCCTTGGACTGTCACTTAAATGAACAACAGGGCCAGGGTGAGTTTTTGTAGACCTGCAAAAAAAATATAATTTTCATAACAAAAAATATTGAAAAAAGAAAAATTGATTAAAAAATTAACACACCAATATTCATATGTGGTTTGCAAGATCTATAATTCCTGATTATACTTTGTAGACTCTTCCACAAATAAATTCTTCCCTCCTTCCTTGCCTCAGTTGAAATGATCAGGGGAAAACATTAGTTTAAACATAAGCTGTGCAACTAAATCAGAACAGGGCACAACAAACTCTGCACGCAGAGTGCGAAGCTGACATAGTTGAGGTGTCTCTGCCAGAATATAGCATCTAGAAGCAAGGGGAAGCAAGTCAGCTAGGGATACCCCTTCCCACCTCAAATGCACTACAGCTCTCAGCTAACATCTGTCATAGGCATAGGCACTTCATCGCCTACCCAAGGGAAGCTGCAGAAATAATGGGCAAAGTAATGGGAGTAGAACACAAGAACTAGGAGCAGGAGTAGATCATACGGTGCCTCAAGCTGGCTCTGCCATTCAATATGATCATGGCTGACCTTCTGCCCGCTCCCCATTGATTCCCTAAGAGATCAAAAATCTATCTATCCCAGTCTTGAATATACTCAATGATGGAGCATCTACAAATCTCTGGAGTACAGTATTCCTAAGATTCACAACCATCTGAGTTAAGAAATTTCTCCTCATTTCAGTCCTAAATAAATGGACCCTTATCCTGAGCTTGTGCCTCCGTGGTCTAATTTCCTCAGCCAGTGGAAACAACCTCTCCCCTGAGTCTCCCCTGTCAACTCCCTTCAGAATGTTATCATTTTCAATGAGATTACCTCTCATTCTTCTAAACTCCGGAGAGTGTAGGCCCAATTTACAGCCTCTCATCATAGGACAATCCTTTCATCCCAGGAACCAATCTAGTGAACCTTTGCCGTATCAACTCCAAGGCAAGTATATACTTCCTTAGATATAGAGACCAAAATTGCACACAGTACTTCAGGTGTGGTCTCACCAAAGCCCTTTACAATTGAAGCAAGACTTTTTGTAATACAGTTCCTTTGCAATAAAGACTAACATTCCATATGCATATCTAATTTTTTGCTGTACCTGCATGTTAACTTTGTGTTCCTTGTACAAGTACACCCAAGTCTCTTTGAACATCAACATTTAAAAGTTTCACATCTTTTTTAAAAATTCTGCTTTTCTATTCTTACAACCCCACATTATACATCTGTCACCCTGCTGTCCACTCAACCTGCCTTTATCTCTTTACAGCCTCATTGTGTCCTCCTCACAGCAAACATTTCCACCTAGCTTTGTATCATCTGCAAACTTGGATACGTTACTCTCAGCATCTTCATTTAAGTCATTAATATAGATTGCAAATATCTGAGGCCCCAACACTGAACCTTGCAGCATTCCACTAATTACAGCCTGCCAACTTAAAAATGCCCAGTTTATCCCTACTTGCTGCTTCCTGTGTGTTAACTATTCCTCTATTCATGCTAACATATTCTCCATGAGCTCTTACTAACCTTTTGTAAGGCAAAGTGGCGCAGTGGTTAGCACCGCAGCCTCACAGCTCCAGTGACCCGGGTTCAATTCTGGGTACTGCCTGTGTGGAGTTTGCAAGTTCTCCCTGTGTCTGCGTGGGTTTCCTCCGGGTGCTCCGGTTTCCTCCCACAAGCCAAAGACTTGCAGGTTGTTAGGTAAATTGGCCATTATAAATTGCCCCGAGTATAGGTAGGTGGTAGGGAATATAGGGACAGGTGGGGATTGTGGTAGGAATATGGGATTAGTGTAGGATTAGTATAAATGGGTGGTTGATGGTCGGCACAGACTCGGTGGGCCGAAGGGCCTGTTTCAGTGCTGTATCTCTAAACTAAACCTTAATGAATGCCTTTTGGAAATCAAAGTATATTACATCTACCAGTTCCCCTTTATCTACCCACTAGTTACATCTTCAAAAAACTTGAATAAATAACTCTAATAAATCAAACACAATTTCCCATTCATAAAACCATGTTGACTCTGTCTGATCATACTATAATTTTCTAAGCGCATTGTTAAGATTTCCTTAATAATAGATACCAGCATTTTCCTGACAACTGATGTCAGGCTAACTGGCCTGTGGTTCCCTATTTTCTCTCCTCCTCATTTTTTGAATAGCAGTGTTACATTTTCTAACTTTCAATCTTCTGGGACCATACTAGAATCTAGGAAATTTTGGAAAATCATAATGCATCCACTATCTCTGCAGCTACCTCTTTTAGAACCCTCAAGTTTAGGCCCTCAGGTCCTGGGGACTTGTCAGCTTTTGAACCTTTAAATTGCTGTAATATTGTTCCTCTGCTGATATAAATTGCTTTAAGTTCCTCACTCTTATTAACTCTTTATTACCCTCTATTTCTGGTACATAATTTGTGTTGTCTATTGTGAAGACAGACATAAAATATTTGTTCAATGTCTGCCGTTTCCTCATTCCCCATGATAATTTCTCCTGTCGTTGCCTTTAAGAGATCAACATTTACTTTAGCTACACTTCTTTTTATATACTTGTAAAAGCTCTTATAATCCGGTTTTATATTCCTGGCGAGTTTACTCTCATTCTATTTTCTCCACTTTTTATCAACTTTTTAGTTGCTCTTTATCGAGTTTCTAAAACTCTCCCAATCTTCAGGCTTACTACTATTCTTTGCAACATTATAAGCCTCTTTTTTAAATCTAATAATATCCTTAACTTCCCTAGAAAGCCACAGATGGATCTTTCTTACAGATTTTTTGTTTTTTAATGGAACATATTTTTGTTGAACATTTTGAATAGTTTCTTTAAATGTTTTCCACTGGCTACTTACTGCCATCCCTTTCAGTCTATTTACCCAAATCAACCTTAGCCAGCTCTCTCTTCATACCTGCATAATTGCTTTGTTTGAGTTTAAGATTCTTGCTTTGGACTCAAACTTAATATGGAATTCAATTCTATTCTGATCACTTTTTCCCAGACAATCACGTACTATAAGATTACTAATTAGCCCTAACTCATTACACAATACTAGATCTAAAATAGCTTTGTCCCTCGTTGGTTC
The DNA here is from genome assembly GCF_036365525.1 of Heterodontus francisci. NCBI lineage: Eukaryota > Metazoa > Chordata > Chondrichthyes > Heterodontiformes > Heterodontidae > Heterodontus > Heterodontus francisci. The sequence goes on along the minus strand of NC_090380.1, from coordinate 77,233,637 downwards.
CACAACATACTATTCTAGGAAGCTGTTGCAAAAGCATTTTACAAACTCATCTAACAGACTACCTTTGCCAATTGTATATTGTCCAGTCTATATGAAGATTAAAATCCCCCATGATTATTTCATTGCCTTTGTTACAAGCTCCAATTATTTCTTAATGCTCTGTCTAATGGTATAAATACTGTTAGGGGCCTATAAACTACTCCCTTCAGTGTCTTCTGATCCTTGTTATTCTAAACCTCCACCCATACTGATTCTACTTCCTGATCTTCTGAGGCAAGATCCTTCCTTACAACTGTCCTTATGTCATCTTTTATTATCAGGGCTATTCCTCATCCTTGCCCATTCTGCCTAACTTTTCAAAAAGTTGTGTACCTGAAATATTTATTTCCCAACCTTGGTCACCTTGCAACCATGTCTCTGCAATGGTCAATATTTCAAACCCATTTATCTCTATTTGTGCCGCTATTTTTCTTATCATGTTACAAATGCTTCCCAAAGAGCCTTTAATTTTATTTTTACCACTATTCTTTGCAGGGATATTCTTTGCTGCTGCACGATTACTGTTAAACTCTCATCCCTCTTGTGTCCCGCTCTGTTTGTCTTTACCCAAATTGCTACACTGCTCTATTGCCTTGACTTATCTCTTTAGATTTCTAAATCTCTCTTCACCTGATGCCTCCCGACATCACCATCCTTGGTCATACCCCATCTGGAGTACTACATTTAGGTTTGAGCAGCACATCTCAGGAAGGATATATTGGCCTTAGACGGGGTACAGTGCAGATTCACCATAATGGTACAAGGGCTAAATTATGATAGAAAAACAAGAAATGCTGGAAATGCTCAGCAGGTCTGGCAACATTTGTGGAGAGAGAAGCAGAGTTAACGTTTCAGGTCAGTGACCCTTCAACAGAACTGGCAAAGGTTAGAAACGTAATAGGTTTTAAGCAAATAAAGCAGGGGTGGGGCAAGAGATAATCAAAGAGAAGGTGTTGATAGAACAAGGTCACAGAGAATAACTGACCCCCAGAAGGTCATGGAGCAAAGGCAAATGGTAGGTTAATGGTGTGTTGAAAGACAAAATGTTAGTGCAGAGAGGTTGCTAATGGACAGAAAAATAGAACAGCCTGGCCCAAAGCACAAACATGAAAAAAAAGCACTGGGTAGGCACATGGTAAAAAAAATGAATCATTAAACAAAATAAAATAAAATAAACAAATAAAAAAGAAAAAAGAAAAAAATAACTAAAAATAAAAAGGGGGTCCCGTCATGCTCTGAAATGACTGAACTCAATGTTCAGTCCGGCAGGCTGTAGCGTGCCTAATCGGTAAATGAGATGCTGTACCTCGAGCTTGCATTGATGTTCACTGGAACACTGCAGCAATCCCAGGACAGATATATGGGCATGAGAGCAGGGGGTTGTGTTGAAATGGCCAGCAACCGGAAGCTCTGGGTCATGCTTTCGGACTGAGTGGAGGTGTTCCGCAAAGCGGTCACCCAATCTGCGTTTGGTCTCTCCAATGTAGAGGAGACCACATTGTGAGCAGCGAATACAGTATACTAAATTGAAAGAAGTACAAGTAAATCGCTGCTTCACCTGAAAGGAGTGTTTGGGGCCTTGGACAGTGAGGAGACAGGAGGTAAATGGGCAGGTATTACATCTCGTGCGATTGCATGGGAAGGTGCCTTGGGAAGGGGATGAGGTGTTGGGGGTAATGGAGGAGTGGACCAGGGTGTCGCGGAGGGAACGATCCCTTCGGAATGCTGACAGGGGAGGGGAGGGGAGGGGAAGATGCATTTGGTAGTGACATCACGCTGGACGTTATTCTCTGTGACCTTGTCCTATTAACACCTTCGCTTTGGTTATCTCTTGCCCCACCCCTGCTTTATTTGCTTAAAACCTATTACATTTCTAGCCTTTGCCAGTTCTGATGAAGGGTCACTGACCTGAAATGTTAACTCTGCTTCTCTCTCCACAGATGCTGCCAGACCTGCTGAATATTTCCAGCATTTCTTCTTTTTATTTCATATTTGCAGCATCTACAGTATTTTGCTTTTATTTTAGGGCTAAATTATGATGATAGGTTGCATAAATTTGGCTTGTATTCTCTTCAGTTTAAAAGTTTAAAGGGTAATCTAATTGAGGTGTTTAAAATGATAAAAGGATCCAATATATTCTATTTCCTCTAGGGGACGAATCCAGAGCAAGAGGGCACAATCTTAAAATAACAGCTGGGCCATTCAGAAGCATTTTTTCACACACAAGGTAGTGAAAATCTAGAATTCTCTACAACAAAAGTCTATGGCTGTTGGATCAACTGAAATTTTCAAGACTGAAATTGACAGATTTTAATTAGGTTAGGATATCAACGAATAAGGAACAAAGCTGACCAAATAGAGTTGAGATACAGAACAGCCATGACCTAATTTAATGGCAGAACAGGTTCGAGGGGCTGAATGACCTACTCCTGTTTCTATCTTCCTGTATCATATCACTCAAAATACTTCAATATTAACTGCTTTCCACCTTACAGTCTAAAAAATTACAATCCATTTTGTGCAGAGTTTGGAGTCCTACTTCAGACATGAACACATGGCTACAAGTTGAAGCTTCAAGTTTATAGCTAGCTACCTATGCAGAGCATGTTGTCCATCCCCCAAAATGCTGCTATCAGCTGCTAAGCTTCATGACTGTACTGCAATGCACTCATAGGGCTGGATTTTCATCTCCCGCCACCGGGAGCAGCGGCAGGCGAAAAAAATGGCAGCCCACATATGCGAGTTGGCGCCGTGATGCCACTATGATCTTCCTTGCGGCGGCCCAGGATAATGAGCTGGTCAGGCCACCGCCATCAATTCCCCCCCCCCCCCAATCACGTGGAGAGGGCGGGCTCTCCGACGCCGGCAATGGCGTCAGCTGCCTGTGTGCAGGCGCTGGCGCCGTTGTTAAAGGACAGCCAGCCCTGCCGGGTCATTTAAATTTTTCAAGGTCTACCCCCACCTCACAATATACCATCGATAAATCTATCGCCCCTTCCTCCCCTATAACAATTAAATTCAATATTTGCCCTCTCCCCGACCAGAACACATAGCTTCAACACTTGACCTTTCCCCCCAAACCGATCAATGTCTCCCCTTTCCACTCTCCCCTACACTAGTAATTTGCATTCGAGCCCGTTTCCCCCCCCCTATCTCCCCACTGCACCAAAAATCATAAGCTCCCCCCTTCCCCACCATGGTGGCGCCTGCATTGCCTGGACGAGCAAGTGAAGGCATGAGTGCCGGACGCTGCTCGGAAGATCGTGGCCTGAAGCTAAGATTGCTGTTGATTTTATTTAAATGTATTCATTTCATTAATTTAAATACGTTAATCCGGGGTGGACCCGTCGCCCAGTGACGGGGACCGCCATGGAGCCTTGCCGCTGTCGGGAAGAGCGGGCCTGGCACTCCTGGTGTCGGGCTCCATGGCAGGCTGCTGCCGGAACGATCTTCCGGCACCCCCAGCCATTGAGCCCGACTTCAGGAGTTGAGTAAAATCCTAGCCCTAGTTTCTCTGTTTTACTGCTTTTGGGTCCTAGACAAAAATGTACTTTCTCCTCGGCCAAAGGCAGCATGTGCAATGCCCTCTGCCAAGTTGGAGATGGACTCCTCCATGCTCCTTAAGAGTGACAGGAGGCTGTCTGGCAGGCCAGCCAATGCACCAAATATCTCGGTGTACATCCTCATCAGCATTCTCCTGTATACCACCCCATCAAATTCCTCATCCGGATCCCCTGTTGCAGAACTTGTCTGCGATCTTGACTTCCAGCGAGCTGGCAAACGAACCATCCTTTCCCCTTGGCCTGCCTGCAGCCCACTCGTGCCCGGTGGCTCACCATGTCCAGATCCAACGCTATACTAGCCTCCAAGGTATGGACAATGCCAGTATCTGAGCTGTTGGATGCAAATGTCAGATCAAATGACAGGACCTCTTCATCAGTGCTGTGCTGTTGCTCCTTCTCCCTCTGGAGCTGTTGTGGCTGGGCAGGCAGCTGTCCTTGGGTGTCTGAAAGCAGAAAATCAGAAGGGGAAGGCTGGGGTGAGGGAAGGAGGGAGGGGTAGAGGCAAGAGGTCCAAGGTCATATCATTTGTAGTTTGCTCATCACGCCAAAGGTAGCAAGAGTGAGAGCTGGGAGTTCAGAAGGCAAATATGGTAGGAACACACAGTCATCCTCAATGTTCTCAGCAACACTGGATGCCATGGGCTCTGTTGCAGCGGCTCCATGAGGCTGAGAGCCATCTCGTCCATTGGACTTCGGAGATGCAGACATTCTGCTCTGCTCCCTTCTATTGTGTGCCGCCTTGCCCTGCAAGAGAGAGGGAAGAATGTTAGTGATTGTGTAGCACTGTGTTTGGGTGATGTGTTTGCCATAGCTGAACAGCTGGAGGTATGTGGAGGCAGCAAGAGGTGGATGTGAGGCTGGCAGCATTGGTAGGCGTGTGACGGTGAGGTGGAGTATTTCGATGTTAGGCATGAGCTTTGAGTACCAGTGACTGCTGATGGGCGAGTGATGTGCACTGAGCAGTGTGAGAGGGACTGGGTGGTGTGGTGGCTAGGAGATACCATATGAAGATGCATTCACTGACCTTGACCACCCAGATGGGGTCAGTAGATGCCTTGTAGCACTGCTGTCAGCTCCTTAGGTCCAGATTCCAGAAATTGACCTCCTTGGCCACCTGCTCCCAATCTCTTCTGAAGATTGTCCCTGAGGGCCTCCTGGTCTTCTTTGGAACCATGGTGTGTCTCCTCCTGTCCACCTCCAACATTAAGGTCTCCTGCATCGCATCCATGACCCTGGAGTCCTCTCTCTTCCCTAGTGTCCCATTTTTCTTGTTTAGAATTGCAGCAACGGTATTCAGCAATAGTCTCCTGTAATCCAGTGCAGCTTCCCTTTAACGACAGATTTCCTACAAAAACAGAAAGCTGGCTGCACCACACACTATCAGCACAATGCTGCTCAGTTCCCTGTTGAGTGTGGAGACAGCCAGCAGCGTGGGAGCCACTAGGCCTAATGCTATCATGTAAATGAGGTGACAGCACTAAATTTATATGCTGCCCACCTCCACCAGCACTGGCGTGTGACCCTGAGTCTGAGAAATAGGGTAAACCAATTTTTAGCCCAGCAGCTCTGCTGGCTTCTGGGCTTGATCTTTATTATCGCCTCTGCTTTCTACAGAGACTGTATTCTCCACTGGAACACCTCTATTTTAGGAGCTGATATGTTCCTGCAACCTCAGCTTTCAGCCCCACTGTTAGGAATTTTTCACTACAATAAGCTAGCTTTGATCAGTTCCTTATATTTCCATCATACTCTGTATTCAGCCCCCATCACTGCTAAACGATCTCTGTTTTGTTTCCTTCCCTCACCCTTCAACAGACTCGGTTGGACAAGCTCCTCGGGTTCCGACTGCAACTCCCACTCTTGTGTGCTCTTCACCATCATACAGCTGTTCCACAGAGCAGCTCCTCATTTGCACTGATCTTGTGGCTCCCTGCTCTCAGTCCTTGGGTTTCACTCCCAGTGCTCCTTGTTCCTCTGCTGGTGTACTGGATCTGCTGGTGTGCACTTTTGACGCTGAGGCAATTCTGCAATTATGCTGGACCTTTGCATAAAACTCTCCTGGTTCAAGATAGTCTCTCCGCTTCCTCTTGGCCCTCGATTTCCACTGGATAGCCTCCAGCAATGCACCCACTCATACTCAGCCCTTCAATCAGCTCCTGGATTCCCTCCCTCTTTGCAACTGTCTTCGAACCTGGAACCTGGGAATTGGTTTGTTGATGCTTCAAACTGACAATCCAGTCTTCAAGTTAATTTCATCCCACTAAAGGATTGCAGACTTTAACTTTAGACTCTCTTATATTGTCTCCTCCGTGTATCCATTTACGAACAGGACATGACTTGCGTAATCTTTGCCTATATAAGCTTAATTCTGAGTCAATTTGCATGCACATTTTGGCTGTTGCACTGGACTCAAGCACATTACTTCTATGTTCCTTTTCTTTTTTTTTCAATTGCTCCCTTTTGGGCTCTTCTCTCCTGTCTGCCCCCCTTCCTGTTACCCAGTCATGGAAGGGAAGGGTTCCTATGAGAAGCTTCTTCATGTGTGCAGTTGTGAGTGTGTGGAATTCATGTCCAGGGTTAGTGGTTGAGGCAAAAATTATGTCAACATTCAAGACTACATTGGATAGGTGGATAAAGGAAAAGGGAGTGAAGGGATATGGGAATAGAGTGGGTAAATGTGATTCGAACTATTTGCTCACGTGGAGGGTAAAAGCCAGCAGAGGGTGCTTGTGCCAAATGGCCTGCTTCTATGTTGTAGCTTCTATGTATGTCTATGTACAATTATCAGCATTTATCATTAACAGTCAGCATGTGCACAGACGTATCTTTGTGCCAGTGCTTGTGGACCAAAATTAGTGCTGTCTGCATTGCCTGACTAGTCTTAAGGTCACCCCAAAACACCCTGAAATTCTCACAGGAGAGCTTGACTATCTAGTAATGAAATGGTGTGTAAGTACTTCAAAATTTCGGCTGGAAATATACCACAGAGACTTATGCGCAAACACTATTTTATGAGCCGATGCTACCCGGCAATGTCGCTGCAAAATTCCGTGCAATTCTTTGCACATGCACATGCCAGAGCTTGGACACAGGCGTGATCACTTGGATCCTGTTCTAGCTCATAATGAAATGGTGATGAAACGGTGGTGTCTAATGTCATGCAGGCCCCCACCTGCCAAGAATGAGGCGCATTGTTTTGTCATATGAACATTGATTTTGAACTGTTGCTGAAGCGAGGAAATGATTTGTTGAACAGATCAGCTGTGGCAGGAAAAAACATTTTTGCATAATAACAGACAGTGCTTGTGCAGACAAAGGACCATTCCCTGACACATTCAACCCACAATGTTGATCACGGACAGTGAGGGGGTGGGGAAGCGCATTTCAGCGCCTGCTAGGGTGATGCAATCCACAGGGGCTAGGTTTGGTTGGACCAGCTGGTCACATGACTAATTGGCTGTTCCAGGGTTTTTGAACGAGCCACAGAGAGTTTGAACTGAGAAAGACTGTTTGCTCCTGGACTGAGAAGATCTCTCCTGTATGCTCCCATCTCTTTCTCACAAGCCTCTGAATCCACTTAAGACACATGAACCCCAAGGGAGAAATGTCTCCTACAGTAAACAAGGTTTAAGAAGAATACTGGGCCCCAACGAAAAGCAAGATCTACCTACAATCAAGGACTCTACAGTGAGCTCGAAGAACAGTAACAAAAACTCTTCAGATATTTCCTCAAACTTTTCCACTTGATTTTGCTTCTGCTCTTTTCTGTCTCTATTTGCATGTATGTATCACGTTGCATGTTAGCGTGGGCATGTCGTGTATCTATAGGTGTCAACAGAATTAGAGTTTAAGTTTATTAAATTTCAACCTTTCTTCTTTAAACCTAAGAAAACCTGTGTAAGCTGGTTTCTTTGCCTTATAATTGGAAAGCAGTGAACAAGGATTCACCAAAGGGGAGCTAAAAACACGGTGCGTTTAAAATTAAACCCTGTTACGGTAAGACCAAGTGAAGGCTGAGAGGGACCCCTAGATCCCTTTCTCAACTGGTTGTAACACAAAATACTTCAAACCCTCAGGTACAAGTATACTGTAAAATATATTGGAGAGACTAAGTTAAGTAAAGTATATCAAAAGGGGATATGCAGCAGATAGTGGTGCAAAGACCGCAGAGACCTAAATTAGGTACCTAACAGTTGTTGAAGGACACCTTTCACAAATTGGAAAACTCATAAGCGGGCCTGCCCTGCTTAGGATTCTTCAGTGGCTATCAGCCAAATTTTTCCCTTTCAAAAACACATTCCTATAGAGCTACAAGGAGATTCTGTCAGCTTCTCGGGTGTGTGTATGGTGTGCTCACCAGATTGTGATCCCAAATCTACTTGTGAATGGATACCCATCGACCTGAGAGTATCATCTGTGCTGGTGGAGGGTGCAAGGGAACGATGTGACAGTGCACCCTCTGAGGCTCCCTCCTCCTCCTTAGAGGTGGATGGCTATCCCCGATCTCTGGAGCTGTCTGAAGTGTAGAAATTCAAAGCCAAGGTGACCTTCAGCACCACAGGCATTGGGGGCCAACACATCTTATGGGGCTCAGCTCATCCTCCATCATGACACACTGCTCTATGGTGACTCCCTGGAGGAGTGGAGTCTTTGGCGACACTGCTCAGACATCTGAAGGTAGCAGAGCCTTGGACGGTAGACCCTCTGTGGTGGGTAACCTCTTCTGTGCACACGAGGCTTGATGCGTACCTCTCTGGGCTCCTCTCCTCCATCCCTCCACTACAAGGCTGGCATTCCTGCTGCCCCGCTGCCTGTGGCTGCAGCTCTTCCCCTCTCTGATGCTCCTCCTCACTGCGGTAACTTAAACTTGAGTGAATGAAGCCCATGGCATATGGATTCACTCAGTCTCCAGGGCTTCCTACTCCTGCTTTACTCACACAGGTGCCAACTCGGAGATGGTACTCTGGCAGTATGTCCCTGCAGTGATGGCAACATTGTTCCCTTCTCCTGATTGACACTGCCAATGCCAGAGCTGCCCCACCCTCCCTCCGGAGTCCTGCTAGGCTTCACAATGGCTGCTGTCTGGAGCCAGAACTGACCTCCTGCTAACTCACTACCTCCTTTTACCCAGTGAGGCTCCCATGCACTTCTAGAAAAATCAGAAAACACTGGGAAATTTGAAGTTAATTGCCTGTTTAACAGGCTCAATTACCTGCCGCATACAAATGCAAGGTCCTCCCGCCATTCCGTCTTTGGGAATGTCCGGTTGCGACATGAAGATGATATATGCAAGGTCCCCCCGCCTCCCAGCCCAACCCCAATGGACCAGAAAAATTCAGCCCGAGCTAATTTAATTCTGATTCCCCGAAGTCTGCCCACCAACTACGAGGCACAAGTTAGGAGTATGATGGAATACTCTCCACTTGCCTGGATGAGTGTGGCTCCAACAACACTAAGGAAGTTCAATGCCATCCAGGACAAAGCAACCTGCTTGATCGGCACCCCATCCACCACCCTACACATTCACTCCCCCCACCACTGACGCACAGTGGCAGTAGTGTGTACCGTATACAAGATGCACTGCAGCAACTCACCACATCTCCTTCAATAGCATCTTCAAAACTCGTGACCTCTTCCACCTAGAAGGACAAGGGCAGCAGATGCATGGGAACACCACCATATGTAAGCTCCCCTCCAAGCCACACACCATCCTGACTTGGAACTACATCGCCATTCCTTCACTGTCACTGGATCAAAATCCTAGCACTCCCGTCCTAACAGCACTGTGGGGTGTATCTACACCCCATGGACTGCAGCGGTTCAAGGCGGCAGCTCACCGCCACACAGAAACAGGCTATTCAGCCCAACCAGTTCATGTTGGCATTTATGCTCCATTGTTCCTCCTCCCATCCTTCTGCATCTAACTGTATTAGCATAACATTCTATTCCCTTCTCCCTCATATGCTTAGCTACTGTTCACCTTAATTATGCCCTATGGTAGCAAATTCCATATTCTTATCAGTCTCTGGGCGAAGAAGTTTCTTTTGAATTTGTTATTTGATTTCTTGGTGACTATCTTATATTGATGGCCTCTAGTTTGGCTTATCCCCACAAGTGGAAACACTCTCTGTGTGCAAACTCTAACAAAATATTTCATAATTTTAAAGACCTCGTTTAGGTCACTCCCCGCCTTCTCTTTTCAAAAAAAAGAGATCCAGCCTGCCTTTTCTGATAGTTATAACCTCACAGTTCTGGTATCACCCTCAATAAGAGTTTTAATCCGAGTTCTCAAGTTCTTCTGCTATTGGGTACTGCAGAAACGTGTAAGCTGCCGATGTAAATACATTAAGTTTCATGGTGATCTATGGGATCTGTAGGAACTCTAAAGTACACTGAGACCAAGCAAACCATCAGATATAGCCAGTTGACTCTCCAGAGGAATTGTCAGAAACAGTAAAAAAATTAACAATGAGAAAGACATAGTAAAACATGAGTTTCTGTGTAGGAGAAATAATATAATACAAATGAGTCAGTGAATAAGTAACTGTGAAAGTGCTGGACATGCACGGCTATGTTTACAGATTTCATGTATGGTACCTCAAAAAAGGTTTCCAAAAAAAATGGAATGCTAATTTATCAAATGAGGTGTCTTAGGTCTAAGTTATGAAGAAAGCCTAGCAGAAATTTGTTTTTTTCCACTTGAAAGGAAGAAGTGGAGAGTGATCTCATACAGGTACTAAAGATAGTAACCACTACAGAAAAGGTAAATTCAGAATGCTACTTCACATTAAACTGAAAGTAGACAATGGTAAAAAGGTTTAAAAATGCATTTCATTTGGATTTCAAAAGTTCTTCTTCAAACAAAAAGTAATTATAAGATTAAATGAACACCAGGGTAAGGTAATGCAGCCAAAACCCTGGAACTATTCAAGGAACAGCTAGAAATTATGATATGGGCATGGTAGATTCTTTGACAAATAGATGAGCTAGGATAGGCCTAATGGCATTCCTGATCCAAATCTACTTTGTAATTGTCCCCTTTTTATTGCAAACCCCATTTTCCCCATTCTCAAAATCAGTTATGCTCTTCCCTACAAGTGGAAACATTCTCTCTGTATCCACTCGATCAAAACCTTTCATAATTTTAAAGACCTCTAATAGGTCATGCCTCAGCCTTCTTTTTTCAAGAGAAAAGAGACCCAGCCTGTTCATCCTTCCCTGATATGTATATCCACATATTTCATTATCATCCTTGTAAATCTTCTTTGCACCCTCTCCAGTGCCTCTATATCCTGTTTATAATATGCACGCAGTACTCTAAGTGTGGTCTAACCAAGGTTCGACACAGGTTTAGCATAATATCCCAACTTTTCAATTCTATCTCTTTAGAAATAAAGCCTAGTGCATGGTTTGCATTTTTATGACCTTGCTAACCTGTGGTGCAACCTTTTATGATTGGCTTATTTGAACTGCAAGATCCCTTTGTTCCTCTACCCCACCTAGACTCACATCTTCCAAGTAATGTGACCTCCCTCTACTTCCTACCAAATTGTACTACCTCACATGTATATGTGCTGAACTTTACTTGCCAAATATTTGCCCATTCTGCAAGTTTATTAATGTCCTTGGAGCTACGATGTTGTGGCCATTACGGAGACGTGGATATCTCAGGGGCAGGAATGGATGTTGGATGTTCCGGGGTTTAGATGTTTCAAAAGGAATAGGGAGGGAGGTAAAAGAGGTGGTGGAGTGGCACTGTTAATCAGGGATAGTACCACAGCTGCAGAAAGGGAGGTCGACGAGGAGGGTTTGTCTACTGAGTCATTATGGGTGGAAGCCAGAAACAGAAAAGGGGCAGTCACTTTGTTGGGAGTTTTCTATAGACCCCCCAATAGCAAGAGAGACATGGAGGAACAGATTGGGAGGCAGATTTTGGAAAGGTGCAGAAGTAACAGAGTTGTTGTCATGGGTGACTTCAATTTCCCTAATATTGATTGGAACCTCCTTAGTGCGAATAGTTTGGATGGATCAGTTTTTGTCAGGTGTGTTCAGGAAGGTTTCCTGACTCAATATGTAGATAGGCCGACTAGAGGAGAGACTATGTTGGACTTGATGCTTGGCAATGAACCAGGCCAGGTGGCAGATCTCTTGGTGGGAGAGCATTTCGGTGATAGTGATCACAACTCCCTGACCTTTACTATAGTCATGGAGAGGGACAAGAGCAGACGGGATGGGAAAATATTTAATTGGGGGAGGGGGAATTACAATGCTATTAGGCAGGAACTGGGGAGCATAAATTGGGAACAGATGTTCTCAGGGAAATGCATGACAGAAATGTGGAGGTTGTTTAGGGAGCACTTGCTGCGACTGCTGGATAGGTTTGTCCCGATGAGGCAGGGAAGGGATGGTAGGGTGAAGGAACCTTGGATGACAAGAGATGTGGAACAGCTAGTCAAGAGGAAGAAGGAAGCTTACTTAAGGTTGAGGAAGCAAGGATCAGACAGGGTTCTAGAGGGTTACAAGGTAGCCAGGAAGGAACTGAAGAATGGACTTAGGAAAGCTAGAAGGGGACATGAAAAAGTCTTGGCGGGTAGGATTAAGGAAAATCCCAAGGCGTTCTACACTTATGTGAGGAACAAGAGGATGGCCAGAGTGAGGGTAGGGCCGATCAGGGATAGTGGAGGGAACTTGTGCCTGGAGTCGGAGGAGGTAGGGGAGGTCCTAAATGAATACTTTGCTTCAGTATTCACTAGTGAGAGGGACCTGGTCGTTTGTGAGGACAGCGTGGAACAGGCTGATATGCTCGAACAGGTTGATGTTAAGAGGGAGGATGTGCTGGAAATTTTGAATGATATGAGGACAGATAAGTCCCCGGGGCCAGACGGGATATACCCAAGGATATTACGGGAAGCGAGGGAAGAGATTTCTGCGCCTTTGGCGATGATCTTTGCGTCTTCACTGTCCACTGGAGTAGTACCGGATGATTGGAGGATGGCAAATGTTGTTCCCTTGTTCAAGAAAGGGTAACCCTGGGAATTATAGACCAGTCAGTCTTACGTCGGTAGTGGGCAAATTATTGGAGAGGATTCTGAGAGACAGGATTTATGATTATTTGGAAAGGCATGGTTTGATTAGAGACAGTCAGCATGGCTTTGTGAGGGGCACGTCATGCCTCACAAGCCTTATTGAATTCTTTGAAGATGTGACAAAACACATTGATGAAGGAAGAGCAGTGGATGTGGTGTATATGGATTTTAGCAAGGCGTTTGATAAGGTTCCCCATGGTAGGCTCATTCAGAAAGTAAGGAGGCATGGGATTCAGGGAAAGCTGGCTGTCTGGATACAAAATTGGCTGGCCCATAGAAGTCAGAGGGTGGTAGTAGATGGAAAGTATTCAGCATGGAGCTCGGTGACCAGTGGTGTTCCATAAGGATCTGTTCTGGGACCTCTGCTCTTTGTGATTTTTATAAATGACTTGGATGAGGATGTGGAAGGCTGGGTTAGCAAGTTTGCTGATGACACGAAGGTTGCTGGAGTTGTGGATAGTGTGGAAGGCTGTTCTACATTGCAACGGGACATTGACAGGATGCAGAGCTGGGCTGAGAAGTGGCAGATGGAGTTCAACCTGGAAAAGTGTGAAGTGATTCATTTTGGAAGGTCGAATTTGAATGCAGAATACAGGCTTAAAGACAGGATTCTTGGTAGTGTGGAGGAACAGAGGGATCTTGGGGTCCATGTCCATAAATTGCTCAAAGTTTCCACCCAAGTTGATAGGGTTGTTAAGAAGGCGTATGGTGTGTTGGCTTTCATTAACAGGGGAATTGAGTTTAAGAGCCGTGAGGTTATGCTGCAGCTCTATTAGGCCCTGGTTCGACCACACTTGGAATATTGTGTTCAGTTCTGGTCTCCTCATTATAGGAAGGATGTGGAAGCTTTAGAGAGGGTGCAGAGGAGATTTACCAGGATGCTGCCTGGACTGGAGGGCATGTCCTATGAAGAAAGATTGAGGGAGCTAGGGCTTTTCTCATTGGAGCGTAGAAGGATGAGAGGTGACTTGATAGAGGGGTACAAGATGATGAGAGGCATAGATAGAGTGGATAGCCAGAGACTTTTTCCCAGGGTGGAAAGGGCTATCACCAGGGGGTATAATTTTAAGGTGATTGGAGGAAGGTTTCGGGGAGATGTCAGAGGTAGGTTCTTTACACAGAGAGTGGTGGGTGCGTGGAATGCGCTGCCAGCGGTGGTAGTAGAAGCAGATACATTAGGGGCATTTAAGCGACTCTTGGATAGGTACATGGATGATAGTAGAATGAAGGGTAGGTAGTTAGTTTGATATTAGAGTAGGTTAAATGTTCAGCACAACATCGTGGGCCGAAGGGCCTGTACTGTGCTGTACTGTTCTATGTTTGTTCTATGTCCTCCTGTAATTTGCTGCAGCCCTCCTCAGTAATGACTATTCCACCGCAACCGCCACCCTGCGCCCCCCCCCACCCCCAATCACCACCCCAATTTGGTATTATCTGCAAATTTAGAAATTGTGTTTTTTGATTTCAAAGTCCGAATTGTTAATGTAAATTGTGAACAGCAGTGGTCCCAGCACTGATCCTGTGGAACACCACTTCCCATCTTTTGCCACTCTGAGTAACTATCCTTCAATCCCACCCTCTGCTTTCTGTCTTGAAGCCAGCTAGCAATCCATTCTGCCACTTGTTCCCTGACTCTGCATTCCCTGACCTTATTCATTAGTCAATTATCGGGCACCTTATTGAATGTCTTTTGAAAATCCAGAAAAATACATCTACTGCATTAATATTGTCTACTCTTTCTGTTACCTCCTCAAAAAATTCAATAAGGTTGGTCAAGCAAGATTTTCCTTTTTGAAATCCATGCTGACTATTCATTATTATATGTTTCTTTTCTAGATGTTCTTCTATTGTCTCTATTAGGGATTCCATTATTTTTCCTACCATCGATGTTAAACTGACTGGTCTATAAATCCCTGGGCATGTTCTGCCCCCTTCTTAAATTTAGGAATTATGTTAGTTATCCACCAGTCCTCTGGCACTACACCTTTTTATAATGTATTATTAAATATGTGTATTAATGCCTCTTCTAGCTCTTCGCTTGATTCTTTTAAAATGCGTGGATGCAATCCATCCGGATCAGGGATTTTATCCTCTTCGAGTTTGATTAGTTTATTCAATACATCCCCTTCTTTATTTTAAATGCACTTAACTCATTACACATTTCATCATTAAATGTCATGTCTACCTGTTCGATCTCCTTGGCAAATACTGAAGCAAAATAATTATTTAATATTTCTGCCATCTCTCTTTTGATACTTTTGGTATTATCTTGTTTATCCCTTAATGGTCCAATTCCCATTCCAGCCTTCCTTTTTTATTGATACGTCTGTAAAATATTTTACTATTTTGTTTTACATTCCTTGATTATTTTATTTTATAGTTCCTCTTTGCCTTCCTAATTTTCTTTTTACTTCTCTCCTCACCTCTTCATATTCGCTCTTATCATGCACTCCTATGCTGTTCATGTACTTAATGTATGCCTCTTTCCTTTGTTTCCTTATGTCTTTATTCATCCATGGAGTTTCACTAGGTTTAGTTTGTTCATTCCTTTTAGTGGAATATATTTTCCTGCACTCTGTTCAACACCGTTTTAAATGTTTTCCATGCTTGTTCTACATCAGTGTTTACCAATATTGTTGCCCATTTTATTTTCCCAAGTTCGATTCTCAGCCCCTCAAAATCAGCTTTTCTGCAATCTATTAATGTGTTTTTTGTCATACTTATGTACTTCTCTGTTATCAGCTTAAACCATTTTATATTATGGTCATTACCTAGATGTTTCCCTACTTTTACTTCTCTTATCTGTTCTGGTTCATTCCTCATTACTAGATCCAAGATCAGTGGTGGTAAGGTAGAGCTGTGTATCATCAGCATACATGTGAAGTCCCCTTGACTGACCAAGCTAAAGAAATTTCAGCTTTTGTGACACCAGATGGTCTGTTCCAATGTAAAGCCATGCCATTTGGTATGAAAAATGCACTGGTTATATTTCAAAGATTAACCAATCGAATGATTGCCGGATTGCATAATTGTGTTGGGTACATTGATGACCTTTTGGTGTACAGCGACACTTGAAGTTATCATGTCCAACATATGAGAGCTCTATTTGATAGGCTAGCCAAAGCTAATCTGGATAGAAACCTGGCAAAGAGTGAGGTTGCCAAGGCCAAGGTCGCTTATTTAGGACATATCGTGGGTCAAGGTCAAGTGTTACCATGACAGGCCAAGGTTCAGGCGATCATAGACTTTCCTGTATCCAAGACAAAGAAAGAAGTGCTACGGTTTCCGCATATGCATGGGTTCTACAGGAAATTTATCCCAAATTTCAGCACAGTTGTCCCCCCATTGACAAATTTGTTAAAGAAAAACGTGGAATTTGAATGGTCAGAGTCATGTTAAACGACATTTGAGAAATTAAAGGCCATTTTGATAAAGGGGCCAGTTCCTGCAGCCCCAGATTTTAGTAAGCCAATCAAGGTGGCTATCGATGCCAGTGATATAGGGGTAGGAAAAGTGCTACTCCAAGATGATGATGCTGGTATCGAATGACCCATTAGCTACTTCACTAGGAAGCTTAATAAGCATTGAGAAAGAGGCTTTGAGTCTTATGCTGGTTTTGGAGCAGTTTGAGGTAACAAATAGTCAGGGGAAGTATTAGTTTATGCAAACCACAGCCCAGTTGTGTTTCTAGGAATGTTCAGAACAAAGAACTTCAGGCTGTTTCACTGGAGTTTGATGTTACAGCCATTTACACTAAAAATGATGCATGTTACAGGGAAAAACAATGTAATTGCTGATGCTCTTCCAGAGTTTAAAGAAGGGGTGTAAGAGAGAGGGAGGATTCTGAGTTGTGATAATTATATAATGTTTGAATCCTGCTTATCCTAATTGTCACATTTACTGGGTTAATCCCATATGATTTTGTAAATGCAAATGTATAATTGCGGAATATAAAAATGTTAACTGTAAAGTAAGTAATAAGCTAATTGTTAAAATATTGATGATGTTAAGAACTTGCTATATTTCTGAACAGTTTTGTAAAGAAAACTTTACAATAGTAAAGCTTTTTTTCCCCAAGGCAGGGAAGAAGTGTCATGGAATTTGCAGTCTCTAGGACCCTGGGGAGCGTTTGTGAACTGTCCTCTGAACAAATGGCTTATCGAATGTTCTGTTAGGTGCACAGACACTGATTGCAAAGATTGCTTCGTTTTTTTGGTACAGACTGTCCTAACATAAAGTGAAACCAAAAACTCATGTTTCTAGAGGAATTAAAACTGGTTAGAACTATTAAATAAAGAAATATTAAAAGGAGACAGAGACATCCAAGCTCAGATGGCAGGAAGGTGTATTTTACAGGTATATTGAAGAAAGTGAAGACTGGATCTAGTAGTGGTTTTCTGTCATCTTAGAGGAACCGATTAACCAGACCCAGCCACACAGTGCACAGGGATGTCACTGAAGGGCACGGATAAAGGTAATACTGGAGCATCCACGCCATCAAGCCTGTCGTGGGCAGAACTAAGAAGGTTCCGAAGAAGTATGCCTTTTTTTGGTGAAGACTGTTGTCATGCTCATATAAGGAGAAATTATAAACTATATAATGAACTTAGGAAACAAGGCCAAACAGACTTGAGGTGCACCAAAGCGACCCTGATTCAAATTGACCAATCACGTTCTGGAACAATCTGGAATGACGTTAGCTTTAATTCAGTTATTAGTTCAAAAGTGAGAATTCCATTTATTCCAGTGAAGAAGAAGGACTCTGCCTAAGATCACCATCTTTAAACTACATGTAGGCAGAGATTGGAGTTGGCCTTGAACTCCCTACCTGAGAAATCGTACCAGGACTTTGCCATTGATCTTGGCTGGAGTGTAACAAGAGCTGTCTGCAACATTGCACCCATCTTCCTGAACCTCTCAAGTCTTTCTTCAGTGAACAAGGGAAAAGATTACAACCCTGCACCATTTTAAATCTTCACCCTGGGAAAAGCAAGTTTAACAGAGAACGCTACAAATCATCAGACCTAAGTATGTTATCTTCATATTCTCTATCTTTTCTTGAGTGCGTGTGCACCTGTATGAGTGTAAGAGTGGGTGTCATTGCATTTATTCTGGACCTTGTATAATAAACATTTATCTTTTTAAACTTACGAGAAAAACTGTCATTTGTTCTTAATA
Source organism: Heterodontus francisci (assembly GCF_036365525.1). NCBI lineage: Eukaryota > Metazoa > Chordata > Chondrichthyes > Heterodontiformes > Heterodontidae > Heterodontus > Heterodontus francisci. The sequence continues at coordinate 77,215,771 of NC_090380.1, read as the reverse complement.
ATAAAAGCAGTCAGGAACTAAAAAAAAAACCTTTTTTAAAAAAAGCAACACTGTCTTCAGTCAGTCAGTCATGAGGTAAAAAAGGGGGAACCATCCCTATCATCTCTCACCTGTCCATAACACTGTACCTGTGGAGTTCAGGGTTAAAGGGGAATTGCTGTCAGTTGGGAATTGATGGCTGCATCTTACATGACAGGATCTGGAGAACTACCTGAGGAACGTCAGAATTTTGAAGAACTGTGTGACAAGCAGATGCTTGGGAATACCATCCACCTGCAAGATCCCTTCCAAGCCACACAGCATCCTGACTTGGAACTATATTGCCATTCCTTCACTGTCGCTGGGTCAAAATCCTGGAACTCCTTTCCTAATAGCACTGTGGGTGTACCTACCTCACATGGACTGCAGCTCACCACCACCTTCTCATGGGCAATTAGGGATGGGCAATAAATGCTGGCCTGGCCAGCGCCACCCGCATCAAATGAAACGAATAAAAAAAAACTTGACCCTGATTTGTCTGGTAATTCATGTTGATTTGGTTTGATTGCTAAAGTAAAAATTATAAAAGTGATATCTTGTCCATTTGTTTCTTTTTATTGGGGTCATTCAGTAAACTTGGCTCTTTTGGTTTGTTGCTCTCCATGGGGATCATAACACTGAGCAGACGCAGCTGCAGAAATGTTGTGCTGAATGGAGCGCCAAAGGCTAGACAGTTGAAAACTTGAAAGTGTTGCTGTAGTAACTTGGTGGGGGGGAAAGAGTTTTTTCCAGGGGTGAACATAGAAGGAAGTGCCATTGGGAGGAGGAAGGGGGATGTGGGTGGAGAGGGATACAAGGAAGTGATCAGAGATGCCCTTATCTGTGATTTATGCAACGGGAATAGCGATGCCACATGAGATGGCGAGGTCGAGGGAGTGGTCGTGAATATGGGTAGGGGAATTAATACGGAGGGAGAGATTTAAGGGCAACAACTCCTGTTCATCTCTCCATTACCCCAATGAGTACTTAGACATTTCCCTATTTTTAAAAAGTCTGCCCATCATAACCATCCCAAAAGTAGGAAGTAGAAACAAGAACAACTTCCAACAGCAGACATTTTGAAATGGACTGGTATGAGTTGCATTGAACTGCAAATTGATCACTGTGTACCTGAAGTTTTAGTTAAATACTCCCAATTCAATTACTCTCACTTTCCTAACTGTACATTCCCACTGTTACTTGGAAGGAATCAGGACTCCCTTCAAATCATGCAGCAGCTCAGCAAGTCCTTCCACAGTCAAGTAATTTGAACTCACATCCACGCAGAGGGAATTCTGTCACCCCAACACTGAGAAGCTACTTAGTACTCTGTCCAAATACCCCTCCCGATGGCCAATTTTATTTTCTGACACCAGGACCCAGAAATCAAGAGTGCCCAGTTTTGGGCTGCAAAGCGGGAGAATGGTGAGGTCAGAGGCTCCCCAGGTATTGGACATTGGACCTAATTGTAATAGAGACAGCACAGCGCAACAGCCTGCCAGCACTGGAGAAATGTAGGGCCGTTGCTAGCGTCCCTCAGTGGAAGTTCAGCAGTCTTCCACCTCCCAAGTCATAGTGACAAGGGGATATACCTCATAGGTGCACTAGAATAGGTTAACAGGCATAGAAGACAGACATGAGGGCTTTGCACAAACTTGATTTTTAGTTCTCTCTGTTCAATACAAGTATTTGTCAATGTTATTTTTACTCTTTCATGGGATGCGGGCATCGCTGGCAAGGCCAACATTTGTTGCCCATCCCTAATTGCCCTTGACAATTGAGTGGCTTGCTCAGCCATTTCAGAGGGCAGTTAAGAGTCAACCACATTGCTGTGGGTCTAGAGTCACATGCAGGCCAGACTGGGTGAAAACAGCAGATTTCCTTCACTAAAGGACATTAGTGAACCAGATGGGTTATTCAACAATTGACGATAGTTTTATGGTATCATTACTGAGATTAGCTTTTTTAAATTCAGATTTTAATTCATTAATTGAATTTAAATAAACCAGCTGCCGTGGTGGGATTTGAACCCAAGTTGCCAAGGCAATAGCCTGGGCCTCTGGATTACTAGCCCAGTGACATTACCACGACGTCACCACTTCCCCCTTCAACTGCGTTGAAGTATGGTGGAACCATAGAACCATAGAAAAATTATGGCACAGAAGGAGGCCATTTCGCCCGTCATGTCCGTGACGGCTGAAAAAACTAGCCACCTAATCTAATCCCACCTTCCAGCACCTGGTCCATAGCTTTGCCGGTTACAGCACTTCAGGTGGATGTCCAGGTACCTTTTATAAGAATTGAGTGTTTCTGGTTCCACCACCATTCCTGGCAGTGAATTCCAGATACCCACCACCCTCTGGGTGAAAAAGTTTTTCCTCATGTCCTCTCTAATCCTTATACCAATCACAAATCTGTACCCCCGGTAACTGACCTCTCCATGAGGAGAAACAGGTCCTTCCTATCTACTCCATCTAGGCCTCATAATTTTGTACACCTCAATTAAGTCACCCCTCAGCCTCCTCTGTTCTATCGAAAACAACCCTAGCCTATCCAATCTTTCTTCATAGCTAAAACTTTCAAGGCTTGGCAACATTCTTCTAAATCTCCTCTGTACTCTCTCCGAGCAATTATGTCCTTTCAGTAATGTGGTGACCAGAACAGTACACAATACTCCAGCTATGGCCTAACCAGCGTTTTATACAGTTCCAGCATTACATCCCTGCTTTTATATTCTATACCTCTCCCAATAAAGGAAAGGATTCCATATGCCTTCTTCACCACTCTATCTAACTGTCCTGTCACCTTCAGGGACCTGTGGACATGCACTGCAAGGTCTCTCACTTCTTCTAACCCTCTCAATATCCTCCCGTATATTGTATATTCCCTCGCTTTATTTTCCCTCCCCAAATGCATTACCTCACACTTATCTGGATTGAATTCCATTTGCCACTTTTCCACCCACTCAACCAAACCATTGATATCATTCTGGAGTCTACAGTTATCCTCTTCACTATCAACTACACGGCCAAGTTTTGTATCATCAGCAAATTTCCCAATCATGCCTCCCTCATTTAAGTCCAAATCATTAATATAAACCACAAACAACAAGGGACCCAACACTGAGCCCTGTGGAATGCCACTGGAAACAGCTTTCCATTTGCAAAAACATCCGTCGACTACTACGCTTTGTTTCCTGTCACTGAGCCAATTCTGGATCCAACCCGCCACATTCCCCTGTATCCCATGGGCTTTCATTTTACTGACCAGGCTGCCATGTGGGACCTTGTCAAATGCCTTACTAAAATCCATGTAGAGCACATCCACTGCACTACCCTCATCAATCCTTCTTGATACTTCCTCAAAAAACTTAAGTGAGTAAGACATGACCTTTCCCTAACAAATCCATGCTGACTATCCCTGATTAATCTGTGCCTTTCTAAGTGGCAGTTTATCCTGTCCCTCAGAATTGATCCTAATAATTTACCCACCGCCGAGGTCAGACTGACCGTCCTATAATTATCTGGCCTATCCCGCGCACCCTTTTTAAACAATGATACAATATTTGCAGACCTCCAATCGTCTGGTACCTCGCCTGTATCTAGTGAGGATTTGTAGATGATCCTCATTGCATCTGCTATTTCCTCCCTGGCTTCCTTTAACAACCTGGGATGCAATGCATCCGGTCCTAGCGATTTATTTACTTTCAAGGATATCAGACCCTCTAGTACTTCCTCTCTCATTATGCTTATCGTATCTAACATTTCACATTCCTACTCTTTTACTACAATGTCTGCATCAACCCTCTCCTTTGTGAAGAGAGAAAAAAAACTCTTAAAGAACCCTGCCCACATCTTCTGCATCCACACATAAGTTCCCTTGTACATCTCTGATCAGGCCCTACCCTTTCCTTTGTTATTTTCTTGCTCTTAATGTACTGATAAAACATTTTCAGGTTTCCTTGATTTTACCTGCTAATAATTTTTCATGTTCTCTCTTTGTTTTTCTAATTACCTTTTTTCCTTCACCCTTGCACTTTCTTTACTCCTCTATGCTTTCTAAAGTATTAAGATTTTTGTGATCATCATAAGCTTTCTATTTTTGCTTTAACTTACCCTGTAAGCTTCTAGATAACCAGGAGGCTCTAGATTTGGCAGTACCACCTTTGTGGGGACATGCCTACACTGTGCCTGTAGTATCTCGCTTTTGAATGCCTCCCACTGGTTTGCCACTGATTTTCCTTCAAGTAGCTGTATCCAGTCCACTTTCACCAGGTCACCTCTCAGTTTCATAGAAATTGCCTTACCCCAATTTAGAAGTTTTACTCTTGTGGAGTAGTAAACTCTTTTTGGATTGCTGTTGATCTAGATATTCTTCATGATGCAAGGGCAGCATGCAACACACACACACAAATAGCGAGACTCGCTCAAAGCTGTATTGAAAGGTGTCACCAAAACTATATAGAAAGCAGAATTTTTTTTTAAAACAGCCCAAACAGCTGCTCTATCAGAAGTCTTGTTCTTGCATGGCTCTCATTATGGTGAAGCTCTACATCTGTGCCCAAGTTCCCAATAGGAAACATAAGCCAGATATTGAGGGGATCCCCCTATCCCCAAGCTGCCAGCCTCTATGGTCTGGGTGGAAGACAGGAGGCATTGAGGATGGCGCATGAAAGCACCATGACCACGGCCCGGCATAGACTTGCATTATTTTCTGGCTGTGGTCACAGATGAGTTGAACGTTAAAGAAATGGAAGCCTTTCTGTTGTAGAACACTGTGGTTGATGATAGGGAACTAGATACATGGGATACATGAGATATTCACTGCACCTGTGGAAATCCACTGTTTTGGAAAGCTGAAAATTGGCCCAAAAGTATATCAGTAGCCTATAAAGAAACTCTTAATGGAGATGAGATACTCTAAATATTGCATCTGTAGTCTGCTTTCTGACTGTTAGTACCATATTCTTCTGGGGGGTGTTAGGAAAGGACCAATCAGGCACTTCCATACACCAATATCACTAAAGTGTTAGACACAGGACCCTTGTTTATATATTTTAAATAGGCGAGCATTTGGTTTAGGCGCTTCCAGGGACACTTAATGATTGCCCGAAGTAACACAGCATTGGACCTACTTCCTGCACCATTCAGTGCAAGAAGTCCTGCTATAAAATTGATGCTTTATTGACCGAGTTTTACTGCTTTGGCTAAAAATGCCAAAACAGGGTTCTATTTCCCCACCACTAACATCAGTTCTCTCCATAGACACTGGCTGGCTGCTGAGCATGTTTCAGATTTCCAACATTTGCAGTGTTTTGCTTCTTGTTTCTTTTCTTGTAATTAAGCTAATTTATTGAAAACAGCAGCAGCTTTTCCTGCCCTGATATTAATGCCACAGTATTCTTTTAATCCATTATTATTCCCCCATGTTAGGAAATCTTAAGGACTATGGCAAGTTTCAATCCTTTTTATTATTTATACTTTCTTCAGGCAGACATTATTGGGCTTGCTGAGTATCCTACTGAAGTGTTACATCTTTCTGATAATTGATCTTCATAAAGCAATGCAATGGAAACAGAGAGTATGAAAATCACAAGTTCAATTTAAAAAAAAGTTTATATCTGACATACATCAGACTTCATTAGATATGATCATTTAAATTTAGATGATTCTAGATATGTCATGTTAATGGACATTATCAACTGCTGTGACTTTGCTTCCACAAGAGTATTCTTGGTCATGGACAATACTTACAGTTCTATTGCCTTATTCCACATGATGACGTATCCCGACAGGACAAAAGACTCAATATTTACAACATACGTATTTCCTCGCTCTGTGCCCACGTACAACCATTTACTCTGGAAAGGGAGATGGCAGCAGGTAATCCTGATTTAAAAGAAAACATGAGTTATTCAATATTTTTCAAAAAAAAACATTAAAATTACACGTAAAAATGAGAAAATATTGTCCCAGATGAGAAGTCAATTTTATTTCAATTGTGAAAAGATTATGAAACTCAATTGCAATATTTCTATTCATTTGCAAAAAGCCAGTTGATCTTCTGTGATGATGTACATGGGGCTGAATTTTGTGTCCGCGATTACCCTGCTTGTATTGTTGCCTTTCAGTGTAGCAGTGAAGCTGCAGTGCTGTTGCAACACATGGACCAGCACCGCACCCCACCCCCCCCCCACCACCATCCTTACAACCTTTGAGGTGGACTGGGAGCGACCTGGCACCATGTCGGATGCAAGACACCAGGTGGCCCCATGGTTTAGCGATGCCTCGCTGGAGATTCTCCTCCAGACTGCAAGGAAAAGGAATAGGTCCTCTTTTCAAAGGATGACAAGAACAGACCCTCCTCGCCTGACAAAGCAAGCCTGGAAGGAGATTGCAGGGGAGGTCAGCAGCTGCGGAGTCACCCATAGAAATTATCCTTTGAAATGCTTGCTCCTAATATGCATTCCAACACCATGCTTGAGCATTCTTTAAGAGTTGCTTTCAGGGTTCAGTAACTTGCACTAGATTGGGTAGAAATTTTACCAGTCGATTGACCATTCCAAGGAATCGTTGAAGATCTTGGACAGAAGTAGGAATTGGGAATTCACTTATGGCTCTCGCCTTTTGCGGGTATGCCATAATGCCCTTGCTACTAAAAATGTGCCCCAGAAAACGAATAGACGTTTTCAAGAATTCACACTTTTCATTAAGTGTCAGGCCTTCTTCTTGTAGAATTCAGAACCGCTCTAACTCTCAGGTCATGTTCTTTGATAGATTCACCATGGACTAAGACGTCGTTCATATGGCATATGACTCCTTTAAGGCCTTATAGAATGTTTGACATAGTTCTTTGGAATATTTTAGGTGCAGACGTTATACCGAAAGGTAAAGAATTAAAACAAAACCTTCCAAATGGAGTGATGAAGGTTGTCAGTAATCTATATTTCTCGTCCAGTGGGACTTGCCAAAAGCCACTATTCGCGTCCAGCTTTGTGAACATGATACTTTTGGATAATTTCGCCAAACTGAAGCCGTCGGATGGATTTCTCTTGCGACAGCCTTATTAAGTTAAGTCTACACAAATGCGAAACGTACAGTTCGGTTTAGGAACTGGAACCATTCCCGAGCACCACTCTGTTGGCTTGGTGACAGGAGAAATGACACCCATCTTGGTCATCTCTTCTAGCTGAAGTTGGATTTGCTTCATTAGTGGATGTGGCATCTTTCTAGGCGTAAAAAGACATACCAGTTTACCATCTTTTCTCAAAGTAATGGTGTATTTGATCTTAAGTCCTTCTAGACCAGTAAATAATATTGGAAAGTCTTTTGGAAGTGACTCCTAGATTCTTGCCGCTTAATTTCTTCCACCTTTTTGATAAGATGACGGTCTGTACAAGCTCTTTTACTTAAAAGAGAAAATTCTTGATTATATAAGACATACAGTGTTTCCAATATCTGCTTTCCCTTGTACTGGAGTGTTGCCTGTAGCTTTCCCCTGACTTTCAGTTAAATACCTCCTGACCCATGTAACTGAGCATCTATTGGTTGTAGGCAATGCGTTGATAACCATGGTTCTTTGTCTGATAGCTCCAGTGCTCAGTTTAAAGTTGCTGAAATGTCCGTTGACCTAAATATCTGAAGTTCAGAATGCATGATTAGGGTCATTAATCTCACCAAGGATGTCTTCTGATTTCTCATCCAGGGGAGATTGTTCCACTTCATTAATGGCTCTATATGTAAAGACATTTGCTTTGGAACTTTTCAAAGTAGAGGTTTTACTTCAGCACATCTTCCCAAAATGGCCAACTTTCTTGGATTGAAAGAATTCTGCTTTATTTGCAGGATACTGTTCGTGCCTGTGGGTCTTTTTGGTGCCACAGCACTGGCAAAGTTTAATAGTGTCTTGCACCTTCTTTTCTGGTGCTTCCTTTACAGTCCTGGGCTTCAAGAACTGTGCAGTCATTGGAGGGCTCCTGACCCAAGGTTTTTCTTCACCTCTTAGCAAAGCTCTATTCTGCTTACGGACCTCTGCTTGTCTCACCAGCTGTATTGCTTTTTCTAGGGTTAGGTCTTCTTTAGACTGCAATAAATCTGATAAGGAATCATCAGCAATACCCATTACAATTTTCAATTCTAACTTTAGGTCTCCATATCTGCATCCTTCAACTAGCCTGTAAAGCTCATTAATAAAAGCATCTACCGATTCACCTGGTTTCTGGACTCTTTGTTAAATCTGGCCCTCTCTAAAATATTAATGCTCCCCATGTTAAAATACTGTCGAAGGCTTTTAAACCTTCATCAGATTTGTTGGATGTTTCATTAATGCCTTGTCTAGCAATATCATTGTCTGCTGTTGCTCCTATGGAGTACAGTAATGTATTTACTTGTTCTTCTTCTGACTTGCTGTTTAATTGAGAAACAATTTGGAATCTCCAGAAATCTTTTCCTCCACAGGGACCAATTTTGAATTTGATTTGTTCCTTCCATGTTTTCAAATCTCTCTAGTAGTTTAAATTGAGGCTCCATAGCTTTCCTAAGCTTTTAGGTATTTTACTTTTTTAAAAATTTCCTTCCTATAATGGAAGTCTTCCCATGCTTTTCGGGAGATTTCTCATGCTTTTCAGGAGTTTTCCCATGCTTTTCAGCCTCACAATCCTTTTGTGTAATGGCTGCTGACTACAGATTCGCCCTTTCTAAGGATTCAGCTTTGGTGATGCTGCCTATCTAGAGTGCCTTAAAATCAGTTTTGTACCCTTTCCAAGGGTTGCTCACCAGATCCCCAACTGTTACTTGGTTCTCCGTCTCGAAGCCTGCGATCACTGGATTTCCCTCACAGATCATCACACCTTTGTGGTGTAGTCTGAATGCCTCATGTGCCAACTCCCCGCATCGCCGTGCCTTCCTTCACCCATGGAGCCGCTCTGGAACTCTTCCCAGCGTCTTCATGAGTTCTGTAGTCTTCTGGCACTACTTTTGCAGTTAAGTAGTTTTCTTCACATTTTTCCGTTGATCACCTTTGCCAGAACGTTGTATTTTGTTGTTACTCGGAGATAAGTTTGATTCCTCTAGCTTGTAGAGATTACCGAGCCTTTGTTAGGTTTTAAACAATAACTCATTTGTTACATTTCAGGAACCATTTACACTTTCTCTTTAGCAGGTCTAACTCACTGTTGACATGATGCTGCTTCTCCTTCTTGGGTCTCTACAAAAGTGATCTCTGATATCATCACAGTGGGAAGTGTTACTCACACTGTCCCAAACATTAGCCCTTATACTACAGTTAAGAAAGCGGTTAATAAAGCATATGGAATTTTGGAATTTATAAATAGAGTACAAGAACAAGGAAGTTATGACAAACCTGTATAAAACACTTATTCGGCCTCAACTGGAATATTGTGTCCAGTTCTGGGCACCACACTTTTGGAAGGATGTAAAGGCATTAGAGAGGGTGCAGAAATGATTCGCAAGAATGGTTCCATGGATGAGGAACTTCAGTTACATGGATAGGTTGGAGAAGCTGGGTCTGTTCTCCTTGGACAAGAGATAATTAAGAGGAGATTTGATAGAGGTGTTCAACATCTTGAGGGGTCCGTATAGAGTAGAGAGGGAGAAACTGTTCCCATTGGCCGAAGGATCTAGAACCAGAGGACACCAATTTAAAGTGATTGGTTAAAAAAACAGAGGTGACTTGAGGAAAAGCTTTTTTATGCAGCGAGTGGTTAAGATCCGGAATGCTCTGCCTGAGAGGTGGTGGAGGCAGACTGCATAGAGGTCTTCAAAAGAGAATTGGATAATTATCTGAAGAGAAAAAAATTGCAGAGCTACGGGGAAAATGCCGTGGAGTGGGACTAGGTCAGTTGCTCCTGCAAAGAGCCGGCACAGAAACAACGGGCCGAATGGCCTCCTTCTGTACTGTAACCATTCTATAATTCTACGAATGGAAGCCCTTCCTTTAGATGAAGGTGGCTGGCTATTCAGTGGGAGCCTTGATGGCCACATGCATGCAGTCGATGACACCATGCAGCTGGGGGAATCCAGCGATCTCTGCCTGACTGTTATGGTCGGTCCGGTAGCGCACATAGTCACTGGCCCTCTTGAAGGGGGAGAAGGAAAGAAGGGGAGATACAGGAAACAGGATAGAAACAGAGTGGAGAGAATAGCAGCAGAGGAAAAGGGAGGAAGAGTATGAAGGGGGAAATGAGGAGGATGATGGAGGAAGTAAAAAGGAGGACAGGGAGGTTCTTTACAATCAACAAGTGGCGCTGGGGAGGGGAGAACAAGATGCGCTTTGATGAGGAGGCTGGGTTTCAGCCGCCAAATTGACGTTCATGAAGGAGAGAGGGGAGGTACTGCTTGGATAGTTAAATGATCCCCCAATCACTTACAACTGCACTCTCAAAATCTCAACTATCTAGCCTTTGGTACTCTATTCACCACAACACTTCTGCAGCTACCAATCTGCTCAATCACACCCTCTCCTCCACCTTCGATGCCCTCGTCCCAGTAAAACCATTACTTTCTCTTACCCTGACCATTCCGCCGGTATGACCCTCATCTCCACTCCCTTTACCCCAATGGATGCAGCCTTGAACATTTATGGCGGACAAGTGGCATAGGCATTCACCGCCAGATCTGGCTAGACCACATAAAGCACCAACAAGTCCTACTCTTATCCGTAAAAACTACTCACAATTCTAGAATCATCCTGGATTACAAAGGTAACTCCCAAATTCCTTTCTCTACTGCAAGACACCTTCTTTAACTCTGCTCCCCTGTTCCCTCCAGCCTCACCTCCAAAATCAAGTGCAAGGAGCTCATGGATTTGCTTGTCACCAAGACTGAGACCATTCAATCAACTGCCTCTGCCACTACCCTTCCTTCCCCTAGCCTAACGCGTTAAACAGGCAGATGTCCATTCACCAAAATGAGGAAGCCGATGACAGTCTCTGATCCACAACTGGTTTATTGTCAATTCATAGTTCAGTCCAAATATCAGTTCCCACTCTTTCCTTCTGGACGAACTCTCTTTCCAGGGGTAACTGCCCCGCTGGGTAAAACCATAATGAGCATCACCTGCTCTCTATTAACACTGAAATGAGTCCTGTTTCATTAAAGGGACCAGCATTTTCAATATTGTCAATGAGCGAAACATCCTCTAAGGCTCCACCCTGCCCCAGCCCTGAACGTACATCTTTCTCTAGTTTCTCTTCTATCTCCCCTCAAGCAGCAGAATTGCATTCAATCACAATCTGTAACCTTATGACCCAGCACATCCCTCACTCTACCATTGCCATCAAGCTGGGATATCAATACTGGTTCAATTAGAGGGCATGCCAGGAGCAGAATTAGGCATACCTAAAAATGAGGTGTCAACCCGGTGAAGCTAAAATACAGGACTACGTGCATGCCAGCACCGGTAGCAGCATGCGATAGACAGGGCAAAGTGATCCCACAATCAACGGATCAGAGCTAAGCTCTGCAGTCGTACCACATCCAGTCGTGAATGGTGGTGGACAACTAAAAACTAACAGGAGGAGGAGATTCCACCAATACTCATCCTCAACGTTGGGGGAACCCAGCACATCAGTGGAAAAGACAAGGCTAAAGCATTTGCAACCAACATCAGCCAGAGGTGCTGAGTGGATGATCCATCTCGGCCTCCTCCTGATGTCCCCCAGCATCACAGATGCCAGTCTTCAGAAAATTCCATTCACTCCATGTGATATCAAGAAATGGCTGAAGGCACTGGATACTGCAAAGGCTATGGAACCCGACAGCTTTCCAGCAATAGTGCCTGAAGACTTTATGCTTCAAAACTGGCCACGCCCCTGGTCAAGCTGTCCCAGTACAACTACAACACTGGCATCTACCCGACTATGTGGAAAATTGCCCGGTATGTCCTGTCCACAAAAAGCAGGACAAATCCAACCCAGCCAATTGCCTATCAGTCTACTCTCAATCATCAGCAAAGTGATGAAAGGTGTTATCGACAGTGCTATCAAGCAGTACTTGCACAGCAATAACCTGCTCACTGATGCTCAGTTTGGGTTATGCCAGGGCCACCCAGCCCCTGACCTCATTAAAGCCTTTGTCCAAACATGGACAATAGAGCTGCACTCAAGACGTGAGGTGAGAGCGACTACCCTTGACATCAAGGCAGCATTTGACAGAGTGTGGCATCAAGGAGTCCTAGCAAAACTGGACTCAGGGGGAATCAAGGGAAAACACTCCACTTGTTGGAGTCATACATAGCACAAAGGAAGATGGTTGTGGTTGTTGAAGGTCAATCATCTTAGTCCCAGGACATCACTGCAGGAGTTCCTCAGGGCAGTGTCCTAGGCCCAACCATCTTCAGTTACTTCATCAATGACCTTCTCTCCTTCATAAGGTCAGAAATGTTCGTTGACGATTGCACAATGTTCAGCCCCAATCGCGACTCCTCAGATACTGAACAAGACCTGGACAGCATTCAGGCTTGGGCTGATAAGTGCCAAGTTACATTCATGCCACAAAAGTGCCTGGCAATGACTATCTCAAACAAGAGAGAATCTAAGCACCTTCCCTTGATGTTCAATGGCATTACCGTCAGTGAATCCCCCACTAACATCCTGGGGGTTACCAGGAACTGAACTGGACTGGTCATGTAAGTACTGTAGCTACAAGGACAGGTCAGAGGCTGGGAATTCTGTGGCGAGTAACTCACCTCCTGACTCCCCAAAGCCTATCCACCATCTACAAGGCATAAGTCAGGAATGTGATGGAACACTCTCCACTTGCCCGGATGAGTGGAGCTCCAATAATATTCAAGAAGCTCGACATCATCCAGGACAAAGCAGCCCACTTGATTGGCACCCCATCCACCACTTTCAACATTCACCCCTCCACCACCAACGCACAGTGACAGCAGTGTGTACCATCTACAAGATGCACTGCAGCATCACCAAGATTCCTCAGATAGCACCTTCCAAACCTGCAACCTCTACCACCTAGAAGGACAAAGGTAGTAGAAGAATGGGAACACCACCACCTGCAAGCTCTCCTCCAAGCCACACACCATCCTGTCTTGGAAATATATCATCATTCCTTCCCTGTTGCTGGGTCAAAATCCTGGAACCATCTTCCTAACAGCATTGTGGGTGTACCTACCTCACATGGACTGCAGCGGTTCAAGAAGGCAGCTCACCACCAGCTTCTTAAGGGCAATTAGGGATTGGCAATAAATGCTAGTCTAGCCAGCGACACCCACATCCTGTGAAAGAATTTTTAAAAAGCCCTCTCTGAGGTTATCTTAACCATAAGACCCACCTTGTATTCTCTTGACCTTATTCCCACTAAACTGCTGACCACTCAACCTCCCTTCCTGGTTCTCTCTCCTCTGGCTCTGTCCCGCTTTCCTTCAAATCTGTCATCATTGCCCCCTCCTCAGAAAAAACAACCCTTGACACCACATTGTTGCAAACTAACACCCCATCTCTAACTTCTTCTCCAAAGTCCTTGAACGTGTTTCACCTCCCAAATGTGTTCCCATCTTTCCTGCAACTCTACGTTTGAATCCATCCAATCTGTTTCCATCCCTGTAACAGCACCAAAACAACTCTCACCGAAATCATAAATGATATCCCATGTGATGGTGAAAAAGGAAAACTATCTCTCCTCATCCTTCTCGACCTTTCTGCAGCCTTTGAGAGAGTTGATTGCACTATCCCCTTTCAAAGCATCTCCACCGTCATCCATCTTGATGGGACTGCACTCACCTGGTTCCATGCTTATCTATCTAATCGTAGCCAGAGAATCACCATCAATGGCTTCTCTTCCTATTCCTGTACAGTTACCTCTGGTGTCCCACAAGTATCTATCCTTGCCCCCCTCCCATTTCTCATCTACATACTGCCCCTCGGCAACATCTTCCAAAAACACACCAGTTTCCACATGTATACTGCCAACACCCAACTTTACCTCACCACCACCTGTCTCGACCCTGCCACCATCTTTGAATTGTCAGACTGCTTGTCCGGCATCCAGCATCAGATGAGCAGAAGTTTCTTCCAATTAAATATTGGAAAGACTGAAGCCATTGTCTTTGGTCCACACCAAAAACTCTGGTCCCTTGCCACTCTCTCCCTGCCAACTGTGAGGCTGAACCAGATTGTTCGCAACCTCAGTGTCATATTTGACACCGAGATGAGCTTTCAACCACACATCTGCACCATCGCTAAGACTGCCTATTTCCACCTCTGTAACATTGCCCAACTCTGCCCCGCCTCATCTATTCTGCTGCTGAAACCCTCATTCATGCCTTTGTTACATCCCGACTTGACTATTCTAACAGCCAAGCTCCCACCATAACCTTCTACCAAAAACTTGAGTTCATCCAAAACTCTGCTGCCCATGTCCTAACTCGCAGCAAGTCCCGTTAACCCATCATCCCTGTGCTCTCTGACCTATACTGGCTCCTGGTTAAGCAATGCATCAACTTTAAAACTCGCATCCTTGTTTTCAAATTCCCCCATGGCCCGATCCCTCCTTATCCCTGTAATTTCCTCCAGCCCTACAACCCTCCATGATAACTGTGCTCCTCTATTTCCAGCCTCTTGATTTTAATCGCTCCAACACTGGCGGCTGTGCCTCCAGTACCTAGGCTCTAAGCTCTGGAATCTGCTCTCCAAACCTCCCTGCCTCTCTACATTGCTTTTCTCCTTAAAGACACTCCTTCAAATCCAACTCTTTGACTAAGCTTTTCGTCATCTGAGCTAATATCTCCTTATGAGGCTCAGTGTCATGTTTTGTTTTATAATGCTTCTGTGAAGCACCCTGAAACATTCTATTACATTAAAGGCGTTAAATAAATACAAGTTTTTGCTATTGCGGGGGAGGATAGGGAGATACGCGCTGTTGAGGTGTGTGAACTCCAGTCCCGAAAACGTCTGCGTGGAAGTGGCTGAGGAGGGTTGGCAGCAGACAACTAGGTACTGCTCCAGTGGTAGTGGGAGTGGGGATGGAGGAGGGGGTGGTGGCATGAGTGTAATTGTGGGTGGAGACCCATTCTTTCTTTTTTTCTTTTGGGCCTCCTTATCTCGAGAGACAATGGATACGCGCCTGGAGGTGGCCAGTGGTTTGTGAAGCAGTGCCTGGAGTGGCTATAAAGGCCAATTCTGGAGTGACAGGCTCTTCCACAGGTGCTGCAGAGAAATTTGTTTGTCGGGGCTGTTGCACAGTTGGCTCTCCCCTTGCGCCTCTGTCTTTTTTCCTGCCAACTACTAAGTCTCTTCGACTCGCCACAATTTAGCCCTGTCTTTATGGCTGCCCGCCAGCTCTGGCGAATGCTGGCAACTGACTCCCACGACTTGTGATCAATGTCACACGATTTCATGTCGCGTTTGCAGACGTCTTTATAGCGGAGACATGGACGGCCGGTGGGTCTGATACCAGTGGCGAGCTCGCTGTACAATGTGTCTTTGGGGATCCTGCCATCTTCCATGCGGCTCACATGGCCAAGCCATCTCAAGCGCCGCTGACTCAGTAGTGTGTATAAGCTGGGTGTGTTGGCCGCTTCAAGGACTTCTGTGTTGGAGATATAGTCCTGCCAACTGATGCCAAGTATTCTCCGAAGGCAGCGAATATGGAATGAATTGAGACGTCGCTCTTGGCTGGCATACGTTGTCCAGGCCTCGCTGCCGTAGAGCAAGGTACTGAGGACACAGGCCTGATACACTCGGACTTTTGTGTTCCGTGTCAGGGCGCCATTTTCCCACACTCTCTTGGCCAGTCTGGACATAGCAGTGGAAGCCTTACCCATGCGCTTGTTGATTTCTGCATCTAGAGACAGGTTACTGGTGATAGTTGAGCCTAGGTAGGTGAACTCTTGAACCACTTGCAGAGTGTGGTCGCCAATATTGATGGATGGAGCATTTCTGACGTCCTGCCCCATGATGTTAATTTTCTTGAGGCTGATGGTTAGGCCAAATTCATTGCAGGCAGCCGCAAACCTGTCGATGAGACTCTGCAGGCACTCGTCAGTGTGAGATGTTAAAGCAGCATCGTCAGCAAAGAGGAGTTCTCTGATGAGGACTTTCCGTACTTTGGACTTCGCTCTTAGACGGGCAAGGTTGAACAACCTGCCCCCTGATCTTGTGTGGAGGAAAATTCCTTCTTCAGAGGATTTGAACGCATGTGAAAGCAGCAGGGAGAAGAAAATCCCAAAAAGTGTGGGTGCGAGAACACAGCCCTGTTTCACACCACTCAGGATAGGAAAGGGCTCTGATGAGGAGCCACCATGTTGAATTGTGCCTTTCATATTGTCATGGAATGAGGTGATGATACTTAGTAGCTTTGGTGGACATCCGATCTTTTCTAGTAGTCTGAAGAGACCACGTCTGCTGACGAGGTCAAAGGCTTGGTGAGATCAATGAAAGCAATGTAGAGGGGCATCTGTTGTTCACGGCATTTCTCCTGTATCTGACGAAGGGAGAACAGCATGTCAATGGTCGATCTCTCTGCACGAAAGCCACACTGTGCCTCAGGGTAGACGCGCTCGGCCAGCTTCTGGAGCCTGTTCAGAGCGACTCGAGCAAAGACTTTCCCCACTATGCTGAGCAGGGAGATTCCACGGTAGTTGTTGCAGTCACCGCGGTCACCTTTGTTTTTATAGAGGGTGATGATATAAGCATCGCGCATGTCCTGGGGTACTGCTCCCTCGTCCCAGCACAGGCATAGCAGTTCATGTAGTGCTGAGAGTATAGCAGGCTTGGCACTCTTGATTATTTCAGGGGTAATGCTGTCCTTCCCAGGGGCTTTTCCGCTGGCTAGAGAATCAATGGCATCACTGAGTTCCGATTTGGTTGGCTGTATGTCCAGCTCATCCATGACTGGTAGAGGCTGGGCTGCATTGAGGGCAGTCTCAGTGACAGCATTCTCCCTGGAGTACAGTTCTAGGTAGTGCTCAACCCAGCGGTCCATCTGTTTGCGTTGGTCAGTGATTATGTCCCCCGATTTAGATTTGAGGGGGGCGATCTTCTTGATGGTTGGCCCAAGAGCTCTCTTCATGCCATCAAACATTCCTCTGATGTTTCCGGTGTCTGAGGCCAGCTGAATATGACTGCATAGGTGTTGCCAGTAGTCGTTTGCGCAACGCCTAGCTGTTCTTTGTGCAGTACTTCTGGCTGCTTTAAGTGCTGCGGATGTTAAATCGCTGGGGGCTTTCTTGTAGTTCAATAGTGCAATGCGCTTAGCGGCTGTGACAGGTTCCAGCTCTTCATTATGAGATTGAAACCAGTCTGCATTTCTCTTCGAGACCCATTGCACCTCTTGTATCTCAGTGGGGGGGGGAGGAGGTTGCAACTCTTCTGTCTGGGAGGGTTGTTCAGTAGGGTTCAGCCAGCTCTCAATCCTGCTCAGTATATTACCACCAATACCAGAGGCTTCAATCATTTGTAAAGAAGCCTCTTATGGGGTATCTTGTCAAAAGATTTTTGGAAGTCTAAGTTGACAGCATCTACTAGGCTTCCCTCATCCACCATTTGGGTGACTTCTTCAAAAAATACAATCAAACTTCTCAAACATGAGCTTTTTTGAAGCCATGTTGGGTGTCTCTAATATGACCCCATCTATGTAAGAAATTATATATTCCATCCCTAATGATTCTCTTAAGCACCTTTACGAGTATTGATGTCAAACTCATGGGCATATAGTTACTTAGGTTCGTCTTGTCTCCCTTTTCAAAGATGGGGACTATATTAGCTTCCTTCCAGTCTGCAGGAACCATCGCTGAGTGCAGTGAGCTGTTAAGGATGTGGGCAAGGAACCTGCACAGCATGTATCCAATCTCCCTGAGGACCCGTGGGTAGATAACATCCTGCCCGGATGCTCTATATTTTATCAGGTTCTTAATTCTATCTAAAACAATATATGCATCTATGTTCATATTATCTTAATGATCTTAAGGTAGCTGTTGATACTATGATTTGTGTGTTAGGATTGTCGATAATACATGACTGCTTCTGGCAGGTCTTGGTGTGTTGGGGAATTGAGTTTGTGACTGGCAAATTATGTTTAACTTGGAAAAATGCAGTAGTATGCATGTGGGCAGGGTGAATGCCAAACATGCATACTCCCTTCAGGGAAAAGCATTAAAGCAGGTTGAGAAAGAAAGCGATCTGGATGTTCTAGTGTATAGATCTCTACAAATTTGTGAACAGTACCATGAAGCAATACTAGAGTGAATAGGGCTTGAGCTGCATTTATTGGAGAATTGACTATAAGACAAAGCACACTATTTTGTCCTTGTACAAGACTTTGGTCACATTAGAAAATTGTTTCCAGTTTTGGTCTCCTCATATGGTGGGTGATTTTGAGGCTTTGGAAAGGAAGGGCTGCTAGATTAATTCCCAATTTGAATCAACTTAGTGATCAAAGTATCTTAAAAGAGCTAGGACTCCTCACTTTAGAGGAGCATAGATTTTGGGGTAATATAATAATAATTAAAAGCAAAATACTGCAGATGCTGGAAATCTGAAATTTAAATAGCATTAAAGAAAAAAACAAGAAATGCTGGAAATACTCAGCAGGTCTGGCAGCATCTGTGGAGAGAGAAGCAGAGTTAACATTTCAGGTCAGTGACCCTTCATCAGAATAGTTCAAGGATTTCTTCAAGTGAGAGTTGGACCTGTTACAGGTTAGGATGGAGATCACTTTGTCCAAAAGATAGATACTGCACAGAACTATCGGAGCCAGAGTAATTTCCTTGACTAGTTTCGATCATCGGGGATGATGGGGCTGGTGAGGGCAGAGAGGAATTTACCAGATTCTTTTCCCCCAAATTGGCCTCTGATATTATCTGATTTTTCACCTCTCGCAGAAGAGCACATGGTTTCAGGTGGGGTGGAGAATATACATATTGTTATACACAAAGCATTCCAATTGTGTGGAACAGGCTTGATGGACCAGAAGGTTTTTTTTGTGTCTGTTATTGTTCATAACTAGGGAAGGTAACTGGAAAAAATATTGACAAATAACGAGCCAGAACAGTATTGAATTATGGAATAGAGTCATAGATTCTTCTCGCACAGAAGGAGGCCATTCAGCCTGTCATGCCTGCACTAGTTCTTTGAAAGAGTTGCTCAATTTAGCCCCACATCCCAGCTTTTCCCCCATAACCCTGCAAATTTGCCCTCTTCAACTATATGTCCAATTGCCTTTTGAATGTTCTTAATGTAAACCGTGGCGCGGAGTCAACTCCCCCTTGGCCCCTTTATTCCCTTCACCCACTTGATCCTGGCCGTCACGTGGGATTAAATCCTCTTAATTCCGGCTCAGGCTGGGTGTTTGGGATATCGGGATTACAGCAGAGCCACCTTCCACCTAATCCACCGGCTACAGTTAATGGCTTAGTACAAAGAGGAGGAAACTCAGTCCTTTCTTTAACTATCAATTTACTTTATTCACGTTGTTGTACAATGTAAGAATAAGGCTTATACACTTGATTAGACAAAAGCATGCAACTCAAACTGGGTTATACAGTTAATGACAAAGCTAGCTAGAATCGATACGCACACCCACTAGGTTCCTCTGACCTTCCCTGACCTAGTCACAGAAAACAAAGGATAATACCCGAAAAAGGGGAGAGCTGACGCTGGCCAGGCGTTCCGTTCTCTCTCTCTTTTACGTCGTCGCCGCGTTGCTGACATAGGGTCTTCCACTTCCGCGATGGTTGGTCTCTGGAGTTTCTCGCTGGCTCTATGCCCGAGATTCTCCATACTTATTCTCTTTCTTATCTCTTCAAGCTGTGCTGTCTCTTTCCTGTGGGTTTAAGCCTGCTCGTTCGTATATTCTCCTTATTGGCCCAGGCCCAAAGACCCCGGTATCACTCCGTGTCCAAATAAGGCTCTATTCCTGTGATCTCTCCCTTGTCTTTCACATAAATTAATTAATTCAAACTGGTTTTTACCAGCACAGACCAGTGTCTGAGCTCAGGTTACTTCAGTTCACAAGCTATGCAACAGTTTGTAACAGATTCAGTACTTCCTGCAGCCCCTGGCCAACACTAAGGAATCTGATTCCACCACCCTTTCCTGTAGTGCAATCCAGATCTTAACAACCCTCTATGCGAAAAAATTCTTATTTCCCCTCTAATTCTTTTGTCAATTATTTTAAATTTATGACTTCTGGTTATCAACCCACCTGCCAGAGGAAACAGTTTCTCCCTACTTTCTCTATCACAATCCCTTATTATTTTGAATATCTCTATTATGTCTCTCCTTAAATTTCTCTGTTCTAAGGCAAACAATCCCAACTTCTCCAATCTCCCCAAATAACTGAACTCCCTCATCCCTGGTGTCATCCTGGTAAACCTCCTCTGTACCTTTTCCAATGCCTTGACATCCTTCCTTAAATGTGGTGCCCTGCGTTGTACACAAAGCTCCAGCTGAGACCTAACCAATAATTTAAAAGACTGAGAATGACTTCCTTGTTTTTGAGCCAATGAATTTTTGACAATGTCCTATTTACAAAATCAAGTGTTCCATATTCTTTCTTAACCACCTCATCAACTTGCCCTGCCATCTTCAAAGTTTTCTGAATATGCACCTCTAGGTCCCTCTGCTCTTGCACTCTGCTCAAAATAGTACCATTTAAATTATACTGCCTCTCCATGTTGTTTCTCCCAAAGTGCATCACTTTACCTTTATCCACATTAGGTTGCATCTGCCATATATCTACCCATTTCACCAGTCTATGCCCTCCTGAAGTGTACTATTATTCTGTACACTATTTACTATGTTGCCAAGTTTTGTATCATCCACAAACTTCAAAATTGTACTCCCTATACCTATCCAGACCATTTACATATAACAAGTACAGCAATAGTCCTAACACCGACCCCTGGGGGAATCCCACTGCATACATTTCTCCAGTCAGAAAAACGTCTGTTATCTCTGCCGACTTAGCCAATCACGTACCCAAGTTACCACCGTCCCTTTAATACTATGTGCTTCTATTTTCCAAATAAATCTGTTATGTGATACTTTATCAAATGTCTTTTGCAAACAGTAGTGGAAAATATTTTTAAAAATTGATCAACTGGAGTTCAGGAGAAATATATTCAACTGAAAAACAAGAACACACTCACTAGTAATGAAACGCCATGGAGAAATAAAAAGATAAGGGTAAAACTGAAACGAAAGAAAAAAGCATATACCTGGTGCATAGACAATAAAGGAAAAGATGACAAAATGCAACATAAAGGGATCAAGGAAAAAGTGCTAAAACAATTAGGAAGGCAAAGAGGAATTACAAAATGAAATTATCAACGCATATAAAAATTGTAAAGTATTCTGTAGACACAAATAATGAAGGAAACACTCAGATAGGAGTAGGGCCACGAACAAATTCATAAGAGAAGGGGCTGGATTTTAAAAGCTCACCGCCGCAATATTAAACACAACGGCTCATTTAAATTGCGGGGGTGGACCGCACCACCCCACCCCCCCCACCCCTCCCGATGATGTGGAGGGAACGGGCGATCCATCCCCAGCAACGGCATCCGGCGCCACTGCACAGGCACCAACGCCATTTTTAAAGGCTCCAAGCCCTTCAACTTAGTTTAGATATTTAAAGATCTAGCAATGTTAAATTAATGTTTCTAGCCCCTCTCCCACCACCCCCTCCCCAATAACCATACAGTTCATCCCTTGCTTTCTCCACACCCAAAATACTTACCTCGTATACCTGACCTTCCCCCTCCCCCCCAAAGTTTATAAACTTTTACCTTCAACCCCTTCCCACCATCCCCTAGACCAATCAGAATAGGTTGACTCCGCTCCCTCCACCCCCCCACAGAGAAACGTACCTGCTCCCCCCATCCCACCAGTGTTACGCCTCAGATCTCCGAACAGAGATCCGAAGGCGTGGGAGTGCCAGCCACCGGCACTAATATTGGTGCAGCACGGACATTGGGAGCGAGATGTTCATTAATGCAGGTATTTAAATAAATGTGCTTATCTAAATTCTCGTCCCATCACTGAGCGGTGGAGGGGCCACCACGAGGCGTCACTGCCGGTGGCAATATTGGAGCAGACCCTCCCAGCATCAAGGCCCGTGGCAGCTCTCTCCTGGAGGCATTTTCCAGCCCCCTCCCGCCACAACCCTTACGTCTGGGGGTCTGTAAAATCCAGCCCAAACTCTTAGTGAACTGGCAGCAATATTGAGTTACTTTGCCTCAGTTTTCTCCACGGAAGCTAACAAGGTGGACATGATATTGCAGAAAAGAATGTCAAGACATTTAAGACATGTAAGAGGGAAATAATTCATAAACTAGGCAAAACCCAAAGGGGTCTAGGGGTACAGATTCGCAAATTATTAAAAGTAAAATCATAGGTCAACTAATCCATAAAAAGTACAAACAAAGCACTGGAGTTCATTTCCAGAGAAACAGGTGTGAAACCTATATAGAAACTTGATTAGACTGCACTTAAAAGTATTTGCGCAGTTCTGATCTCCATATTACAAAAATGATATAGAAGCACTGGAGAAGGTGCAAAAAAAGATTTACAAGGATAATACCAAATCTGAGAGGGTACAACTATCAGGAAAGATCGAACAGGCTGTGGCTCTTTTCTCTAGGAGAGAGAAGATGGACATGACCTGATAAAAGTTTTTAAAGTTATGAAGGGGTTCAATAGGGTAGAAGTAGAGTAGATGGTCAGAATTTTACTGGCATGCCATGGGTCTTGCCACTGGGACCAAATGCGGCTCTCAATCCATGCGGCAAACGGCAGGACCGCGGTGGCGATTTTACCAGCAGCTGCCAATTAAGAAGTGGTCGCTGCTGAGGTTGCAAAGAGAAGGAGAGGGCCAGCAGAAAAAGTAGTTATGTGCCAGGGCCAGGGAGGCAGGCCCCGGAAACTGGAGCAGTGAACCCTCTTTGCCTTCCTAATTGTTTTATCCCTTATTTGTTAACCCCTTCATTTTGCCTCATCATCTTTTTTGTTGTCTATGCATTTAGTGTATGATTTTTCCCTCCATTTTAATTTTACCCGTATCTTTTTATTCATAGATTCTGTCTATAATTATATGATCTTTTTATTTATCCATGGTGTTTCATTACTAGCATGTGAGCTGCCAGTGGGCCTCTCCGTGGGCCATGGAGCCTCGAGAAAGGAAGGCCCCCCTCCCCCACGGGAAGCTGCTGGGAGGCTGCTTCAATAAAGCTGGTGCAATTACCATGAATTGGAGGGTGGGGGTGGGGTTGGGGGGGGGGTGGCGGGAGGGGGGTGCATTCTGATGCCGGTAAAATGCCAACGTGGTCATAAAATGGCTATCAATAGGCCAATAAATTATCTTAATTGGCCAACCACTTCCAGTAGGAAGGCAACCAAGCATCTGTCATTCCCACCTTTGGTGATATCTCGTGGTGCGGGAACATGTCGGGCTTCCCTCTGACGCCTTCTGACGCTATTTTACCACCCCTCCCACCTCCCAGCCCTTCCCCAAAGGGCTGGTAAAATTCAGCCTGATGTTTCCACTTGTGGAGTCCAAAACTAGGGGCTATAAATATATGATGATCAAAGACACTCAGAAACTTTTTTACTCAGAGAATAATGAAAATGTAGAACATGCTACCACATGAATTGGTTGAGACAAATAGCATAGATGCTTTTCTGGGAAAGTTAGATAAGTACATGAGGGAGAAAGGAATAGAAGAATACCTTGATAGAGTGAGATGAAGTAAGCTGAGAGGAGGCCCGTGAGGCGGTTAAACACCGACATAGATCTGTTGTGCCGAATGGCATGTTTCTGCGCTGTAAAATTCTTTGTATTCCTTTGTAGGAGAACTTCTACTTCCCCTGGCCCCACATACATAATTGTACATTTACTGTCTTTGGTCCTCATCTTACATAATACTAGGTAAAACTGGTGTGCATAATATCACTGTCTCCCAAAATGGTAATTAGGGCCCTAAGTTTATCATAGACACCAAGGATCTCAATGGATCACAACTGTTTGCATAATTAATAATTGTATTCTATACTTTTTAACCTAATATTTTGTATTTTGTATCCAAGAATGTAATTTCATTACTTAAAGCAAATTGTGAACTATAACAATCCATAAAACTGGTAACCCGAATGAAACGGATGCTCTTTAAAATTTAATCTTGAAAGAGAAATTAATTAACACTGCATGCAATTAAAAAGGAACCTTGAGAAAATGTAACAATGAAGTGGAATGGATTACTTGCAGCTGTCTAAATTGAGCTTAATCCTCCTTTGATAAATGTAATATACACATCTGCTCTAAGTAAAAGCAGATAATACAGCCTAGGTTAGTACAACTTTGTAGTAAACAAATGGGACACAAATAGAATACTGCTATACATTTTCAAGTGGAAAACAGCCAGCTTCAGATCCTTTGAAGGATGAAACATTAATAGAATGTGCTGTAGCCCGAGGGGAGAGACCACCAGAGAAAGGAAACTACAGTTCTGATTAAACCAGTGATACCATATGTTTCTCTGTTAATTAGTTAATGAAACATATGTAATTATCAAACAATTCAATCATCACTACATATAGAAAGGAAAAGGAAATGGAAAATTCCTCTGTGTTTCCGCTTCCTCTATTCTCAGAACCCCTTTTCTAAACATTTATGGATAGCTGGTCTATACTGGGTTGTTATTAGTTAAGTAATGTCCTAATATCATAATAGATTTAGAGATAACACATAACAACAGTTTTAAGATTTGCTTTTGGCCAATTGTTCCAGATTTCCTGTATAGTGTAGGGTAGGGCTGCTGCAAATCCATCTCTAATCGCCCAAATGTAATTCAGTAGTAAGATCACACCATCTTGGCTGCTTGACAAAGACATCTTTATGGAAAAAAGTAATTCCTCCAAGTGATATATTGGACTGAACATAAAACATAGCACAACAAATTTGCTAGATGAATAAGGTCAGATAGCATGTTAAGATAACACAATACAATCTTGCTATATTAGAGCATATGGGAGCAAGTCAATTGAAATGATTATTACAAATGGGTGTCATTTAGACCTGTGGGGGTTGATTTAAACATCCCCCCAGCAGAAACCAAGGGAAGAAGGGGGCAATTACTTTCCTCATTGCGCCCCCCCAAAATCCGACTGAAATTTTAAATTGCCAGAAAACATGTACCTGCAGGAATTTATATTCTAAGTTTTGGAGTGAATTTTACTGCGGGCTTTGGGACCCCAAAGTCGGGACCAAACGGGGTCCCGAGCCTGGACTCGTTGGCAGCGGAACCGGCTTGGCTATTTTCCTGGAGATGGTCTTCTAATTGGCCACCTCCAGACCTGCTGACAAATTAAGGACAGTGGGAGGGCTCCTGGTGCTGCCGGCCCAATGAGAGGGCTGGCAGTTCTGAAGCTTCAGCAGCCCCACAGTGAAAATTGGACACTCCTGAGGCAGGCTGGAGACCTTGAGGACACCTCGCCCTTGGACAGGTAAGTAGCAATAATAAATTCATAATGGCCGAGGGCAAAAGGCCCGAAGGTTCAGAGAGGAAGACCCTCCCGGGGAATCGTTGAGGCAGCGGGGACTGCCTTTCCTGCCCCCGGCTCCTTCTTTGGCCCATGGAGCCTCTGGCTCCAATAGCCACCCCCCCAGCACTGGCTGCCGTAAGCAGGTCACCTCCATGAAACTAGCAGCGTCCCCATACGACAGGGGCCGCTCCGCCACCCTGGCCGCGCTTAATGGCCCCTAACAGGCGTCTTAATTTTTTTTATTCTTTCATGGGATGTGGGCTTCGCTGGCTAGGCCAGCATTTATTGCCCATTCCTAATTGCCTTTGATAAGGTGGTGGTGAGCTGCCTTCTTGAACCGCTGCAGTCCATGTGAGGTAGGTACACCCACAGTGCTGTTAAGAAGGGAGTTCCAGGATTTTGACCCAGCAACAGTGAAGGAACGGTGATGTAGTTCCAAGTCAATGGTGTGTGACTTGGAGGGGAACTTGCAGGTGGTGGTGTTCCCATGCATTTGATGCCCTTGTCCTTCTAGTTGGCAGAGGTCACAGGTTTGGAAGGTGCTGTCTAAGGAGCCTTGGTACGTTGCTGCAGTGCATCTTGTAGATGGTACACACTGCTGCCACTGTGCGTCAGTGGTGGAGGGAGTGAACGTTTGTGGATGGGGTGCCAATCAAGCGGGCTGCTTTGTCTTGGATGGTGTCGAGCTTCTTGAGTGTTGTTGGAGCTGCATCCATCCAGGCAAGTGGAGAGAATTCCATCACACTCCTGACTTGTTCCTTGTAGATGGTGGACAGGCTTTGGGGAGTCAGGAGGTGAGTAACGCGCCGCAGGATTCCTAGCCTCTGACCTGCTCTTGTAGCCACGGTATTTATATGGCTACCCACTTCAGTTTCTGGTCAATGGTAGCCCCTAGGATATTGATAGTGGGGGACTCAGCAATGGTAATGCCATTGAATGTCAAGGGCAGATGGTTAGATTCTGTCTTGCCGGAGATGGTCATTGCCTGACACTTGTGTGGCGTGAATGTTACTTGCCACTTATCAGCCCAAGCCTGGATATTGTCCAGGTCTTGCTGAATTGCTGCACGGACTGCTTCAGTATCTGAGGAATTGCGAATGGAGCTGAACATTCTGCAACCATCAGCGAACATCCCCACTTCTGACCTTATGATTGAAGGAAGGTTATTGATGAAGCACCTGAAGATGGTTGGGCCTAGGACACTACCCTGAGGAACAGATATCCTGGAGCTGAGATGATTGACCTCCAACAACCACAACCATCTTCCTTTGCACTAGGTATGACTCCAACCAGTGGAGAGTTTTCCTCCTGATTCCCATTGACTCCAGTTTTGCTAGGGCTCCTGGATGCTATACTCAGTCAAATGCTGCCTTGGTGTCAAAGGCAGTCACTCTCACCTCAATTCTTGAGTTCAGCTCTATTGTCCATGTTTAAACCAAGGCTGTAATGAGGTCAGGAGCTGAGTGGCCCTGGCGGAACCCAAACTGAGCGTCAGTGAGCAGATTACTGCAAAGCAAGTGCTGCTTGATGGCACTGTTGATGACACCTTCCATCACTTTACTGATGATTGAGAGTAGACTGATGGGGTAGTAATTGGCCATGTTGGACTTTTCCTGCTTTTTGTGTGCAGGAAATAACTGGGCAATTTTCCACATTGCCGGATAGATGCCAATGTTGTAGCTGTACTGGAACAGCTTGGCTAGGGGCGCGTCAAGTTCTGGAGCACAGGTCTTCAGTACTATTGCCGGAATATTGTCAGGGCCCATAGCTTTTACAGTATCCAGTGCCTTCAGTTGTTTCTTGATATCACGCGGAGTGAATCCAATTGGCTGAAGTCTGGCATCTGTGATGCTGGGACTTCAGGAGGAGGCCGAGATGGATCATCAACTCGGCACTTCTGGCTGAAGATTGTTGCAATTGCTTCAGCCTTATCTTTCACACTGATGTGCTGGGCTCCCCCAATCATTGAGGACGGGGATATTTATGGAGCCACCTCCTCCAGTTAGTTGTTTAATTGTCCACCACCATTCATGACTGGATATGGCAGGACTGCAGAGCTTAGATCTGATCCGTTGGTTATGGCATCGCTTAGCTCTTTCTATCGCATGCTGCTTACGCAGTTAGGCACGCAAGTAGTCCTGTGTTGTAGCTTCACCAGGTTGGCACCTCATTTTGAGATATACCTGGTGCTGCTCCTGGCATGTCCTTCCGCACTCTTCTTTGATGCAGGGTTGATCTCCTGGCTTGATGGTAATGGTAGAGTGAGGGATTTTTTTTTTTTATTCATTCATGGGATGTGGGCATCACTGGCTTTTGCCAGCATTTACTGCCCATCCCTAATTGCCCTTGAGAAGGTGGTGATGAGCTGCCTTCTTGAACCGCTGCAGTCCATGTAAGGTAGGTACACCCACAGTGCTGTTAGCAAGACAGTTCAAGGATTTTGACCCAGCGACAGTGAAGGAACGGCGATATAGTTCCAAGTCAGGATGGTGTGTGACTTGGACGGGAACTTGCAGGTGGTGATGTTCCCATGCATCTGCTGCTCTTTTCCTTCGAGGTGGTAGAGGTCGCGGGTTTGGAAGGTGCTGTCTAAGGATCCTTGGTGCTTTGCTGCAGTGCATCTTGTAGATTGGGACACACTGTTGCCATTGTGCATTGGTGATGGAGGGAGTGAATGCTGTGCATGGTGTGCCATTCAAGTGGGCTGCTTTGTCCTGGACGGTGTCGAGCTTCTTGAGTGTTGTTGGAACTGCACCCATCCAGGCAAGTGGAGAGTATTCCATCACACTCCTGACTTGTGCCTTGCAAATGGTGGACAGGCTTTAGGGAGTCAGGAGGTGAGTTACTCGGCGCAGGATTCCTAGCCTCTGACCTGCTCTTGTAGCCATGGTATTTATATGGATACTCCAGTTCAGTTTCTGGTCAATGGTAACCCCCAGGATGTTGATAGTGGGGGATTTAGCGATGGTAATGCCATTGAATGTCAAGGGGAGATGGTTAGATTCTCTCTTGTTGGAGATGGTCATTGCCTGGCACTTGTGTGGCGCAAATGTTACTTGCCACTTATCAGCCCAAGCCTGGATATTGTCCAGGTCTTGCTGCATTTCTACACGGACTGCCTCAGTATTTGAGGAGTCGCGAATGGTGCTGAACATTGTGCAATCATCAGTGAACAGCCCTACTTCTGACCTTATGATAGAAGGAAGGTCATTGATGAAGCAGCTGAAGATGATTGGGCCCAGGACACTGCCCTGAGGAACTCCTGCAGTGATGTCCTGGAGCTCAGATGTTTGACCTCCAACAACCAAAGCCATCTTCCATTGCGCTAGGTATGACTCCAACCAGCGGAGAGTTTTCCCCCTGATTCCCATTGACTCCAGTTTTGCTAGGGCTCCTTGATGCTATACTCAGTGAAATGCTGCCTTGATGTCGAGTGCAGTCAGTCTCACCTCATCTCTTGAGTTCAGCTTTTTTGTCCATGTTTGAACCAAGGCTGTACTGAGGTCAGGAGCTGAGTGGCCCTGGCGGAACCCAAACTGAACATCACTGAGCAGGTTATTGCTAAGCAAGTGCTGCTTGATGGCACTGTTGATGACAACTTCCATCACTTTACTGATGATTGAGTGTAGACTGATGGGGCGGTAATTGGCCAGGTTGGACTTGTCCTGCTTTTTGTGTACAGGACATACCTGGGCAATTTTCCACATTGCAGGGTAGACGCCAGTGTGGTAGCTATTCTGGAACAGCTTGGCTCGGGGTGCGGCAAGTTCTGGAGCACAGGTCTTCATTACTATTGCCGGAATATTGTCAGGACCCATAGCCTTTGTAGTATACAGTGCCTTCAGTCGTTTCTTGATATCACGTGGAGTGAATCGAATTGGCTGAAGTCTGACATCTGTGATGCTGGGGACTCCAGGTGGAGAACGAGATGGATCATCAACTCGGCACTGCTGGCTGAAGATTGTTGCAAATGCTTCAGCCTTATCTTTCGCACTGATGTGCTGGGCTCCCCCATCATTGAGGATGGGGATGTTTGTGGAGCCACCTCCTCCAGTTTGTTGTTTAATTGTCCACCACCATTCACGACTGGATGTGGCAGGACTGCAGAGCTTAGATCTGATCCTTTGGTTATCGAATCACTTAGCTCTGTCTATTGCATGCTGCTTATGCAGTTTGGCATGCAAGTAGTCCTGGTAGTAGCTTCACCAGGTTGACACCTCATTTTGAGGTATGCCTGGTGCTGCTCCTGGCATGCCCTCCTGCACTCTTCATTGAACCAGGGTTGGTCTCCTGGCTTGATAGTAATGGTAGAGTGGGGGATATGCCCGGCCATGAGGTTACAGATTGTGGTTGAGTACAATTCTGCTGCTGCTGATGGCCCACAGCGCCTCATGGATGCCCAGTTTTGCATTGCTAGATCTGTTCGAAATCTATCCCATTTCGCACGGTGATAGTGCCACACAACACGATGGACGGTGTCCTCAATGTGAAGGCGGGACTTCGTCCCCACAAGGACTGTGTGGTGGTCACTCCTACCAATACAGTCATGGACAGAAGCATCTGCGGCAGGCAGATTGGTGAGGACAAGGTCAAGTATGTTTTTCCCTCGTGTTGGTTCCCCCACCAACTGCAGCAGACCCAGTCTAGCAGATATGTCCATTAGTACTCGGCCAGCTCGGTCAGTCTTGGTGATGGACATTGAAGTCCCCCACCCAGAGTACATTTTGTGCCCTTGCCACCCTCAGTGCTTCCTTCAAGTGGTGTTCAACATGGAGGAGTACTGATTCATCAGCTGAGGGAGGGCGGTCGGTGGTAATCAGTAGGAGGTTACCTTGCCCATGTTTGACCTGGTGCCATGAGACTTCATGGGGTCCGGAGTTGATGTTGAGGACTCCCAGGGCAACTCCCTCCCTACTGTATACCACTGTGCCACCACCTCTGCTGGGTGTGTCCTGCCAGTGGGACAGGGATATGCCGGGCCACGAGGTTACAAATTGTGGTTCAGTACAATTCTGCTGCTGCCGATGGCCCACAGCGCCACATGGATACCCAGTTTTGCATTGCTAGATGTGTTCAAAATCAATCCCATTTAGCACGGTAGTAGTGCCACACAACACGATGGAGGGTATCCTCAATGTGAAGGCAAGACATTAATTATGCCTCTGTGGAGTGGGCAGCCGATCCACACTGATCCGCCTCCTGTGCGCTGCTGGGGACTTCCCTAGTGACGGGACTGCATCGGGGAGCTGTTCTGACGTGGCTCCCCACTATTTTACCCCCCTACCTCCTTTCCTGCCACTCACAGGCCGGTAAAATTCAAGCCTTTAATTCCCTATGCTTTCAGCCTTGTAGCAACGAAACTGGAACTTAATGAAGCCATTTGCGTGTTTATTCTGGTTCCTATCTTAAAGGATACTGGTGTTACCAGCACATTAGGAAACAAACCAAAGCCTCAGAAAAGTTGAGGTTCTTATTATAGTCCCTTCTCACTATTTTCTTCAGTCAAAGATTATTTATTGTATGATGACTTGATTTACCAACATGGATAAAGATACTAAAGGCTGAATTTTCGCAGCCCATGGGAGGTGCGAGGGGTGGTAAAATGGCTTGAAAACTGTCGGGAGGGAAGTCGGATGGTTTTACCTCACAACCGGATATTACCAAAGGCAGCCAGCCTGGCAGGAGGACATTGCGCTGGAATGTGGTGGGAAGGTAATTAAGCCTGTTAAACAGGAAATTAACTGTGATTTTACTAAGTTTTTCCAAAATTACGAGGGGCACACGGAAATAACAGAGCTTCAGAGCCTCGCCAGTTACAATGAGGCGGAGGTTAAGCAGGAGGTCAGTGTTGGCTGCAGTCGGCAGCCATTGCAAAATCTAGCGTGGTTTGGTAGGGAGGGTGAAACTGAATGGACAGTGGCAGTAGCAATCGGGAGCAAAGACAAACTTGCCTAGCATAGCGGGAACATTCTACTTTAGTGTCCTTTCTGACTTGGCACTTAAAAGTACAGGGCAAGTGGACTGCGAGGCCCAGAGAACTGAGCACAGCTAGTTGCCATGGGCCTCATTCACTTTAGATAATAGCTTCACAGGCAGCAGTTGTCAAGAAACAAAGTGTGTTCCCAAGAGTGAGAAACAAGTTGGAGTGACTGACCACGCAAGGTTCAAATCCCATTACCATCTGGTTATGAGGCAGGTGCTTATAGCTTGTCTTGCAGGGCCACCAAAGGCAATGTATTCTTTTTAACCCCCTGTTACACAGTGGATGAGTTCTCCTAAGTGCCATAGAGAAGATAATTTATCCAGTGTTAACAAATTTCTCATTAAAAGAATTGGCAAAGATGGCACGGGTGCAAACATGACTTATCCATATTGATCTTTATATTTTAAGCCATGCTTAGCTGAAATAAAAATATGCTTCAGGAGTTATTGCATGTCAAACCTCATTTTTTAAAATGCTATTAACACCTCTAAAAGCAGAACAATTAGTCCTGAAGGGCTCAGGGGAAAAAAATAAATAAAGTTTAAAAATATGATTTGTAAGGGAAAGCAATTAGGATAGATACAATACAATATTGTTGGTTTTTACACCAAATATTTTCTTGGATTCAATGTCACTGGACATTGGGCATAAGCAGACCCTATGAAAAGCGTATCTTTATCTGCCCAATATCAAGATAAATAGAGTGAGACCCAGAGGTTGTGCACATAACCCTCACCACTGCACTCCATTTTACTGAAATATATTTCCCTGAGTTTGGTAGGTGAAAGAAAACATCAGACTGTGTCTCATGTTATATATCATTGAAGGTAAAATAGGTACAAACACTGTGACAGTAGATTAGAGATACAGCACTGAAACAGGCCCTTCGGCCCACCGAGTCTGTGCCGAACATCAACCACTCATTTATACTAATCCTACACTAATCCCATATTCCTACCAAACATCCCCACCTGTCCCTATATTTCCCTACCACCTACCTATACTAGTGACAATTTATAATGACAATTTACCTATCAACCTGCAAGTCTTTTGGCTTGTGGGAGGAAACCAGAGCACCCGGAGAAAACCCACGCAGACACAGGGAGAACTTGCAAACTCCACACAGGCAGTACCCGGAATCGAACCCGGGTCCCTGGAGCTGTGAGGCTGCGGTGCTAACCACTGCGCCACTGTGCCGCCCATGAAAGTAATTACAAACTTTCATCAATCTTCTAAAAATGCAAAAATCATAAAATATGCATTTTCTTCACTAACCATCAAAATTAGGCTGATCCTCAAAACATAGCTACCTATTTATTTCATGGTACTCATTATTTATGGGGGTAGGAATTGGACTTTGTTGTGCCCTGATACCAGATCACCTTGTATATCTGCTAGCAATTACAATAATACTTCATTTTGTCATCGATAATTAGAAACAGTTACAATAACAAAAAATGGAAGTGTGGGGAAAAAGTCATGATGAGAAGTTATAATATAGAATCTTACAGCACAGAAGGCAACCATTCAGCCCATCATGTCTGTGCCAGGATTTTGAAACAGCTATCCAATTAGTCAGTCCAACCTGAAGCTGTGTCCCCCTTTTTTGATAGTTGTCCCCGGCAGCCAGCTAAAACAGGCATTAGACCCTTTACATATGTAAATAAGGGGTCTAATGCCCCCTTGTTGAAATTCTTCTGCAATGACAGGACAGGTTCAGGATCCTTTCGTTGCAGCAGCTGCCAACATAAAGCATGTTTCTTTAAAGAAAGATTTTTTTTAAAGTTCCCATGGAGCCAGGAGGAACAGGAAGGTTCCTCTTAGCTCCACAACATTTATGACTGAGGATCACTACTGGCCCTCAACTAGTTCCCTTCTGTTTTCCTCCCCTCCCCCTGGGACTTACTCAAGGGCCACCGCCGATGAGGTAGACAGTTTGAAATTCGATTCTTCAATCAGACGAGTTGCCTATGGAGGAGGGACACATGCCAGAAGCTTGCCTATATGATTTAGTTGATGTCTGAGACCTAATTTTGGGCCTGCCTCAGGCCATCAGTTCATACATGCATTGGCACCTTTGTGCCTGAAACTGCATACCAACAAATTACCATCCCATGGAGTGATCTTATTAGGATTTTACTCCTGCTAGCCTCAGATTAGTGAGCTGAATGCAGATGGGCCAGTACAAATCTACATGGCTCTGCTGCTCTCAAAACCCTGATTCACCTTCAATACAGGAGATCCAGCTGTCAATCAAACATAATACTTTAAAAAGATTCCCAGAATGTCAATCACCAGGAAGTTTGAACTGAATGCTTGATCTGTTCCAAACACTTCGATCAACCTGGAGGTGCAGGGAATTAGCAGGTACTTATATTGCATCTCCTCATTCTTCCCCACAAAATGCATAACTTCACACTTCTCTACTAAGTCCATCTGCCACATGTCTGCCTGTTACATCCTCCTAAAGTCTGTTACTGTACGTTACATATTAATTCCTTTTATATATCAGATCACCTTATATATCTGCTAGCAATTACAATTCTTCATTTTGCATAGATATATTAGAAACAATTACAATAATAAAAATGTAGAGCGTATGGAAAAAGTTAGGACAAGAAGTTATAATATTTATATTGTCATGCAGGCCCCCACCTGCTAAGAATGAGACACACTAATTTTGCCACATAGACATTAAATTTCAAATTGTTGCTGGGAAGAGAAGGCCTGAGAAGGTCCCTGGCTGGAAAGACATTTTTGCATATTAACAGACAGTGTTTGGAACAAAGGAACTATCCCCTGCTTCAATACAATCCACAAACAGAGGTGGTCAAACCGGTTAGTCACATGACTAACCTGCTTGGCAGTCTGGGTTTTTTTCTGAATTGTACAGTTTGAAATGAGAGCCTGCAGAAAGCTCTTTGCTCCTGGATTGAAAAGACCTCTCCTGGCTGGCTCACCACAGTCTCTCCTGTCTGCTCCCATCTCTTTCTCATGGAACTCCAAAATCCACTGAAGACCCATGGACCCCAAGAGAGAAAAGTCTCCTACAGCGAACAAGGTTTAAGAAGAATACTGGGCCCCAACGAAAAGTAAGATCTACCTACAATCAAGGACTCTACAGTGAGCTTGAAGAACCGTAACAACAACTCTTCAGATATTGCCTCAAACCTTTCCACTTTATTTTTCTTCTGCTCTTTTCTGTCTCTATTTGCACGTGTGTATTGCGTATGCTTGCTAGCGTGGGGCATGACGTTTATCCGTAGGCGTTAACCGAATTAGAGTTTAAGTTTAACAAAATTTCACTTTTCTTCTTTAAACCTGATAAAACCTGTTGTGCTGGTTTCTTTGCCTTATAATTGGAAAGCGGTGAAAAAGGATTCACCAAGGGGGAGATAAAAACACAGTGTGTTTAAAAATTAAACCCTGTTACAGTAAGACCAGGTGAAGGCTGAAAGTAAATCCTAGACCTCTTTCTCACCTGGTCATAAGAACATATATCAGAATCTTATAGCACAGAAGGCAGTCATTCAGCCCTTCATGTCTTTGAAAGAGCTATCTAATTAGTCCCACTCCCCTGTTTTTTCCCCATAGTCCTACAATTTTTATCCCCTTCAAGTATTTATTCAATTCCCTTTTTACAGTTGAATCTGCTTCTAACTTCCTTTCAGGCAGTACATTCCAGCTTATAACAACTCGCTACATAAAAACATTTTTCCTCATCTCAGCACTGGCTCTTTTGCCAATTACTTTAAATCTGCGTCCTCTGGTTACCGATTCTTTTGTGAGTAGAAACAGCCTCTCCTTACTTACACTATCAAAACCCTTCATGATTTTTCTGAGTTTCGTGTCATCTGCAAAATTTGAAATTATGCCTTGTATACCCAAGTCCAGATCATTAATATGTATCAAACACTGCACTGGTCCCAATACAGACTCCGGGGGAACAGCACTCTGTACTTAACCTCCAGTCTGAAAAACAACCATTGACCACCAGTCTCTGCTTTGTATCTCTTAGCCAATTTGGTATCCACACACCACTGTACTTTTATTCTCATGGGCTTCAATTTTGCTAACATAGGCCTCCTTCTCTGCCATGATATTTCTATGCTTCTATGTCTATTATGTGGTACTTTTTCAATGACTTTTGAAAATCCATATACACATCAACTGCACCACTCTCATCAACCCTCTCCACTACTTCAAAGAACTCAATCAAGTTAGTCTAACATGATTTGCTTTTAACAAATCAGTGCTAGCTGTCATTGATTAACCCAAGTTTTTACAAGTGAAAGATAATGTTGTCACAGATTTATTGTCTCTAAAAGTTTCCGTACTTTAGGTTGACTGGCCTGCAGTTATCTGGTTTATCCCTTACCCCTCTTTTGAACTGTTGTCTAACACTTGCCACCTTCCAGTCCTCTAGCACATTCTTATATCTGTATATCATTTATATAAGAACCTGAAAACATCTTGGACCCTTTAATGGAGAATAATCCAATATGCAATATGAGAACACCAGTTTAATCAGCCCTCCATATTTGTCCAACACAAGCCATCACCTACTGAGCATTAAGTTCTGCATAATTATTTCTGGGAGGCTCTTCAATTGGGCCTAACCCGACAATTTAGAATAAAAAGGGCACAGATTTAACCTGTAAATTTTACACAAGGAATTCAACTGGATTACAACTGCATTTTTAGAAGGGACTGATTTTCAGAAATTTCAAAGTAATGAAATAATTTCCTCCCCTACAGAGCTTTTTGATACTCCCATCAAAATATTTTCTTGAGTGACATTATATAAATATATTACTTGTGATGCTAATGACTGAACCTTATTTGCTGTGGTTTGATGCCATCCACTGGGCATGCCACCAACAGAACAGAGGTTCAAGCAACTAGTTTTCTCATTATTTGGTTTGCAAACTCATGCCTTGGCAAGCATGCACACATTTGTGAGGCATTAGAATAGCTGAAATCATCAATCACAAAATCCTCAAGTACATAAGCATGACAGGTGACACAAAATAATTTCTATTATATTTACACAATTTTAATTCAGAGAAAGGAGAAATGGGACATGACCTTCAAAAGTGGCTGTTTAATTTATTTGAATAAAATTTGACAACTTCTGTCAAACATGATTATAATAAGTATTCCCATTTTTATTTAAAACAAACCAACTGAAAAAGAAACTGCTTTACGGATTTATTAAAATTCTCTGTAATCTCTAGTTACCAATGCTCCAGCTTGTGTAAACATTTTCTCCTTTTCTATTGTATCAACGTTTTTTTATGCATTCACGGGATCTGGGGGTCTTGAGCAAGGCCAGCATTTATTGCTCATCCCATTATTGCCAATCCATAATTACCCTTGAGAAGGTGGTGATGAGCCACCTTGTTGAACTGCTGCAGTCCATGTGATGTAGGCACACCCACAGTGCTGTTAGGGAGGGAGTTCCAGGATTTTGACCCAGCAACAGGGAAGGAATGATGATATATTTCCAAGTCAGGATGGTGGGTTGGAGGAGAACTGGCAGGTGGTGGTGTTCCTATGCGTCTGCTGCCATTGTCTTTCTGGTGGTAGAGGTTGCGGGTTTGAAAGATGCTGTCGAAGGAGGCTTGGCGAGTTGCTGCAAAGCATCTTGTAAATGGTACACACTGCTGCCACTGTGCGCCGTTGAAGGTGGTGGATGGGGTGCTGATCAAGCGAGCTGCTTTGTCCAGGGTTCGGCAATGTGTCCGTACACGGACACCAGCGTCCGTGGTAAACAATTTTGGTGTCCGCAAGTGTCAGTTTCACAGCTGACAGGTGCTGAAGCAGAACAGCGGTTTCTGAAATTTTGGACAGATTCGGGGTTTACCGGCGGGTTCCAATTTTTTTTTAAAGTCCGCCAGACAACCCCGAATCTGTCCAGTTCAGAAACCGTTGTTCCCAATGTCAACAACAGACAGGGAAAAAGCGAGAAGCAGAAAGGAAAAAAAGCAGACTTATGGCAGAGTCAGAGCACTGAAAACAGTGGAGGCCCTAGAGGAGTATAGAAAGTGTTGGGGGGGGGTACTTAAAAAAATAATTTGGAGAGCGAAGAGGGGACAAGAAGAAACACAGGCGGGCAAGATAAAGGAAAATCATAAGGCATTTTATAAGTATATTAAGGGCAAGAGGATAACCAGGGAAAGTGTAGGCCCCATTAGGGACCAAAGTGGCAATCTGCGTGTGGAGCCGGAGGACACAGGTGAGGTTTTAAATGATTACTTTTCATCTGTGTTCACTATGAAGAAGGACAATGTAGGTGTAGAGATCAGGGAGGGGGATTGTGATATATTTGAAAAAACTAGCATTGAAAGGGAAGTAGTACTAGTATTTAGCAGGCTCAAAAGTGGATAAATCCCCAGGTTCAGATGAAATGCATCCCAGGCTGTTATGTGAGGCAAGGGAGGAGATTGCAGGGGCTCTGACACAAATTTTCAAATCCTCTCTGGCCACAGGAGAGCTACCAGAGGACTGGAGGACAGCGAATGTAGTACAATTATTCAAGAAGGATAGCAGGGATAAACCAGGTAATTACAGGCTAGTGAGGCTAATATCAGTGGTAGGAAAACTATTGGAAAAAATTCTGAGCGACAAGATTAATCTCCACTTGGAGAGGCAGGGATTAATCAGAGATAGTCGCATGGCTTTGTCAGGGGGAGATTGTGTCGAAAAACTTGATTGAATTTTTCAAGGAGGTGACTAGATGTGTAGATGAGGGTAAAGCAGCTGATATAGTCTACATGGACTTCAGTAAGGCTTTTAATAAGGTCCCGCATGGGAGATTGGTTAAGAAGGTAAGAGCCCATGGGATCCAGGGCAATTTGGCAAAGTGGATCTAAAATTGGCTTAGTGGCAGGAGGCAGAGGGTGATGGTCAAGGGTTGTTTTTGCGATTGGAAGCCTGTAACCAGTGGTGTACCGCCAGGATCAGTGCTAGGACCCTTGCTGTTTGTAGTGTACATTAATGATTTAGAAGTGAATATAGGAGGTATGATCAGTAAGTTCGCAGATGACACGAAAATTGGTGGTGTCGTAAATAGTGAGGAGGAAAGCCTTAGATTACAGGACAATATAGATGGGCTGCTAAGATGGGCAGAGCAGTGGCAAATGGAATTTAATCCTGAGAAGTGTGAGGTGATGCATTTTGTGAGGACTAACAAGGCAAGGGAATATACAATGGGTGGTAGGACCATAGGAAGCACAGAGGGTCAGAGGGACCTTGATGTACTTGTCCATAGATCACAGAAGGCAGCAGCATAGGTAGATAAGGTGGTTAGGAAGGCATATGGGATACTTGCCTTCATTAGCCGAGGCACAGAATATAAAAGCAGAGAGGTTATGATGGAGCCATATAAAACGCTTATTAGGCGTAAAGTTCTGGTCACCACGCTATAGAAAGGATGTGATTGCACTGGAGAGGGTGCAGAGGAGATTCACCAGGATGTTGCCTGGGCTGGAGCATTTCAGCTATGAAGAGAGACTGGATAGGCTAGACTTGTTTTCCTTAGAGCAGAGAAGGCTGAGGAGGGACCTTATTGAGGTATACAAAATTATGGGGCATTGATAGGATAGATAGGAAGAAACTTTTTCCCTTAGCAGAGGTGTCAATAACCAGGGGACAGAGATTTAAGGTAAGGAGCAGGAGGTTTAGAGGGGATTTGAGGAAAAAAAATTTCACCCAGAGGGTGGTTGGAATCTGGAACACACTGCCTGAAGGGGCGATAGAAGCAGGAACCCTCACAACATTTAAGAAGTATTTAGGTGAGCACTTGAAATGCCATAGCATACAAGGCTACGGGCCAAGTGCTGGAAAATGGGATTAGAACAGATAGGTGCTTGATGGCTGGCACAGAAACGATGGGCTGAAGGGCCTGTTGCTGTGCTGTATAACTCTATGACTCTATGAGAGAGAGACAGACTAGGGGAGGGGGTAGAGAGAGAGTAGGAGAGAGGGGAGAGAGAGAGAGTGGAAGAGTGGGGGAGAGAGAGTGGGGGAGAGGGAGTGGGGGGGAGAGAGAGAGAGAGTGGGGCAAGAGAGAAAAAGAGTGGGGGGGGGAGAGAGAGAATGGGAGAGAGAGTGTACGGAAGAGAGAATGGAGGAGAGAGAGGGAGAGACAGAGAGAGAGAGAGGGAGAGAGAGGGAGTGAGAGAGAATGGGGGAGAGAGAGAATGGGAGAGAGAAAGAGAGCGGGGGAGAGGGTACGTACTGCAGAAAGAATGGAGGACAGAAAGAGAGTGGGGGGAAGAAAGAGAGTGGGGGGAGAGAGAGAGAGCAGGGAGAGAGAGATGGTGAGAGTGGGAGATGGTGGGCCAGAGAGTGTTGGAGAGGAGGGACAAAGACAGAGAGAGAGTGGGGGAGAGAGACTGTGGGGGAGAGAAAGTGTGGGGGAGACAGATAGAGTGGGGGGAGAGAGATAGAGAGTGGGGGAGAGAGAGAAAGTGGGTGGAGAGAGAAGGGGACAGAAAGAGAGACAATGGGAGAGGGAGATGGGGGACAGACAGAGAGGGCGGGGGACAGAGCGAGTGAGTGGGGAAACAGAGAGAGAGAGTTGGAGAGGGGGACAAAGACAAAGAGAATGGGGGAGAGACAGAGAGAGTGGGGACAAAGAGAGAGAAGTATTTAGATGAGCACTTGAAATGCCATAGCATACAAGGCTACGGCCCAAGTGCTGGAAAATGGGATTAGAATAGTCAGGTGCTTGATGGCCATCACAGACAGGATGGGCCAAAGGGCCTGTTTCTAAGCTCTATGAGAGACAGAATGGCAGAAAGAGAGGGGGGCACAGAGAGAATGAGTGGGGGGACAGAGAGAGAAGAGGGTCAGAGAGAGAGAGAGAGGTGGGGGACAGAGAGAGAAAGTTATATTGTGTTATATTTATTTATTTAGAGATACAGCACTGAAACAGGCCCTTTGGCCCACCGAGTCTGTGCCGACCAACATCCACCAATTTATACTAACCCTACAGTAATCCCATATTCCCTATCACCTACCTACACTAGGGGCAATTTATAACAGCCAATGTACCTATCAACTGCAAGTCTTTGGATATGGGGTGGGAGGAAACCGGAGCACCCAGAGAAAACCCACGCAGACACAGGGAGAACTTGCAAACTCCGCACAGGCAGTACCCAGAATTGAACCCAGGTCCCTGGAGCTGTGGGGCTGCAGTGCTAACCACTGCGCCACTGTGCCGCATTTAAAAATGGCAAAAAATCACTTAGGGAATGTCTCTATTTCTATGCTCTGGCGCGCATTACTTTCACTTGGGACACAAGCTCAATGACATGTCGAAAGTTACTGGACTTTTATTTTTAAATAAATTCACAATTCCACTGCTATCCATTTGAAATTGCATTGTTACAGAACTTGTTTTAAGGGGGAAACAGGCAAGAGAATCCAAGGAATCTCCAGAAGTCAGCACTGTAAGTTCCTCATGAATACAAGAGTACGGTGCATTGGGGCTGAGTGATATATGCGAAAAAAGGATACTGCTGACCCGTAGAAGAGAGAGAAAAAACACAGCAGGAACATAGCTTTAAAAAGATCGCCAAGAACTTGGAGACTGGAAAGAGAGAGAGAGAAAACACAGCGGGAGCAGAGCTTTAAAAAGCGCGCCAGGAACTCGGAGACCGGAAAGAGAGAGAGAGAAAACACAGCGGGAGCAGAGCTTTAAAAAGCGCGCCAAGAACTAGGAGACCGGAAAGAGAGAGATAGAAA
Organism: Heterodontus francisci; assembly: GCF_036365525.1. Lineage (NCBI taxonomy): Eukaryota > Metazoa > Chordata > Chondrichthyes > Heterodontiformes > Heterodontidae > Heterodontus > Heterodontus francisci. The sequence goes on along the minus strand of NC_090380.1, from coordinate 77,174,504 downwards.
ACACAGCGGGAGCAGAGCTTTAAAAAGCGCGCCAAGAACTCGGAGACCGGAAAGAGAGAGAGAGAAAACACAGCGGGAGCAGAGCTTTAAAAAGCGCGCCAAGAACTCGGAGACCAGAAAGAGAGAGAGAGAGAGCGACAAAACACAGCGGGAGCAGAGCTTTAAAAGGCGTGCCAAGAACTCGGAGACCGGAAAGAGAGAAAGAGAAAAAACACAGCGGGAGCAGAGCCAGGGGGAAAAAAAAAATCGAAAAGTGACATCAGAGTGACATCACATTCAACAGTGAGAGCAGGGAAACAGAAAGCAGCTGGGGTCAGTATTCAGGTAAGCTTTTAATTTAATTGAAATCAAATATAGAGTAAGACTTGATCGATCTATTAGTATATAAACTAAAAACTAAAGCGGATTAAAAAACGAAAGACCCGTCGGAAATTTTAAAAACAAATTAAAATCTAATTAAATAAAATAGAGATGCAGGGCCAGGTGATGTGTTGTACTTTCATGATGTGGGAGCTGGTGGACCCCATTGTGGTTCCTAGTGACCACATCTGTAGCAAGTGTTGGTTGCTCAAGGAACTCCAGCTCAGAGTTGATGAGCTGGAGTTTGAGCTGTGGATACTGCGACACATCAGGGAGGGGGAGAGTTATCTGGACACTGTGTTTCAGGAGGCAGTCACACCCCTGAGATTAACTACAGTGAATTCGGCCAGTGGTCAGGGACAGGAGGGTGTGACTATGAGTGAGGCAGGTAGAGGGATCCAGGAGGTAGTGTTGCAGGAGCCTCAGCCCTTGACCTTGTCCAACAGGTTCGAAATTCTTGCTCCCTGTGTGGCCGAGAATAGAGACTGTAGGGAGGATGAGCAAACTGACTATAGCACCGTGGTACAGGGAGCCATTCAAATGGAGGGAGAAAAGAGAAATGTAGTCGTAATTGGGGATAGTATATTTAGGGGCATAGACACTGTTCTCTGTGGCCAGGATCGAGAGTCCCGAAGGCTGTGTTGCCTACCTGGTGCCAGGGTTAAGGATATCTCATCTGGGCTGCAGAGGAACTTGGAGTGGGAGGGGAAATATCCAGTTGTTGTGGTCCACGTAGGTACCAACGATATAGGTAGAATGAGGATAGAGTTTCTGCTGAGGGAATATGAGCAGCTAGGGGCTAAATTAAAAAGCAGAACCAAAAAGGTAATAATCTCCAGATTACTACCTGAGCCACGAGCTAATTGGCACAGGGTCAATAAGATTAAAGAGGTAAATGCATGGCTCAAAGATTGGTGTGGGAGAAATGGGTTCACATTCATGAGACATTGGCACCAGTACTGGAGAAGGAGGGAGCTCTTCCGATGGGACGGGCTCCACCTGAATCATTCTGGGACCAGAGTCCTGGCGAATCGCATAACTAGGGCTGTAGATAGGGCTTTAAACTAAATAGTAGGGAGGGGGGAGGGTCCAGTTGCATGGAAAATTAGGAAGTCAAAGTTAAAGGAGAAAGTAGGAGTGCAGATTAGTGATGAGGCTGACTGTTACCAGAAAATAAAAGGAAGGGACAGAACGTGTGAACGTCATATTGCACCAAGGAATCGTACAAGAGTAGGGAAATTTGACAATAGAACAAACTTAAAGGCTTTGTATCTGAATGCATGAAGCATTCGGAATAAAATAAATGAGTTAACAGCACAAATAGAGACGAATGGGTATGATTTAGTGGCGATTACTGAGACGTGGTTGCAGGGAAACCAGGTTTGGGTACTCAGTATTTTGGAAGGATAGGCAAGAAGGAAAAGGAGGTGGTGTAGCTTTGTTAGTAAAGGAAGAGATCAGTGCTGTAGTGAGAAATGATATAGGCACTGGAGATCAGAATCAGTCTGGGTAGAAATAAGAAATAGCAAGGGAAAGAAGTCCCTGGTGGGTGTAATCTATAGGTCCCAAACAGTAGTTCCGCAGTGGAGCACAGTATAAACCAGGAAATACTGGGGGCTTGTCAGAAAGGTACAGCAATAATCATGGGTGATTTTAATATGCATATAGACTGGATTAATCAAATTGGCAAGGGGAGCCTCGAGGGAGAGTTCATTGAATGTATTAGAGATTGTTTTTTGGAGCAATATGTTGTGGAACCAACCAGGGAGCAGGCTATTCTAGATTTGGTATTGTGTAATGAGGTGGGATTAATTAATGATCTCATAGTTAAGGATCCTCTAGGGAAGAGTGATCATAGCATGCTAGAATTTCAAATTCAGTTTGAGAGCGAGAAACTGGAATCCCACACTAGCGTTCTGGAGTTAAACAAAGGTAATTACATAGGCATCAGGACAGATTTGGCCCTAGTGGACTGGGCAGGAAGACTAAAAGGTAGGACAGTTGATGAGCAGAGGCAGATGTTTAGGGAGATATTCAATTCCTCCCAACTAAAATATGTTCCACAGAGGAAGAAAGATTTTAAGAGGAGGAAAAAACATCCACGGCTAAGCAAGGAAGTTAAGGATAACATAAAGACAAAAACTAAGGCATACCATATTGCAAAGGCCAATGGCAGGCTGGAAGATTGGGAAACTTTTAAAGATCAGCAAAGGGTTACTAAAAAAGTAATAAAAAGAGTGAAGTTAAATTATGAAAGTAAACTGGTGCAAAATATAAAAACGGATAGCAAAAGCTTCTATAAGTATATAAAAGGGAAAAGAGTAGCTAAAGTGAATGTTGGTCCCTTGGAGAATGAGACTGGGGAAGTTAATAGAGGGGAACACAGAAATGGCGGAGACACTAAATCAGTATTTTGCCTCAGTTTTCATGGTGGAGGACACTAGTACCATCCCAATAATAACAGGTAATGCAGAGGTAATAGAAAGGTAGGAACTTAGAACAATCATCATCACTAGGGAAAAAGTACTGAACAAACTATTGGATTGAAGGTAGACAAGTCCCCAGGGCCTGATGGCCTACATCCTAGGATCTTAAAGGAAGTGGCAGCAGAGATAGTGGATCCATTGGTTATAATATTCCAAAATTCCCTGGATGCGGGAAAGGTTCCAGTGGATTCGAAAAATGCTAATATAACGCCCTTATTCAAAAAGGGAGGGAGGTGGAAACTATCGACCAGTTAGGTTAACATCTGTCATTGGGAAATTGTTAGAATCCATTATTAAGGAAGTAATAACAGACATTTAGAAAGTCAAAACACAATCTATCAGAGTCAGCATGGTTTTATGAAGGGTAAATCGTGTTTGACTAATTTGCTAGACTTCTTCGAAGATGTTACAAGCAAAGCAGATAATGGAGATCCTGTAGATGTAGTATATATGGACTTCCAGAAGGCATTTGATAAGGCTAATACACAGGGTTAAATCACATTGGGTTAGGGGCAATTTATTAGCTTGGATAGAGGATTGGCTAACCAACAGAAAACAGAGAGTTGGGATAAATGGGTCTTTTTCTGGCTGGCAAGATGTAACTAATGGGGTGCCACAGGGTACGGTCCTCAGGCCCCAACTATTTACAATCTATATTAATGACTTGGATGCAGGGATAGAAGGTACTATAGCCAAATTTGCAGATGACACTAAAATAGGTGGAATAGTAAGTTGCAATAAAGAAATAAGAAATTTACAAATCACTTGAAATGCCATAGCATACAAGGTTACGGGCCAAGTGCTGGAAAATGGGACGAGAATATTTAGGTGCTTGATGGCCGGCACATGCACGATGGGCCGAAGGGCCTGTCTCTGTGCTGTATAACTCTGTGACTCTATGACAAATGGATATGGACAGTTTAGGTGAATTGACCAAAATTTGGCATTTGGAGTTTAACGTGGATAAGTATGATGTTATCCATTTTGGTCGGAAGAATAGAAAGGCAGATTATTATCTAAATGGAGACTAACTTCAGACTGCTTCGGTGCAGAGGATGTCCTTGTGCATGAATCGCTGAAAACCAGTATGCAGGTACAGCAGGTAATAAGGAAGGAAAATGGAAATTTGGCATTTATTGCTAAAGGAATAGAATATAAAAGTAGGGAAGCATTGCTGCAACTGTACAAGGCATTGGTGAAACCGCACCTGGAGTATTGCGTACAGTTTTGGTCCCCTTATTTGAGGCGGGATGTAGTTGCATTGGAGGCAGTTCAGAGGAGGTTCACTAGATTGATTCCAGAGATGAGGGGTTTGTCTTATGAAGAGAGATTGAGCAGTTTAGGCCTTTACTCTCTAGAGTTTAGAAGAATGAGAGGAGATCTAATTGAGGTATTTAAGATGATTAAGGGGATTGACAAAGTAGACGTCGAGAGGATGTTTCCTCTTGTGGGGCAATCTAGAACGAGAGGTCATAGTTTTAGGATAAGGGGTAGCAGATTTAAAACAGAAATGAGTAGAAATTACTTCTCCCAAAGGGTCGTGAGTCTGTGGAATTCACTAATCCAGAGTGCGGTGGATGCCGGGACATTGAGTAAATTTAAGGAGGAGATGGACAGATTTTTAATTAGTAAAGGGTTGAAGGGTTATGGAGAACGGCAGGTAAGTGGAGTTGAGTCCGAGATGAGATCAGCCATGATCGCATTGAATGGCGGAGCAGGCTCGAGGGGCTGAATTATCTACTCCTGCTCCTAGTTCTTATCTTCTTATGTGTACAGTAGTTAGTAAATACAATGTAACGGATAGCTTGAATAAACCTTAATCCATGATGAATTATCTTTGATTCCTTAACAAAATCCATGCTGCATTTGCAGTTTTAAAAACTATCAGGGAAGACATAGTAAAAATTATGTTTATTATGCTTCAATTACCATGTTAGAAACAACCATTTGATTTTTTCACTGCGAAGTGGATTAAAGGGCAAGTTTTACAAGTATGTCAAAGATCAATAACTGCAATGTGCATCATTTACTATCCAGTTTGAGGGCAGATAACCTGAGTAGCCAATGTCATTTGAAAGTTGTCTGTATGATATAATTACATTTTGTTATAAGTGCACCTTTGCTCACAGTTAAGAGATTTGGCTTGGACATAAATTGGACATAAATCAGGAGTACAATCTTACAGATAGTGACTAAACATTTTGTAATTGAATCATACATGCAGTAACAACCGCTCAACCTTTTGCAGAAAAGCTTTTTGTTAGTAATTACCTTGTCAGAGAGAGAGTGTGGGGGAGATAATTATCTTGTCAGAATCAGAATCAACAGTGAGAAACTGAGATATAGATGTAAGTGAATTTAAGATAATCGCTTTATTGGAGGAACTGAAGGGTGCTCTTTATTTGTAATTGTGTTTATCCAATTTTGTCACTAGTCTTGGCAAGCAAATGACATTTGGTCCATGAGAAATTCTGTTGTTTCTGTATTTTAGAATACAGGACCTAGTTTAACAGTCTGTCAAGATGAATAAACTAGTCTTGGCTACCTACTGTTAATCGCTCTGTCCCTTCCTGTCCCACTCTGCTTTTCTGTTTTACATAACTCTTCTGAAGTTCTATCTGTTCCATCCTATAAAATTCTCCTGATTTGAAGATCGCTGCCCTTTTGTTGGATGCCCTGTCTTCAGACACATATAAGCAGGTGGAGAAGTTGCACAAACATTGACCACAGGTTAAATTGTCTTGTGATAACAGCAGTGTGAGAAATGGTCTGTTTTCCTTTTGCTGATTTTTCTACTGCCTCACCTCAATAATCACAATAACAATCCTCTCTTTGAGTTTTCTAGTTTATTGGATGAATTTGCACTCCTGACACAGTGTGAATCCACAGAGGTCATTCGATAAGGTCCATCTATTACCCCTGGCATGGTGTAGCTAGCTCTATTTATTTATTTTTTTATTTAGAGATATAGCACTGAAACAGGCCCTTCGGCCCACCGAGTCTGTGCCGACCAACAACCACCCATTTATACTAACCCTACAGTAATCCCATATTCCCTATCACCTACCTATACTAGGGGAAATTTACAATGGCCAATTTACCTATCACCAGCATTTCTTGTTCTTGTTTTTATTTCAGGTTTCCAGCATCCGCAGTATTTTGCTTTTGTTTTAGCTGGGTTATCAACTGGATTTAAGCAATTTTATAGATAAGTTTAAATATTCTTTTTTGCAAATCATTGACATTTTTATGGTTATGTTATGTTCTGAATCGTATATTTTTTAAACCAGCATTTAGTAGGTGAAACAACATTTTCTTTTGGGCCTCCTTATCTCGAGAGACAATGGATACGCGCCTGGAGGTGGTCAGTGGTTTGTGAAGCAGCGCCTGGAGTGGCTATAAAGGCCAATTCTGGAGTGACAGGCTCTTCCACAGGTGCTGCAGAGAAATTTGTTTGTTGGGGCTGTTGCACAGTTGGCTCTCCCCTTGCGCCTCTGTCTTTTTTCCTGCCAACTACTAAGTCTCTTCGACTCGCCACAATTTAGCCCTGTCTTTATGGCTGCCCGCCAGCTCTGGCGAATGCTGGCAACTGACTCCCACGACTTGTGATCAATGTCACACGATTTCATGTCGCGTTTGCAGACGTCTTTATAACGGAGACATGGACGGCCGGTGGGTCTGATACCAGTGGCGAGCTCGCTGTACAATGTGTCTTTGGGGATCCTGCCATCTTCCATGCGGCTCACATGGCCAAGCCATCTCAAGCGCCGCTGACTCAGTAGTGTGTATAAGCTGGGGATGTTGGCCGCTTCAAGGACTTCTGTGTTGGAGATATAGTCCTGCCACCTGATGCCAAGTATTCTCCGAAGGCAGCGAAGATGGAATGAATTGAGACGTCGCTCTTGGCTGGCATACGTTGTCCAGGCCTCGCTGCCGTAGAGCAAGGTACTGAGGACACAGGCCTGATACACTCGGACTTTTGTGTTCCGTGTCAGTGCGCCATTTTCCCACACTCTCTTGGCCAGTCTGAACATAGCAGTGGAAGCCTTACCCATGCGCTTGTTGATTTCTGCATCTAGAGACAGGTTACTGGTGATAGTTGAGCCTAGGTAGGTGAACTCTTGAACCACTTCCAGAGCGTGGTCGCCCATATTGATGGATGGAGCATTTCTGACATCCTGCCCCATGATGTTCGTTTTCTTGAGGCTGATGGTTAGGCCAAATTCATTGCAGGCAGACGCAAACCTGTCGATGAGACTCTGCAGGCATTCTTCAGTGTGAGATGTTAAAGCAGCATCGTCAGCAAAGAGGAGTTCTCTGATGAGGACTTTCCGTACTTTGGACTTCGCTCTTAGACGGGCAAGGTTGAACAACCTGCCCCCTGATCTTGTGTGGAGGAAAATTCCTTCTTCAGAGGATTTGAACGCATGTGAAAGCAGCAGGGAGAAGAAAATCCCAAAAAGTGTGGGTGCGAGAACACAGCCCTGTTTCACACCACTCAGGATAGGAAAGGGCTCTGATGAGGAGCCACCATGTTGAATTGTGCCTTTCATATTGTCATGGAATGAGGTGATGATACTTAGTAGCTTTGGTGGACATCCGATCTTTTCTAGTAGTCTGAAGAGACCACGTCTGCTGACGAGGTCAAAGGCTTTGGTGAGATCAATGAAAGCAATGTAGAGGGGCATCTGTTGTTCACGGCATTTCTCCTGTATCTGACGAAGGGAGAACAGCATGTCAATAGTCGATCTCTCTGCACGAAAGCCACACTGTGCCTCAGGGTAGACGCGCTCGGCCAGCTTCTGGAGCCTGTTCAGAGCGACTCGAGCAAAGACTTTCCCCACTATGCTGAGCAGGGAGATTCCACGGTAGTTGTTGCAGTCACCGCGGTCACCTTTGTTTTTATAGAGGGTGATGATGTTGGCATCGCGCATGTCCTGGGGTACTGCTCCCTCGTCCCAGCACAGGCATAGCAGTTCATGTAGTGCTGAGAGTATAGCAGGCTTGGCACTCTTGATTATTTCAGGGGTAATGCTGTCCTTCCCAGGGGCTTTTCCGCTGGCTAGGGAATCAATGGCATCACTGAGTTCCGATTTGGTTGGCTGTATGTCCAGCTCATCCATGACTGGTAGAGGCTGGGCTGCATTGAGGGCAGTCTCAGTGACAGCATTCTCCCTGGAGTACAGTTCTAGGTAGTGCTCAACCCAGCGGTCCATCTGTTTGCGTTGGTCAGTGATTATGTCCCCCGATTTAGATTTGAGGGGGGTGATCTTCTTGATGGTTGGCCCAAGAGCTCTCTTCATGCCATCATACATTCCTCTGATGTTTCCGGTGTCTGAGGCCAGCTGAATATGACTGCATAGGTGTTGCCAGTAGTCGTTTGCGCAACGCCTAGCTGTTCTTTGTGCAGTACTTCTGGCTGCTTTAAGTGCTGCGGATGTTAAATCGCTGGGGGCTTTCTTGTAGTTCAAAAGTGCAATGCGCTTAGCGGCTATGACAGGTTCCAGCTCTTCATTATGAGATTGAAACCAGTCTGCATTTCTCTTCGCACTTTTGCCGTAGGTGGTCAAAGCTGACTCATAGATGGCGTCTCTGATGTGGGCCCACTTGGTCTCAGCATCCCCTGTGGGAGTGTTTTGAAGGGCTGTTACAAGTGAATTTAGAAATTTTTGTAACAGCTGTGGGTGAGAAATTCTGCTCGTGTTGATGCGCGGGTGGCCCTTCTGCTTGGAATGATGCAACTTCTTTGGTCTGAGTCTAACCTTGCTGCACACCAGGGAGTGGTCGGTGTCGCAGTCCGCACTGTGGAAGCTGCGTGTGATTTGAACACTGTTTAAGGCGGCTCGCCTTGTGACAATGAGGTCTAGCTGGTGCCAACGACGTGATCTTGGGTGCCTCCATGAAACCTGGTGACAGGGTTTAGTGTGAAAGAACGAGTTGGTGATGCAGAGGTTATGATAGGTACACAACTCAAGCAGTCTCTGCCCGTTCTCATTCATCCTTCCAACGCCATAGCGCCCAAGGCAGGAGGGCCATGAGTCATGGTCGGCCCCAACCCTGGCATTAAAGTCCCCCAGCAGGAATAGGTGTTTGGTGTTGGGGATGCTGCTAATGATGTTATGGAGTTGTTCATAGAACTGGTCTTTAGCTTCAGGTGCGGAACAGAGTGTTGGAGCATAGATGCTGAGTAGGTGTACTGGACCAGAGGTGGTGAGCAGTCGGATGGACAGTATGCGTTCCGAGCCATTTGAGGGAGGCTCTATCATGCTGAGCAAGGAGTTTCTGATGGCGAAGCCCACTCCATGCTGTCTTGGTTCTTCAGGATCCCTGCCCTGCCAGAAGAAGGTGTAGTCTTGCTCTGCTAGAGAGCCACTCGCGGGGAGGCGAGTCTCCTGAAGTGCTGCAATGTCCACATTGAGTCTACTGAGCTCGTTGTTAATTATGGCGGTCTTCCGAGAATCGTTGATTTGTGTAAGGTCTTCCGACAGGCCAGGACACATAGTTCTGACGTTCCAGCTTGCAAAGCGAAGGGCTGGTACCTTCTTTCCTTTTTTCATGTTGTTTGGTGCGGTGTATCAGTCCACCTTTCGGGCAATGACCCTGAGCTCCAAGCACCCATTGAAGCAGGCAGACTGTGGCGGGACAGAACCTTATTGACCGGGGGCTGCCCGGTTTGAGGCGGGCGGTAGCTGTCCAGTGAGGTGCAATGACCTCTCCCACCGACAAAGGCAACCCGTGGCGCCCAGTTTCTACGCCAATTTATCTGGACTTATAACCCGTAACTGCTGCCTTCCGTGTTGTTTCAGTCGCTGTGAGGCAACTATGGAGTGACCTCTCCATGGCGCATGCCTGGGCAAATTTATGGAGGTTGAGAGTTGCCCAGTCGTCAAAACCCCCCTCTCGGCCTTTCTGGTGGGGTCCAAAGGAGTGCAGGACACGACGTTTGGCACCAGTATGGCTGCAGGAACTGCCGGAAACATGCCAAAGGTGACACATGACCGCCTACGGGGTTCCGCTCCGGATTTTCTGTTAGGGTTTACTCCCTTAGCCTTGGTCTCTCCCGAGACGCCCACAAGGCAGTGGGGTTGTTGGGGCCCCTACACAGGTGTAGGATGGTGCCGGTGGGAGGAGGGGATGCAAGGGGGAGGGGTAGAGGGAGGGGGTGGGGGGGGGGGGTGCAGGGGAAGGGGGTGCGGGGTGAAGATGGTGCGAGGGGGGGGCGGGCTGGGACGGGGTTGTGAGGGGGTGAGCTGAGAGGGTGGAGCAGGGAAGGGGACGGGGGTGGGGGGGGGGTGGAAGGGGGGTAAAGGGGGGGGGAGGGAGGGTGGAATCTGGTGCAGGTAATAAGCCATTTCCTCAGTGCCCACCATCGACGTCCGGAAAGCTCATCCACGTCCTTCGGGAGGTGAAGCATCATTTGGCAGACTTAGAGGTGATTACATTTGCTAAGGGTTTTTTTTTTTTGCAGTGGTTTAAATAAAGGCATGCAGCATTGCCGACAGTGCGCTGCAGATGCTCTCCGAGCCATCTCCCGCGGGCGCTTTGAAGTTGCGGCCGGGGGGGCCGTTCGTGGATGTTTTGGGTGTTCGGGGCACCTTTTCACAGGACTTCTCTCGGGTCCCGCAGCTCCTTCTTCACCTCAATGGACTTACCGCATGCCGTGGCTGCAGACACTCTGGACTGTGAAGACAGCAGGATCGGAGATTAAAGTATCGGCAGCTGTTCTCGTCAGTTTCATCCGGATCAATTTCATTGAGAAAACAAAGAGCAGGTGTGGCTGGGGGAGGGCAGTGGGCCCAGGTAACATACACTAAACTAACTGTTAACTTTTAGATAGGGCTAAAATGAACTGATTTAAAGAGCCAGGGGAAATTAAACAGTTTAAGAGGGCAGATTGGGGGAGAAAACGTTAGGGATGGGAGCAGATGGCCATGGATAGAGTTGAACAGCAAGGGAGCTTCCAGCCCAGGAGCCATCTTGATTGAAACAACATGATAACCCAAAAAAACTGGGAAAAAAAGTTCAACAATCCAGTTTGTACGTTTTACCGCAATTGATAGCTTTTTTAATAGTTTTGGGGAAAAAAGTTTATTGATTCATTTTGTAAAGGATAGTGATCGAGAAGTTTCCCTGTGTGTTTATATGTGAGTAAATCAGCACATAACTTAACAAATAATAGTTATTTGGGCCAATGAGGAAGAAATGAGAAATATGACCCCAGCAAGTGTGGCACACATTTGCCGCACACGACAGACATATTCTAGGTTCAACACTAACGGATCTACTAGAAGATCTCCCATCAGTGGTGTAAGAGATATGGGTTTTTATATATTTTTCCTTGTACAATGAATTTTAGGTACTGTATTTTACATATGTGGTGTGGGTTCTTTTAGTAAGCAAAGTGTTAACAGTTGGTATGTGGAAAGCTGCATTGATCAGGTTAGATGCAAATAAAGGATGTCATGCGATAATTAGGGATAACATGTTGGATGAAACTAGACATTTATAGAGACAAAGGGTAAGAATTAGAACAATTCAGAAAGATTAAATGGAAATTAGAATGGTTTAAAATGATTGAGTTGGAAGGTATAGTTCAGGCATTCAGACGCAGATTAACAATGGGGACAAGAAAAGGTCGATTCAGAATGACTAGGCTGTTTGCATATTTTAGATTGTATTGCTAAACTCTGATTGTAATTGCGTTACCAAAGAACAATTTAAACTCCAAATCATCTGCATACCTTCGACTTCGTCTGCTGTAGTCCAGGATATGGCCACGATTGTTGCAATAATCTACTGATGTAATTGTGAATGGGCTATTGATTGTATTAATTATGGTATGAATGGTGAGAGTTAGTTACTTTTACCAAATATGGTAGGAGAAATCATGAATAATGTGATTAACCAGACTGCTGGGCTCAACTGAAAATGTAGATTGGGGAAGGGGCTTTGTCATTAACAAGAAAACGAGTAATTAGTAACCAATGAGAAAACAACTAATGAGTGTAAGACCAAAAATGTTATGCATCAGACCAGAGACTGAACCACCAGAATATGCGATTAGAACTGTATAAAAATCCCAGAGCTTGTCCCAGCTACTCATGTTACTACTGAAGAACAGAAGAGGAGGAACAGAACAGAAGAGGAGGAACAGAGGGGAGAATGTCATCTAGAGTCCAACAGTTTCGGGAAAGCAAGGACCTGTGGACAGACGTTGCTTAATATTGTTAAGTGTAGTGTTGTAGTGTTTTGAGATAGTGTTTTGAAATTGCAATTGCATTGTGCATTGTGTAGATTTGGGGCTGCTGCAGAACACACATGCTACCAAGGGGAAAGTGAAAATAAAATTGTTCAGCAGCCTGCAATTTCTGTCTCTCAATCACTGCCTCACATCTTTTACTAACCTCAGCTAAATCTCACTCCAGTCCCAAGAACATCACAATGGCAATGAGGTAAACAGAAAATGAATTGTGAAAAACAAGAAACATTGCTTTCAAGTCTGAAATTTTTGGAGGGCTTTTGTCTACTTTCATAGACAGTATTTTAAATTGAAGACTGTGTTAGAGTGACACACAGGAAGCTTGTACAGTGTACACACACACACTGATCTCTCCAAAATAACCACCCAATCAAAAAAATATATAATCTCAGATCATTGCAGAGAAGTTTCCTCTGAAAGGAACGTGATCCCAGATCTTGATCATGCTTTATTACTGCGTTGATGATCAATATGGTGTTGTCTATGCCCAACCTACCACCTTTTGATATGCATTCAGAAGCATCATCTGTATCCCCATGTTGGCAAAAATGGCTGCGACATTTCGAAGGTGCGATGGCAGGTTTCGCAAACACAGATGGCACAAGGAAAAAGGCCTTACTTCTACACTATTGGGGTGAAGAATTAGAAGATATCTTTGAGACACTTACGCCTGAGCAAAATGACTACGACTCAGCAAACAATGCACAAATGACCTACGTTACACCGAAGAAAAACACCGTATATGGAACTATTGTCTTCCGACACACTAAGCAAGAAGCAAATGAGACAATTCATCAATATTGCACACGATTGAGGCAACGAGCAACCAAACGTGAGTTTGGTGATGTTGAACATGTCGAACAGGAAATCAAAACATAAATAATCAAAGCTTATCGTTGCAGTCAACTATGCCGAAAAGCACACGAGAAAGACAGAAAACTGTCAGCTACTGGAGTTAGCAAGATCACTATCGCTGTCAGAGTCCAAGCTTCTGAAGTTGAGGCTACTAACAGTAACTATATCACACTCCAATTTCAACTCCTGTGAACACTATTCATCACTCAAGTTTAAGGAAACCACCTGTAAAGCCACAACAGCCTTCTCACAGAGCTGCGACTTATTCCAAGAATGTTTCCATTGTGGCGGTGCTTACCCACACCGGACAGAGTGTCTTGCTATTGGTCAACAGTGTAAAGCTTGTAGAAAACCCAACCACTTTGCTCGTGTTTGTCGCTCATCAGCAAAGTCAACTACTAAGACCAATACCAACAGAAGGGTGCCATGTATGCTTATCACAGCAAAAAGGCAAGAGAATGTAACTAATATAGGGGCGATGACCTTGAACATACCTTTGTTCTCTCTCTCAGACACAGCAAACAGCCACGTGTGACCGTGACCATTGGTTGCTCAAACGTAGATGCTCTCATAGACATAATGGCATCTGCAAATGTTATAGGAGACAAAACATTCAACCAACTTCAGGCCCCATTTTCTGCAAACGATGGAAATATGAAAATTTTCCCTTACAACAGTGACAAACTGCTGAAAATCCTAGGAACTTTTGAAAAGCCAGTCTCATTTAAAAACACTAGAACAAAAGCTGTATTCTATGTCATATCTGGAGAATATGACATGCTTATCAGTTTCCACACAGCAACTGATCTGCACATGATTGCAGTCACATACGCGATTCCTCTGCATAACAAAAACATTCTCGAACTGTATCACTTCACTGGTATCAGCAAGCTGCATGGTGTTACATATGCAAGCTGCATGTAGATGCTAATGTGCCCCAGTTGCGCATCAATGCCAATGAATACCATTTCCTGTCAGGAAACAGACAGAGAAGGAACTTCAACGCTTACTTGATCTTGACATTATTGAGAAAGTTGGAGATAAGCCTATGCCTTGGGTCATACCCATACAAGTCATCAAGAAACCCAAGAGCGAGAACCAGATTAGAATCTGCGTTGATATGCGATCACCAAACCAAGCCATACAAGAAAGACACTTGAGACTGACAATCGATGATATCATAGAGAAAGTGAATGGTGCTCAACACTTTGCTAAACTTGACCTTAATGCAGGCTACCATCAAATCAAGTTTGCAGAAGAATCAAGATATCTTACTGTATTCACTACTCACATCGGACTTTTCCGTTACAAGAGGCTTAACTTTGGAGTCAGCTCAGCAGCTGATGCATTTCAGTACTTGATTCAGACTGCACTTCAAGGACTTGAAGGCACTCTGAACATCAGTGATGACATTCTCATCTATGGTCACACTGAAAGGGAACTCGAGACACGCCTACATGCATGCCTACAACATCTCAGAGAATATAATCTCACCTTGAACAAAGACAAATGCTTGTTTTATGAAAGCAGAATTGAATTCTTTGGTCATGTGTTCAGTGGTGAAGGGGTATCGCCAGAATCACGGAAAGTTGAAGCCTTGCAAGCGCTGCAGATCCTACAAAAATGCAAGAAGCCTGCTAGGGCTCGTCACGTACTGTAGTCACTTCATTCCTGACCTCGCTACACTATCTGCCCCCCTAAGCAATCAGACAAAAGAGACCATCAAGCGGGAATGGACTAAATCACACAAACAGGCGGTACACCAGATCAAACAATGTTTGTCAGTAAGTTGCACAAATGCCTATTTTGACCCTGAGAAAACTACCCAGCTAGTCATGGATGCAAACCTGGTTGGCTAAGGTGCAGTTCTTTTACTGAAAAACAACACAGGTAACCCATCAATTATTGTGATGGCAAGCAGATCACTAACACCCGTAACATTCCAGAGAGAGAAGCACTGTCAATCACATGGGGTATCTTACACTTTCATCTCTATTTATATGAAAGCGAGTTTAAAGTAATAACCGTTCGTAGACCACGAGTGAGCTTGTTCAACAATCCACATAGCAAACCACCCACTCGAATAGAACGTTGGATACTCAAACTACAAGAGTACGAGTTCCATTTTGAGTATCAGACAGGCAAGCGCAACCTAGCGGACTATCTTTCACGACATCCGTTGCTGACAGTCAGTCAGTCCTACTAGTCATGAGGAAAAGGTTGCTGACATCTCAACTACATAAGCATAAATGCGATACCAAAGTCACTAAAACTAGCTGACACCAAAGCAACAATAAAACAAGATGAGGCTTTGCAATTATGTATGAAGTCTATAGAATCACGACACTGGAAAGACGTGATGGAGAAAGGGTCTACAAGTGAAATTGCTCACACACTACAAGGTCTTCACAATGTTCGAAATGAACTCACTGTTACAACCACATCTGATCTTGTATTACGCAACAACTGTATTGTCATTCCACACTCATTGAGGGAATGTGTTGTCAACTTAACACATGAAGGACATCAGGAAATTGTCAAAATCAAACAATTCCCTGGGGAAAAGGTATTGTTCCCATGAATTGACTGCATGGTAGAGCACAAAATCAATCAGTGTTTGCTCTGTCAAGCAACCACAATGTCAAATCTTCATGATCCTCTCAAGATGTCTGAATTACCTCCAGGACCATAAATTGAAGTGAGTGTTGACTTCGCAGATTTGCCCACAGGTGAACACCTACTTGTTGTCACTGACGACTACAGCAGATTCCCAATCGTGGAATTAGTTATGTCAACTTCAAGGGAAGCAGTCATTCCAAAGCTTGACCAAATCTTTGCCTTGTTTGGAATCCCTCAAACAGTAAGAAGTGACAATGGACTCCCATTCAACAGTGATGAGCACAGTAAATTCGCTCATCGAAAAATCACACCCAGTTGGCCAAAAGCTAATGGAGAGGTTGAGAGATTTATGCGAATCTTGAAAGAAATGATATGTATAGCTACAGCTGAGAACAAGTCATGGAATCAAGAGCTGCATCACTTTCTTTGTAATTACAGAGCAATGCCTTACTCGACTACTGGAAAACCTCCAGCTGCATTCATCTTTGCATATCCTGTGTACACATTACTTCCTGAGCTTCCCTGTGGAGCTAATGATCAACATGTATGTGAACACGATCGAGAACAGAAGGATCGAATGAAAGTACATGCAGAGAAAGCCAGGAGATAAAGTACTTGTGAAACGCGATGGTAATATTGGAAAACAAACAACCCCTTATGACATCCAACCATTTGTTGTGACCAACGAAAAAGGATCAATGATCACTTAAGCGCGGTTCACCGATCATCACAAGTAACGAGGCACTGAAAACACCACTTGCATGCATTGAATCTGATACCGACATTGACACCTCAAATGAAGAACATGAGTCAAATGAGACTACACCTGATGTCAGACGATATCCTACTCATGAGAGAAAACACCCACCATACTTAAGTGACTATGTTACGAAGTCAACTATTTATCAGTTTATTGTTCACATTTTTTGGAAACAAACCATTGAAACATGCTATATCTCTCATTCACTATGAAGGGGAGGGATGTCGTGTTGTACTATTTTGAGATAGTGTTTTGAAATTGCAATTGCATTGTGCATTTTGTATACTTGGAGCTGCTGTAGAACACACATGCTAGCAAAGGAAAAGTGAAAGTAAAACAGAATAAAGAAGACTCCATTATTCCTGCAGTCTCCATCTCTCGATCTCTGCCTCACATCTTTTACTAAACTTGGCTAAACCTCACTCCAGTCCCGAGAACATCACATTACCTTAAAAAATTCTGGTTGATTAACTATACCTTGGCTGTTATCCCTGTCTCACAAAACTGGTTGTCTTGTCCAAACTAAAGTAAAGTAAAGGGATATTTTTTCCCCACAGTGGCCATGTTAGGTTTGGCCAACTGAGGGCAGGTGGTCAAACTTGAGAAATTCTGACTTGGCAGGAAGTGAACCAAACTGAACTGGGGATTTTTTAAAAATTCATTCATGGGAAGTGGGTGTCACTGGCCTTGCCCATTCCTATATGACTAAGTGGTTTGATAGGCCATTTCAGAGGGCAGTTAAGAGTCAACCACATTGCTGTGAGTCTGCAGTCACATATAGACCAGACTGAGTAAGGATGGCAGATTTCCTTCCCTAAAGGACATTAGTGAAATAAATGAGTTTTTAGGGCAATCTAGTAGTTTTATGGTCATCATTACTGACACCAGATTTTTATTAATTCCAGATTTATTTAATTAACTGAACTTAAATTCCCCAGTTGCCATGGTGGTATCTAAACTCGTGTCTCTGGATCATAAGTCCTCTGCATTACTAGTTTAGTAACATTACCACCATGCCACTGTATCCCCGGAATGCTGACATGTCTAGTCTGAAGGCTGAGCTGGGAACCACACAGATTTGCAGGCTGAACTTGGAGGCCTAAGATAGACAACAGAGGTGAAATGGAGGCAGTGCTCCAAAGTTGTATTGGCCAACCTCAAAATGATCGGGGCGGTGATGAACACCTTCCACTAGCTCTGCCTCTGCCTCCTATGGTGTTGTTTATGGCAAGTTGGAGAATAGGCTGTTTTGCTGGGATAGGGTTTCAGATTTAGCAGTATTTAATGGAGGGGCTCGAGTCTGAGAACAATGGGATTCTGTGGAGCGGGGTCTTGCAGACACTGATACATGCATCGACATGCTGATATTTGGGATTATGAAGAATCTGTTTAGGAGCACTGGGTGCAGGGTTTGGCAGCATTGAAGGATTGCTCAAGTTGAGCTGTATAGAAAGGGATCTATTAGCTTTGAAGGGCAGGGGTCCTTCCCTGTGGCCTCTTTCAGTCACAATGCACCTCTTCACTGCTTTCCCTCTTGTCAACCTTTAAGCCTGAAGCACAATAGTGATACCTTGCCAACATATACGTTATGACCTGAAGCCCAAGCCTAGGGACTTAGGCTTAGATTTTATGAGTCCCATGGCATTCCTGACGGCGGGACCGGAAGTTGGCGTAACTTCTGCTTCCACCATTTTTCCCATTTCTCACATGACGTTACATGTAAGTGAATCATGCGGTGACAGGTACGGGAGGCACGTGGGATTATGTGGCGGGGGACAGCCTATCATTGGTGGAACCCGCCGTCACTGGGACAAGCACCATGATTGCCATGGATATAAAACATTCTGTGCTTGCAGTCTCAAGGAACAGCAGCCTTCCTGTCATATAAGTCTCTGCATAGGAACCTGAAGTAAATTTTGTACTTAATTCAAAATGCTTTTGCCTCCCTTAATTTTTGTAATCCAGCACCAGCTTCACGTCATTTATTTTTCTCTGCAACAACAGCAAAGAAAATTTCAGGCAGTAGGCAATGCTCCCCCGCCAATGATTCCGTGACACCTCCCTGCAGGTTCTTCTCCAGGCCATCAGGGAAAGGCAGAAGGTCCTCTTCCCTTGCAGATGGACTCAGAAGACCACACACGCACACACACGCGCACACACATGCGCACACATACACACCCTCGCACACACACGCAATGCCAGAGGATTGGAGAGTGGCAAATGTGACACCCTTATTCAAGACCCTACCTCCTGACCAAATGGCTTGGATGGGGGTAGCAGAGGAGGTGTCAAACCGTGGGTGACACGATGAACCTGGGTACAGTGTCGCAAGTGCATTGATGACCTGCTCAAATCACAGAATCCTTACAGTGCATCAAGAGGCCATTCAGCCCATTGTGTCCGCACTGGCTCTCCAAAAGAGCAACTCCCTCAGTTCCATTCCCCTGCCTTCTCCCCATAACCCTGCACATTCTTCATTTCCATATAACTGTCTAATTCCCTTTTGAATGCTTCAATTGAACCTGCCTCCACCACACTCTCAGGCAGAGCATTCCAGAACTTAACCACTCGCTGTGTGAAAAAGTTTTTCCTCATGTCACTTTTGCTTCTCTTACAAGTTACTTTAAATCTGTGCCCTCTCATTCTCGATCCTTTCATGAGTGGGAACAGTTTCTATCTACTCTGTCCAGACCCCTTGTGATTTTGAATACCTCTATCAAATCACCTCTCAGCCTTCTCTTCTCCAAGGAAAACAGTC
Source organism: Heterodontus francisci (assembly GCF_036365525.1). Lineage (NCBI taxonomy): Eukaryota > Metazoa > Chordata > Chondrichthyes > Heterodontiformes > Heterodontidae > Heterodontus > Heterodontus francisci. Next base: position 77,155,407 of record NC_090380.1, on the reverse strand, counting down.
CTAACTTCTCCAATCTATCTTCATAACTGAAATTCTTCATCCCTGGAACCATTCTCGTGACTCTTTTCTGTACTATCTCCAATGCACTCACAACCACTCTCTCAACCTGTCCTGCCACCTTCAATGACTTATGCATATATTCACCTAGGTAAGATCCTGAACGGTCTTGACAAGGTGGCTGTGGAAAAGATGCTTCCTCTTGTGGGTGAGTCCAGAACAAGGGGGCACTGTTTTAAAATTAGGTGTCGCCCTTTTAGGACAGAGACAAGGAGAATATTTTCCCTGAGGGTTGTGCAACTTTGGAATTATCTGCCTGAATGGCCTACTTCTGCTCCTAACTCGAATTGTCCGTCTGCTCCTGCACACCCTTAAGAATTGTACCCTTTATTCTATATTGTCTCTCCATGTTCTTCCTACCAAAATGAATCACTTCACATTTCTCTGCATTGAACGTCATCTGTCACCAGTCTGCCCATTCCACCAACTTGTCTATGTCCTTTTGAAGTTCTACACTATCCTCCTCACAGTTCACAATGCTTCCAAGTTTCGTATCATGTGAAAACTTTGAAATTGTTCCCTGTACACCAAGGTCTAGCTCATTAATACATATCAGGAAAAGCAAGGGTCCCAACACTGATCCCTGTGGAACTCCACTACAAACCTTCCTCCAGCCCAAAAAACATCCCTTAACCACTACTCTTTGTTTCCTGTCACTCAGCCAATTTTGTATCCATGTTGCTACCGTCTCTTTTATTCCATGAGCTACAAGTTTGCTCACAAGTCTGTTGTGTGGCACTGTATCAAATGCCTTTTGAAAGTCCATGTACACCACATTGCCCTCATCAACCTTCTCTTATGTCATCAAAAAACTCCAGCAAGTTAGTTAAACATGATTTTCCATTAAGAAATCCATGCCGGCTTTCCTTAATTAACTCGTATTGATTTTATCCCAAACTCCTTTTCTAGAAGTTTTCCCACCACCGAAGTGAAACTGACTGACCTGTAGTTGCTGGGCTTATCTTTACGCCCTTTTCTGAACAAGGGTGTAACTTTTGCAATTCTCCAGTCCTCTGGCACCACCCCCGAGTCTAAGGAAGACTGGAAAATTATGGTCAGTACCTCCACGATTTCCACCCCCACTTCCCTCAATATCCTTGGATGCATTGCATCTGGTCCTGGTGCTTTACCCACTTTAAGTACAGATAGCCTATCTAATACTTCCTCTTTATCAATTTTAAACCCCTCTAGTATCTGACTTATCTCTTCTTTCAACATTGCCTGGGTTGCATCTTCTTCCTTGGTAAAGGCAGATGCAAAGTATTCATTTAATACCTCAGCTATGCCCTCTGCCTCCATGTGTAAATCCCCTTGCTGGTCCATAATCGGCCCCATTCCTCCTTTTACCACCCTTTTACTATTTATATGCCTATAGAAAACTTTGGGATTTCCTTCAATGCTAGCTGCCAATCTCTTTTCATGCTCTCCCTTTGCTTCTCTTATTTGCTGTTTCACTTCCCCTCTGGACTTTCTATATTTAGCCTGGTTCTCAGTCGTATTTACTACCTGTCGTCTGTCATAAGCACAATTTTTCTTCTTTATCTTAATCTCTACCTCTTTTGTCATCCAGGGAACTCTGGATTTGTTTGCCCTACTTTTCCCCTTCGAGGGAACATACCTTGACTGTCCCTGAATGATCTCTTCTTTGAAGGTAGCCCATTGTTCATCTACCAGTTTTCCTGTCAGCTTTTGACTCCAATTTATTCGCCCCAGCTCCATTCTTACCCCACTGAAGTTGGCCGTCCCCCAGTTAATTATTCTTACGCTGAATTGCTCTTTGTCCTTTTCCATATCACCTTATGATACAATGATCACTATCCCCTAAATGCTCTCCTACTGATAATTGATCCACTTGGCCCACCTTATTCCCAAGAACCATGTCTAGCAGAGGGTAAGTTATTTTGGCGAAGCTGTTCCATTGTTTTTCTCCCTGGCTCCATCTCTTTAAGACAGAGGGCAGAAAAGGAATGTAGTGGATTGCATGAGCAGCCTTGGTGCCATACACTAAATGAAGGTGAGCAAAGTTGACGATTGGCATTGTTTAAGTGCTTGGATGTGTTGTGCGAAAGCCAGTCCTGAATAAATATTGTCGATGCATGTTTACAATGGTTGTGATTCATCTTTTGACATGTCATTAAATCTGCACTGTCTCCTGCAGGGCAAATGAACCCACAACCAGCACAAACCTGCAAAGACAGGTGAAGGTGTCCCAGGCATCAGAGTCCTCATACCGGCTGAAGAGAAGGCTGCAGAAATTGTGAGAGGAGGGAGGCAGCACCATTGCAGATGGCGAGGCAGGATCTTCAAGGCATAAAGATGAAATATCATCTTCAGTCTTGCAGTCATATGTGCACACAAAAGGAAAGTGTGTGAACTCATGCTCAGCTGATGCTTAATGTGCCTCAGTTTGCGTCTCCACTGCAGGTGCCCGCACTTGAGTGTCTGAATGCTGCGAGGCCCAAGCTGAAGCCAATGCCCCAGAGGCTGCACCGTCACCTGCCTCTTCTTCCACCTCCGCCAGCACAGATACAGCCACATGGTCCTTGGAGGGTTTAAAATTAGAATCTGGGTCACAAGCAGCTGAGGGAGCATATTGCAGCTGGGTCCCCTGACATTCGGAAGACTGTTGGAGACCAGGCCCCTGCTCAGCTCCATGCTCGTGATGATCCTCTGTTTGTTCCTACAAGAAGTCTGCTGGATGTGCAGCACAGCCATGTGGAAAACATGTCGGAGATGCCTGAGGTCATGTGTAGCTTTGTGCGTGCCATGGAGGAGTCCATGCAAGCCATGTCATCTGCCATGTCCCAGGCATATGAGCGTATGGCTTCCTCAGTCGAGAGTTTGGCAAGGTCTGGCTGAGCACTTGAGCAATATGCAATCTGACCTGCACTCCATCGCTGTTACCATGGGCTCCATGCAGCTGAGTCTAAGCGAGAGGGGAACAAGGAACCTGAACCTCCCTCTGGGTGCTCCTTCCCCTCTTGGAGGCAGGTAGGTGCCATCGTGCACCCAGATGGAGGAGGACCACATGCCAACTGTCCTGGGCCACCCCCTCAGGAAGGCCCTAGAGGAAGTGACGTCTCGTCCTCCCCCTGATATTGACCCCCTTTACTTCCAGCAGACGAGCACACGGGGGATACTCATGCACTAGTGCTGCAGACTAAAGCCTGGCTAGGGTATAAAATTAAAACCTGACCTGGTCCCGACCCGACACAGCCAAACCGAACTCGACCCGGGCCCAAGTCCCAACACATGTAGTCGGGTTTGGTTGGGTTCGGGTCGGGTAGCCAGGCTTTACTGCAGACCCCCCAGTAGGATGGAGCCATCAAGGCCCTGTTCCTCAGAAGGATGCCCGCCACGGTCATCCACAGCACCGAGGCCATGCACTGAGCAGACTGCCTCCACCTCAGCTGCTAATGTCGGGTAAGCACCTCGACGTAGTGGGAGAAAAAGGAAATTGAAACAGTTTTGAGCACGGAGGTGGCATGGGTGCTGTAAATATTGTGCACATATTCCAGAAGTTTAAATACATCTTTATTTATTTTAATATTTCATGCACTCTCATAATCATTTGCTTGGTTCCAGATGAAAAAGAAAATGTTCATTGGAGGCCTATGACAGGCACACATTGATGCTTGCAAAGCATTTCAGAAAATGTCTTGTGGCCATTTATCATTGCTATTTGAGCCTTCTGTCTTCAATGGTAGCTGTTTGTCGTTTGTTGATTATTCACTTTTTTCACAACTAACATGCCTTACATTTGTGGTTCTGCAGTCACAACCTTACTTTCCTTGCAGTGGTGTGTTTTTGGTTCTATCGTAGCCCAGGGAAGATTTCACTGCCTGTCACATCAAAGTTGTAGCTTCCTATGTGTGCTGCTTAATGCCTTGATGTGGGACAATTTTTTGAATGGAGATGCAGGTCTCTTTTAAAGAAGTTGATAGCATACATGCCATTAGGCACATCTCCATAGCAGGTTCATGTGCTATTATCAGAAGAGCCCTTTTAGATTACAGCAATGAATAAGATCTCAGGCGTATGTGAACATATTTGGGGCATTTTTATTTTTCTCCTACTAACGTGCCTTGATGAAGTGGTTTATTGTTGGCTCAAATGTGCAAATATGAGGTGCTTCCTGATGTCCCTTGCATGTTTTTCCATGGCCCTCATATCAATGACGGCATCGTTGGCATTGTTGTCCACCTCCTCACCCTCTTCATAATCATCCTCATCTGAGGAGGACTGGTGTTCCTCTGTTCCTCCACTTGCAGAATGTTGCCATGTCTAATTGCAAGTTCATCCAAGGCACGGCAGACAACGATTATTCGTGACACCCTGTGTGGCGCGTACTGAAGAGCCCCTCCATACTGGTCAAGGCAGCAAAAGTGCATTTTCAGCATGCCAATGATGTGTTCGATGATGGCTCTGGTGGATGCATGTGCAGCATTGTACCTGTCTCCAGAAGCACTTTGGAGATGTCGCACTGGTGTCATCAACCATGTACAAAGTGGGTAACCCTTGTCACCCAGGGATCCAGCCGTCTACTTCGGCTGGTTCCTTAAAAACTCCTGGCAGCTGTGAATTCCTCAAAATGTATGAGTCATGACAGCTCCCTGGGAAACGTGCACAAACCTGCATTATTCTTCACCTGTGGTCGCAAATCAGTTTACATTGAAAGAGTGGAAGCCTTTGCGATTGACAAATACAGCAGGCTGGTCCCAGGGAGCTCTAATGGCCACATGAGTACAGTTGATCACCCATTGCACTCTAGGGAACCCAGAGATGGTGCCAAAGGCCGCAAACCTTGCTGCCTGGCTGTCCTCATCTGCAAGTAAGAAGCTGAAATCATTGGCATGTCGAAAAAGGGCATTGGTCTCCTCTTTGATACACCTATGGGTCACAGACTGTGATATGCTACATATCTCACCTATTGATCCATGGAAAGCCCCGCTAGCAAAAAAAATCCAGTGCAGCAGTCACCTTGTGGGCAACTGGCATGGGATTCACATCAAACCCATTGGTTGCAGGTCATGCCGCAGGATCCTACAAATTTCTGTGACCATTTTGAATGACATCCTTAGGCATCTCTGGCATTGCCTCTTTGGCACTTGAAGGTAATTTGTCCTTGTCCTGAGGAAGTGGATTTCACTTGGATTTCAGCAAAGCCTTTGACAAGGTCCCACATGGGAGACTTATCAAGAAAGCAAATGCACATGGGATACAGGGTAACTTGATAAGGTGGATTCAAAATTGGCTTAGCTGTAGGAGACAGAGAGTGATGATAGACGACTGTTTTAGTGACTGGAAGCCAGTGTCCAGTGGCGTACCACAGGGATCTGTGCTGGGTCCTCTATTGTTTGTCATTTATATAAACAACATAGATGACTATGCATTGCACTTTTGAACTACAAGAAAGCCCCCAGCGATTTAACATCCGCAGCACTTAAAGCAGCCAGAAGTACTGCACAAAGAACAGCTAGGCGTTGCGCAAACGACTACTGGCAACACCTATGCAGTCATATTCAGCTGGCCTCAGACACCGGAAACATCAGAGGAATGTATGATGGCATGAAGAGAGCTCTTGGGCCAACCATCAAGAAGATCACCCCCCTCAAATCTAAATCGGGGGACATAATCACTGACCAACGCAAACAGATGGACCGCTGGGTTGAGCACTACTTAGAACTGTACTCCAGGGAGAATGCTGTCACTGAGACTGCCCTCAATGCAGCCCAGCCTCTACCAGTCATGGATGAGCTGGACATACAGCCAACCAAATCGGAACTCAGTGATGCCATTGATTCCCTAGCCAGCGGAAAAGCCCCTGGGAAGGACAGCATTACCCCTGAAATAATCAAGAGTGCCAAGCCTGCTATACTCTCAGCACTACATGAACTGCTATGCCTGTGCTGGGACGAGGGAGCAGTACCCCAGGACATGCGCGATGCCAACATCATCACCCTCTATAAAAACAAAGGTGACCGCGGTGACTGCAACAACTACCGTGGAATCTCCCTGCTCAGCATAGTGGGGAAAGTCTTTGCTCGAGTCGCTCTGAACAGGCTCCAGAAGCTGGCCGAGCGCGTCTACCCTGAGGCACAGTGTGGCTTTCGTGCAGAGAGATCGACTATTGACATGCTGTTCTCCCTTCGTCAGATACAGGAGAAATGCCGTGAACAACAGATGCCCCTCTACATTGCTTTCATTGATCTCACCAAAGCCTTTGACCTCGTCAGCAGACGTGGTCTCTTCAGACTACTAGAAAAGATCGGATGTCCACCAAAGCTACTAAGTATCATCACCTCATTCCATGACAATATGAAAGGCACAATTCAACATGGTGGCTCCTCATCAGAGCCCTTTCCTATCCTGAGTGGTGTGAAACAGGGCTGTGTTCTCGCACCCACACTATTTGGGATTTTCTTCTCCCTGCTGCTTTCACATGCGTTCAAATCCTCTGAAGAAGGAATTTTCCTCCACACAAGATCAGGGGGCAGGTTGTTCAACCTTGCCCGTCTAAGAGCGAAGTCCAAAGTACGGAAAGTCCTCATCAGAGAACTCCTCTTTGCTGACGATGCTGCTTTAACATCTCACACTGAAGAATGCCTGCAGAGTCTCATCGACAGGTTTGCGTCTGCCTGCAATGAATTTGGCCTAACCATCAGCCTCAAGAAAACGAACATCATGGGGCAGGATGTCAGAAATGCTCCATCCATCAATATGGGCGACCACGCTCTGGAAGTGGTTCAAGAGTTCACCTACCTAGGCTCAACTATCACCAGTAACCTGTCTCTAGATGCAGAAATCAACAAGCGCATGGGTAAGGCTTCCACTGCTATGTTCAGACTGGCCAAGAGAGTGTGGGAAAATGGCGCACTGACACGGAACACAAAAGTCCGAGTGTATCAGGCCTGTGTCCTCAGTACCTTGCTCTACGGCAGCGAGGCCTGGACAACGTATGCCAGCCAAGAGCGACGTCTCAATTCATTCCATCTTCGCTGCCTTCGGAGAATACTTGGCATCAGGTGGCAGGACTATATCTCCAACACAGAAGTCCTTGAAGCGGCCAACATCCCCAGCTTATACACACTACTGAGTCAGCGGCGCTTGAGATGGCTTGGCCATGTGAGCCGCATGGAAGATGGCAGGATCCCCAAAGACACATTGTACAGCGAGCTCGCCACTGGTATCAGACCCACCGGCCGTCCATGTCTCCGTTATAAAGACGTCTGCAAACGCGACATGAAATCGTGTGACATTGATCACAAGTCGTGGGAGTCAGTTGCCAGCATTCGCCAGAGCTGGCGGGCAGCCATAAAGACAGGGCTAAATTGTGGCGAGTCGAAGAGACTTAGTAGTTGGCAGGAAAAAAGACAGAGGCGCAAGGGGAGAGCCAACTGTGCAACAGCCCCAACAAACAAATTTCTCTGCAGCACCTGTGGAAGAGCCTGTCACTCCAGAATTGGCCTTTATAGCCACTCCAGGCGCTGCTTCACAAACCACTGACCACCTCCAGGCGCGTATCCATTGTCTCTCGAGATAAGGAGGCCCAAAAGAAAGAAATAGATGACTATGTGGGGGGTAGGATCAGTAAGTTCGCGGATGACACAAAGATTGGCCGAGTGGTTAACAGTGAGGTTGAGTGTCTTGGGTTGCAGGAAGATATAGATGGGATGGTCAAATGGGCAGAAAAGTGGCAGATGGAATTTAACCCTGAAAAGTGTGAGGTGATACACTTTGGAAGGAGTAATGTGACATGGAAGTATTCAATGAATGGCCTGACACTGGGAAGTTCTGAGGAACAAAGGGACCTTGGCGTGTTTGTCCATAGATCTCTGAAGGCAGAAGGGCAGGTTAATAGGGTGGTGAAAAAGGCATATGGGACACTTGCCTTTATCAATCGAGGCATAGATTACAAAAGCAGGGAGGTCATGTTGGAGTTGTACAGAACTTTGGTGAGGCCACAGCTGGAGTACTATGTGCAATTCTGGTCGCCACATTATAGGAAGGATGTGATTGCACTGAAGGCGGTGCAGAGGCGATTCACCAGGATGGTGCCTGGGATGGAACATTTAAGCTATGAAGAGAGGTTGGATAGGCTTGGGTTGTTTTCGCTGGAGCAGAGATGACTGAGGGGTGACCTGATCGAGGTGTACAAGATTATGAGGGGCATGGACAGGGTGGATAGGGAGCAGCTGTTTCCCTTAGTTGAAGGGTTAGTTACGAGGGGACAAAAGTTTAAGGTGAGGGGCAGGAGGTTTAAGGGGGATTTGAGGAAGAACTTTTTTACCCAAAGGTTGGTGATGGTCTGGAATGCACTGCTTGGGAGGGTGGTAGAGGTGGGTTGCCTCACATCCTTTAAAAAGTACCTGGATGAGCACTTGGCACGTCATAACATTCAAGGCTATAGGCCAAGTGCTGGCAAATGGGATTAGGTAGACAGGTCAGGTATCTTTAATGCATCGATGCAGACTCGATGGGCTGAAGGGCCTCTTCAGCACTGTATTATTCTGTGATTCTGTGAAGTGATGATGCGCCAGTGTCCATCTTCGATAAGGTTGTTCCTGGATGTTATCATTCGGAGCCTCCTCACCTTCTTGTTCTGCCTCTTGCTGGTGTTCAGGCATCATGTGTTGAGGGAAAAGAGCCCTCCTTAGTTGCTCCATCTGCTCTTCTTCCCATGGTACTGGACAAATTAGGTGTGTGAGACCAATGTCGCTGCAGTTTTTCTAAACAATAAATAAGCAGACCGTTGCAATTCAGCCCACTGTTGCCAGTCAGCTGAAACATTGAGAGGGGAGCTGAAGAGGAAAATGAGACTGGCAAAGAAAGAATATGAGAATAGAATGGCAGTCAACATGAAAGGGAATCCAAAAACCTTCTACTGGCATGTAAACAGCAAGCAGGTAGTAAGAGGTGGAGTGGGGCCTATTAGGGACAAAGAGGGGAAGATATGCTAAGAGGCGCAGGGCAAGGCTAATATACTTAATGAGTGCTTTGTATCAGTGTTCACTAAGGAAGTGAAATCTGACAAAATACCAGCAGAAGTGGAGAGAGTAGAGGCAATGGATAGGGTAAAAATTGAGAGGGGGTAGATACTAAAAAGGCTGACTATGCTTAGGATAGATAAGTCACCTGGCGGAAGGGCTTGCCATAATCTTCTAATCTTCCCTGGATACGGGAGATGTGCCAGAGGATTGGAGAGTGGCAAATGTGACACCCTTATTCAAGAAAGGGTGTAAGGACAGTCCTAGCAACTACAGGCCAGTTAGTTTAACATCAGTGGTGGGTAAGGCTTTAGAAACAATAATCAGGGAAAAAAATCAACAGATACTTGGAAAGGTTCAAGTTAATTAAGGATTGCCAGCAGGAATTTGTGAAAGGCAGATCATGCTTGACTAATCTAATTTTTGATGAAGTAACAGAGAAGGTTGATGAAGGGAATGTGGTGGATGTTGTTTCAATGGATTTTAAGAAAGTGTTTGATAAGATACCACAAAAAAGGCGGGTTAACAAAATTGATGCTCATGGAATAGGAGAATCAGTGTGCAATTGAATAAAAAATTGGCTAGAGGACATAAAACGGCAAGTCGTAGTAAATGGTTGCTTTTCAGACTGGAGGATGGTAGACAGTGGTGTTCCCCAAGGGTCAGTGTTGGGATCACTGCTTTTTTTGCTTTATATAAATGGCTTGGATCTTGGAATACAGAGTAGAATCTCAAAATTTGCCAATGACACCAAACTTGGAGGTGTGACAAACAGTGAGGATGAAATGAACCGCCTACAACAGGACATAGATAGGCAAGCAGAATGAGCAGAGAGGTGGCAGATGGAATTTAATACTGACAAGTGTGAGGTGACGCATTTTTGCAGCAGGATTAGGGAGAGGCAATATATATTTAACGGCACAGTTCTAAAGAGTGCACAGGATCAGAGGGACCTGGGGGTGCATTTGCATCGATCTTTGAATGTGGCAGGACATATTGAGAGAGGAGTTAGAGGAGCATATGGGATCTTGGGCTTCATAAACAGAGGCATTGAGTACAAAAGCAGGGAATTTATGCCGAACCTATATCTTCTTCTTCTTCTTAGGCAGTCCCTCAGGAACGAGGATGACTTTCTTCTACTCCAGGGTTGTGGGTCCTTAGTTGACTGAATAGTCCAATCTGGATCCGCACACTCTGCCACAGGTGGGGTAGGTGGTGTTTGGTGAGGTGAATGAATGGGATTCTCGAATTTCCGAAAGCTGTTTGCACTTGGTCACTGCCTGGGCATGTTGCTGTTGTTCGAACTGTCTGGCATCTTCATGGATGCTTCTTCTCCATTTTGGGCGGTCTCCTTTATAAAGGTCTGGTTAGGCCCCAAATGGAGTATTGCATCCAGTTCTGGTCACCACACTTCAGGAAGGATATGAAGGTCCTTGAGAGTTGCAGAGGAGATTTACAAAAATAGAATTAGACTTGCAGGGCTACGGGGATCGAGCAGAGGAGTGGGACTGACTGAATAGCTCTGTGCAGAGCCAGCATGAACTTGATGGGCTGAATGGCCTCCTTCTGTGCCATAAAATGACTCTATGACTCATGACAACATACATGTCACTAATGACACACATCAGTAATGCCATAAATCAGACATGCATACAGTGAAAGAAAATCAACTGAAATAAAACAAGACAGGAACTCACAAGGAATCAGAAGCACAATTACAGACAAACATAAACATCAATTTTAACAACCATCATTCAACATAGAAAAAAATCCCTATAATAATCACAGGCATGTCTACAAGTATACACAAATTACTTCAGACAAATACACACAAAGGCATAAGCATAAGGCAGAAATATAGTCCTTATTTGATTTATCAATGACTACTTTGCATTTATGACCCCTAGGTTTAAACTCCACAAGTGAAAACATCTCTCTGTCTACCGTATCAAACCCCTTCATAATTTTCAAGACCTCGATTAGGTTACCCCTCAGTCTTCTCTTTTCTACAGGAAAAACCCCAGCCTGTTCAGTTTTTGCTGTTAGTTATAACCTCTCAGTTCTGGCTCATGTAGAGAAAAAAACTGACATAGACTTGATAGGTCAAAAGGCCTATTTCTGTGCTTCAACCTTAATTCTTTTCTGTCAAAAGTTACCATTGTGATTAATACACACCAAGTCCTGTTCGCCATCATCCCTGTGATCACTGACCCACACTGGCTCCCTGTTAAGCAACGCCTTGATTTTAAAATTCTCACCCTTGTTTTCAAATTTCTCCACAATCTCACCCCATGCTATCTCTCTAATCCCCTCCAGCCCCACAACTCAGATATATCCACTTCTCCAATTCTGGTCTCTTCATCTTTCTTATTCTTATTCTTCTTCGGCCTCCTTGTCTCGGGAGACAATGGGTAAACGCCTGCAGGTGGTCAGTGGTTTGTGGAGCAGCGCCTGGAGTGGCTATAAAGGCCAATACTAGAGTGACAGACTCTTCCACAGGTGCTGCAGATAAAATTGGTTGTCAGGGCTGTTTCACAGTTGGCTCTCCCCTTGCGCTTCTGTCTTTTTTCCTGCCAACTGCTAAGTCTCTTCAATTCGCCACACTTTAGCCCCGCCTTTATGGCTGCCCGCCAGCTCTGGCGATCGCTGGCAACTGACTCCCACGACTTGTGATCAATGTCACAGGACTTCATGTCGCATTTGCGGACGTCTTTAAAACGGAGACATGGACGGCCGGTGGGTCTGATCTTCAGCATTCTCGATTTTAATTGTTCCACCATTGGTGGCTGTGCCTTCAGCTGCCAAGATCCTGAGCTCTGGAATTTCCTCCCTAAATCTCTCCCCTTCTCTCTACCTCACTTTCCTCCTTTAAGATGCTCCTTAAAAACTACCCCTTTGACCAAGCTTTTGACCAAGTGTACTAATATCTCCTCATGTGACTTGGTGTCAAATTTTGTTTTATAATGTGCTGTGAAGTGTCTTGGGATGTTTTACTATGTTAAAGGCACTGTATAAATACTTCTTGTTATTACTGCTATGTCAACATATCCCATTGAAACGTAGCTGCAGGTTCGTGCCAATAAGTGGCTCTGTGGAATGAGTTCTGAATGCTTTCTCCTAACATTGTAACTATCTGGTACATAAAAGATTATATTCATCAATTCACTGTGTATAACTTCACAGGCAAATTACTAACATTTAAAAATGATTTTGAATATGATGAACCTACTATCACTATTGAATATATATCTTTTAAAAGCAACATAACATCTTCTATGTAATGGAAGATTAAGTTCAGGTTGCCAAAGGAGGAAATCAACATAGATGCAGTACTAATTATTTGTGTTTTGTAGCAACATGAAACATCTATGTGGCTTCACTATGCCATGTAAGCATAATTCCCAACTGACTGTCAGTTTTTACTTCAGGGAAGATGCACAATAACAAGTTACAATTAATGCCAAAATGAAATCGGCACTGAGGTAGCCAAAAGAGAATCATAAATACAATGCATAGTTTAAGGACTATATATTATACATATATCTGCAAAACGGTATACCCAAGAACTGATTATTTGCATTTCTGGCCCAGAAGCATTTCTCTTGCGAAGAATAGTAATACAAGCAGCAAAAAAATCTTTCACTTATAGGCATTTATTCAGTACAGGCACAATGGACCAAATGGCCACCTTCTATGCTGTATCATACTACACAATAGTTCTGTGGACTGTAGAGACGGTTCAAATTGGTCACATGAGACAATTGGCATAGATTTGGTCACTTTCCCCTAATGGTAGTCTTCTAAGGAAAGCAAATTTAGTGTTCCATTAAAACTGCAGGGATCGGTCTCAAATTTAAAGAAGCTACTGCTCCTGTTGCTACTTCATGCATTTCTCAAATGGGGACCAGGGAATTTTCAGACTGTGCATTGGCAATGGATAAATGGTTACTGAGTAATTTTTTGATGTTGCTTTTTGATGATGGTTTAAATGGACTCAGTACTGAGCGTTTAGCAGATGGAGATAACTGGCCAGTACTCAGTTACGCTATTATCAGTAGGAATAGCATTTCTTAATCCTAGTTGTTGGCAATGAAGTATGCAAAAAAATCATTGCATTCACATATTTAGATGTTTTGTAAAAGCAAAGAGGTACCATGAATCTGAAGGAAACAACTGGTTGATAACCATAGTGGCAAGCTACCTGCTTTGCCTTTAAAGCAGCATCTGCTGGTGCCACACTAGCTCAAATATCTGTACCAAACTTTAAAGTTAAAGCAGGAATAAAAAAAAAACAGTGTAACAGAGTTCTAAAGATTAGATGGGGTTGGCAAACCTCCAATTGCTGATTTATCTGGACTCACTCCAATTATGGAAGATTGTTTCCCACCTCCTGAAGCAGTGCTGCCTTGTGTAGATTTGGGGGCTTGGGCACAGTCACAGCTATATCATAACTTAATGAAAACAATCAGACTGCTTTATCATCTGGCACTCCGAATGCTTGACTGCACTTAGAACAATACACTTGAAACGATGTACAGAGTTTTTGTCAAAACAAAACAAAATGATTCCCTTGAGAGTTCAGTGAGTAAATATAACATGCAGTATTATTGTTGAGTTAGTTGATCTGAACAAGAACAGCAGTGGGACAATACAAAAATGTTAGTGTCCATAAGCTATGGGAGAGTGGGAATCCTGCTCCCAATAATTATCCAATGACCCTGCTGCAAAGTGTGTAACTTTGTAAGACAGGAAGCACGTAATCAGATTCAACTGCAATGCTCTTCATGATTATATCACCCATCAAAACTCACTGCCTAGACTGACACATGAAGAATGGCCACTATGGCAATGTACTGAAGTACTGCTAACTTCAATTGAACTGTACATTGCTCTGATTCTCCTCCCAGAGAGGAAAAACACAGGGGATAAGTAAATAGCAAATTAGAGCAAAATGGAAAAGAAAAAATAGCAAGACACAAATTAAAACTTTAACATATATGAATAGCAGTAAGGAGTAGCCAGACTACTGGCAACAGAAAAATAATTGATATGTTAGCCTTGGCACAGGGAGGAAGTCACATATGTATTAATCTGATTTTATGACAAAAAGTCTTTGAATATAGGCAAATGATCATTTCAATAAATCACAAACTATGAACTAAGATATGTTTGTATATCAAACGCTGCATTTAAAATTTTCTTGTCACACCACTTCAGAAAAATAGCAACATGAATGACCTCTTACCGCTCTCGATTGAATTTGAGTGAATGAAGAATTGCTGGACGCTTTTGTCGAAGATTCCATAAATGAAGTGTGTCATCTGCACATGCACTTACTAAAGCTCCCTGCAAAGATATGGAAAAATAAATTTAATGAATGATCAAATTATTCTTACTCCCCACAGGATAAAATGGTACACTGAAATTATTTAAATTGAATGGAGAGACTGGAGAAGCTTAGAATGTTCTCCTAAGGGCAGAGGAAGTTAAGGAGAGATTTGATAGAAGCATTCAAAATAAGGATAGAGTAAATAAGGAGAAACTGTTTACAGTGGCAGAAAGATCAGTAACCATTGGGCAAAACGTAATTGGCAAAAGAACCAGAGGTGACAAGAGAAAGGATTTTTTTTAAACACAGTGTGGAGACCACCAACAAACCAAAAAAAACCTAATCTACCAACTGACCCCAATTTAAGAAACAAAAACCAAACAGACAAGATTTCACTTCTATAAATTTTACTTTAACACTCAAACCAAAACCAACATAAATTAAACAGGAACTAACAGTTTAACCACAATTTATATACGTATATCTTAAAGATTACACGTTAACTATCAGATGCTACAGGGATGTATCTCACAAGTCCTTTGAAGTCCTATTGGCAGGGTGACACTGAACAGTCATAAAGTCCTTCAGGTCTTTGCACTTTTCAAGTGCATCTCCAGATTCCCGTCTCCCAAGTTGCAAACACCAGTTTCCACTCGATGGCAGTTTCTCTGCAATCCAAACTCCACCAATACTGTCTCCACCAAAACTGCACGCCCTTCTGGAACTTCTGTGATTTTGCTCACAACAGTCCAGGTGGTGTAGCTTCACAGATCTCGCCTTACACAACTCTTTAAGGCACCGAAAACAACAGTAGCAA
Organism: Heterodontus francisci; assembly: GCF_036365525.1. Classification (NCBI taxonomy): domain Eukaryota; kingdom Metazoa; phylum Chordata; class Chondrichthyes; order Heterodontiformes; family Heterodontidae; genus Heterodontus; species Heterodontus francisci. The sequence continues at coordinate 77,140,217 of NC_090380.1, read as the reverse complement.
CTTGTATCCTCCAAGGGTCAGCTCCCAGAATCCAGGTTCCACCACCCATAGCCAAAACATCTGCTTCAACCAGCTGCTTTGTAGTCTGTTTAGTCCAAGTAGCCTTTCTGAAAGCACCAAAAAAAACTCCACAGCAGATCAGAAAACAGGTTCCAAACTCAGCGGCTTGTCTACTCAGAAGGCATTTTACCATTGGACAATCTTTTATTAATCTACTTGTTAATTTACATTTCTTAGGAGAGGCATTCTACTGCTCAACATGGCTCCCTGACAGCCAAAACAACCATTCCAGCCTGTTGCTTTTTGCAGTCTCCTCAAGCACTCTCCAAAGTCTTCTTATGAAACTGAAACCTAAGCTCCAATCACATGCTTCTGGTAAAAAAAAAAGCATGTTTGTTTAATCTGACTCTGACCTCTCAGAACATTAAAGCCTTTTAGTTTCAGTTTCAAATCAAGGTTTGCCTCAAAAAAACACCCTTGGAATCCAAAGTTAAAGCACCCAACAAGTCAGCTGCACAGAACGCAGTCAGAAATTCATCTTTGTTCAGCCTGGATAAGTACGGTTCCAACAATACTCAGCAAGTTCTACACCATTCAGGACAAAGCAACCCGCTTGATTGGCACCCCATCCAACACCTTAAACATTCACTCCCTCCACCACTGAAGCACAGTGGCAGCAGTATGTACCATTTACAAGGTGCATTGTAGCAACTCACCACACCTCCTTCAACAGCAGCTTCCAAACCTGCAACCTCTTCCATTTAGAAGGACAAGGGCAACAGATCCGTGGGAACACCACCATCTCAAGTTCCCCTCTAAGCCACATACCATCCTGACTTGGAAATGTATCACCTTTCCTTCACAGTCGCTGGATCAAAATCCTGGAACTCCCTCATTAACAGCACTGTGGGTGTACCCGCACCAGATGGACTGCAGCAGTTCAAGAAGGCAGCTTACCACCACCTTCTCAAGGGAAATTCAGATGGGCAACAAATGCTGGCCTTGCCAGCAGTGCTCACCTCCCAAGAAACTAACAAAAAAAGCCTCAGAGAAGTTGCCAGGAAGAGGGATGGAATCGGTTACTGAGGAAGTGAGTTTGTAGCAAGGACCGAAGACAATAGCTTCAATCTTCCCAAAATTTAATCAGAGGAAATCTCTGCTCGTCCAGAACTGGATGTTGGATAAGCAATCTGACAATTTACAGACAGTGCAAGGGCCGAGAGAGGTGGTAGTGAGGTAGAGCTTGTGAATTGTGTATCAATTGTTTAATTATATGCAGGTGGAAGGTGTTAACTGGGGTCTTACTTCAGCACTTATAAGGAGACTCTTACTAAGACTGGTGGAGGGTTTTGAGTGAGGAGCTACATGTTTGTAATCCTTTTACTCTGTACAATAAATGTGAAACTGAGTAAAGATAGGCTCCAGTATTATCCTTCCATAACAAGCTTTCTGGAATTTAACAGAGCTGATTATCATCTGCGATCAGGTGGAAACTGACAGTATGGGCTGGATTTAATAATCACGCCACTGGGAGCAGCGGTGGGTGTGCAAAATGCCGGCGCTCCCGCTTGTCCCGTGATTGGCTGCTCTGCTGCGATTACACGGCGGGCAACTATTTTTCATTATGGAGGCGGCCGTTCCCCCCCCAATCACATGGCTGGATCAGAAATGGTGACTGCGTTCACAGAGTCACCTGATGTAGGACCAGGTACTCGTGCATGCTTTAAAAGCATACCAGCCCTGCGTTCACTCTGTCCCTGCATTCTACCATAGCTCACTGAAACAACACTTCTGAGCTGTTCCAAAAAGTTAAAACTCAGCAAGTCATCCCACTGGGCATTCCGAACATGTCAGAAGTCTGAGCAAGGTTGTCCCCACGGTTCAGTGATGCCTCCCTGCTTATTCTCCTCCAGGCTGCAAGGAAAAGGCGGGACGTCTTTTTCCCCAGCAATGGCAAGATGAGGTCCTCCCGCCTGACCAAGCAAGCCTGGACAGAGATTGCAGAGGTGGTTAGTAGGGGTGGGGTCACCTGACGAAACTGGGTCCAGTGTAGGAAGAGGGTCAATAACCTCCTGTGTTCAGCAAAGGTAAGTAGCACGTTCCAAAATTGCTTGATGTGATTTGGTGTCACTACACAGTATGTCACATGGGTGCCACTGCCATTTCAAAGACAGAGAGGACATAAGCAGATTGATGGCAGATGACTGGTTGCATTTGTGAATCAGTCTCCCTCGGTAATACCTCAGAGCAAGTTAGACCCATGACAAATTCAGTCAGTATGCCAGACAAAGCATCTCCCAGCTGTTGAGAAAGCACCCATATTAGCAGAACCGTGATGTTGGGATGTTTGGCAACGTTCAAAATCTGCATCCTTGCTCTTTAAGGAGAAGAGGGCACATAACAGGAGGGAGGCGGCTAGGACATGTGGCGTCTTTTAAGTCAAGCTGAAAAGGAGGCACTGGAACTAGCCGGGAGCCAAAGAGGATGTGCTATCTCAGACGTGGAGCTCGAGGTCCCAGCGCAAGAGAGTGATTATTGCCAACCAGGTACAAATGCAATAATCATAGTGAACTAGCTCTGGCATGCTGTCCTTAATGGGATATGTGTGGCCTAAACCAAACATATGTTGTTTTCATTGTATCTTGCAGGTCACTATTCGCAGGAGACTGCAGACCCCGAGAGTCTGACGACAACCTCTGAGGACGAGTAGCACTCAGAGGACGCACCATCCCATGACTGTCCTGCACCTTCCACCACAGCAGATACTTTCACTTGGTGGGAATCCGCTGGGCTTTACAATCAGTGTCACAAAATGGTGAAAGCACAACACATGCGCCCAAACAGCTGGCTAAGGCAGAGTCAGCTGGCGTCTCTGACAGTCGGAGGACTGTGAGTGGCCAGGCCCATGCTGAACTCCAGGCTGATGATAAGGCTCTGGTTTTGGCAGTGCAGGGCATGCTGGAGTTGCAGGGAAATGTAAGCCAGCATCTGGCGGAAATGCCTGAGGCCACGCGTAGCCTTGAGTAGGCGGAGGGGGAGTCCATTTTTTTTTCGGCTGCGTTTGCTGACAATGCAGCCACTCGGCGGCACAGTACTTGCACATGAACAAATGCAGGCTCTTCAACTGGAACGTCAGTGTCTGCGACGTTCAGTCAGCTGCCAGGCTTAAGGATGGCGCTGCTCAGTTTATCACAGGAAATGCTTACGATTAGATCGTTCTAGCAAACTAACCTTACATTAAGTTGGATGGAAGCACAGTAATATGCTATGTAGTTATAGGATACTAACTATAATCCTCAGATCCATTTAATATTCCAATAATCCTATTAAATTCAAAAGGAATTTTATGATTGCATTTCCAATGGAAGACAGTGAATTGGCACCCTGATGGATGGAAAGGAAAATCGGGCAGAGTATAAAATGTGCTGCCAATTCGTTATTGTGATTCAATGATATGACTGACCAGGACTGATTTCACCCGAACGCAGCCTCTCACTCCCGTTCCAACGGCCACTCTCCCCCCCTCGGCAACTCGTTTTCTGCCCTTCCCCACCCGCCGCTTCCCCCCCTCAGCCACTCACTCCAGACTGCGCTGCTCCCCCTGACTCCCCTGCCCAATTGTTTCCCTCTCCTCTGCACCCGCTCCACAGCTGCTCACTCCCCGCTTTCCCGCCCCCCCCCCCTTCAACCGCTAGCTCCATGCCGCGCCGCTTCCCTCCTCTCGGCCATTCACTCCCACGTTTGATCGATCTCAACGTGCCGCCTGAAGAAGCAAGCGGTGATGGGGCGACGTAGGAGCGAGTGGACGAGAGGAGGGAAGTGGCGTGGCATGGAGCTAGCGGCTGGAAGGGGACAAGAAAGCGGGGAGCGGGTGGCTGGAGAGCGGGGTGGCACGAAGCGAGGAACAATTGGCCAGGGGAGTGGGGGGGAGCAGGGAGGTCTGGAGTGAGCGGCTGAGGGGTAAAGCATCGAGGTCTGGAGCGAGGGGGAACAGCTTCAGCCTCAAAGTCTCCCATTCAGCTGCTTGCTCCAGCCAAGTGGGGGACTGGATACCCGATGATGCTGAATCAAGCATGCGCGAAGATGGACCAGGCGCAGATACGCGATGACGTTGGCGCTGCGCGGTGACATCATCCCACGCATGCACCACTTAGTCCTGGCAAGATGTAGCTGTGCATGTGCGCAACTTGGTGTACTCTGCTGACGTCAGCGGGCTGCTGTGTTGTCAGGAATCACTGTTTTTTTCATTCGTTAATGGGGATGTGGGCATCCCTGGCCAGGCCAACATTTATTGCACATCCCTAATTGCCCATGAGAAGGTGGTGGTGAGATGCCTTCTTGAAGTGCTGCAGTCCATGTGGGGTAGGTACACCCACAATGATGTTAGGAAGGGAGTTCCTGGATTTTGACCCAGCGACAGTGAAGGAATGGCGATATAGTTCCAATTCAGGATAGTGTGTGGCTTGGAGGGGAACTTACAGCTGACGGTGTTCCCATGCATCTGCTGCCCTTGTCCTTCTAGGTGGTGGAGGTCGCGGGTTTTGAAGGTGCTGTCGAAGGAGCCTTGGTGTGTTACTGCAGTGCATCTTGTAGATGCCACTGTGCGTCATTGGTGGAGGGAGTGAATGTTTGTAAATGGGGTGCCAATCAAGCGTACTGCTTTGTCCTGGATGGTGTCGAGCTTCTTGAGTGTAGTTGGAGCTGCACCCATCCAGGCAAGTGGAGAGTATTCTATCACATTCCTGACTTGTGCCTTGTAGATAGTGGACAGGCACTGGGGAATCAGGAGGTGAGTTACTCGCCGCTGGATTCCTAACCTCTGAACTGCTCTTGTAGCCACGGTGTTTATATGGATACTCCAGTTCAGTTTCTGGTCAATGGTAACTCCAGGATGTTGATAGTGGGGGATTCGGCAATCATAATGCCATTGAATGTCCAGGGGAGATGGTTAGTTTCTCTCTTGTTGGAGATGGTCATTGCCTGTCACTTGTATGGTGTGAATGTTTCTTGCCATTATCAGCCCAAGCCTGGATACTGACCACGACTTGCTGCATTTCTACACGGACTTCTTCAGTATCTGAGGAATCACGAATGGTGCTGAACATTGTGCAATCATCAGCAAACAGCCCCACTTCTGACCTTATGATGGAGGGAAGGTCATTGATGAAGCAGCTGAAGATCTTTGGGTCTAGGACACTACCCTGAAGAATTCCCGCAGTGAGGTCCTGGAGCAGAGATGATTGACCTCCGACAACCACAACCATCTTCCTTTGCGCTAGGTATGACTCCAACCAGCGGAGAGTTTTCCCCCTGATTCCCATTGACTGCAATTTTGCCAGGGCTCCTTGATGCCAGACTCAGTCAAATGCTGCCTTGATGTCAAGGGCAGTCACTCTTACCTCACTTCTTGAGTTGAGCTCTTCTGTCCATGTTTGAACCAAGGCTGTAATGAGGTCAGGAGGTGAGTAGCCCTGGCGGAACCCATGGGGCGGCACAGTGGCGCAGTGGTTAGCACCGCAGCCTCACAGCTCCAGGGACCCGGGTTCGATTCTGGGTACTGCCTGTGTGGAGTTTGCAAGTTCTCCCTGTGTCTGCGTGGGTTTTCTCCGGGTGCTCCGGTTTCCTCCCACAAGCCAAAAGACTTGCAGGTTGGTAGGTAAATTGGCCATTATAAATTGTCACTAGTATAGGTCGGTGGTAGGGAAATATAGGGACAGGTGGGGATGTTTGGTAGGAATATGGGATTAGTGTAGGATGAGTATAAAGCTGGGTGGTTGATGGTCGGCACGGACTCGGTGGGCCGAAGGGCCTGTTTCAGTGCTGTATCTCTAATCTAAAATCTAATCGGAACCCAAACTCCACATCACTGATCAGGTTATTGCTGAGCAAGTGCCGCTTGATATCACTGTCGTCGACACCTTCCATCACTTTACTGATGATCAAGAGTAGACTGATGGGGCTGTAATTGACCGGGTTGGATTTTTCCTGCTTTTTGTGTACAGGACATACTTGGGCAATTTTCCACATTGCCGGGTAGATGCCAGTGTTGTAGCTGTACTAGAACAGCTTGGCTAGGGGAGCAGCTAGTTCTGGAGAACAGGTCTTCAGTACCATTGCCAGAATGTTGTCAGAGCCCATAGCCTTTGCAGTATCCAGTGCTTCAGTCATTTCTTGATATCATGCGGAGTGAATTGAATTGGCTGAAGACTGGCATCTGTCCATGCCACGACTGCTGCCATGTCCCAGGCATATGAGCGCATGTCTTCATCCATCAAAAGGTTGGCGACCCTCAAGGAGAGCCACATTCCACAGATGCGCCATGACCTGAAAACCCTTACCTTGGCCATGATGTCCCCTCAGCAATGGCATGTCAAGAGAAGGACCAGGAGGCCAATGAATGTTTCAGCTCTTAGTCCTTCTCCAGTGAGCAGGGAGGTTCCAAGGAACCTTGAGAGGCAGGAGGAGAGGATGCGCTCCACATCTTGGGTCTCCCCTCAGGGTGATTCGAGTGTGCACGCCGGCTCCTCTTACCCTCCGCCAGTGAGCCAAGCTCCAGCAGCCGCGATGCCCGTGTGCACTCTTGCAACAGTGCAGGAAGCCTTCAGGCAGCTGGGGCTCTCTAGGCCTCAGGCACCCAGAGGACACCCTCCGAAATCATCCCAAGCCAAGGGGCATCATGATCAGCAGCCTGCCTCCAATCCAGCTGCTGTCGCGAGGGTTGTACCACGCAGAAGCACACACAAATATATAAAAATGATACCTTGATACTCATGGATATTAATGGGTGAAACAGATATTTCATGTTTAAAGTAATTAAAAGTTCATTGGTGTAAATCCTCAGCCTTCATTGATGGAAAACCGCATTCCACCATGGGGTGATTGTGACTCCTACAATCCCCTCAAATACTTTACTACATTGGCAAAGTGACCACTGACACCATTAACACCCCCATGAACATGATTATTTCATTACTCGAATGATGTCACATTGGCACTGGCTGAATTGGATATTCATTCATGCTGGAGGCAAGATAGTACAGAGGCAGAAAACTTGGCACTACATGGATGAGGGTGAGTTTTTGTTAGAAGTATATTTATTGCAAGTCATGGATTGTATAAATGCTACATTATAAGGCTCTGACTTGCCTCCCTTGTGTGTTGCTCAATATGTCTGCCCTCCATTACTCTGCTAGGATCTTCCATGGCTGCTTGGCCTTGTGTGCCCTCTGCATCCTCTTCATCATAGGAAGTCTCATACTCTCACATGTCTTCCTCTTGCAAGGCCTCCTCCCTCTGTAGTGCTATGTTATGGAGAATGCAGCCGACCACAACAATGCACCCAACCGTCTGTGGGGCATATTGAAGGGCTCCACCAGATCTATCATCTTCAGCATACCAATGGCCAGCTCGATGTTCACTCCGAGCCATGGCAGGTTTTGTAACACTCTTCCGCATCATTGCTGGGGTTCCTTACAGGCATCAGAAGCCATGTCCTCAATGAGTAGCCTTTATCCCCGAGAATCCACCCTTGAAGGCAAGTGGGGGGGGGCGTGAAAAGATGTGGCACCTCGGACTGCCAAAGTATGAATGATTCATGGCAGCTTCCCAGGAAGCGGGCACACACTTGTAGGTAGCGTTTTCTGTGATCGCATACAAGTTATACATTAATGGAATGAAAACTCTTCCTGTTGGTGAAGGCAGCTGGTTGGTCCGTGACAGCCTTGATGGCCACGTGCATGCAGTTGATCACAGCTTGGACCTGTGGGAATTCCGCAATGGATCCAAATCCAATGGCCCTCTCGGCCTAACTCTCAGGGTCTGTCCTGTAGCGCACATAATCACCGGCCCTCCTGAACAGAGCATTGGTCACCTATTTAATGCAGTGGTGCGCTGCGGATTGGGGGACCCCACATATGTCCCTGGTGGATCCCTGGAATGATCCAGAGGCAGAAAAGTTTAGGGCCACAGCAATCTTCCGGGCCAGTGCCACAGGGTGATCACCAAAACCCATTGGTCGCAAATCATCATTGTGATATACATAAATGATTTGGAGGAAAGTATAGGTGGTCTGATTAGCAAGTTTGCAGACGACACTAAGATTGGTGGAGTAGCAGATAGTGAAGGGGACTGTCAGAGAATACAGCAGAATATAAATAGATTGGAGAGTTGGGCAGAGAAATGGCAGATGGAGTTCAATCAGGGCAAATGCGAGGTGATGCATTTTGGAAGATCCAATTCAAGAGTGAACTATACAGTAAATGGAAAAGTCCTGGGGAAAATTGATGTACAGAGAGATTTGGGTGTTCAGGTCCATTGTCCCCTGAAGGTGGCAACGCAGGTCAATAGAGTGGTCAAGAAGGCATACGGCATGCTTTCCTTCATCGGACGGAGTATTGAGTACAAGAGTTGGCAGGTCATGTTACAGTTGTATAGGACTTTGGTTCGGCCACATTTGGAATACTGCATGCAGTTCTGGTCACCACATTACCAAAAGGATGTGGATGCTTTGGAGAGGGTGCAGAGGAGGTTCACCAGGATGTTGCCTGGTATGGAGGGCGCTAGCTATGAAGAGAGGTTGAGTAGATTAGGATTATTTTCATTAGAAAGACGGAGGTTGAGGGGGGACCTGATTGAGGTGTACAAAATCATGAGAGGTATAGACAGGTTGGATAGCAAGAAGCTTTTTCCCAGAGTGGGGGATTCAATTACTAGGGGTCACGAGTTCAAAGTGAAAGGGGAAAAGTTTAGGGGGGACATGCATGGAAAGTTCTTTACGCAGAGGGTGGTGGGTGCCTGGAACGCGTTGCCAGCGGAGGTGGTAGACGCGGGCACGATAGCGTCTTTTAAGATGTATCTAGACAGATACATGAATGGGCAGGAAGTAAAGAGATACAGACCCTTAGAAAATAAGCGTCATGTTTAGATAGAGGATCTGGATCGGCGCAGGCTTGGAGGGCCGAAGGGCCTGTTCCTGTGCTGTAATTTTCTTTGTTCTTTGTTCTTTGAGCAGTGCGCAGAGGTCTGTGATGGCCTCTCTGGACAGCCGCAGTCTTCTCCGGCAGCTCCACTCAGACATCTGCAGGTATGTCAGTTACTTGCTGCTTATTTGTGCTCTTCGTTACATTGTCAGCTGCTGCTGCTCACGTCTGGGAGGTTCATCTTGTGCCACAGCTGCCTCTTGGGCCAGCCTCTGGCAGATTCGCCTCAGCTTACCACAAGAAAACAGGGTAAATCATACCCATCTCGAGTCTCCTTGGACCTTTGGCTTCTTTTGAACATTAAGTTTACCAATCTGGGCAAAGAGATGTCTGAATTTTGGTTACAGGATGCCTACATTAGCTCCATGGTATGGATTGATGTTGGACCTGCAACATTTCCAAAAGTGCAAGACATTGTGAGCAAACCAACAACATTTCAGTGCCCTGCACTGGCCTTCCGAAAGAAACCAACTCTACACTTGCAGAGTTCTCCCAACTCCCCCCCAACACCCCCACCCCTCTCCACAGACAAACCACTCGCAGAGTTCTCCCAACTCCTAACCCTCGCCCCCACACAGACAAACCACTTGCAGAGTTCTCCCAACCTCCCCCCTCACAGACAATGCAGTTGCCGAGTTCTTTCAAGCAACCACTTCCTCTGGAAAACAGCAGTAAAGTAAATTACCCTTTCGAGTCACCAAGAACTCTCGCCTCGGTGCCGCCAGCTTTTTAAAGACGCGAAACTGAAGGCATGTGAGTGCTGTACGTCCAACACAAGATTGCGAATGCCTGGTACGATCGCGATAAATTACATTCAGATGTATGCTAAATAGTGTTTAACATATGTAAATGCCATTTCCGCCGTGGCAGTGTGGAAGAGCCGCCAGGGCACTTCACTGCCGCTGACAGAATCAGAACGCAGCATTATGGAGTCAGGTTCCGTGGCAGACGACTCCACACCAATTCTCCACCACCCCCCCCACCCCAACCCCCCCATCTAAAATCCCACCTGCCAGAGGAGCATAAAATTCAGCCCTATGTTTTTGGATGATGCCACTGAGGGGCAGCATGCTAATGAGAAATAGAAGCGGGGGGCGAGGAAAGATTCTTGAGGGACGTCAGAATCTGGGGGACCAGATTCAATAGTAACTGTCAAAAGGGAACTGGATAAATACTTTGAGAAAGATTTGCAGGGCTATGGAGAAAAAGCAGGTGGAGTGGCATAGGCACAGAGTCAAATGACCTCCTTCTGTTCTGTACCATTCTCTGAAGTGAGTTGCCAAGACGATTCAGTAAGAATAATAAATTTATACTGAGTGGTTAGCTGGTGCTGCATTTTCTTCAGTGTTCATTTCAATGAAAAAGTAGACTATGAAATGTAAAACCGAGACCCTGCCTGTCCTCTCATGCGAACGTAAAAGGTCCTACAGCACTATTTCAAACAAGAACAGGGAGTTTTCCCCAGTATCCTGGCCAATATTTATCCCTCAATCAACATTACAAAACAGATTAGCTGGTCATTATCAAATGGCTGTTTGTGGAAACTGGCTGCCTATATTACAGCAGTGACTACACTTCTGATGTACTTCATTGGCTGTAAAGCATTTTGGGCACTCTGACATCAAGAAAGGCGTGATATAAGTGAAAGTCTTTCTTTCCTTATGTAAACAAAGGAACAAGACCAGTAACGAAAAATACTGAGCACAGAAGTGAAAACATTATAGGTATTTCTTCTATAATAAAAGCAAAATACTGCAGATGCTGGAAATCTGAAATAAAAACAGAAAGTGCTGGAAATACTCAGCAGGTCAGGCAGCATCTGTGGAGAGAGAAGCAGAGTTAATGTTTCAGGTTTGTGACCTTTCATCTGAATTGGCAGAGGATAGAAAAGAATTTAGGTATTTCTTCTGTTTTGCTCATTTGCAAAAATGCACTTTTACAGGAAGTTTACGAGAACAAAATGCAGTTTATAATCTACACAAAGATTCCAGATTTATTACTGTGCAGCTAATGCACTAAAGAGATTCATGTTTGCAGTGATTGATAGAATAATGAGTTTATAATCAGAAAAGGTTCATTCATTATACTCAAACAATATTCCTCTGAAAAAATTATAATACACCACCTAAGCGCATATCTATTAAATCTACAGTTTCAGAATCTTAATTCTTTTACATTCCATTTATGTGTCTAAATTCTCATTTCATCCATCCATTGTCCCATCCAAATTTCACACACTTTAATGCAACGAACTAGAGTTAATCACTGTTGAGGTACCTGCCTGCAGTGTTGATTAAACGGATTAATCGTCATGCTTCTCGACAATTGCTTGTGAAGTGGGTATTGACACTGACCAACTGATTTAAGTGCAGACGATATCAAATTCAAGAGCATACAAAGCAACCCAAAGGTTACTACTTTTTTAAACTCTTTAAGATTAACTTTTTTTTGTTTCTTCTTCCAATTAAAGGACGAAATCTTTTTTTTTAATTCATTCATGGGATGTGGGCGTCGCTGGTCAGGCCAGCATTTATTGCCCATCCCTAATTGCCCTTGAGAAGGTGGTGGTGAGCTGCCTTCTTGAACCGCTGCAGTCCATGTGGGGTAGGGACACCCACAATGCTGTCAGGAAGGGAGTTCCAGGATTTTGACCCAGCGACAGTGAAGGAACGGCGATATAGTTCCAAGTCAGGATGGTGAGTGACTTGGAGGAGAACTTGCAGGTGGTGGTGTTCCCATGTATGTGCTGCCCTTGTCCTTCTAGTTGGTAGAGGTCACGGGTTTGGAAGGTGCTGTCTAAGGAGCCTTGGTGCATTGCTGCAGTGTATCTTGTAGATGGTACACACTGCTGCCACTGTGCGTTGGTGGTGGGGGGAGTGAATGTTTGCAGATGGGGTGCCAATCAAGCGGGCTGCTTTGTCCTGGATGGTGTCGAGCTTCTTGAGTGTTGTTGGAGCTGCACCCATCCAGGCAAGTGGAGAGTATTCCATCACACTCCTGACTTGTGCCTTGTAGATGGTGGACAGGCTTTGGGGAGTCAGGAGGTGAGTTACTCGCCTCAGGATTCCTATCCTCTTACCTGCTCTTGTAGCCACGGTAGTAATATGGCTACTCCAGTTCAGTTTCTGGTCAATGGTAGTCCCTAGGATGTTGATAGTGGGGGATTCAGTGATGGTAATGCCGTTGAATGTCAAGGGGAGATGGTTAGATTCTCTCTTGTTGGAGATGGTCATTGCCTGGCACTTGTGTGGCGCGAATGTTACTTGCCACTTATCAGCCCAAGCCTGGATATTGTCCAGGTCTTGCTGCATTTCTACACGGACTGCTTCAGTATCTGAGGAGTCACGAATGGTGCTGAACAGTGTGCAATCATCAGCGAACATCCCCACTTCTGACCTTATGATTGAAGGAAGGTCATTGATGAAGCAGCTGAAGATGGTAGGGCCTCGGACACTACCCTGAGGAACTCCTGCAGTGATGTCCTGGAGCTCAGATGCTTGACCTCCAACAACCACAACCATCTTCTTTTGTGCTAGGTATGACTCCAGCCAGCGGAGAGTTTTCCCCATGATTCCCATTGACCTCAGTTTTGCTAGGGCTCCTTGATGCCATACTTGGTCAAATGCTGCCTTGATGTCAAGGGCAGTCACTCTCACCTCACCTCTTGGGTTCAGCTCTTTTGTCCATGTTTGAACCAAGGCTGTAATGAGGTCAGGAGCTGGCGGAACCCAAACTGAGTGTCACTGAGCAGGTTATTGCTAAGCAAGTGCCGCTTGATGGCACTGTTGATGACACCTTCCATCACTTTACTGATGATTGAGAGTAAGCTGATGGGGCGGTAGTTGGCCGGGTTGGACTTGTCCTGCTTTTTGTGTACAGGACATACCTGGGCAATTTTCCACATTACAGGGTAGATGCCAGTGTTGTAGCTGTACTGGAACAGCTTGGCTATGGGTGTGGCAAGTTCTGGAACACAGGTCTTCAGTACTATTGCCGGAATATTGTCAGGGCCCATAGCTTTTGCAGGATCCAGTGCCTTCAGTTGTTTCTTGATATCACGCGGAGTGAATCGAATTGGCTGAGGTCTGGCATCTGTGATGCTGGGGACTTCAGGTGGAGGCCGAGATGAATCATCAACTCGGCACTTCTGACAGAAGATTGTTGCAAATGCTTCAGCCTTATCTTTCGCACTGATGTGATGGGCTTCGCAATCATTGAGGATGGGGATATTTATGGAGCCACCTCCTCCAGTTAGTTGTTTAATTGTTCACCCCCATTCATGGCTGGATGTGGCAGGACTGCAGAGCTTAGATCTGATCCGTTGGTTATGGCATCGCTTAGCTCTGTCTATCGCATGCTGCTTACGCAGTTTGGCATGCAATTAGTCCTAGGTTGTAGCTTCAGCAGGTTGACACCTCATTTTGAGGTATGCCTGGTGCTGCTCCTGGCATGCCCTCCTGCACTCTTCATTGAACCAGGGTTGGTCTCCTGGCTTGATGGTAATGGTAGAGTGGGGGTTATGCAGGGCCATGAGGTTACAGATTGTGGTTGAGTACAATTCTGCTGATGCTGATGGCCCACAGCGCCTCATGGATGCCCAGTTTTGCATTGCTAGATCTGTTCGAAATCTATCCCATTTAGCAAGGTGATAGTGCCACACAACACAATGGACGGTATCCTCAATGTGAAGGCGGGACTTCGTCTCCACAAGGACTGTGTGGTGGTCACTCCTACCAATACTGTCATGGACAGATGCATCTGCGGCAGGCAGATTGGTGAGGACCAGGTCAAGTATGTTCTTCCCTCGTGTTGGTTCCCCCACCACCTGCCGCAGACCCAGTCTAGCAGCTATGTCCTTTAGGACTCGGCCAGCTCGGTCAGTAGTGGTGCTACCGAGCCAATCTTGGTGATGGACATTGAAGTCCCCCACCCAGAGTACATTTTGTGCCCTTGCCACCCTCAGTGCTTCCTCCAAGTGGTGTTCAACATGGAGGAGTACTGAGTCATCAGCTGAGGGAGGGCGGTAGGTGGTAATCAGTAGGAGGTTACCTTGCCCATTTTTGACCTGATGCCATGAGACTTCATGAGGTCCGAAGTCGATGTTGAGGACTCCCAGGGCAACTCCCTCCCTACTGTAAACCACTGTGCCACCACCTCCGCTGGGTCTGTCCTGCCGGTGGGACAGGTCATACGCGGGGATGGTGATGGCAGTGTCTGGGACATTGTCTGTAAGGTAAAATAAGTGATCCAATTCACATGACTAATACAGCTGCTTTTTCATCTGCTGTTACTAATGTTGCTGCTTTAAGAGTGCTTATTTCCTTAAATAAAGAGGAGGTAAGAATCCAATGTACATTGATATAATGGGCCATTATTGCAGTCAAAATAATAACAAGGTTAATGGCACTCGCTATTGCCCATCGGTCTTTGGCCTCCTTGTCTCGCGAGACAATGGGTAAGCGCCTGGAGGTGGTCAGAGGTTTGTGCAGCTGCGCCTGGAGTGGCTATAAAGGCCAATTCTAGAGTGACAGACTCTTCCACAGGTGCTGCAGATAAAATTGGTTGTCGGGGCTGTTACACAGTTGGCTCTCTCCTTGCGCTTCTGTCTTTTTTCCCGCCAACTGCTAAGTCTCTTCGACTCGCCATGCTTTCGCCCCGCCTTTATGGCTGCCCAACAGCTCTGGCGATCGCTGGCAACTGACTCCCATGACTTGTGATCAATGTCACAGGACTTCATGTCGCATTTGCAGATGTCTTTAAAGCAGAGCCATGGACAGCCGGTGGGTCTGGTACCAGTGACGAGCTCACTGTACAATGTGTCCTTGGGGATCCTGCCATCTTCCATGCGGCTCACATGGCCAAGCCATCTCAGGCGCTGCTGGCTTAGTAGGGTGTATATGCTGGGGATGTTGGCAGCCTCGAGGACTTCTGTGTTGGAGATACGGTCCTGCCACCTGATGCCAAGGATTCTCCGGAGGCAGCGAATATGGAATGAATTGAGACGTCGCTCTTGGCTGACGTACGTTATCCAGGCCTCGCTGCCGTAGAGCAAGGTACTGAGGACACAGGCTTGATACACTTGGACTTTTGTGTTCTGTGTCAGTGCGCCATTTTCCCACACTCTCTTGGCCAGTCTGGACATAGCAGTGGAAGCCTTTCCCATGCACTTGTTTAATTCTGCATCGAGAGACAGGTTACTGATGATAGTTGAGCCTAGGTAGGTGAACTCTTGAACCACTTTCAGAGTGTGGTCGCCGATATTGATAGATGGGGAATTTCTGACATCCTGTCCCATGATGTTCGTTTTCTTGAGGCTGATGGTTAGGCCAAATTCATTGCAGGCAGCCGCAAACCTGTCGATGAGTCTCTGCAGACACTCTTCAGTGTGAGATGTTAATGCAGCATCGTCAGCAAAGAGGAGTTCCCTGATGAGGACTTTCCATACTTTGGTCTTCGCTCTTAGACGGGCAAGGTTGAACAACCAGGTTGAACAAAAGGCCCATAGCCTTTGCAGTATCCAGTGCCTTCAGTCGTTTATTGATATCACACGGAGTGAATCGGATTGGTTGAAGACTGACATCTGTGATGCTAGGGACTTCAGGAGGAGGCTGAGATGGATCATCAACTAGGCACTTCTGGCTGAAGATTGTTGCAAATGCTTCAGCCTTATCTTTTGCACTGCTGTGCTGGGCTCCCCCGTCATTGAGAATGGGGATAGTTGTGGAGCCTCCTCCTCCTGTTAGTTGTTTAATTGTCCACCACCATTCACGATTGGTGATTGACCAGTTAATCTGTTTTGGTGGTGTTGGTTATTTACATATTCAAAAAAATGATAGCACAGAAATCCGGTCATGTCCAGAATCTGTTGCACAGGAGCAAGGCTCACACCTGTTAAAGTGTATGCTGACAGCATGCAATATTTATGCTGCTGGCTGACTTTAATGTTCCAAGCATGCAGCCAGTGCTACCTGTGCAACTCATTGGCTGCACGCCTATCGAAGGGGGTGTGGGCCGCGGGTGGGGTGGGGGGGGGGGGGGGGTGGAGGTGCGGTCGTACATTTTGGGCATCAATGATGCCATTTAAAAGCAGCCAGCACCTCTTAGTGGGGTGATGCATTCTGGCTGCAGAAGCCCAGGACGAACTTGTTAAAAATTTGGCTAAAGGAGGAAGTGAATGGAGAGCAAGGTTTTCGCAAACTGAAGTGGAGGCCCTGGTACAGGCATTAGAGGTGAGGAAGGAGGTCCTCTTCATCCCAGGGGGTAGTAAGGCCTCCAGGCAACTATGTTGCAGACAGTGGGGGGAAAAAATCACCAAGCTTGTCAATGCCAGAAGCATTGCACTAAGAACATGGCTACAATACCATAAGAATTTAAATAAACTAACTAGAGTTATTAAGATAATAAGACTGCTCTCATACTCTCTGCTCACAACTGCACAACTTACAGCATCATTAACTATAACACTGACACCAATAACATCCCCCATTGTTCACTCTCCTGTAGTCACTGCACCACACTTCACTATACATCCTCTTAATACTCACACAGTCACTACTATTATAACACTCACCTACCCACAACTCATCTCTCATGCACACAAATAGCCATTCTACCACAGCAGCCACATTCTCTGAAAAACCTCACACAACTCTCACCAATACCCTCCCTTCTTATTTGGAGAAGGTAGCACACAACATCAGACACTCTGCACAATAAGCTGTTTTCATCACCCACTTTTTCTCTCTACTCTCTTTTCACACCACAAGCTAAACTCTGTCCCTCTCTTTCATTTCAGTTGCTGAGAATATCTATAACTTTCAATCGAGGTAGAGAAGTCCAGCGGACTCTCTGAGTGCCAAGAAAGTTCAGATCATTGCCATTTTGTCACTCAAGATACTCCACCACCAGACTGCTGCAACCCATGCCAAGATGCCACAGTCTACAGTGAGACCCCTCTCGTGCTGAGTTGCTATTGATTATTCTCCAAGGTTATCTGAGGTGTCCTCAATGGAAGTTCAGCAGCCTTCCACCTCCCAAGATGCAGCCACTGCGAAAACACTTGCAGGAACATGAGGATACAAAAATAAACACAGCTGACACTAAGGAATTGCACAAGAGTGATTAATTTTTTTTTGTCTATACTGACAACTTGCTATTTGACCTAGGCACCGGACACCACAAAGGTACACCCAGCCCAATCGGCCCTGCGAAGACCTCCTCATTAACCTCTGGAGACTTGTTCCAAAACTGGGAGAGCTGTCCTACCGACTAGTCAAGCAACAGCCTAACATAGTCATACTCACAGAATCATATTTTTCAGCCAATGTTCCAGACCTCTACATCACCATCCCTGGGTATATCCTGTCCCACTGGATAAACCCACCAGAGGTGGTAGCACAGCAGTATTCTGTCGGGATGGAGTGGCCCTAGGAGTCCTGAATATTGACTCTGGACCCCATGAGGTCTTATGGCATCAGATCAAACATGGGCAAGGAAACTTCTGGCTGATTGTCACCTACCGCACCACCCCCCACCTCAGCTGATGAATCAGTGGTCACAAATTGGAAGAAGCACTGAGGGTAGCAAGGGCACAGAAGGTACTTTGGACAGGGGACTTCAATGTCTGTCACCAAGAATGGCTTGGTTGCACCACTACTGAGCAAGCTGGTCGAGTCCTGAAAGACCTAGCTACCAGACTGGGCCTGCAGCAGGTGGTGAGAGAACCAACACAAGAGAAAAACTTACTTGACCACCTCCTTCCCAATTTACCTGTCACAGATGCATCTGTCCATATCAGAATTGGTAGAAGTGACCATCACACAGTCCGTGTGGAGACAAAGCGCCACACTGAGGACACCCTCCATCATGTTGGCACTACCAATCTGCTAAATAAGATAGATTCAGAACAGACCTAGCAGTTCAAAACTGTGCATCTATGAGGCTTGTGGGCCATCAGCAGCAGCAGAATTGCGTACCACAACAATCTGTAACCTCATGCCCCAGCATATACTTCACTCTACTGTTACCATAAAGCCAGGGGGTCAAAGCTGATTCAATGAGGAGTGTAGAACAGCAGCACCATGCATATCTAAAAATGAGGTGCCAACTGGTGAAGCTACAATACAGGACCACATGCATGCTAAACAGTGGAAGTAGCATGCGATAGACAGAGCTAATTGATCCCACAACATAAGAACAGGAGTAGGCCATTTAGCTCCTTGGGCATGTTCCACCATTCAACAAGATCATGGCCCATCTGCAACCTAACTGCATATATCCCTTAACACCTATGGCTAACAAAATCCATCAATCTCAGCTTTAAAATTAACAACTGATGTACAATCAACTGCCATTTGTGGAAGAGAGTTCCAAATTTCTACCATCCTATATGTGTAGAAGGGTTTCCTAATTTTTTCCTGAAAGGAATGCCTCTAATTTTTAGATTATGCCCCCTAGTCCTAGACTCATCAACAAGCGGAAATAGTTTCTCTCTCTAGCTTAATTGTTCCCCTTAATATCTTGAAAACTTTGATCAAATCATCCATTAATCCATTAAAATTCCAGGGAATACAACCCTAGCTTGTGCAATCCCTCCTCGTAACTTAACACTTGGAGTCCAGGTATCATTCTGGTAAATCTACACTGCCTCCCTTCCAAGGCTAGTATATCCTTCGTAAAGTGTGGTGCCCAGGACTGCTCACAGTACACCAGGTGTGGTCTAACCAGGGTTTTGTATAGTTTGAAGCATGCTTTCTACCCCCTTGTATTCTAGTCCTCTGGATATAAAGGCCAGCATTCCATTAACTTTTTTGAAAGAAAAGACTTGCATTTATATAGTGCCTTTCACAAACCCAGAACCTCCCGAAGGGCTTTACAGCCAATGAAGTATTTTTGAAGTGTACTCAGTGTTGTAGTGCAGGAAACTGGGCAACCAATTTATGCACATCTAGCTCCCTCAAACAGCAATGTGATAATGACCACATAATCATTTTTTGTGATGTTGATTGAGGGATAAATATTGGCCAGGACACCAGAGGTATCTCCCTTGCTCTTCTTCAAAGTAGTATCATGAGATCCTTTACGTCCACCTGAGGGGTCAAAGTGGAGACTCGGTTTAATGTCTCATCTGAAAGATGGCACCTTCAACAGTGCAGCATTCCCTTAGTGCTGCACTGCAGTGTCAGCATTGATTTTTGTGAGAACTCCTGGATTATTTTCTGCATCTGTCCATTACATTTTAATAATCTCTGTACCAAGTCACTTTGGATGTTTACCGTTTCTATCTTTTCACCATTTAGAAAGTAACTTGTTCCATCTTTTCTGGGTCCAAAGTAGATGATCTGACAGTTGCCTACCTTAAAATCCATTTGCCATAGTTTTGTTCATTCACATGATCCAGTAACATCTTTTTTTTGCCTTCATCTATACTGCTTAAAATTCTGCCTATCTTTGTGCCATCAGCAAATTTAGATATGTGGCTTTCCAACCCATGATCCAAGTCATTAATAAACACAGTGATAGTTGAGACCCCAAGACAGATCCTTGAGGGACACGACAACCAACAGATAAGATCAAAACTCTGCAGTCAGGCGACATCAAGCTGTGAATGGTGATGGACAATTCAACAACTAATGGGAGGAGGCAGCTCCATGAACATTCCCATTCTTACCTCTGGTGGAGCCCAGCACGTGAATGCGAAAAACATTGCTGAAGCGTTTGCAATCATCTTCAGCTAGAAGTGCTGAGTGGATGACCCATCACGGCCTCCTCCTGAGGTCCCCACCATCACAGCTGCCAGGCTTCAGCCAATTCAATTCACTCCAATTTTATTTTATTATTCTTTCACAATTATTCTTTCATGGGACGTGGGCGTTGCTGGCCAGGCCAGCATTTATTGCCCATCCCCAATTGCCCTTGAGAAGGTGGTGATGAGCCGACTTCTTGAACCGCTGCTGTCCATGTGGCGTAGGCACAGCCACAGTGCTGTTAGGAGTTCCAGGGTGTTGACCCAGTGACAGTGAAGGAATAGAAATATAGTTCCAAGTCAGAATAGTGCATGACTTGGAGGGGAACTTGCAGGTGGTGGAGTTCCCATCCATCTGCTGCCCTTGTTCTTCTAGATGGTAGAGGTCACGGGTTTGGAAGGTGCTGTTGAAGGACTCTTGGTGAGTTGCTGCAGTGCATCTCGTAGATGGGACACACTGCTGCCACTGTGCATTGGTGGTGAAGGGAGTGAATGTTGAAGGTGGTGGATGGGGTGCCAATCAAGTGGGCTGCTTTGCCCTGGATGGTATCAAGCATCTTGAGCTGCACCCATCCAGGTAAGTGGACAGTATTTCATCACACTCCGGACTTGTGCCTTGTAGAGGGTGGACAGGCATGGGGGAGTCAGGAGGTGAGTTACTCGCTGCAGAATTCCCAGCCTCTGACCTGCTCTTGGAGCTGGTTCAGTTCAGATTCCAGTCAATGGTAACCCCAAGGATCTTGATGGTGGGGGATACAGCAATGGTAATGCCATTGAATGTCAAGGGAAGATGGTTGGATTCTCTCTTGTTTGTGATGGTCATTACCTGGCACTTGTGTGGCGCGAATGTTACTTGCCATTTATCAGCCCAAGCCTGGATGTTGTCCAGGTCTTGCTGCATCTGGACACAGGCTGCTTCATTATTTGAGGAGTCAAGAATGGTGCTGAACATTGTGCAATCGTCAGCAAACATCATCAAACATTGAGAAGGTGATGGTGAGCCGCCTTCTTGAAGCGCTGCAGTCCATGTGGTGTAGGTACACCCAAATTGCTGTGGGGAAGGGAGACCCAGTGACAGTGAAGGAACAGTGATATAGTCTCAAGTGAGGATAGTGTGTGGCTTGGGGGGGGAACATGCAGGTGGTGTTGTTCCCATGCGTATGCTGCCCTTGTCCTTCTCGGTGGTAGCAGTCATGGGTTTGGACGGCGCTGTGGAAGGAGGCTTGGCAAGTTACACAAGAACATAAGAACATAAGAAATCCGAGCAGGAGTAGGCCCCGAAAGCCTGCCCCACCATTCAATAAGATCATGGCTGATCTGCCCCAGACCTCAACTCCTCTTTCGTGCCAGCTCCTCATAGTCCTCAACGCCCCGATATTTCAAAAATCTATCTACCTCCTCTTTAAATACTTTCAGTGATCTAACCTCCACAATGGTCTGGGGTAGAGAATTCCTCTGAGAGAAGAAATTACTTCGCATCTCAGTTTTAAATGAGTGCCCCCTTATTCTGTAACTATGTCCCCTAGTTTGAGATTCCCCCATGAGTAGAAACATCTTCTCAACATCTATCCTGTCAAACCCCCTCAGAATCTTGTACATTTCAATAAGATCACCTCTCATTCTTCTAAACTCTAATGAATATAGGCCTAACCTGTTTAGCCGTTCTTGATAAGTCAACCCCTTCATCCCAGGAATCAGCCGAGTGAATCTCTTTTGAACTGCCTCCAATGCCAGTATATCCTTTCTTAAATACGGGAACCAAAACTGTACACAGTACTCCAGATGCAGCCTCACCAAAACCCTGTACAGTTGCAACAAGACTTCCCTATTTTTAAACTCCAACCCCCTTGCAATAAAGGCCAAAATTCCATTTGCCTTCTTAATTACTTGCTGCACCTGCATGCTAACTTTGTGTTTCATGCACAAGAACACCCAGATCCCTCTGTGCCGTCTCTCCATTTAAATAATAGTCTGCCTTTTGATTCTTCCTACCAAAGTGCATGACCTCACACTTTCCTACATTAAACCCCATCTGCCAAGTTTTTGCCCACTCACTGAACCCATCTATATCCCCTTGCAGATTCCTTATGTCCTCATCACAACATACCCTCCCACCTATTTTTGTATCATCAGCAAATTTGGATATATTACACTCTGCCCCCTCCTCCAAGTCATTAATATAGATCGTAAATAATTGAGGCCCGAGGACTGATCCTTGTGGCACTCCACAAGTCATGTCTTTCCAACCTGAAAAAGACCCATTAATCCCGATTGTCTGTCTTCTGTGAGTTAACCAATCCTCAATCCATGCAAATACATTACCCCCAATACCGTGAGCTCCTATCTTGTGCAATAATCTTATATGTGACACCTTATTGAATGCCTTCTGGAAATCTAAAGACACTACATCTACCGGTTCCCCTTCATCAACTCTGCTTTTTATATCCTCAAAGAACTCGAGCAAATTTGTCAAATATGATTTCCCTTTCACAAAACCATGTTGACTTTGTTTGATTGCAATAAGCTTTTCTAAATGTCCTGCTATTTCTTCCTTAATAATGGACTCTAGCATTTTCCCAATGGCCGATGTTAGGCTGACTGGCCTATAGTTTCCTGCTTTTTTTTTAAATCATTCATGGGAAGTAGGCATCACTAGCTAGGCCAGTATTTATTGCCCATCCATAATTGCCTTTGAGAAGGTGGTGGTGAGCTGCCTTCTTGAACCGCTGCAGTCCATGTGAGGTAGGTACACCCACAATGCTGTTAGGAAGGGAGTTCCAGGATTTTGACCCAGCGACAGTGAAGGAACGGCGATATAGTTACAAGTCAGGATGGTGTGTGACTTGGACGGGAACTTGCAGGTGGTGATGTTCCCATGCATCTGCTGTTCTTGTCCTTCGAGATGGTAGAGGTCGCGGGTTTGGAAGGTGCTGTCTAAGGAGCCTTGGTGCATTGCTGCAGTGCATCTTGTAGATGGTACACACTGCTGCCACTGTGCTTCAGTGGTGGAGGGAGTGAATGTTTGTGGATGGTGTGCCAATCAAGCGGACTGCTTTGTCCTGGATGGTGTCGAGCTTCTTGAGTGTTGTTGGAGCTGCACCCATCCAGGCAAGTGGAGAGTATTCCATCACACTCCTGACTTGTGCCTTGTAAATAGTGGACAGGCTTTGGGGAGTCAGGAGGTGAGTTACTCGCCGCAGGAATCCTAACCTCTGACCTGCTCTTGTAGCCACGGTATTTATATGGCTACTCCAGTTCAGTTTCTGGTCAATGGTAGCCCCTCGGATGTTGATAGTGGGGGATTCAGCGATGGTAATACTGTTGAATGTCAAGGGAGATGGTTAGATTCTCTCTTGTTGGAGATGGTCATTGCCTGGCACTTGTGTGGCGCAAATATTACTTACCACTGATCAGCCCAAGCCTGGATATGGTCCAGGTCTTGCTGCATTTCTACACAGACTGCTTCAGTATTTGAGGAGTCGTGAATGGTGCTGAACATTGTGCAATCATCAGCAAACATCCCACTTCTGACCTTATGATTGAAGGAAGGTCAATGATGAAGCAACTGAAGATGGTTGGACCCAGGACACTACTCGGAGGAACTCCTGCAGTGATGTCCTGGAGCTCAGATGATTGACCTCCAACAACCACAGTCATCTTCCTTTGTGCTAGGTATGCCTCTAACCAGCAGAGAGTTTTCCCCCTGATTCCCATTGACCTCAGTTTTGCTCGGGCTCCTTGATGCCATACTCAGTCAAATGCTGCCTTGATGTCAAGGGCAGTCACTCTCACCTCACCTCTTGAGTTCAGCTCTTTTGTCCATGTTTGAACCAAGGTTGTAATGAGGTCAGGTGCTGAGTGGCCCTGTCGGAACCCAAACTGGTATCACTGAGCAGGTTATTGCTAAACAAGTGCTGCTTGATGGCACTGTTGATGACAACTTCCATCACTTTGCTGATGATTGAGAGTAGGCTGATGGGGCGGTAATTGGCCAGGTTGGACCTGTCCTGCTTTTTGTGTACAGGACATACCTGGGCAATTTTCCACATTGCCGGGTAAATGCCAGTGTTGTCGCTATACTGGAACAGCTTGGCTAGGCGTGCAGCAGATTCGAGAGAACAGGTCTTCAGTACTATTGCCGGAATATTGTCAGGACCCATTGCCTTTGCAGTATGCAGTGCCTTCAGTCGCTTCTTGATATCACGCGGAGTGAATTGAATTGGCTGAAGTCTGGCATCTGTAATGCTGGGGACTTCAGAAGGGGGCCGAGATGGATCATCAGCTTGGTACTTCTGGCTGAAGATTGTTGCAAATGCTTCTGCCTTATCTTTTGCACTGATGTGCTGGACTCCCCCATCATTGAGGATGGGGATATTTGTGGAGCCACCTCCTCCAGTTAGTTGTTTAATTGTCTATCACTATTCACGACTGGATGTGGCAGGACTGCAGAGCTTAGATCTGATCCGTTGGTTATGGGATCGCTTAGCTCTGTCTATTGCATGCTGCTTATGCAGTTTGGCATGCAAGTAGTCCTGGGTTGTAGCTTCACCAGGCTGACACCTCATTTTGAGGTATGCCTGGCGCTGCTCCTGGCATGCCTCCTGCACTCTTCATTGAACCAGGGTTGGTCTCCTGGCTTGATGGTAATGGTAGAGTGGGGGATATGCCGGGCCAAGAGGTTACAGATTGTGGTTGAGTACAATTCTGCTGCTGCTGATGGCCCACAGCGGCTCATGGATGCCCAGTTTTGCATTGCTAGATCTGTTTGAAATCTATCCCATTTAGCAGGGTGATGGTGCCACACAACACAATGGACGGTATCCTCAATGTGAAGGCGGGACTTCGTCTCCCTCCCTTCTTGAACAGGAGTGTCACATTAGCAGTTTTTCAATCTGCTGGGACCCTCCTGGAATCCAGTGAGTTCTGGAATATTTCGACCAATGCCTCCACTATCTCTGCTCTTCCTTTCAAACCCTTCGATGTACGCCATCAGGTTCTGGCGACTTGTCTGCCTTTAGTCCCATTAGTTTGTCAAATACTTTGTCCCTTGTGAAAGAGACTGTCACAAGATCTTTGCTCCCATTAGCTCCTTGCTTATCTGATATCTGTGGGATGTTTATAGCGTCCTCCACTGTGAAGACCAATGCAAAATATTGGTTCAAATTTTCTGCCATTTCCCTTTCCCCCAATATCAGTTCTCCAGTTGCATCCTCCAAAGGTCCCACACTCACTTTAGCTACTCTCTTTCTTTTTATATACCCGTAGAAGCTCTTGCTGTTTGGTTCAAAATTTCTTGCCAATTTAATTTCATAATCAATTTTCTCCCTCTTTATTAGCTTTTTAGTCATCCGCTGCAGTTGCTGCAGTGCATCTTGCAGATGGTACATACTGCTGTCACTGTGCATTAGTGGTGGAAGGAGTGAATAAAGGAGATGGATAATGATCCAGCGGGCTGCTTTGTCCTGGATGGCGTTGAGCTTCTTGAGTGTTGGGAGAGCTGCAATCATCCAGGCAAGTGGGGAGTATTCCATCACACTCCTGACTTGTGCCTTATAGATGGTGGACAGGCTTTGGGGAGTCAGGAGGTCAGAGAGTCATAGAGTTTTACAGCACAGAAACAGGCCCTTCGGCCCAACACGACAGCGCCGACCATCAAGGAACCGTCCAAATTAATCCCATTTTCCTGCACTTGGCCCGTAGTCTAGTATGCTATGGTGTTTCAAGTGCTCATCTAAATACTTCTTAAATGTTGTGAGTGTTACTGCCTCTACCACCCCTTCAGGCAGTGTGTTCCAGATTCCAACCACCCTCTGGGTGAAAAAGTTTTTCCTCAACTCCCCTCTAAACCTCCTGCCCCTTCCCTTAAATCTATGCCCCTGGTTATTGACCCCTCCGCTAAGGGAAAAAGTTTCTTCCTATCTATCCTATCAATGCCCCTCATAATTTTGTATACCTCAGTTGGGTAGGCGGCGGCGTAGTGATATTATCACTGGACTAGTAACCCAGAGACCCAGGGTATTTCTCTGAGGACATGGGTTTGAATCCCACCACAGCAGAAGGTGGAATTTGAATTTAATTAATAAATCTGGAATTAAAAGCTAGTCTAATGATGGCCATGAAATCTTTGTTGTTTGTTGTAAAAACCCATCTGGTTCACTAATGCCCTTTAGGGAAGGAAATCTGCTGTCCTTACCTGATCTGGCCTACATGTGACTCCAGACCCACAGCAATGTGGTTAACTCTTACATGCCCTCTGAAATGGCCGAGCAAGCCACTAAGTTGTACCTAACCGCTACAAAGTCAATAAAAAGGAATGAAACCGGACGGACCACCCGGCATCACCTAGGCCCCGGAAACGACAACGGCAAACCCAGCCCTGTCGACCCTGCAAAGACCTCCTTACTAACATCTGGGGGCTTGTGCCAAAGTTGGGAGAGTTGTCCCACAGACTAGTCAAGCAACAGCCGGACATAGTCATACTCACGGAATCATACCTTACAGACAATGTCACAGACACTGCCATCACCATCCCCGGGTATGTCCTGTCCCACCGGCAGGACAGACCCACCAGAGATGGTGGCACAGTGGTTTACAGTAGGGAGGGAGTTGCCCTGGGAGTCCTCAACATCGACTCCGGACCTCATGAAGTCTCATGGCATCAGGCCAAAAATGGGCAAGGTAACCTCCTACTGATTACCACCTACCGCCCTCCCTCAGCTGATGACTCAGTACTCCTCCATGTTGAACACCACTTGGAGGAAGCACTGAGGGTGGCAAGGGCACAAAATGTACTCTGGGTGGGGGACTTCAATGTCCATCACCAAGAGTGGCTCGGTAGCACCACTACTGACCGAGCTGGCCAAGTCCTAAAGGACATAGCTGGTAGACTGGGTCTGCAGCAGGTGGTGGGGGAACCAACACGAGGGAAAAGCATACTTGACCTTGTCCTCACCAATCTGCCTGCCGCAGATGCATCTGTCCATGACAGTATTGGTAGGAGTGACCACCGCACAGTCCTTGTGGAGACGAAGTCCCGCCTTCACATTGAGGATACCCTCCATTGTGTTGTGTAGCACTATCACCCTGCTAAATGGGATAGATTTCGAACAGATCGAGCAATGCAAAACTGGGCATCCATGAGGCGCTGTGGGCCATCAGCAGCAGCAGAATTGTACTCAACCACAATCTGTAACCTCGTGGCCCGGCATATCCCCCACTCTACCATTACCATCAAGCCAGGAGACCAACCCTGGTTCAATGAAGAGTGCAGGAGGGCATGCCAGGAGCAGCGCCAGGCATACCTCAAAATGAGGTGTCAACCTGGTGAAGCTACAACACAGGACTACTCGCATGCCAAACTGCGTAAGCAGCATGCGATAGACAGAGCTAAGCGATCCCATAACCAACGGATCAGATCAAAGCTCTGCAGTCCTGCCACATCCAGCCATGAATGGTGGTGGACAATTGAACAACTAAGTGGAGGAGATGGCTCCACAAATATCCCCATCCTCAACGATGGGGGAGCCCATCACATCAGTGCGAAAGATAAGGCAGAAGCATTTGCAACAATCTTCAGTCAGAAGTGCCGCGTTGATGATCCATCTCGGCCTCCTCCTGAAGTCCCAGCATCACAGATGCCAGACTTCAGCCAATTCGATTCACTACACGTGATATCAAGAAACAACTGAAGGCACTGGATACTGCAAAAGCTATGGGCCCTGACAATATTCCGGCAATAGTACTGAAGACCTGTGCTCCAGAACTTGCCGCGCCCATAACCAAGCTGTTCCAGTACAGCTACAACACTGGCATCTACCCTGCAATGTGGAAAATTGCCCAGGTATGTCCTGTACACAAAGAGCAGGACAAGTCCAACCTGGCCAATTACCTCCCCATCAGCCTACTCTCAATCAACAGTAAAGTGATGGAAGGTGTCATCAACAGTGCCATCCAGCAGCACTTGCTTAGCAATAACCTGCTCAGTGACACTCAGTTTGGGTTCTGCCAGGGCCACTCAGCTCCTGACCTCATTACAGCCTTGGTTCAAACATGGAAAAAGAGCTGAACTCAAGAGGTGAGGTGAGAGTGACTGCCCTTGACATCAAGGCAGCATTTGACCGAGTATGGCATCAAGGAGTCCTAGCAAAACTGAGGTCAATGGGAATCAGGGAGAAAACCCTCCACTGGCTGGAGTCATACCGAGCACAAAGGAAGATGGTTGTGGTTGTTGGAGGTCAATCATCTGAGCTCTAGGACATCACTGCAGGAGTTCCCCAGAGTAGTGTCCTAGGCCCAACCATCTTCAGCTGTTTCATCAATGACCTTCCTTCAATCATAAGGTCAGAAGTGGGGATGTTCGCTGATGATTGCACAATGTTCAGCACCATTCGTGACTCCCCTGATACTGAAGCAGTCTGTGTAGAAATGCAGCAAGACCTGGACAATATCCAGGCTTGGGCTGATAAGTGGTAAGTAACATTCGCGCCACACAAGTGCCAGGCAATGACCATCTCCAACAAGAGAGAATCTAACCATCTCCCCTTGACATTCAACAGTATTACCATCGCTGAATCCCCCACTATCAACATCCTAGGGGCTACCATTGACCAGAAACTGAACTGGAGTAGCCATATAAATACCGTGGCTACAAGAGCAGGTCAGAGGCTAGGAATCCTGTGGACAGTAACTCACCTCCTGACTCCCCAAAGCCTGTCCACCATCTGCAAGGCACAAGTCAGGAGTGTGATGGAATACTCTCCACTTGCCTGGATGGGTGCAGCTCCAAAACAACTCAAGAAGCTCGACACCATCCAGGACAAAGCAGCCCGCTTGATTGGCAATCCGTCTACAAACATTCACTCCCTCCACCACTGAAGCACAGTGGCAGCTGTGTGTACCATCTGCAAGATGCACGGCAGCAATGCACCAAGGCTCCTTAGACAGCACCTTCCAAACCCGCGACCTCTACCACCTTGAAGGACAAGGGCAGCAAATACATGAGAACACCAACACCTGCAAGTTCCCCTGCAAGTCACACACCATCCTGACTTAGAACTATATCACCATTCCTTCACTGTCGCTGGGTCAAAATCATGGAACTCCCTTCCTAACAGCACTGTGGGTGTACCTACCCCACATGGACTGCAGCGGTTCAAGAAGGCAGCTCACCACCACCTTCTCAAAGGCAATTAGGGATGGGCAATAAATGCTGGCCTGGCCAGCGACGCCCTCATCCCATGAATGAATTAAAAAAAAGGTGCCCCCTCAGCCTTCTCTGCTCCAAGGAAAACAAGCCCAGCCTATCTAGTCTCTCTTCATAACTGAAATGCTCCAACCCAGGCAACATCCTGGTGAATCTCCTCTGCACCCTTTCCAGTGCAATCACATCCTTCCTATAGTGTGGTGAACAGAACTGTACACAGTACTCCAGCTGTGGCCTAACCAGCATTCTATACAGCTCCATCATAACCTCCCCGCTAGTGAGTTAGTCACTGCAGAATTCCTTGCCTCTGACTTATTGTAGCCATATTATTTTTATGGCTGGTCCAGTTAATTTCTGGTCAATGGTGACCCTCAGGATGGTGGTGGTGGGGAATTCAATGATGATAACGCTATTGAATGTTAAGTGGGGATGGTTAGATTTAGATGAGGCGATTCTCTAGCTGATTTCTGAAAGCTCAGACAGGTAGGAGCTCTGGTGGTCACTGTCTCTCATCCTCCTCTTCCTCCTGCACTTGTTGCTGCCCAGGTGATGGTAAAAGCTGGTACTTCAGGATGGCAAAGCTGTGGAGCGTGCAGCAGGTGCTGACAGATCTGCATTCCCGCTCAGAGGTGTACTGCAAAGCTCTTCCAGAATTATTCAGGCAGCAGAAGCATTGCTTGTGCATCCCGATTGTTTGCTCAATAATGTTCCTTGTAGTAGAATGACTCTCATTGTAGGCATGCTCTGCAGCTGTATGTGGGAATTCAATGATGACTGGAGTCATGAGGGTGACACAGTGGCGCAGTGGTTAGCACCGCAGCCTCACAGCTCCAGCGACCCGGGTGCGGTTCTGGGTACTGCCTGTGCAGAGTTTGCAAGTTCTCCCTGTGACCACGTGGGTTTCCTCCCACGTGCCAAAGAGCTGTGGGTTGATAGGTAAATTGGCCATTGTAAATTGCCCGTAGTGTAGGTAGAAGAATTGAGGGAAGGTGGGGATGTGAGAGGGAAATGTGATTCATGTAGGATTAGTATAAATGGGCGGTTGATGGTTGGCATGGACTCGTTGGGCCGAAGGGCCTGTTTCGGTGCTGTGTCTCACTATGAGCCATGTCCAGAATGTATATTCCTTGTCACCCAATAGCCAGCCTGTAGCTCTTTATCCTGATTTGAACAGGATGAAAGAGTTCATGACTGCTGTCAGAATAGCAGCACAGACCTGCATGATGCACTTCCTGTGGTCATAAACCAGCTGTACATTGAGTAAGTGTTATTCCATTTAATTATTAAAGATGCCAGGCTGGTGAAAGGAACCAGGAAAAACAATGTGTGCACTCGATGGCATCCTGTGCCTGGGGGAAGCCTGCCTTGCAAATGGAACCTAGAGCTTTCTTGTCCCGCTTCACCCTGACTTTAGGGAACAATGAGTAGCTGTCTTCATGGCATACAGCCAAAGTGATCATCAGTGTACAGCCAACGGTGTTGATATCACCTGTTGCAGCTTGAAAGGAGGCCATTGCTTAAAAGTTGTGGGCTGCACCAAGGACCTTATGCAGTGTTCCTCTGTGCATATGTCTCCTGTGCAGTGGCTTTTTCCTCCTCCCTCTTTTGACAGCTTCTCTTGCTATGGTGTTTGCCTTGCTGCTCCCTCTTGCTCTCCAGCCTCAAAGGCAGTCCTATGAGACTACCCATGTCTGCACCCAAACATTTCTGAGGTAAACAACAAAATTTTTCTTTGTGTGGACTTTCCAGAGTCATAAAACATTTCAAAATCTATCTGGAAGACAATTAGCAGCTGAAATAAGAAACCAGCAACTAACCTTTGATCCCTGTAAATAGCGCTGGGGAGAAGGATTTCCTGCAAGTTGGTGCCAGGTTATGTTATGTTGGTTCAGCATATGACAATTGAAGCACTGGGGCATTTGAAAATGAAAAATCTTTCAGGACCCTAATTTGAAAAATGTATTCTCAGCTTCAAATGTTACCAACATGTCATCCTGCCGCCAATGTATTTACCTTTATCAATATGGTGGACGGCATACCTCTGGCATGTTCCCTGCTGGTCATATTGGGAGCTTAGTAGGCCGGTTAGTGCCCAAAGTACGGGTGTTGCAAGGTCGAATTTCTAGGCCAATGTCTTTTGGGCAGAAGGGGCAAAATTGGGGGAAGGGAAAGAGTAAGTAAAATGCATCCATAATGTGTAATTTGTGAGTTTTTGTACAAAAAAGAACCAGAGAACATGATTATAAAGTTGCCACAAATTCCCTACGTGAATAATTTGTTTACATAGATTTAATGACTTGTGGCATAATTAACTAACTGAAATTTTCAAAAGGGAATTAAAATTAATTCTGTGTTCAACAAATAGTTACAGGGGCAGGATTTTGGGGTTAAAAAAGCCAAAACTGTAACACAGCCGAGACAATGTAACGAGTTTGATGGGCTAAATGTAATGCTTTAAAGTGACAGGAAAAAACACAACAGTCATTTTTGTGTCACCTAATCAGCACAAAATGTGCTGGTACATTTATAATAACCACAATAGTTGCAGCTCTCCGGAGTAATTATGAAATGAACCATCTATCTATTTTAAGGGCAAGGGATTTGCATAAGAATATAAGAAATAGGAGCAGGAGTAGACCATACGGCCCTTGAGCTGGCTCTGCCATTCAATAAGATCATAGCTGAACTTTTACATCAACTCCATGTTTCATCCTTGTCCCCAAATCTCCTCATCCCCTTAGTGCCCAAACATCTATTCATCTCGGGTCTTGAGTATACTTAACAACTGAGCATCCACAACTCTCTGGGATAGAGAATTCCAAAGATTCACAATCCTCCCAGTGAAGAAATGTCTCCTTATCTCTCAAGCCTAAATTGCCAATCCCTTATCCTGAAATTATGACCCCTAGTTTTAAACTCTAAAGCTAGTGCAAACAGCTTCTCAGCATCTACCCTCCTTATAGGGCAGCCCTCCCACCCGAGGAATCACTTTAGTGAAACGTCGTTGCACCTCCCTCTAAGGCAAGTATATCCGTCTTTAGGTAAGGAGACCAAAGTGTGGTCTCACCAAAGCCGACATAATTGCAGTCAGACTTCCTTACTCTTGTACTGCAACCCCCTTACAATAAAGGCTAATATATCATATCTTCCTAATTGCTTGCTGTGCCTGCATGTTAACTTTCTGTGATTCACGTGCAGGGACACCCAGGTTCCTCTGAATACTAATATTTACTAATATAAAGTACTAATATTTACTCGTTTCGCACTTTTAAAAAAATATTCTGTTTTCCATTCTTCCTACCAAAGTGGATAATTTCACACTTCCCACATTATTTCCATCTGCCACCTTCAAGCTCAATCACTTCTATCTGTTGGCAGCCTCCTTATAGATTACTTTTCCGCCTAGCTGTGCATCATCAGCAAACTTGGATACATTACACTCAGTCCCCTCATCTAAGTCATTGATATAGATTGTAAATAGTTGAGGCCCAAGTGTTGATCCTTGCTACACTCCACTAGTTACACCCTGCCAGCCTAAAAATGACCTGTTTATTTCTACTCTCTGTTTTCAGTAAATTAACCAATCCTCAATGCATGCTAATATGTTACCTCTACTCCCATGAGCCCTCACCTTTTGCAACAACCTATTGTGTGGCATCTATGTCAGCTTTTAGTTCCATTAATGTCTCCAGTACCTTTTCTTTACCAGTATTAATGACTTTAAGTTCGTCACTCTCATTAGACCCTTGGTTCCTAACACTTCCTGATGTGTTCTTCACCTGTGAAGACCGATACATAGTATTTGTTTAATGTCTCTGTCATTTCCTTATTCCCCATTATAATTTCTCTTGTCTCTGCCTCTAAGTGATTCATGTTTACATTCATGAATCTCTTCCTTTTTACGTACTTGTAAAAGCTCTAACAATCGTTTTTTTATTATTCTTTCTAGATTACTCTTTTTCTATTTTCTTCTTTTTCAATTTCTTGTTTATTATTTGCTGATTTTTAAACGCTTCCAATCCTCTGGCTTACTACTCTTTTTGGTAACATTGTAAGCCTCTTCTTTTAATCTAATATCATCCTTAACTTTTTTTAGTTAGCCACAGCTGTACCACTTTTCCCATGGTGTTTTTATTCCTCAAGGGCATGTATATTCATTGAGAGTTATGAATTATTTCTTTAAATGATTACCATTGCTTATCCACCATCATATCTTTTAATCTAATTTCCCAATCTACCTCAGCCAACTTGCCAGTCATACCTCTGTAACTGGCTTTAAGTTTAAGCCCCTAATTTTGAACTTGACCATATCACCCTCAAACTTGAAATGAAATTACATCATATTACGACCACAGTTTCCCAGAGGATCCTTTACTATAAGATTACTAATTAACCATATCTCATTACACAATACTAGATCGAAAAAAGCCTGTTATCTAGTTGGTTCCTCAACATGTTGTTCTAAACAATTGACTCAAATGCATTCCATTAACTCATCCTCCAAGCTACTTCTGTCAATTTGGTTTTCCCAATCTACATGAAGATTAAAGTCCCCCAAAATTATTGCCCTACCCTTGTTATATGCACCTCCAATTTACTGATTTATACTCTGTCCAACACGGTGATTACTGTTAAGAAAGGTGACAGAGGGAAACCAGGGAATTATAGACCAGTTAGCCTAACATCTGTTGTTGGGAAATTGCTAGAGTCTATAATTAAGTTTAACAAGGGACCTCCCCTCCCACCCAGCATCTGGAGTATTGTGTACAGTTTTGGTCTCCTCATCTAAGGAAGGATATACTTGCCATAGAGGGAGTGCAAAGGAGGTTCACCAGACTAATCCCTGGAATGGAGGGATTGTCTTATGAGGAGAGATTGAGGAAACTGGGCCTGTATTCTCTAGAGTTTCAAAGAATGAGAAGTAATTTAATTGAAATCTACAAACTTTTTACAGGGAGTGATTGGGTGGATGTAGATAGGATGTTTCTCCTGGCAGGTGAGTCTAGGACCAGGGGCATAATCTCAGAATAACAGGTAGGCCATTTAAGGCTGAGATGAGGAGGAATTTCTTCACTCAGAGGGTGGTGAATCTTTGGAATTCTCTATCCCAGAGGGCTGTGGAAGATCAATAGTTGAGCATGTTCAAGACAGAAATAAATAGATATCTGGATATTAATGACATGAAGGGATATGGGGATAGTGCGGGAAAGTAGCAATGAGGCAGATAATCAGCCATGATCTAATGGAATGACGGTGCAGGCTCGATGGGCTGAATAGCCTACTTCTGCTCCCATATTCCTATGTTCCTATTAACTTTAAGCTTCTACTTTTTAATATGTACCCTAGCTCCTCAAACTCCCTCTGCAGGACCTCACTCCTAGTTCTACCTACATTGTTGGTTCCAATGTGGACCACAGCAATGGAATCCTCCCCTACTTCTCCAAGTTCTTCCATCTGTGAGATTACAGCTGATTATTGCCTCACTTGTTTATAATAACTGTTTGCATTAATGGGCCACCTGTCACAAAATTATATTGGCTGTTACAATTTTTAATACCATTAAAATTGCCTATTGTGACCACATCTGCCAAAACATGAACATTTGAAGCAAAAACAATCTGGAATATGAATGATTTGGAAATATTTGCTTTGACCATGATTTGATGAGTTTTTAAAAATAATTAATAATAGTTCAATCATTTCTCAACTATTCTTTATATACAGGCTGCTGAGTAGTGGCAGCATTGGCTTTACAATAACAGAAGTCCAAATTAAAGGAAATTGCATTTTCATGAAACGACAGTGCTAAGTATCAGTGATTTGAATTAGGATTTAAGTGGTGAAATTTGTCACTGAACCATTTGTAATTAAACGCAAAGGAAATAAGAATGGTGACCACACCACACTGCAGTGACTCATAGCAATCACAGAGCTATACAGTTAATGATGGTCACTGAGGACTTTGTGATGTAGATTTCCTGGTTTAAAAAGGCTTTGTAAAGATGAAGGCCATTGAAGAGGTGGAAAAGATGCATGAAGAAGGGGAGAAAACAGTAACAGGTAAAAAGCATGTTGTGTATCTGTCAGTGGGGAAGGTCGACTGTAAATTTAGTAACAGTGCATTTCACTAAGATAAGTGAATAATCTTTACCACCAAAACAAAAATCCTAAACTTATAGCAAGCTAATAATTTACATATGATCCTGTAGTTTTTTTTCTGGGAAGAATGTGGTGTGCCTTTAAGGCTGGAAAGGGAGCAGTACTGCTTTAAGGCAACAAGCTCCAAAGACTGAGTCAAACAATGCATTCTTGTTGCTAGGATACAGCCACTCAGGACCAAAGACATGAGATACATTGTTGCTGACTGACGTTTGAAACTAGTTAAAACTGGCTTTTGGACGCAGTTAGCAGAGACACAGACAGACAGCTGGACCAGCATGTACTGAAGGAAATGAGAGCTCTCTCGGTTTATTTAAACGCTATTTATTATGCTCTCAGAATTCTGATGTCAAGCCAGATTAATTTCTTAAAAGAAAATAACCAATTCCTTTAACTACTGAATTGTAATTGTCGAATTCATCGCTAGAAGAAGAGAATCATTTCAACTTCTGAACTAGACCACTGACTATCCGACTGTTTACGGACCTTTTTTTCCCAATCGGACGGATGTGAGGACTTCAAGCAATCTTGGACTATTCCACATTGGAAGATTTCACTTTGGCAGGAGCGTTAATATGCAAGGAACCTAATGTTTCTATTTTAAATGTTGTTTATATCTTAGTAGTGTTTAAAAATTTCATTTATCTAATTAAACAGTTAATTTGTTTATCTAAAGACACCTGGTTTGGTTAGCCTTATTCAGGGGTTAATAGATGGTACAATTTGGCTGGGTCTTTCTTTAATTTGGAAAATTTAAAACGATATGTTAGGCGATCTATGGAGGGACGGGATTGAATCAACAGTGCATTTCTCCCACTACAATCAGAATCGTATATTTTGATTGGGGACTTTGACTTGAGCGGTTGGTCGGAACAATAGTTCTACTGAATTACTCAAGCTTAGAAATGTCTTAAATGTTGCAAATGATCTTTCACATACAGTGAAAACCTTCTGTAATTCTATTCTCTTTAGGATTTGAAGTGTTTTTTAAAATAAAACATTCAAGTATGATCTGTTGCTTTTACAAACTACAATACATGACTGCTGCAGGCACAGAGCATGGGAATTCCTATTCGAGTTATGTTGGATGCTTGAATTGGAAAATTTTTTAAGAAGCTGCTATTTTTGTCCAGAAGTGACACTGGGCATTTTTTATACCCACACAAATATGTGTTGGTTTATAATAATTAGATGCAATATAACTTGCTGTAATTTGCACCTAAAAACATTCCTGATATCCAGGGCTGCTATGGGCAATAGTGGGGAAGGAAGGGGAAGAAATTTAAAATGAAAGGATATGGAAATCCTATGCAGACAATCACGTTTGAAAACACATTTAAAAAATCAGCACTTTGGCCTAGTCCATAGGCCATGAACTACATCAAACTACAACAGATGCCCAAGGCATTCTCTACATGGGTTTCTGGGACAGTGTAGGAGTGCCAAAATTATTTATTTAGATGAGCTGATCATGCAAATCTGCCCAGGGTCAGGGGCATATCCTACCACACCCTTACCAGTAATAGCCAATCAGAATATCCAAGTCATGATCCCTGCACACAAGTCATCTAATATGAATTACACAGCATCTGTTAAATGTATACCATTACATGACAATGATACGAACATGCATACGAACATACGAATTAGGTGCAGGAGTAAGCCACGCGACCCTTCGAGCCTGCTCCGCCATTCAATAAGTTCATGGCTGAACTGATTATTTCACATTTACACCTACCCCGATAACCTTCCACCCCCTTGCTTATCAAGAATCTATCTACCTCTGCCTTAAAAATATTCAAAGTCTCTGCTTCCACTGCCTTTTGAGGAAGAGAATTCCAAAGACTGAGAGAAAAAATTTCTCCTCATCTCTGTCTTAAATGGGTGACCCGTTATTTTGAAACAGTGACCCCTTGTTCGAGATTCTCCCACAAGGGGAAACATCCTTTCCACATCCACCCTGTTAAGACCCCTCAGGATCTTATATGTTTCAATCAAATCATCTCTTACTCTTCTAAATTCCAGCGGATACAAGCCTAGCCTGTTCAATCTTTCCTCGTAACACAGCCCGCATATTCCAGGTATTAGTCTAGTAAATCTTCTCTGTACTGCCTCCAATGTATTTACATCCTTCCTTAAATAAGGAGACCGGTACTGTACACAGTACTCCAGATGTGGTCTCACCAATGACCTGTATAGCTGAAGCATAACCTCCCTACTTTTGTATTTAATTCCCCTCGCGACAAATGATAACATTCTATTAGCTTTCCTAATTACGTGCTATACCTGCATACTAACCTTTTGCGATTCATGCACTAGGACACCCAGATCCTTCTGCATCGCAGAACTCTGCAAACTCTCACCATTTAGATAATATGCTTCCTGCCAAAGTGGACAATTTCACACTTTCCCACATTATACTCCATTTGACAGGTCTTTGTCCACTCACTTAACCTATCTATAATCCCTTTGTAGTCCCCTTATGTCCTCTTCACAAGTTACTTTCCTACCTATCTTTGTGTCATCAGCAAATTTAGCAAACATACCTTCGGTCCCTTCGTCCAAGTCATTTATATAAATTGTAAAAAGCTGAGGCCCCAGCACAGATCCCTGTGGCACACCACTCGTTACATCTTGCCAACCAGAAAATGACCCATTTATGCCTACTCTCTGTTTGCTGTTAGCTAGCCAATTTTCTATCCATGCCAATATGTTACCCCCTACATCATGAGCTTTTAGTTTCTGTAATAACCTTTGATGTGGCGCCTTATCAGTTGCCTTCTAGAAATCTAAGTACAATACATCCACCTGTTCCCCTTTATCCACAGCACATGTAACTCCCTCAAAGAACTCCAATAAATTGGTTAAACATGATTTCCCTTTCACAAAACCATGTTGACTCTGCCTGATTACCTTGAATTTTTCTAAATGCCCTGCTATAACGTCTTTAATAATAGCTTCTAACATTTTCCCTAAGACAGATGCTAAGCTAACTGGCCTGTATTTTCCTCCTTTCTGTCTCCCTTCCTTTTTGAATAAAGGAGTTGAAATCAGAGTATTATTCGCTTACCTCATTGATCAGGAACTGAAGCTGCAGCACAGCTGCCCCACTATCATGTTGACAGTAGCAATCAACGCCAGGACGACCTAGACTGTTAAAATATGAGTCAAGGAATCTGCTATTAACTGTTCACAGAAAAAGCATTCAGGAAATATAACAGCCAGCTTTAAAGCAATGTTTATTGATACCAGTTAATCATTTAAATTGATGTTGGTTAGAAAAAATGAAATTTCTTCCAATTAAAGCTTGAGCTGTTGGATGCATTTTCAGTTCATTCAGAGCTCCTTCATTCATATCTAATTTAGGATAAATGCCAAAGTTGATGTTAAACATACTCATAAGTTCTAGATAAAAACTTTATATATAAAGCACAGTTCAAGAAGAGATACTGGCCTTTCAACTCTGGACTTAGGTTCAAGCCTAGCCCAGACGAATAGAGTGAAAGCCCCTGTTGTTTGTTAAGGTCATAATTAAAACAGATTATGTAATCTGAATCCACAACATAAAATTGGCACTCTTGCTTTTTTTTCCAAAAATATACTTTATTCATAAAATTTGTAAAAAAAAATTTACTAACAGTTCAAATTGGACATTGCGTAAAGTGCAATACGATCCATTTCTTGTAATAGAGTACATGAGGTGCCTCACTGCACTTGCCATTTCAGGTTATATTGACAATATACATTTAACTTACATGTTAAACATTCACCAGCGAATCCAGCCTGAGGGATTTTACAGTTTCCAGCCCCTCAGTTCGCTACGGTGGGAGGGCCTTAAACAGTGGCCTTTTCCCGTTGAGCCTTTGCAGTGGCTGCCCCAAGCTTTAGTGCATCCCTCAGCACGTAGTCCTGGACCTTGGAATGTGCCAGTCTGCAAAACTCAGTTGTGGACAGCTCTTTGCACTGGAAGACCAGCAAGTTTCAGGCAGACCAAAGTGCGTCTTTCACCGAGTTGATGGTCCTCCAGCAGCAGTTGATGTTTATCTAGGTGTGTCCCCCTGGGAACAGCCCATAGAGCATTGAGTCCTACGTTACAGAGTTGCTCGGGATGAACCTCGACAAAAACCACCGCGTCTCTTTCCAGACCTGCTTTGCAAAGGCATATTCCAGAAGGAGGTGGGCAACAGTCTCTTCCCTATTGCAGCCACCTCCAGGGCAGCATCCGGAGGCTGTGAGACTCCAGGCATGCAGGAAGAATCTGACGGGGAGGGCCCATCTCACCACCAGCCAAGCTACATCTTGGTGCTTGTTTGGAAGTTCTAGCGATGAGGCATTCTGCCAAATGAGTTTGGCAGTCTGCTTGGGGAAACATCCGACAGCATCCATCCTCTCTTTTACCCACAGGGTCTCAAGGACATTACGTGTGGACCACTGCCTGATGGACTTGTGGTAAAAGGTGTTTTTCTGTACAAACTTTTCCATGAGGGACAGGTGGTATTGCACGACCCAACTGAATAGAGTGTTCCATGGCAAAGAGGCTGGACCCATCCTTCGTAACACTGGGAAAAGATAAATTCTCGGCACGTAGTGACACTTGGGGTAGTATTTAATGGAAGAGATGGAGGTCTCACCCACCAGCTGAAGAGCCAGCAAGAGCGCTGCATGGCCTCTTTTCAGGTAGGCTTGCCGCATTACGTGCCAATCAGGAACTTAACTGGGCAGCAGCATGCCTTCCCCAGGATTAAGGACCCCGAGGATGGAAGTCCCACCCGCTGAGAGCTGCCAGCCAATTAGAGGCCGGCAGCTCTTTTACTCAGCAGCACCACCGCGCGGGAGATGGCTGTTGCATCCACTCGAGGCCTATGATCTTCGATGGACCCAGGCCACAGGTGAGTGATGGCAAGAGGGGTTTCATGGGGTGGGGGGTTGTGGAGGAGGGGGGAGTAGAGGAGTTGGCAGCAAGGACAGGGAGGTTGTTCTCAGCAGGCCTCCCTCCCCCTTCCCAATGACGGGTCCCTCGATCAGGCACTGTGCCTGTGAATGAGGGACCCATGGGAGCCGGCAAGCAACCCACACAGGTTTACTCATTGTGCTCCCCGCGTGGCGACAGGCCCGCCCGCTGCTGGGCTCATATCAGTGGCAGTAGAAAGAGGCCCATAATTGAGCATTAATTGCCTACTTAAGGGCCTCTATTGGCAGCGGGGCAGGAAGGTCCACACCCGCTACCATGCCATCCGATTAAATGCTCTCCCCACCTTCAAACTCGCCACCAGGGACAGCATTAAATCCAGCCCTTGGTATTTGCATACTGGGGGTCTATGCACAGCTTGATGCAGCCACAGACAAAGGTGGCCATCAGCATGAGGGCGATATTGGGTGCATTTTTTCCCCTTAATCTAGAGATTAGAACATAGTATCCCTGCGGACCTGGTCCCTTTTTGATTTCCTGATAAAAAAATGGCTTGGGCACATCCTTCCTAAAGTGTGGTGACCAGAACTGGATGCAATACTCTAGTTGGGGCCGAATCAGAGATTTATAAAGGTTCAACATAACCTCCCTGCTTTTGTACTCTATGCCTCTATTTATGAAGCCCAAGATCCTTAATGCTTTGCTAACTACTCTCTCAATATGTCTTGCCACGTTTAAAGATCTATGCACATGAACCCCCAGGACTCTCTGTCCCTGTATGCGCTTCAGAATGAGACATTAATGGCTACTTAAGGGCCTCTTCCCGCCGCCGCTGATATTTTACTACTTGTACTCCCTGGCAGCCTCCTTGCAGGCTGGAGTGGGTTCAGCCATCCTGATTGGGCACCCCAGCAACATGAGCTGCCCTCGCTGAACACCACCCCACACCGCGCCCCCCCCCCCCCCCACCACCAATTGTCTCCCATGCAGCCCAACCCATGCCTCTTAGAAGGCCGACGTCCAGGTTCCTCTTCTCGCCGGATGCAGTCCCAGCAGTGACCACCGCTCCTGGCGGCAGCTCTTGGAGGCAGGACTTCCTGCCTCAGAGGGGCAGAATTAAGGGCCTGAGTCATGGAAAATAACAGCGTGGTCTGCAGGCCCGGAGGACGCGAGCTCGCCCCCAGCTTTCCAGCCGATGGGTGGGGCCACCGCCTCATCGCTAAATTCTGGCCAGATTCTCATAATGGCATTGTAGATTTGAATTTCCCATTATACTTGATGCCCTGTAATTTAGTACAAAAATAATTACGAAATATATAATCCTGTTTTTATTACATTGATGCTTTAGAAAATGTTCCTAAAACCAATATTACACTCAATCACTTTATAATATTTGAATCCTTAAATTATTGCTTATTGTGCTCTCATCAAAATATTTTAAACTGAGTCATTCATAAGAAAAATAATATAACATCTTATTTACATTTCTTCTACAAAGCATTGGTGGCTTTGCAGATAGAAGCATTTGCTCATCCCAATTGTCCAAACATTTTTGTCAAAATAATGGTGAGGTTAATTGCACTGTCCGTTATTTAAAGGCAAATGCCTCAGCAACTTCAGGCTAGGGCAGATGCTTGACTAAATGTGGAAATCAGAAAGTTGCTATTGGAGATGCGTCACTCCGCTGTCACGCACACCGGAAGTGACGATACAAACTATGGACTAACTCTGAACAATTAAGTAAAACTGACTTTGTCTATTAAAAAATGAATCGCACTTTGGGAAAGATTTGAAGGCCTTGGAGCAAGTGCAGAAAAGATTCACGAGAATGGTTCCAGGGATGAGGATCTTCAGTTATGAAGATAGATTGGAGAAGTTAGGATTATTTCCTTGAAGAAAAGAAGATTGAGAGGAGATGTGATAGAGGTATTCAAAATTTTGAGGGGTCTGGACAGAGTAGGTAGGAAGAAACTGTTTCCACTCGTGAAAGGATCGAGAACGAGAAGGCACAGATTTAAAGTAATAAGTAAAAGAAGCACTTTTTAATGCAGTGAGTGGTTAGGATCTGGAATGCACTGTCTGAGATTGTGGTGGAGGCAGGTTCAATTGAAGCATTCTAAAGGGAATTAGACTGCTACATGTAAAGGAAGAATGTGCAGGGTTGAGGGGAGATGACAGGGGAATGGCACAAAGTGAATTGTTCATTTGGAGAGCTGGTGCAGAGTCAATGGGCCAAATGGCCTCCTTCTGCACTGTAACAATCTTGTAATTTAAAAAAGTGAACAATGGTCCACAATGGCTACTGAAGGAAAAGGGATTGACCTTTGTGTATTCAAACAGTCTGACAAAGACAAAGGACAACTCTTTAAAGCTAAGAGGTGTCACTTGCAGCCCATCCCAAAAC
Source organism: Heterodontus francisci (assembly GCF_036365525.1). Taxonomy (NCBI): domain Eukaryota; kingdom Metazoa; phylum Chordata; class Chondrichthyes; order Heterodontiformes; family Heterodontidae; genus Heterodontus; species Heterodontus francisci. The sequence goes on along the minus strand of NC_090380.1, from coordinate 77,097,821 downwards.
ATTCCAGAATTGAATGTCATCTTCTGAAACAAAGAAGGTGTGAAGTAGCCATGTCCTAGGCCATTGTGCGATCATCATGAGGAAGAGATGAGAGCATCTCCTACCAGGAGGTGAGAAGTAACACTGCTTAAAGTTTTAAAAAGGCAGCCTAAGACCAGACACAGAGAGAGAAATATAGAGACAGAGACAGAGACAGAGAGAAGCAACACCTAGCAGCTTATGTTCCAGGAAGCCAGAAGGCCTGGATGCTTCTATAGACTCCTACATCTATATTAGACAGCAATGAACTAGCAGTGTCCCACTGTCTTCAACTGAATCTTCAATCAAGAGAGAAATCTACAATCATCTCAGGCCTGCACCCATCGAGAACTTGATTTCCAAGAGAATTCAACAGGTTTATGTCAAACCTCATCCCCAATTCAGAGCAAAACTTTGATGTGTTGAGACACTCAAGGCTAGTGCCAAAATTTAATGAGGAGGACGTTGAGTCTATTCTATCTCAAGCCTATTTCTGCTTCATCTGCATCCCTGCTATCTCTCCTAGCTTGTATGGGTTATTAGACCCAAATTTATTCTGAGTTAGGGATTTGTGTATTAATTCATAATCGTCAGCCATTTTGTGGCTTCCTTTAGTCTTGTGAGTCTTTGTTCTTCAGTGTGCGTTCTTATACTACTTGGGTTGCTATTTTTAAATTCTTCCAACAATATCACTTCTCTCAAATTTTCATATGAGGGTTCTGGTTTGAGAGATAGTATCCAGCGATCAAAAGCCATATGTTTAATTCTTTCGAATTCAATGTTAGTCTGTGTGGATCTTTTCTGGGTGTGTTGGAATTTCTGTCTATATGCTTCCAGTACCATCTGACATGCATTTAGAACTGCAGTTTTAGTTTGTTCATAAGCAGAGGACCTTTCTTCTGATAACAGGGAAAAGACTTCAGGAGCCCTACAGTCCGACAAAGACAAAGGACAAATCTTCATAACTAAGAGCTGTCAATTAAACCCCATCCTAAAACATCCCAAAATTGAACGCCTTCTTCGGAAACAAAGAAGTTGTGAAGTAGCCATGTTCTGGGCCATTGTGTGATCACCATTGGGAAGAGAAGAGAACGTCTCCAACCAGGGGCTGAAGAGTAACACAGTTTTACCTTTAAAAAAAGACAGCCTAAGTCTAGAGAGAGAGAGAGAGAGAGAAGCAACATCTAGTAGCTTGTGTTCCAGCAAGCCAGAAGACTTCTACTTTTCTCTAGAATCCTACATCTATATTAGACAGCAGTGAACTAGAAGTGTCCCACCATCTTCAACTGAATCTTCAATCAACAGAGAAATCTACAAACATCTCAGGCCTGCACCCATTGAGAACTTGACTTCCAAGAGAATTCAACCGGTTTATCGTGACCTCCCCCCACCACACTAAAAGTCACCTTCCTTTTTTTCCCTCGCTATCTGTCACTTCTTGTGTGTCATGCTCAAGCGAATGCATGAGTGAATGTGGTTGCGACAATTTCGGGATATGGTGTATTGATTAATAAACAATTGATCTTCTGTTTTTTTTAAAAACCTACAAGAAAACCTGTCACTGTCTATTTAAAAAAAAACAAAGGGGTTAAACTCTAATAACAAAACACTTGTTGCAGTCAGTCTTTTAGCTTCAAGGAAACAGCTTCTTACTCTCTGGCTCTCCATTGCATTGAGCAGTGTGAGGTTCCTGTCTTTGCACTTTACATATGAAGTAAACTCATCACAAAAGTCAAGGCTTTGCCCATTTCATTCTAAGTACCCTTTTCACAGTGTGGTAACTGTTAATTACTGCCAGTCAACCTCTCTGGAACTAAAAATTAACTATTACATTTGTGGAATCTCATTCCTTCAGGTTTAAATTGTTGTTGGAAATTTTCAAAATTAAACATTTTTTTAAAAACCTTCTCTTTGGATCTTTTTTCTCTCTTTTAATCCAATCTTTCTTTCCCCCTCTTTTTCTTTCTGTTACTGATTTGATACTGAATTCACCATTCACCATACTGAAATTACACTTCCTTGTTCAGACCCAGTGCTATTAATTTCAGAATCATTCAATCTGATTGGATAAGGAGATACACAGCTGCTTGACTGTTCACTTAAATCTCCATGTGAGATAGTTTTGTGCAGACATGGAATGGTGGTAAATTAACCAGTCAGAGTAGGCAGTTTTATAACATCTTTAGATACATTGACCTGTATGAAATTTCATAGAGCTTGATAACAGATCTTTAGCACAATATGATGGCAAGTTGTGCATGTTGTCTTTTGCCATTACAGTTACCTGTTCTATTTCTAATTCCATGATAGCAAAATCATGTCAGAAATGCATGATGGTAATCCTAGCACTGACATCAGAGCTAAAAGTTTAGCAATTACACAGCCACAATGTCACTCTAAATTAAGATGCTTCACAGTCTGAATGTGTGAGGAAACGTGACCTTCTAAACAATTCTTGTTGGGATATCTAACAAAGCATCAGTGATGCTTAGATGCTCCTTTTGTCACATTTGAACTGCTGCTATAGCACAAAATGACTTTAACCAACCTTGGCATTTAAAGCAGATTGAGTATGATAGTTTTCATTTTGTTGAGAAAAAAATAAGGATGGCAGCACAAGGCTTTTGCTTGAAAATATTATAGGGAATTTATTTAATATATTTAAATTGGATATCTATAATTGTAGATTTTAAGTCTTAAAGCTCTTTTTACACACATATTTAACCCTTCAATTTTCTAAGGACAACCCATGCGTTTCCTGTGTTCTGCTCTCCTACCATCCCTGCCATGGCCTCCAATATTTTTATAAAACAAAATTAACTTAAGTTTTAATTCCTCAAGTTATCTTGCTCCCTCACCTCAAAAGCCTATTTGGGTTTGTGAAATATAATTTTATTTTTCAAAAAAATTAACTGTCTGCCCTCTATGGCAGCCATTACTGGCCCACTTGCAGGCCTCCTGTCAGGCCTCCTGTAGGTCTGTAGTTGCCTATTGGGATCACGATTGTGTGAGTAATAGCCTTCAATTTTAATTTCCTCGTCCTCTGGCTTTGAGTGGAATTTATTACATAATCTAAAACAGTAATTGGTTGGCCCTATGGGGCATTTAGTTAAAAAGCTTATTATTCTTTACATTTTAACTCCTCCCTTTACCTTTTTCTTGCCCTCCATGCCTTATTCTTTCTTTCCTCCCTCCCTTCCTCACTCACCTCTTGTCCTTCTACTCTCCAACCTTTTCCCTTCCCCTCGCAACCCATTTTCCTGTCCTTTTCCACTTTTTTTACTTGCCTCCCTTCTCCCTCAACCCATCCTTCTACCACCTTCATTCTCTCCTCCCTCCTCCACCCTCCCATCCACACTTCTCCCTTCCATTTCTTGTCCCCACCTCTCCCTATCGCCTCTTCTTCCCTTCCCTCCATCTGCTGTACCCCTCCTCCCCCTTACACCCCCCCCCCCCCACTCTTCATTCCTTTTTCCCTCCTCCACAAATCTCTCTCTTCCTTCCCTTCGGTCATCCCTAATATATAGAAGTTACAACACAGAAACAGATAATTCAGCCGAACAAGTCTATGTCAGCATTTACCATTTATGTGAGGAAGTAGTCCTAATTACATTTACCTGCTATATTCCCATTTCCCTTCATCCACTTTCACTTCATCCAGCTGTCCAATCTAATCTTGAATGTTGGCATAGCAGGAAGCTTTAACATGGAGGAATGCATGGGCTTGGGTGTGTTTGGGGGATTAAAACTTGCAAAAATGTGAGGGTTGAGAAGCCGGTTCCAACCAACCAACTTCCACGTTTAACTCAAGCATGTTAAGCTGCTTGTGCACAAACCCCTCAGGGGAGGCAGATTGCCTGTTAACACATGCTTATCGCTCATTTGGAACAATATCTCAATTAACTTTCAAATTCAATGGCAATCCACAGGTTTCCTCGGCTTCCTGAAACTCACTAGTGAAAGCAAGGCGAGAACACCATGCCAATTGAAGGGTCTGAATCAAACTCATGAAAAGACTGCAATAAATGTTCAAGAAATTTATTCACATAGCACCACTTTGAGCCTTAGATTGGATCTCTGACAAGCACCAATATGAGTTTCCTTGATGTGTCCGACAGCAGTGTTTCAGGAGGCTCAGGCTGTCAAGTTAGGGTGGTGGCAGACATCTGCTGCCTGGTGAACCTGGTGGCCAAACATTACCAGTGGCTGTCAAAGTCACCACTGCCCTAAACATTTTAGCCTTCAGATTCTACCAGTGCTCTGCCGGAAACGTATCCAGGATCTCCCAGTTGGCAGCCCACCAATGCAGAAGACAGGTGACTACTGGGTTGCGTCCCACAGCAGGTAATTATGTGAACTTTGCCTGTGATGACACCACTCCATTAATGTGCAGCTGGTGTGCAACCACAAAAAAAATTATGCAGATATAAGAATCCAGGAGAGCTGCCATGTTGCCTTTGTTCTGTGGTAGTCCAAGCTCCCTAATGACTTCGGACCTGCAAGCCGAGTTAAAGGGTGACTGCTAGGAAATAAGGGATACCCATTTCTAACTGGCTGATGACACCTGTCAGAAAGCAGACCAATGAAAACAATAAGTACTACAATGAATGCCATATGACTACCAGATGTGTGATCGAGAAAGCATTTGGTGTGCTGAAGATGCAGTTCACGTGCTCAGACAAATCTGGAGGCCTTCAGTATGCACCAGCCAGGGTGTCCAGAATAACTGCAATGTGCTGCGCTTTGCACAACATTGCACAGCAGCAGTATTGCTCAGAGTGACACCGCACAGTCCTTATGCAGACTAAGTCATGTCTTCACACATTAGAGCACCCTCCATTGTGTTGTGTGGCACTACCACCGTCCTAAATAGGATAGATTCAGAATAGATCTAGCAGATCAAAACTCAGCAGCCATTAGATGCTGCCGGTCAACAGAATTGCATTACAGTACAATCTGTAACCTCATGGTCCAGCACATTCCTCACTCTACTACTACCATCAAGTCTGGGGATCAGCTCTGGTTCAATGAGGTGTGCAGAAGAGCACGCCGGAAACATATCCAGGATCTTCCAGTCGGCAGCCCACCAATGCATACCTAAAAATGAGGTGCCAACCTGGTGAAGCTATAATACAGGAATACATTTATGTTAAATAGCAGAAGTAGCATGCTCTAGTCAGGGCTAAGCAATCCCACAACCAATGTATCAGATCAGTCCTGCGATAGCCACACGTGAATGGATGTGGACAAACAAACAATATGAGGAGGAGCAGGCTCCGTGAAAATCCCCATTCTCAATGGTGGATCCCAGCACGAGTACAAAAGACAAAATTGAGGCAACTGCAACCATCTTCAGCCAGAAGTGTCCTGTGGATGGTCCATCTCAGTCTACCCCTGAGGTTCCCGCCATCAGAGCTGCCAGCCTTTAGCCAATTCAATTCACTCCATATGAGCACACAGGATACAACAAAGCCTATGGACCCTGAAAACATCCCAACTATAATACTTAAGGTTTGTGCTCCAAAATTAGCTGTGCCCCTAGCCAAGCTATTTCAGTACAGCTACAAAACTGGTATTTATCCGACAAAGTGTAAAATTGCCCAGGTATGTCCTGTCCACAAAAAGCAGGGCAAATCCAATCCTGCCAATTATCTCCCCAGCAGTTTACTCTCAATCATCTGCAAAGTGGTAGAAGGTGTCATCGACAGTGCTATCAAGCGGCTCTTGTTCATCAATAACCTGCTCACCGATGTTCAGTTTGGATTCTGCCAGGACTACTCGGTTCCAGACTGCATTACAGCTATGGTCCAAACATGGACTAAAGAGCTGAATTCATGAGGTGAGATGAGTGTGACCATCCTTAACATCAAGGCAGCATTTGACCCATGGTTCATCAAGAAGGCCTATTAAAATTGAAGTCAATAGGAATCAGGGGGAAAACTCGCCACTGGCTGCTGTAATACCAAGCACAAAGGAAGATGGTTGTGGTTGTTGGAAACCAATCATCTCAGCCACAGGACATCACTGCAGGATTTCCTCAGGGAAGTGTCCTCATCCCAACCACCCTCAGCTGCTTCATCAATGACCTTCCCTTCATCATTAGGTCAGATGTGGGTATGTTCGCTGATGATTGTACAGTGCTCAGTTTCATGCACAACTCCTCAGATAATGAGGGAGTTCATGCCCCGATGCAGCAAGACTTGGATAACACTTGCAGAAGGATGTGAAGGCTATGCATAGGGTGCAGAAAAGATTTACGAGAATGGTTCCAGGGATAAGGGACTTCTGATAAAAGGACAGACCTGAAACGTTAACTCTGTTTTTCTCTCCACAGATGCTGCCGGAGCTGCTCAGTATTTTCAGCACTTTCTGTTTTTATTTTAGTTTTCTAACATCCGCAGTATTTTGCTTTTGCTTAAGGGACTTCAGTTATGTGGACAGATTGGAGAAGCCGGAGTTGTTCTCCTTAGAGAAGAGAAACTTGAGATGTTCAAAATCATGAAGGGTCCAGGCAAGTAGATGGGGAGAAACTGTTGCTATTTGCGGAAGGGTCGAGAACCAGAGGACGCTGATTTAAGGTGAATGGCAAAAGAACCAACTGTGTAATGAGGAAAAACTTTTTTATGCAGCAAGTGGTTAGGATCTGGAATACACTGTTGAGAGTGGCGGAGGCAAAAATTAATTGTGGTTGTCAAAAGGGAAGCACCTGAAGGGAAATCATTTGCAATCCCATGGGGAAAGAGCAGGGGAATTGAGTTACTCTTGCAAAGAGATAGCAAGAACATGACTGGCGAAGTGGTCTCCTTCTGTGCTGTATCCATTGTATGATTCTATTCTATAACATTCAGGTTTGGGCTGATAAATGACAAGTAACATTCATGTCACACAAGTGCCACGCAATGGCCATCTCCAACAAGAGAGAATCTAACCATCTCCTCTAGACATTCAATGGCATTACCATTGCTGAATCCCCCACTATCAACATCCTGGGGGTTACCATTAACCAGAAACTGAACTGGAGCAGCCACATAAATACTGTAGTTACAGTATTTAGAGGTCAGAGGCTGTGAATTCTGGCAAGTAGCCCACCTCCTGACTCCCCAAAACCTGTCCATCATCTACAAGGCACAATTCAGGAGTGTGAAAGAATAGTCTCCACTTGCCTGGATGAGTGCAGCTCCAACAACACTCAGGAAGCTCAAAGTCCTCCAGGACAAAGCAGCCTGTTTGATCAGCACCTCATCCACCAACTTCAACATTCACTCCCTCTACCACGAATGCACAGTGGCAGCAGTGTGCATCATATACAAGATGCACCGCAGCAATTCACCACACCTCCTTTGACAGCACCTTCCAAACCTGGAAAGACAAGGACAGCAGACGAATGGGATCACCACCACCTGCAAGTTCCATTCCAAACCACATAATATCCTGAGTTGGAAATATATCACTGTTCCTTCACTGTCATTGGATCAAAATCCTGGAACTCCTTCCCTAACAGCACCGTTGCTGTACCCACACCAGATGGACTGCAGCAGTTCAAGAAGGCAGCTCACTTCCACCTTCTCAAGGGCAATTAGAAAGAGATGGGCAACATCCACATCTCATGAAATGATTTTTAAAAATGTGGGCTTGTAAGAAAGGTACTGCAATAATCATAAGTGATTTTAATCTTCATATAGATTGGACGAATCAGATTGACAAAGGTAGTCTGGAAGATGAGTTCAAACAGTGTATTTGGGACAATTTCTTAGAGCAGTACATTCTAGTGCCGACCAGGGAGCAGGCTATTTTAAACATGGTCATGTGCAATAAGAGAGGATTAATGAATGACCTCATACGAAAGGAGCATCGAGGCAACATGATCACAACATGATAGAATTTCACATTCAGTTTGAGGGTGAGAAGTATGGGTCTAAGACTAGTGTCTTAAACTTAAATAAAGGCAATTACAAGGGTATGAGGACAGAGTTGGCTAAAGTGAACAGGGAAAATAGGTTAAAAGATAGGACAGTAGAGAAGCAGTGGCAACCATTTAAGGAGATACAAAGAACAAAGAACAGTACAGCACAGGAACAGGCCATTCGGCCCTCCAAGCCTGCGCCGATCTTGATGCCTGCCTAAACTAAAACCTTCTGCACTTCCGGGGACCGTATCCCTCTATTCCCATCCTATTCATGTATTTGTCAAGATGCCTCTTAAACGTCGCTATCATACCTGCTTCCACCATCTCCCCCGGCAGCAAGTTCCAGGCACTCACCACCCTCTGTGTAAAGAACTTGCCTCGCACATCCCCTCTAAACTTTGCCCCTCTCACCTTAAACCTATGTCCCCTAGTAACTGACTCTTCCACCCTGGGAAAAAGCTTCTGACTATCCACTCTGTCCATGCCGCTCAGAACTTTGTAAACCTCTATCATGTCGCCCCTCCACCTCCGTCATTCCAGTGAAAACAATCCGAGTTTATCCAACCTCTCCTCATAGCTAATGCCCTCCAGACCAGGCAACATCCTGGTAAACCTCTTCTGTACCCTCTCCAAAGCCTCCACGTCCTTCTGGTAGTGTGGCGACCAGAATTGCACGCAATATTCTAAGTGTGGCCTAACTAAGGTTCTGTACAGCTGCAGCATGACTTGCCAATTTTTATACTCTATGCCCCGACCGATGAAGGCAAGCATGCCGTATGCCTTCTTGACTACCTTATCCACCTGCGTTGCCACTTTCAGTGACCTGTGGACCTGTACGCCCAGATCTCTCTGCCTGTCAATACTCCTAAGGGTTCTGCCATTTACTGTATACTTCCCACCTGCATTAGACCTTCCAAAATGCATTACCTCGCATTTGTCCAGATTAAACTCCATCTGCCATTTCTCCGTCCAAGTCTCCAACCGATCTATATCCTGCTGTGTCCTCTGACAATCCTCAACACTATCCGCAACTCCACCAACTTTTGTGTCGTCCGCAAACTTACTAATCAGAGCAGCTACATTTTCCTCCAAATCATTTATATATACTACAAAGAGCAAAGGTCCCAGCACTGATCCCTGCGGAACACCACTAGTCACATCCCTCCATTCAGAAAAACGCCCTTCCACTGCTACCCTCTGTCTTCTATAACTGAGCCAGTTCTGTATCCATCTTGCCAGCTCACCTCTGATCCCGTGTGACTTCACCTTTTGTCCCAGTCTGCCATGAGGGACCTTGTCAAAGGCTTTACTGAAGTCCATATATTTCATAACTCTCAGCAAAGACATATTCTAGTGAGAAAGAATGAGTCTGAGAAGGATGCACCATCTGTGGCTAACTAAGAAAGTTAAGGATAGTATCAAATTGAAAGAAAAAGCGTACAATACTGTGAAGATTAATGGTAGGTCAGAAGATTGCACAGATCCCAGCCAAGAATGACCAAAACCTTGAGGGAGAAATTAGAGTATGAGAGAAATCTGGCTCGAAATATAAAAACAGATAGTAAGGGTTTCTACAAGTATTTAAAAAGGAAAAGAGTAACTAAAGTGAGAATTGGTCTCTTCAAGAGTGAGACTGGGGAATTAATAATGGGAAACAAGGAAATGGCATAAGCTTTGAACTGTTATTTTGTGACTAACTTCACTGTGGAAGACCAAAATATATCCCAAGAATACTGAAAATCATGAGATAAAAGGAAGGGAGGAACTTAAAACAATCACAATCACTAGGGAAAAAACTAAAGGCTGACAAATTCCATGGACCTAATGGCTTGCATCCTGGGATCTTAAAAGAAGTGGCTGCAGAGATAGTAGATGCATCTTCCAAAATTCCCTGGATTCTGGTAAGGTCCCAGTGGATTGGACAATCACAAATGTAACTCCTCTATTCAAGAAAGGAGTGAGACAGAAATAAGGAAATTATAGGCTAGTTAGCCTAATATCTATCATAGGGAAAATGCTTGAATCCATTATTAAAGGGGTAATAGCAGGACATTTAGAAAATCATAATACAATCAGGCAGAGTCAACATGGTTTTGTAAAAGGGAAATCGTGTTTGACTAATTGATTAGAATTATTTGAGAAAGTAACAAACAACGTGGATAAAGGGGTGGGGGGGGGGTCTAGATGTGGTGTACTTGGATTTCCAAAAGACATTTGATAAGGTGCCACATAAAAGGTTACTACACAAAATAAAAGTGCATGGTGTAGGGGGTAATGTGTTAGCATGGATAGAGGTTTGGTTGGCTAACAGGAAGCAGAGAGTAGGGATAAATGGGTCTTTTTTGGATTGGCAAGCCCTTACTAATGGAGTGCCACAGGCATCAGTGCTGCGCTTCAATTATTTACAATCTATTTCAATGACTTGGATGAAAGGACCGAATGTATGGTAGCTAAATTTGCTGATGACACATTTATAGTTAGGAAAGTAAGCTGTCAAGAGGACATAAAGGGTCTACAAAGGGATTTAGATAGCTTAAGTTAGTGGGCAAAAATGTGGCAGATGGAGTATGATGTGGGGGAAATGTGAACTTGTCCACTTTGGCAGGAAGAATAGAAAAGCAATATATTATTTAAATGGAGAGAGGCTGCAGAACTCTATGGTACAGACAGATCTGGGTGTCCTGGTACATGAATCACAAAAAGTTAGTGTGCAAGTACAGCAAGTGATTAGGAAGGCAAATGGAATGTTGGAGTTTATTGCAAGGGAAATCAAATATAAAAGTAGGGAAGTGTTGTTACAGCTGTACACGGCCTTAGTTAGACCGCAACTGGAATGGTGTGTACAATTTTGGTCTCATTTAAGAAAGGATATCATTGTATTAGAAGCAATTCAGAGAAGGTTCTCTCAACTGATTCCTGGGATGAAGGGGTTATCTTATGAGGAAAGGTTAAGAAGGTTAGGCCTATACCCAATGGAGTTTAGAAGCATGAAAGGTGAAACATATAAGATCCTGGGGGGACTTGACAGGGTGGATGCTGAGAGGATGTTTCCCCTTGGGGGGGTGGGGGGAGGGGGGAGGCTAGAACTAGGGGAGACAGTTTAAAAATTAGGGGTCTCCTATTTAAGACTGAGATGAGAGAAATGTTTTCTCTCAGAGGGTTGTTCGTCCATGGAATTCTCTTCCCCAGAGAGCAGTGGAGGCTGGGTCATTGAATATATTCAAGGCTCAGTCAGATAGATTTTTGATCAACAAGGGAGTTAAGGGTTATGGGAGGCAGACAGGAAAGTGGATTTGAGGCCACAATCAGATCAGCCATCTTATCGCAGGATCGAGGGACCGAATGGCCTACTCCTGCTTCTAATTCTTGTGTTCTTGTGTGTTCTTTCTCATTTCCCTTAGGATCTTAGGATGTATCCAATCAGGCTCTGGCACTTTGGCTTTCTTTAGCCTAACTAATGTGTCTACAATTTTCCTTTTATTTTCATAATATTGCTCATCTCACTCTCAATCACGTCAGGATTCACCTTCACTCTGGTATCCATCTCTTTTGACGTTTTGATCATCATTTATAAATTGCCAAATCAGCACTCTGAGGAGTTCCACTTTTCTTCCAACAATTCTCTTTTTACTGCAAAATATTTTACTGTTTCTTTTGATTTAAAAAAATATATTTTTTCCTCCTAATTCATTTTAGTTTTCCCTACCCTGCTATTAACTGCATATTCTCTTTTAATTTTTATTTTTTTTACAGTGCTTTATAGGCCTCCTTCTTCAATTGTAATTGTTTTCTAACCTCTATTTATTCATGGCATTGTGCAGCCCTGTGTACCAATTTGTCCTTCCACCTCACCTCAGCTAGTTCTCTCATCATTCTAAAATTTGCCTAATCCAATCAGGTAATCTAGTTTTTGTACTGACTATTTTCTTTCCTATTGTGGTCAGTACTCCCAACGTGCTTACCCACATTTAGCTCATCTAACAGATCGACTGAATTACTCCCCCTTCCCTCCTTCTATCCTATGCCTGTCCCTTTCCCATTCCAGTACTTTCATGCTAAGTTGCAGCAACATGGCATGCTCCACTCTGCTGTGCTCTGGCAACGTTAGATTCTCTTCCTTTTCCCATTCTCCATTTATCTGCGCCTCTAAATTTCCTCTGCCTTCCAGTATGCTTGACCTTACACTTCACTCTGGCCTCTAACCCTTTACCTTTCCCCTGTTCTCAGCTTTTAAACCTGTTTTTATCCTTCTCTTTGACTACATTTTATTGTAAAATTAAGTCATTTATGATATGAAAACATTTACAGCCTAGGAGCCATTTACAAATAAAATTTCAAACCAAAATATTTATTTCTCTTATAATAAGTCTGCTGTATTAAAGGAACCCAAACCATATTTTTAACAGATTGATTCAAAGCAAGGCTTATTATATTAATTTGATACTCCACTCCACAGACAATCTGTTATTGTAAGCTATAGAATTTATTTCAGCTATATCGAGCTCATCTTCAGGGAGATTTTTTTTAAAATGACTTGAGCCTCTAATTCATATTGCCAATTAGCAGGAATGGTAGGTTCTGTGCTATATTATTTACTTTGCTTTGGATCACAGATTTGTAATATTTTATGAACTTGTATCTCTGAGATAAGCAAAATCATGTTAATATATAAATCTAATAGCATGGCTTACAACATACTTAAGCACTGAAGGTGATGTTTCTTTAAGTTTATGTTGGAAGGAGAGTCTATCTTCAAGGAAGTTGTTTTAGTTTCAACAAATTGACAGTAGCTCTAAGACTATGTTCTAGTTCTTCAATCTGCTAAGTAATAAAGGAGAGGGCTAGGGGAAGACGAGAAGGCTTTGAGTCTCCAACTAGGTACTACTACTGGCTTAAATTTGACCATCATCAATCTCTAAGCAAAAAGCCATTGCTTATCCAACAATCATTAATAGCAGGCAACAAATATGACCACACACAAAAGGGATCACTTAAGGTGGTATCTCAGATATTTAAGAATAGATAGTTATGCTATCACCAACTAAACGTCCACCAGTGATTTCCACCCAACCCCACCCCACAGCATATATCTCCAGGTGAGAAATCTTCAGAGCCAATGAGGTGTAGAGAAAAACAAAACACTAACTGAATGAAAACTTTTTAAACATTTGCAGAAATCTTTCACACATAATTTCACTTTATTATTCGCTCTTGGTTTCCTTAAACTTTGCCAGAAAGATCAGGAAGCTGTCTGCAGACACTACATACCATGTGATAAGTGGCAAAAGAAAGCAGCTGATTCCATCTCAACATGCTAGCTAGCGGCTCCATAGGATTACATTGGATATACTGCATAGAAACAGGCCATTCAGCCCAACCAGTCCATGCTGGCATATATGATCCACTCGAGCCTCCTCCCATCTTTCCTCATTTAAATCTATCATAACTCTCAATTCCCTTCTCCCTCATATGCTTGTCTAGCTTCCCCTTAAATGCATCTACACTATTCACTTCAACCACTCCCTGTGGTAGCGAGTTCCACATTCTCTTTGGGTAAGAAGTTTCTTCTGAATTCCCAATTGGAAATGGTTACAAGAAGGACAGTTCCAGACTCTGGATTACAAGTCTTTTTGAATTCTGGCAATCTCCATACTCAACAGCACTATCTATAAGTTAAATACATTAAATGATAATTTTCTGGTGTGTATTTCGATCTGGCCATTCTGAAAAAATGAGCTTGCTTACAAATATCAGAAAGTAACAAGAAATTACACTTATATAGCAGCTTTAATGCAATAAAATGTCTCAAGATGCTCCACAGGTGCACTATAAAACAAGATATCCACCGAGCCACATAAGGACATATTAGGGAAGATAACCAAATGCTTGGTCAAAAAGGTAGGTTTTAAGGAGTATCTTAAAGGAGGAATGTGAGGTAGAAAAACGGAGAAGTGTAGGGAGGGAATTACAGAGCTTAGGGTCCAGGCAACTGAAGGCATGGCCACCAATGGTGTGGCAACTGAAATCGGGGATGCTTAAGAGGCCAGAATTAATTGAGTGCAAATATCTCAGAGGGTTGTAGGGCTGGAGGAGATTATAGAGATCGGGAGGTGCGAGGCTGTGGAGAAATTTGAAAACAAGGATGAGAATATTAAAATAAAGACATTGCTTGACTGGGAGCCAATGTAGGTCAGCAAACACAGGGATAACAAGTGAAAGAGATATAACGCGAGTTTGGAGAGTTGGGGCAGCAGAGTTTTGGATGACCTCACATTTACCAGCCAGGAGTATATTGGAATTATTAAGTCTAGAGGTAACAAAGGCATGCATAAGGGTTTCAGCAGCAGATGAACTGATGCAGGGATGAAGTTGAGCCATGTTATGGTGGTGGAAATAGGCAGTCTTAGTGATGGCATGAATATGTGGTCTGAAGCTCATCTCAGTCAAGTATGACACCAAAGTTGCCAACAGCCTCGGCACTCAACTTTGACCACCTTTAAGGTACTTGCTACCTGTGTGGATGAGCAATCTCACCTTGGTACCATGGTGCAGTGCGTCATTCAAGTGGGGGGAGTGAAAAGGAATGTGGTAGTTATAGGGGACAGTATAGTCAGGGGATTGACACTGTTCTCTGCAGACATGAAGGAGAGTTCCAAAGGTTGTGTTGCCTGCCTGGTGACAGGGTTAAGGACATCTCCTCGTGATGGAGACAAAATTGGAGAGGGGGGGGTTGTGGCTAGAGACAAACTTGGAAGCGAGGGTGGGAGGATCCACTTGTCGTAGTCCACATAGGATCCAACGGCATAGGTAGAACAAAGAAAGATGTTCTACTGAGAGAGTTTGAGGAGTTAGGGTCCAAATTAAAATGCAGAACCTCAAAGGTAATAATCTCTGGATTGTTACCTAAGTCACTTGCCAACTGCCAAAGGGTCAAGCAGATTAAGCACATGGCTCAAAGAGTGGTGTGGGAAGAGGGGTTTTGATTCATGGGGCACTGGCACCAGTACTTGGGGAATGAGGGAGGTGTTCTGTTGGGATAGGCGCCACTTAAACTAGACTAGGATCAGTGTGCTGGCGAATGTATAATTAAGGCTGTGGATAGGGCTTTAAACTTGACATCAAGGCAGCATTTGACCGAGTTTGGCATCAAGGAGCCCAAGCAAAATTGAATTCAATGGGAATCAGGGGGAAAACTCCCCACTGGTTGGAGTCATATCTAGAACAATAGATGATGGTTGTGGTTGTTGGAGGTCAATCACCTCAGCCCCAGGACATCACTGTCAATTAGCACCAAATTAGAGATAGTTCTGTGCTATAGGCCCATGCCCACTAGAAACCTGACTGAGACTGCCCAAAGCTCATAGGTAGCAGACATTTATCCCTTCAGCCCAAGCTGGATTTGAGCCCATGTTTCAGAGATGAAACACTAGTTTCTAACTCACTGCACCATCCAATTCCCTCTAGACTCAGTGCAGAAAAATTATATATGGAGTTAGGTGCCAGATCAGCCATGATCTCATTGAAAGGCAGGATAGATCCCAAGAGGTTAATGGCCCACTACTATTCCTAAATTAGATGCAGTAATTTTTTAATTATTTGCTCATGGTGTGTGTGCATCACTGGCAAGAGCAGCATTTGTTGCCCATCCCCAATTCCCTTGAGAAGGTAGTGGTGAGCCGCCTTCTTGAACTGCTGCAGTCCATGTACTGTAGATACACCCACAGTGTCATTAGGAAGAGAGTTGCAGGTATCTGACTCAACGTCAGTGAAGGAACAGCAATATAGTTGCAAGTCATGATGGTGTGTGGCCTGGACGGGAACTTGCAGGTGGTGGTGTTCCCATGCATCTGCTGCCCTTGTGTGGGAGAGGTCACTAGTCTGGAAGGCTCTTTTTGAGGATGCGACTAGTAGGGTAGATAAAGGGAAACCAATGGGTAGATAAAGGGAAACTAGTATATTTGGATTCCCAAAAGGCATTCGCTAAGGTGTCACACAGACGGTTAATACGCAAGTTAAGGGGTCATGGATTTGAGGGTAATATATCAGCGTGGATAGAGGATTAGTTAACCGACAGAAAGCAAAGAGTCGGGATAAATCAGGCATTTTAAAATCGGCATACTATAACTAGTGGAGTGCCACAAGGGTCAGTGCTGGAGCCTCAGCTATTTGCAATCTATATTAATGATTTAGACTAAGAGACTAAGAGTAATGTATCCACATTTTCTGATGATACAAAGCTAGGTTTGGAATCTAAGCTGTGAAGAAGATACAAAGATGCTACAAAGAAATATATACAGGTTAAGTGAGAGGGCAACAAGGTGGCAGATGGAGTATATTGTGGGGAAGTGTGAGGTTATTCATTTTGATAGTAAGAACAGAAAACAGAATATTTTTAAAAAGGCATGAAACTTCTAAATGTTGATGTTCAGAGGGACTTGGGTTTACTAATACAAGGAACACAGAAAGTTAGCATGCTGGTACGAGAAGCAATTAGGACTTTGTTGCAAGGGGATTGGAGTACAAAGAATAAGGAAGTCTTGCTACAATTGCACAGGACTGTGGTGAGACCACACCTGGAATACTCTGCGCAGTTTTGTTCTCCATAATCTGACTCCAGACCCACAGCAATGTGCTTGATTCTTAAAATGCTCTCTGAAATGGCCTAGCAAGCCATTCGGTCACACCAAACCGCTACAATGTCGATAAGGAATGAAACCAGACAGACCACCCGGCATCGAACTTGGCACCAGAAACGACAATAGCAAACCCAGCTCTGTCGACCCTGCAAAGTCCTCCTCACTAACGTCTGGGGGCTTGTGCCAAAGTTGGGAGAGCTACCCCACAGACTAGTCAAGCAACAGCCTAACATAGTCATACTCACCGTATCATACCTTATAGACAATGTCTCAGATACTGCCATTACCATCCGGGGGTATGTCCTGTTCCACCAGCAGGACAGGCCCAGCAGAGGGGGCGGGACACTGGTATACAGTTGGGAGGGAGTTGGCCTGGGAGTCTTCAACATCAACTCTGAACACCATAAAGTCTCATGGCATCAGGTCAAACATGGGCAAAGAAACCTCCTGCTGATTACCATCTACCGCTCCCCCCACCCCCCAGCTGATGAATCAGTACTCCTTCATGTTGAACACCACTTGGAGGAAGCACTCAGGGTCGCAAGGGCACAAAATGTACTCTGGGTGGCGGACCTCAATGTCAATCACCAAGAGTGGCTCAGTAGCACCACGACTGATCAAGCTGGCCAAGTCCTAAAGGACAAAGCTCCTGGACCATGGCAGGTGGTGAGGGAACCAACAACAGGGAAATACATACTTCACCTTGTCCTCAACAATCTGCCTGCCACAGATGCATCTGTCCATGACATTATTGGTAGGAGTGACCACTGCACAGTCCTTGTGGAGACAAAGTTCCGTCTTCACATTGAGGATACCCTCCATCGTGTTATGTGACACTACCACCGTGCTAAATAGGACAGATTCGAACAGATCTAGCAACACAAAACTGGGCATCCATGAGGCTCTCTGGGCCACCAGCAGCAGCAGAATTGTACTCAACCACAATCTGTAACCTCATTGCGCAGCATCTACCCCACTCTATCATTATCATCAAGCCGGGGGATCAGCTCTAGTTCAATGAAGAGTGCAGGAGGGCACGCCAGGTGCAGCACCAGGCATACCTCAAAATGAGGTATCAACCTGGTGAAGCTACAGCCCAGGACGACATGCATGCCAAACAGTGTAAGAGCATGCGATAGACAGAACTCAGCGATCACATAACCAACGGATCAGATCTAAGCTCTGCAGTCCTGTCATATCCAGTCAAGAATGGTGGTGGACAATTAAACAACTAACTGGAGAGATCGCTCCACAAATATCCCCATCCTCAACGATGGGGGAGCCCAGCACATCAGTGCAAAAGATAAGGCTGAAGCATTTGCAACAACCTTCAGCCAGACGTGCCAAGTGGATGATCCATCTCGGCCTCCTCCTGAGATCCTCAGCATCACAGATGCCAGTCTTCAGCCAATTCGATTCACTCTGCATGATATCAAGAAATGACTGAAGGCACTGGATATTGCAAAGGCTACGGGCCCTGACAACATTCCGGCAATAGCACTGAAGACCTGTGCTCCAGAACTTGCCGTGTACCTAGCCAAGCTGTTCCAGTACAGCTACAACACTGGCATCTACCCGGCAATATGTAAAATTGCCCAGATATGTCCTGTCCACAAAAAGGACAAATGCAACCCAGCCAATTACCGCCCCATCAGTCTACTCTCGATCAAATATAAAGTGATGGAAGGTGTCGTCAACAGTGCTATCAAGTGGCACTTGCTTAACAATAACCTGCTCACTGACACTCACTTTGGGTTCCACCAGGGCTACTCAGCTCCTGACCTCATTACAGCCTTGAATCAAACATGAACAGAAGAGTTGAACTCAAGATGTGAGGTGAGAGTGACTGCCCTTGACATCACAGCAGCATTTGATTTGAGTATGGCATCAAGGAGCCCCAGTATAACTGAAGTCAATGGGAATCAGGGGGTAAACTCTCCATTGTTTGGAGTTGTACCTCGTGCAAAGGAGGATGACTGTGGTTGTTGGAGGTCAATCATCTCAGTCCGAGAACATCACTGCAGGAGTTCCTCAGGGTAGTGTCCTAGGCCCAACCATCTTCAGTTGCTTCATCAATGACCTTCCTTCAATCATAAGATCAGAAGTGGGGATGTTGCTGATGATTTCACAATGTTCAGCACCATTCGCGACTCCTCAGATACTGAAGCAGTCCATGTGGAACTGCAGCAAGACCTGGACAATATCCAGGCTTGGGCTGATAAGTGGCAAGTAACATTTGCGCCACACAAGTGCCAGGCAATGACCATCTCCAACAAGAGAGAATCTAACCATCTCCCCTTGACATTCAATGGCATTACCATCGCTGAATTCCCTACTCTCAACGTCCTGGGGGTTACCATTGATCAGAAACTGAACAGGAGTAGCCATATAAATACCATGGCTACAAGAGCAGGTCAGAGGCTAGGAATCCTGACTCCCCAAAGCCTGTCCACCATCTACAAGGCACAAGTCAGGAGTGTGATGGAATACTCTCCACTTGCCTGGATGGGTGCAGCTCCAACAACACTCAAGAAGCTTGACACCATCCAGGAAAAAGCAACCCACTTGATTGGCATCCCATTTACAAACATTCACTCCTTCCACCACCGACACACAGTGGCAGCAGTGTGTACCATCTACAAGATGCACTGCAACAAACACACAAAGGGTCCTTAGAAAGCACCTTCTAAACCCGCGATTTCTACCACCTAGAAGGACAAAGGCAGCAGATGCATGGGAACACCACCACCTGCAAATTCCCCTCCAAGTCATACACGATCCTGACTTTGAACTATATCGCCTTTCCTTCACTGTCGCTGGGTCAAAATCCTGGAACTCCCTTCCTAACAGCACTGTGGGTGTACCTACCCCACATGGACTTCAACAGTTCAAGAAGGCAGCTCACCACCACCTTCTCAAGGGCAATTAGGGATGGGGAATAAATGCTGGCCTAGCCAGCAATGCTCACATCCCATGAATGAATAACGAAATATATACTTGCCTTGGAGGCAGTATAGTGAAGATTCACTGGATTGGTCCCTGGGGTGAGAGAGTAGCCCTATGATGAGAGGCTGAGTAAATTGGGCCCATACTCTCTGAAGTGTAGAAGAATGAGAGGGGATCTCATTGAGACATACAATATTCTGAAGAGGCTTGACAGGGTAAACACTGAGGGCTTCACCATAGAACCGGGTCTGTTTTTGGTCAGAAAGCCACCTCTGGGAGGAAAACTGTTTAAAGTTCAGCTTTTCACAGGATTGAGCCCTTAATTGATATCCACTTAGAGCCAGTAGGGTGGGAATGGAGGCTGGTCAGATGAAGTGTGGGGATCATTTGGACACCCCACAGCAGCCAACGCTGAGGCTGCTGGCTGTCCAGGGGGAGATCTGTGGTTTGTGCTTAAGTCTTGCACTTCACCAGAGGGAAGTGATATGTCACAGGGGAGCCAGAGGCCTGGCACCCAGGGCAGGGCAGCCCCTTGCTTCATTGATGCCGATTTGGATCTAATGCTGGAGGCCGTGAGGGAGAGGACGCAGGTCCTCTTCCCGGAGGGTGGCAGGAAAAGGCCACCTCATCCTGCAGCAGGGGCACCTCTGTGCAGCATCATCTCTCTCCACCTCCAATTCCTCTTCCTCGATTACATCCTGCTCCTCCCCAGATGAGCTGTCTCCTTCCAGGGCCTCACTGTCCTCAAGGTCCACACCTCTCTGGAGGGCCATGTTATGGAAATGCACAGCAGAGCACACAATGACTAAGACTGTGGCAGCAGGATATTGGAAGGTACCACCTGACCAGTCCAGGCACCGGAATCGCATCTTCAGAAACCCGATAGCCTGCTCAATGGTTGACCTGCTGAGCAGGTGGTAGTGGTTGTATCACCTCTGTGCTTCTGTCTGGGACTTCTGATGAGGGGTCAGTAGCCATCTCTTCAAAGGATTTCCCTTGTCCCCTAGGATCCATCCACACTTTTGGGGGTTGGAGTAAAGATCTAAGGCAGCCTGGACTCGCAGAGGATGAAGGCTTGCCAGGAAAGCAAGCGCACACATGGAGGAAGCACTTGTTGTGGTCGCAAACGTATGTTGAGAGAGTGAGAGCCCTTCCTGTTGATGGATCTCACTGGTCGGTCACTGGATGCCTTGATTACCACATGGGTGCAATCGGTGACACCCTGCACCTGGGGGAATCCAGTGATGGAGACGAAACTCAATGTCCCCTTTCCCTGTGAGGTCTTGTAAGTCATTATATGTATGTGCTGTCCAGCTCTGGCAAAAAGGGGATCAGTGACCGCCAAGATGCAGTGTTGTGCAGCCATTTTTGAGATGCCACTAAACTCCGCAGCTGATCCTTAGAAGGAGCCAGATGCAAAGAAGTTCAACGCCACAATGACTTTGATGGCCACTGACATGACATGCAACTAGTGCTGTGAGGTACGGGATCTTCGACGATGAGGGCACAGCTTTCTGTTACCATCTGCCTGGACAGTCACAGTCTCCTGCGGTACTGGTTCTTGGTCATCTTCAGGTAGCTCCGTCTTAGGTGATCAATCTTGTGTTGAGGACTTGGCCTCTGTTGCCTTCCTGCCCTATTTCCTCTCCCATGCCCTCCGGATGTCCAGGATTCAGCCCTTCCTGCAAAAAGGCTTGCTCCTATTTTTTATGCCCTTATATTCTTATTAAGGATGTGGCCCTTTAATCCCACCAGACCCAAAATCTGACAGTCATGGCCCCATTGCTGGCTGGAGCCTTCTTTCTGGGCAGGTGGCCGCCCAATTGTCCTTGGCAGCCTAGTCCCATGCTCTTCTGCCCCCACAATTCCAAAGAGTGCTGACCCCTTCAAAGCCTGGGCACTGTGCCCACTCACTGTCACCAGTGCAGCACCAAGGGCACACCTTTACCAAGTGCCCAGTCTACCTTTACCCCACTGATCCTCTTGTGGAGCGAGGGTGATGCCCTAGGGCAGCCATGGCTGGCTCCCCACTGTATACCCACCTCCCCTCAGCTGTTCAGAAACTGACAGCTTCTGAAACACACGCGCCCCTGTAAATATTGCACCCTCCCCCGTCAACAAGCTCTAAATGAGTTTTTTAACAAGTTTAATTGACCTCAAAGGGGAAAATGGGTTTCCTATCCTGCTCTACCCCGCCCTGCTGATTATTACCAGCGCCAGGATCGGTGCTTTGAAATTGACACACGGCCGTCATCAGTGTTTTCGGGGCCCCACACCTCCATTTCTGCCTTTGAAGGGTCCTGAAAATTCAGCCCTCAGAAGTTGTTTCCCCTGGCTGGAGAACCCAGAACATGGGGGTACCGTCTCAGTATAAGGGGCCAATGATTTGGGAATGAGATGAGGAGAGATTTCTTCACTCAACAGGGTTGTGAATCTTTGGAATTCCCTACCCCAGAGGGTTGTGGACGCTGTTATGACTGACTGCTCAAGACAAAGCCCCAATCAAAATATATGATTCTGATTGCGGTGGGAGAAACGCACTGTCAAATCAGTCCTGCCACTCCACAGATCACCTAACATATCACTTTAAACTTTCCAAATTAAAGAAAACCACAGCCAAATTGACCATCTATTAATCCCCGAATGAGGCCAACCAAACCAGGTGTCTTTAGATCAACAAATTAACTGTTTAATTAGAAAAACTAAATTCTTAAACACTACTAAGATATAAACAACATTTAACATAGAAAAAAATGGTGTCCTTGCAGATTTACGCTCCTACTGAAGTGGAATCTTCCAATGTGGAATAGTCCAAAGTTGCTTGAAGTTCTCCCAGCCGTCCGATGGGGAAAAAAAGGTTCTTCAACAGTAGGACAGTCAGTAGTCTAGTTCCAGTTGAATGATGCTCTTCTCCTTTTTCCAGCGATGAATTCAGCAATCACTGTTCAGTTGTTAAAGTAATTGGTTATTTTCTTTTAAGAAATTAATCTGGCTTGACTTATCAGAATTCTGAGAGTATAATAAATAGCGTTTAAATAAACTGAGGGAGAGCTCTCTTTCCTTCAGTATATCCTGGCAGAACAGATGTCTGTCTGTCTGTTAACTGTATCTGTCAAAAGCCAGTTTTTTAGCTAGTTTTTCAAAAGGCAATCGGCAACATTGTATCTTTGTCCTTGTTCTCCGAATGGCTGTTGCTGGGTAACCAGGATGCATTCTTTGAAGCTGGTTGGTTCCCTCTCCATATGGTCGCATCCAACGGCAATCAAAATGCATCTTCTCAGTAATTCCTGAGGCTTGCTTGTTCTTTAAGCAGTACTGATCCTTTTATAGCCTTAAAGGCACAACGCATACTTCCCGGAAAAGAAAAAAGAACTACAGGATCATGACAATGCTCCATCGTTGAATATATTTAAGGCTGAGATAGGACAGATTTTTGGTCTCTCAGGGAATCAAGGGATATGGGGAATGGGCAGGAAAGTGGAGTTGAGATAGAAGATCGGGCATGATCATATTGAATGGCGAAGTAGCCTCGAGGGCCATATGGTCTACTGCTGCTATTTCTTATGCTCTTAGTTTGTGTATGAACAGTCTAGCTTAGTTTCAGACATTTGCCAGGAAGTGTGACAGAGTCGTAACTAGGGAATGGATTTTCGTGCGGAGACCGAAAACAATAACTTCAGTCTTCCCAGTATTTAAACCGGACAAAATTTCTGCTCATCCAGTATTGGATTAGCAGTCTGATAATTTAAAGTCAGGAGAGGTGGTGGTGAGGTAGAGCTAGGTGTCATCAGTATACAAGCGAAAACTAACGCGTGTTTTCCGATCATGTTGCTGACGGACAGTTCTTCTTTGGCCTCCTTATCTCGAGAGACAATGGGTAAGCGCCTGGAGGTGGTCAGTGGTGTGTGGAGCAGCGCCTGGAGTGGCTATAAAGGCCAATTCTAGAGTGACAGGCTCTTCCACAGGTGCTGCAGAAAAATTTGATTTTCGGGGCTGTTACACAGTTGGCTCTTCCCTTTCCCCTCTGTCTTTTTTCCTGCCAACTGCTAAGTCTCTTCGACTCGCCACACTTTAGCCCTGCCTTTATGGCTGTCCGCCAGCTCTGCCAAACGCTGGCAACTGACTCCCACGACTTGTGATCAATGTCACAGGATTTCATGTCGCGTTTGCAGACGTCTTTAAAGCGGAGACATGGACGGCTGATGGGTCTGTTACCAGTGGCAAGCTCGCTGTACAATGTGTCTTTGGGGATCCTGCCATCTTCCATGCGGCTCACATGGCCAAGCCATCTCAAGCGCCGCTGACTCAGTAGTGTGTATAAGCTGGGGATGTTGGCCGCCTCGAGGACTTCTGTGTTGGAAATACGGTCCTGCCACCTGATGCCAAGTATTCTCCGGAGGCAGCGAAGATGGAATGAATTGAGACGTCGCTCTTGGCTGACATACATTGTCCAGGCCTCGCTGCCATAGAGCAAGATACTGAGGACACAGGCTTGATACACTCGGACTTTTGTGTTCCGTGTCAGTGCGCCATTTTCCCACACTCTCTTGGCCAGTCTGGACATAGCAGCAGACGCCTTTTCCATGCACTTGTTGATTTCTGCATCTAGAGACAGGTTACTGGTGATAGTTGAGCCTAGGTAGGTGAACTCCTGAACCACTTCCAGAGCGTGGTCGCCAATATTGATGGATGGAGCATTTCTGACGTCCTGCCCCATGATGTTCGTTTTCTTGAGGCTGATGGTTAGGCCAAATTCATTGCAGGCAGCCGCAAACCTGTCAATGAGACTCTGCAGGCACTCTTCAGTGTGAGATGTTAAAGCAGCATCGTCAGCAAAGAGGAGTTCCCTGATGAGGACTTTCCGTACTTTGGACTTCGCTCTTAGACGGGCAAGGTTGAACAACCTGCCCCCTGATCTTGTGTGGAGGAAAATTCCTTCTTCCGAGGACTTGAACGCATGTGAAAGCAGTAGGGAGAAGAAAATCCCAAAAAGTGTGGGTGCGAGAACACAGCCCTGTTTCACGCCAATCAGGATAGGAAAGGGCTCTGATGAGGAGCCGCCATGTTGAATTGTGCATTTCATATTGTCATGGAATGAGGTGATGATACTTAGTAGCTTTGGTGAGCATCCAATCTTTTCTAGTAGTCTGAAGAGATCACGTCTGCTGACGAGGTCAAAGGCTTTGGTGAGATCAACGAAAGCAATGTCGAGAGGCATCTGTTGTTCGCGGCATTTCTCCTGTATCTGACGAAGGGAGAACAGCATGTCAACGGTCGATCTCTCTGCACGAAAGCCACACTGTGCCTCAGGGTAGACGCGCTCGGCCAGCTTCTGGAGCCTGTTTAGAGCGACTCGAGCAAAGACTTTCCCCACTCTGCTGAGCAGGGAGATTCCACGGTAGTTGTTGCAGTCACCTCGGTCACCTTTGTTTTTATAGAGGGTGATGATATTGTAGCTGAAAAATAGGAGGAGGCCAGGGATAGATCCTTGAGGGACATCAGAGGTATCGGTGCAGGAGTAGGAAGAGAAGTCATTGCAATTGATAGTCTGGCTACAACTAAATAGATAATGATGAAACCAGGCAAAAGCAGTCCCACCCAGCTGGACAACAGTGGAGAGGCGTTGGAAGAGGATGGTGTGGTCAGCCATGTCAAAGGCTGCAGTCAGGTGGAGAAGGATAAGGAGGGATAATTTACCTTTGCCACAGTCACAGTAGTTGTCATTTGTGACTATGATAAGAACAGTTTTGGTACTGTGGCAGGGGCTGAAACCTGATTGTTGGGATTCAAACATGGAGTTCCATAAAAGATGGGCATGGATTTGGGAGGTGACAACATATTCAAGAATGAGAACAGAAAGTGCCGGAAATACTCAGCAGGTCTGGCAGCAGCTGTGTAGAGAGAAACAGAGTTAACGTTTCAAGTCTGTGACCCTTCATCAGAACTGGCAACAGTTAGAAATGTAACAGTCTTTGAGCAAGTGAAAGGGGGGAAGAAGAAAGGGGTGAGGTCTCGGGGGTGATGGAGGAGTGGACCAAAATGTCGTGGAGCGAACGGTCCTTTCGGAAATGACGACAGGGAGGAGAGGGGAAGATGTGTTTGGTGGTGGCATCACGCTGGAGGTGGCGGAAATGGTGGAAGATATTCCTTTGAATGTGGAGACTGGGGTGGAAAGTGAGGACAAGGGCCCTTCCCACACAATTGCAGGGGGTGTAATACCTGCCCTTTTACCTCCTCTCTCATCATCCAAGGCACCAAACACTCCTTCCATGTGAAGCAGCGATTTATTTGTACTTCTTTCAATTTAGTATACTGTATTCGCTGCTCACACTGTGGTCCCCTCTACACTGGGGAGACCAAACTCAGATTGGGTGACCGCTTTGCAGAACACCTCTCTTGGTCCGCAAGCATGATCCCGAGCTTCCGTTTGCTTGCCATTTTAATTCACTATCTTATTCTCATGCCATTTCTCGCCTAGGCCTGCTGCAGTGTTCCAGTGAACATCAACGCAAGCTAGAGGAACAGCACTTCCTTTTCCGATTAGGCACTCTTCAGCCTTCTGGACTCAATATTGAATTCAACAATTTCAGACCAGGAGCCCCATTATTATTTATTTTGTAACCATGTTCTTGTCTTAAACTTGTTTTTCATGTTTTTACTTTCGTATAAAGCAGTTTGTTATTTTGCCATTATCACTCTCTCTGGACTCATGCTTTGTCTTTCACTTCAACTATTTAGCACTCCATTTGCATTCTGCTTCATGACATCAGTCATTTAATCTCTCCCTCCTCCATCCTATCACAGACCTTCCCTCTTGTTCTTCTTCTCCCCTCCCCTCTTTCACTTGCTCAAAGACTGCTACATTTCTAACTTTTGTCAGTTCTGATGAAGGGTCAGAGACCTGAAACATTAACTCTGTTTCTCTCTGCACAGATGCTGCCAGACCTGCTGAGTATTTCCAGCACTTTCTGTTCTCATTTCAGAGTTCCAGCATATGCAGCATTTTGCTCTTAAAATATTCAAGAACTTTGAAGAAAGGGAGGTTGCAGATGGGATGGTAGTTTGCAAGGAGTTGGGGGTCAATGGATGGTTTTCTGAGGAGAGGAGTGATGACAACAGATCTAAAGGAGAGAAGGACAACACCTGAAGAGAATGAACTGTTAACAACATTGGCTAACATGGGGACCAGGAGGGGAAGTGGGGTGGTCAGCAGTTTAGTGGAAATAGGGTTGAGGGAGCAGGAGGTGGGTGTTATGGACAAGATGAGCTTGGATAAAGGTGGAAGTTCAAGGCTAGGGAGTGGGGGGTGGGGGGGGAAGCTGTAGCGGAAGTCTGGACCAGTGAGCTAGTAGAAGGGAGGGACATGGCAGAAGTAGCTGATCGGATTGTCTCGATCTTAATGGCAAAGAAGTCCATGAGCTTCGCATGCTTATTGTTAGAGGTGAGGGTGAAGGAGACAGGGGAGAGAGGTTTAAAATGATGGTATGTAGTTGAAAAAAGCTGGGGTTATCTTTGCATTGCAGAATGATCTTGAAATAGTTAGCAGTTTTAGCATATGAGAGCGGACCCGATGGTGTTTTATGTGATCCAGCCAGATCTGGCAGTGGATGGCTAAACCAGTTGTCCACCATATCCTTTCAAATCAGCGACCCTTGGACTTAAGGGACCAGAGCTGAGGGCCATATCAGGGGAAAGGTCAGGGTGAGAAAGAGTGATGGTTTTACTGGGAACTAGGGCATCAAGGTGGAGGTAAGGGTGCAGTTCAGAAAAATCAGTAGCTGAGAAATGTTGTAGCAAACGGAGGGCCAAAGGCTAGATATTAATGGAACAAAACGTCTGGGGAGCAATGACTAATCGAATTCAATAGGGATCGCTTCAAACTTAATGCATCCTAAATAATATGCAGGAGTGTATGTTTTTTAATATTATAACTTTCTGATAGCAAGCTAAATGGACAAGTGACTTGTATAAGGGAAATGTACAGTATTTAAAAGGTGGAGGCAGACTAATAAAGTTGACAGATTTTAATCTGGATGCATATAAGACAATGCATATTGGTACAAGAAACATGGAACATTCCATAGAACAACCTGGCCTCAATAAAATCAGCCTGAATAGAAGGTTAAGGGCTCCAAATGTTTCACATCGGAAGTCCCAGATGTCTGACAGCGAACTGATGTCGGATGGGATGACACAATCCAATTTGCGGAGACATTACTACAAGCTCGGTAAGTCGATGTCCCCTCCAGTGGTACGCCATATTACCTAGTTCCTGTATAGCACCCTGATTCTCAGCCAATATGAACTTAATGTTATCAGCTCCAAGTCTGAAATACTTTCAAAGACATCCGAGCTACTTTCTACTGTCATCCAAAAAGGGCAGGAAGCCTGAACATCATCCAGGCACATGGGCGGCACAGTGGCGCAGTGGTTAGCACCGCAGCCTCACAGCCCCAGGAACCCGGGTTCGATTCTGGGTACTGCCTGTGCGGAGTTTGCAAGTTCTCCCTGTGTCTGTGTGGGTTTTCGCCGGGTGCTCCGGTTTCCTCCCACATCCAAAGACTTGCAGGTGATAGGTAAATTGGCCGTTGTAAATTACCCCTAGTGTAGGGAGGTGATAGGGAATATGGGATTAGTGTAGGGTTAGTATAAATGGGTGGTTGTTGGTTGGAACAGACTCGGTGGGCCGAACGACCTGTTTCAGTGCTGTATCTCTAAATAAAATTTAAAAAATAAAATAAAAAATGCATGATCCAAATCTGAGTGAATAGTTGGAAAGCAAATTAATTCTACTGGTAACACTCTACTAGCTTCTTCTTTACTGAAGCCAGCTCCATCCATAAGACCTCATGCTTCAAAACCACCAAGTCCTATAGAAGCATTATCCCCTCAGAACAGTTCCAGTCTCCAGTAATATGCAAGATCTGCACCTGCAACTCAATTCTAAATAATTTCATCTTTGGTTCTAACAACATGTTGTGCCCATTATGAAAACTATGCCATTATCCGACTCAGATAACTTTGTGCAGCCTGCAACAACTGCAAACACAAAAACAGAAAGGTCCTGGGTGTGACATCCAAGTCTAACACGTGAGGCACTTCTCATGAAATGGGCACAAGTAGCACGGAATCATCAAAGTGGAAACTGATACTGAAATTGTCAGATCCAAATTGATAAATATTACTGTTAGAACAGAAACATGTTCATAATAGTGGGAGAATTCATTGATGAAGATGATAATGAGGAGAAGCTGGAAGAAGAATGAGGAAAATAAATGTGAGGAGAAAAAAGATACAGAAGTCAACAAAAGAAAAACAGTAACAAATTGAGCACTGCAGCATGAAATTCTGAGAATTCTTAGAAAAAGTAATATTTATGAACAGCATGGTCCAGAACATGCCAACACTTGCCATGACTTGTAACAGAATGTAGAACTCAGCAATCACCAATATCAGTCAAACTTGGGGTTTTTTAATGTCATTTTCAGATCTTATTGTGAAACATTTTGTTACAAACACTGATTTCATTGAAAATGTGGGATTCTGAGAAATGTTCAAAATAATTGTAGTCACAAACTCATGTGGAGCATAAACACTGACATGGACCTGTTGGACTGAATGGCCTGTCTCTGTGCTGCAAATAACTGCTCTTTCAATGCGTTAAATAACAATATTCTCTATCCCAAAGGCCTATGAATGTTCAGTCACTGAGCATATTCAAGACTAAGAGTGATACATTTTTGGACACTAAGGGAATCAAAGGATATGGAGATAGGGCAGGAAAGTGGTGTTGAGGTACAGCAGGCGCAAAGAGTCGCATGGCTTACTCCTGTTCCTATTTTTTATGTTCCTATATACATAGAGGGTAAATGGATAATTCACTCACAAAAGTAGAACAGGAAATAATCTGGCTATGATGATGAACCACAGACTCAAAATATTCAATGAATGTTAATAGTCAATGAATGTTAAGTTATCAATGAAGCTAATCAAGTGCAAGACTGCATCCCAAAAATGTTTAATTTAACCTGTTGTTTTAATGCTGTAGAACTCATTGGTTAAGATTATGGTAAGAATATTGTATTGTGACCAGGTGAGAGGGGTCTAGGGGTTCCCTCTCAGCCTTTGCCTGGTTTAACCGTAACAGGGTTTAATTTTAAAACACTGTTTTTAGCTTCCCCTTAGAGAATCCTTGTTCACTGCTCCAATTGTAAGGCAAAGAAATCAAACAGGTTTCCACAGATTTAAACAAAAAAGGTAGAAGTTTATTAATCTTAAACTCTAATCCAGTTAACAACTACGATTGTGTGACATGACCATGCATACGCGATAAACACACACGCAGGTAGAGACAGAAAAGTAGAAAAGAATAAAGAGGAAAAGTTTGAGGCAATAGATGGATTTCTATTTTACTGTCCTTTGAGTTTGCTGCAAAGTCTTTGGGTTGTCAGTCAGGCTCGTAATTCATGGGGGCCCAGTGCATGCTTCAACTTGTTTCGAGGTTGGAGTCTTTTGTCTCTTGAGGTTTACGTGTCTTCTGTGGGTCCAGTGGCCTGGGGAGAAAGCGAGAGAGAGAGAGACAGCTAGGCGAGAGACTTGCTTGTTTCAGCTTCACTTCAGTTGCACACTGCCTTCTGACTCTTTCTCTGAAGCACAATTTTTTAAAAAACAGGTTGCCCAACAGGTTAGTCATGTGACTAGCTGGTTTGACCACTTGTTTGTGGATTCTGCCATCTTAGCAGTCATCCTGGAATGTGAGCTTCCTCACCTTCAATGTCTGGTGATCACAGTCCATTTTGGGTTAAATGGACCAGAGAATAGTCTTTTGTCTCTCCAAGCACTGTCTGATAGTATGCAAATATTTTTCCAGCCAAGTGTCTGGCGATTTTTTTTAATAAGTCCTTTCTTCACTCCAGCAACAGCTTAAAATCAATTTTCATATGACAAAATATGCCTCATTCTTGGCAGGTGGGGTCTGCATGACAATTGTATTTAACATTGGGCATCCTATTTTCAAAAGAACATTAAAAAACATAAGAAATAGAAGCAAGGGTGGGCTATTTGGCCCCTTGAGCCTGCTCCACTCTTCAGTAAGATAATAGCTGACCTTCTACCTCAACTCCACCTTTCTGCACTATCCCCATATCCCTTGATTCCCTTAGCATCCAAAAATTAATGATCACTGTTTTAAATATACTCAATGACTAAGCATCCGTAGCTCGCTGGAGCACAGAATTCCAAAGATTCACATCCCTTCGAATGAAGAAATTTCTCCTAATCTCAGTCCAAAATATCTGACTCCTTATTCTTAGACTGTGATCCGTAGTGCTGGACTCCCCAGCCAGGGGAAATATCCTCCCAGCATCTACCCCGTCAAACTCCTTAAGAATTCTATATATTTCAATGAGATCACCTCTCATTCTTCTAAACTCTGTGGAATATACGCCTAGTCTACTCAATCACTCCTCACAGGACAATTCCCTTATCCCAGGAATCCTTCTAGTGACCCTTCGTTGCACTCCCACTAAGGCAAAAATATCCTTCCTTAGGTAGAGACCAAAGCTGTATGCAGTACTCCAGGTCTGCTCTCACCTAAGTCCTATACTTCTTTACTGTTAAGCTCCAATCCCTTTGTAATAAAGGCTAACATACCATTTGCTTTTCTAATTGTTTGCTGTGCCTATTTGTTAACTTTTTGTGATTTGTGTACAAGGACACCCAGATCCCTCTGAAGACCAGCACTTCTCAGTTTCTCACAATTTAAAAAGTATTCTCTTTGTCTATTTGTCCTAACAATGTGGATAACTTCACATTTCTCCACAATATATTCCATCTGTTAGGTTCTTGCCCAATCACTTAACCTGTCTATATCCCTCTGCAGTCACTTTGCATCCTCCTCACAGTTTACTTTCCACCTAACTTTGTACCGTCAGCAAAAATGGACAAATTACAATGTGTCTCGCCATCTAAGTCATTGATATTGTTATGAAAGTGACTGTTCTGTTAAAAATAATTTTTAAAAAAGGAATTTTTAGTTAAGCGAAATAAATGTTTTAATCAAGAGGACAATGAGGGCTGGATTGGCAACAGTTGTTACTGTTTGTCACCTGGTTCGGGCTAGGCTTAGGTCAGAAGCCATGGCAGCAGGGGCAGAAAATTGACAACTCTCCTTTGATTGGACACGCTTAGTAGCAGGCACAGAACATCTGGGTGGGCAAAAACTGCCAAGCTGTTCGGCTGTTAGTCAGTGTGAGTGTCAAGCCTGGAAAAGGAGTCAAGAAAGAACAGAAGACCACAACCCAGTTACATTTTACAATATCTCTGAAGGATCCCGTGAAGTCCACTGTGAATTCATCTTGTTTCCTGTATTTCAAGAAGGCCTGCTAAATTACCATCAACACCGCCTGAAGAGAACTATTTATAAGATTTATAAGGTTCTAAAGATCCTAAAGATTCGTGCGTTCAGTAGGTTGGACTATATGCCAATTTGGAACAACATATCTCATCTGCTGTTTACTTCAAAAAATGAGCAAGTAATCTACTCAAGCTCTTTTTGTTTGTAACAGAGCTCTGATCTAAAAAATGCTTTTTTACTTTTTCCAGTTAACCGATTTATTTATAAATATATATATATATGTGTGTGAGCGCGAGTGTGAAGGGACTAAAGGTAAAAAGGGACTTTAGCAGTTGGTTAAGGTAGAAAAGAAGACTTTTTGAAATTTAATGTTGGATATTTAAAACTTTGATCTATGTGCTATTGTTTGACTTCATGACTAGTTAAGACTTGTTTTATAATAATCTGTTAATTTTGTTGTTCTGTAAAGAAACCTGGTTAGTGAGTTCTATTCTGGGGGGAAAACAGTGTATCCAACTGACTATTTCAACAAGTGGAAAATTTAAAGAATATGTTGTGACCTGTGATGAAGCGGGACTGAATTAGCAGTGCACTCCTGCCGCCTTGGTCATAACAATATGGATTGTAAATATCTGAGGTCCAGGCACTGATTCTTGTGGTACCTGACAAGTTACAAGTCTTCTGCAAAATGACGTTTATTTCTACACTCTGTTTTCTTTTCGTCCTCCAATCCTCAATTCATGTTAATATATTACCCCCAATTCCACGAGGACTAATTTTGTGTAATAACCTCTTGTGAGGCATCTTAAGAATGCTTTTCGAAAATGCAAAAACGCTACAGCCAGGTCCCCCCTTATCTACCCGCTACTTACAACTTCAAAAAACACTAGCAGATTTGTCAAATACAATTCTCCATTCATAACTCCATGTTGATTCTGGCCAATCATTTTATAATTTTCTAAGTGCCCTGTCACCACATCTCTAATAATAGATTCTAGCATTTTCTGTACTACTGATGTCAGGTTAACTGCTCTGTAGTTCCTTGCTTTTTCTGTCTCTCCTTTTTTCAATAGTGAGTTTATGTTTTCTACCTTCCAATACACGGGAACTGTGCTAGAAACTAGGGTATTTTGGAAGATAAAAACAAAAGCATCCACTTTTTATGTAGCCACCTCTTTTAAAACCCTAGGATGTTGGCTATAAGATCCAGGGGATTTGTCCTCTTTTAAGCCCCATTAATCTCTCTGCTTTTTTTTTTAACTAATACTAATTTTAAGTTCTTTACTCTCACTAGACCCTTGGTTCCCCACTATTTCCAGAATGTTTTCTGTGTCTTTAACCATGAAGACAGATATAAATCATTTGTTTAATGTCTCTGGCATTTCCTTATTCTTCATTATAAGTTCTTCTATTTCTGCCTATAAGGAACTCAAGTTTACTTTCAATAATATCTTCCTTTTTATAATTTAGAAACTTTTACAATATGTTTTTTATGTCTCTTACTACTCTTATATTCTGTTTTCCCTTTCTTTATCAATTTCTTGGCCATCCTTTGCTGAAGTCTAAAATTCTCCCAATGCGCAGACTTACTACTCTTTTTGGCAACATCACAGGCCTCTTCCTTTGGTCTAATACCATCTTTAACTTCTCTAGTTAGCCATGATTGGACCACTTTTTCCATGGAATTTTTATTCCTTATGGGAATGCATACTCATTGCAAATTATGAATTCATTCTTTAAATGTCTGCCATTGCCTTTCTACTGTCATATCTTTTATTCTAGTTTCCCAGTCCAACTTAGCCAATTCAACCCTGATAGTTTGCTGTGTTAACAAGACCCTAGTTTTGTACTTAATAAAATCACTCCCAAACTCAATGTAAAATTCTATCATATTATAATCAATCTTCCCCAGAGGTTCCTTTATTACAAAGTTATTAATTAACTCTGTCGCATTGCACAATACTTGATCTAAAATAACTCAGTATCAGAATACATGTTTTAGATATATGAATTCCAGACTCAATTCCTGGCTTCCCACAGAATTTTTAATTCGACGCTTCATGTTCTTTTACTTTGCACAATTTTCTCAACAATTCAACAAAGCAGTTAATAAAGTGTGTGTTTTATAAATTTGTTTACTAGCATGTGGTCGTCGCTGGTAAGGCCAGCATTTGCTGCCCATCCCGAATTGCCCTTGAGAAGGTAGTAGTGAGCTACCTTTTCGAACCGCTGCAGTCCATCTGGTGGGGTACACCCACACTGCTGCTAGGGAGGGAGTTCCAGGATTTTGATCCAGTGACAGTGAAGGAATGATATATTTCCAAGTCAGGATGGTGTGTAGCTTGCAGGGGAACTTGCATATGGTGGTGTTCCCACGTGTCTGCTGCCCTTGTCTTTCTAAGTGGAAGAGGTCACAGGTTTGGAAGGTGCTGTCGCAGGAGATGTCGTGAGTTGCTG
Source organism: Heterodontus francisci (assembly GCF_036365525.1). Lineage (NCBI taxonomy): Eukaryota > Metazoa > Chordata > Chondrichthyes > Heterodontiformes > Heterodontidae > Heterodontus > Heterodontus francisci. The sequence goes on along the minus strand of NC_090380.1, from coordinate 77,063,503 downwards.
CAGTGCATCTTGTATATGGTACACACTGCTACCACTGTGCATCGGTGGTAGAGGGAGTATATGTTTAAGGTGGTGGACGTGGTACTGATCAAAAGGGCTGCTTGGTCCTGAATAACATCGAGTTTCCTAAGTGTTGTTGGAGCCACACACATCCAGGCTAATGGAGAGTACTCCATCACACTCCTGACTTGTGCCTTGTAGATGGTGGGCAGGCTTTGGGAAGTGGGTTACTTTCCATAGAATTCCCAGCCTCTGAGTTGCCCTGGTAGCCACAGTATTTATGTGGCTGGCCCAGTTCAGTTTCTAGTAAATGGTAATCCCCAGGATGTTGATAGTGGGGGATTCAGCAATGGTAATGCCATTGAATGTCAAGGAAAGATGGTTAGATTCTCTCTTGTTGGAGATGGTCATTGCCTGGCACTTGTGTGTAATGAATGTTACTTGCCAATTATTAGGAATTATTAGTCTGAATGTTGTCCAGGTCTTGCTGCATATGGACACGGACTGCTTCAGTATCTGAGGAGTCGAGAATGGTACTGAACATCATACAATCATCAGCAAACATCCCCATTTCTGACCTTATGATGGAGGGAAAGTCAATGATGACACAGCTGAAGATGGTTGGGTCCAGGACACTACCCGGAGGAACACCTGCAGTAATGTCTTGGGGCTGAGATGATTGGCCTCCAACAACCACAACTATCTTCCTTTGTGCTAGGTATGACTGCAACCAGTGGAGGTTCCTTCCCAACCCCCCCCCGATTCCCCTTGACTTTAATTTGGCTAGGGCTCCTTGATGCCAGACTAGGTCAAAGGCTGCCTTGATATCAAGGGCAATCACTCTCTCCTCACCTCTTGTGTTCAGCTCTTTTGTCCATGCTTGGACCAAGAGGTCCAATGAGGTCAGGAGTCGAGTGACCTTGGTAGAATCCAAACCGAGCATCAATGAGCAGGTTGTTGTTTAAGTGACGCTTGATAGCATTGTCAATGACACCTTCCATCACTTTGCTGATGATCAAGAGTAGATGATGGGCAGTAATTGGCTGCATTGGATTTGTTCTGCTGTTTGTGAACAGGATTCAATGGGAATCAGGGGAAAACTCTCCGCTGGTTGGAGTCATACCTCGCGCAAAGGAGGTTGGTTGTGGCGATTGGAGGTCAAACATCTCAGCTCCAGGAAATCACCGCAGGAGTTCCTCAGGGTAGTATCCTAGGCCCAACCATCTTCAGCTGCTTCATCAATGACCTTCCTTCAATCACAAGGTCAGAAGTGGGGATGTTTGCTGACGATTGTACAATGTTCAGCACCATTCGTGACTCCTCAGATACTGAAGTTGTCCATGTAGAAATGCAGCAAGACCTGGACAATATCCAGGCTTGGGCTGATAAGTGGCAAGAAACATTTCTGCCACACAAGTGCCAGGCAATGACCATCTCCAACAAGAGAGAATCTAACCATCTCCCCTTGACATTCAATGGCATGACGATCGCTGAATCCCCCACTATCAACACCCTGGGGGTTACCATTGACCAGAAACTGAACTGGAGTAGCCGTATAAATACCGTGGCTACAAGAGCAGGTCAAAGGCTAGAAATCCTGTGGCGAGTAACTCACCTTTTTTTAAATTCATTCATGGGAAGTGGGCATCGCTGGCTAGGCCAGCATTTATTGCCCATCCCTAATTGCCCTTGAGAAGGTGGTGATGAGCTGCCTTCTTGCACCACAGCAGTCCATGTGAGGTAGGTACACCCACAGTGCTGTTCGGAAGGGAGTTCCAGGATTTTGACCCAGCGACAGTGAAGGAACGGCGATATAGTTCCAAGTCAGGATGGAGTGTGACTTGGAGGGGAAGTTGCAGGTGGTGGTATTCCCATGTATTTGCTGCTCTTGTCCTTCTGGTTGTTAGGAAGGTGCTGTCTAAGGACCCTTGGTGCGTTGCTGCAGTGCATCTTGTAGATGGTATACACTGCTGCCACTGTGAATTGGTGGTGGAGGGAGTGAATGTTTGTAGATGGGGTGCCAATCAAGCAGTCTGCTTTGTCCTGGATGGTGTCGAGCTTCTTGAGAGTTGTTGGAGCTGCACCCATCCATGCAAGTGGAGAGTATTCCATCACACTCCTGACTTGTGCATTGTGGATAGAGGAAAGGCTTTATGGAGACAGGAGGTGAGTTACTCGCCACAGAATTTCGAGCCTTTGACCTGCTCTTGTAGCCACGGTATTTATACGGCTACTCCAGTTCTGTTTCTGGTCAATGGTAACCCCCAGGATGTTGATAGTGGGGGATTCAGCGATGGTAATGCCATTGAATGTCAAGGGGAGATGGTTAGATTCTCTCTTGTTGGAGATGGTCATTGCGTGGCACTTGTGTGGCAGAAATGTTACTTGCCACTTATCAGTCCAGGTCTTGCTGCATTTCGACATGGACTGCTTCAGTATCTGAGGATTCGCGAATGGTGCTGAACATTGTGCAATCATCAGCAAACATCCCCACTTCTGACCTTGTGATTGAAGGAAGGTCATTGATGAAGCAGCTGAAGACAGTTGGGCCTAGGACACTACCCTGAGGAACTCCTAGAGTGATGTCCTGGAGCTGACATGATTGACCTCCAACAACCAGAACCATCTTCCTTTGCGCAAGGTATGACCCCAACCAGCGGAAAGTTTTCCCCCTGATTCCCATTGACTTCAATTTTGCAAGCGCTCCTTGATGCCATACTCTTGACTCCCCAAAGCCTGTCTACCATCTACGAGGAACAAGTCAGGAGTGTGATGGAATACTCTCCACTTGCCAGGATGGGTGCAGCTCCAACAACACTCAAGCAGCTGGACACCATCCAGAACAAAGCAACCGGCTTGACTGGCACCCCATCCATAAACATTCAGTCCCTCCACCAGTGACGCACAGTGGCAGCAGTGTGTACCATCTACAAGATGCACTGCAGCAACGCATCAAGGCTCCTTAGACAGCAGCTTCCAAACCCGTGACCTCTACTACCTAGAAGGATAAGGGCAGCAAATGCATGGGAACACTACCACCTGCACTGTTGTGCTAAACTCCTCCATCACTGAGGATGGGATATTTGTGGAACTTGCTCCTCCGGATAGTTATTTAATTGCCCTTTGCTTTATAAATAAAAGGCATTGAGTAAAAAGGACAGAAGCTATGCTTAACCTATATAAAATACTAGATTGGCACCAGTTGGAGTATTGTGTCCAATTCTAGGCACCACATTTTAGGAAGGATGTGAAGGCTTTGGGGAGGGTACAGAAGGGATTTACTTGAATGACTCCAGGGATTAAGGATAGACTGAAGAAGCTGGGTTCATTCTCCTTATAGTGGAAAAGACTAAAAGAAGATTTGATAGAAGTGTTTAAAAACATGCTTTATTAAATTGTCCTGCTATCTTCAAAGATTTTTGCATGAACACCCCCAGGTCTCTATGTTCTTGCACCTACTTTAATATTGTACTATTTAGCTTGCTTCTCCTCATTCTTCCAACCAAAATGTATCACCTCATACTTTTCTGCATTGAATTTCATCTGCCACATGTCAACCCATTCCACCCAACCAGCTTATGACCTCTTGAAGTTATGATAGAGTGCATAAAGAGAAACTGTTTCCAATTACTGAAGGGTTAATAACAAGAGGGCACAGATTTAGGGTGATTGGCAAAAGAACCTGAGGTGCTGAGGCAAACCTAATTACACAAGAGTGGCTAGGATTTGAAATGCACTGTCTGATAAGTAGTGGATACAGGTTCAACAGTAGCCTTCAAAGGAGAATAGAATAAATACTTGAAGGAGAAAAAATTTGCAGGGATATGGGGAAAGAACCGGGGAGTGGGACTAACTGGATTACTCTGCAAAAGAGCTGGCACAGTCTCAATGAGTTGAATGGCCACTTTTTAAATTTCTTCATGGGATGTGGGTATCACTGGCAAGGCCAGCATTTATAGCTCATCTCTAAAGACCTTCAAGTAAGCTACCTTCTTGAATTGCTGTAGTCCACTTTGTGTAGGTACACCCACAGTGCCGTTAGTGACAGAGTTCCAGGATTTTGAACCAGTGACAATGAAGGAACGGCAATAAAGTTCCAAGTCAGGATAGGGTGTAATTTGAAGGGGAACTTGCAGATGGTGATGTTCCTATGCATCTGCCGCCCTTATTCTTCTACGTGTTAGAGATCGCGGGCTTAAAAGGTGCTGTCGGAGGAGTCTTCAAAAGTTGCTTCTTATAGATGGCACATAGTGCTGCCACAATGCGCCAGTGATGGAGGGAGTGAATGTTTAAGGTGGTGGATGGGGTGCCTATCAAATGGGCTGCTTTGTCCTTGATTGTGTCAGATTTCTTAAGTGTTGTTGGAGCTGCACTCATCTAAGCAAGTGGGGAGTGTTCCATCACACCCCTGACTTGTGCCTGGTCGATAATGTTCAGGGCTTGAGAAGTCAGGAGGTGAGTTGCTTTCTACAGAATCCCAGCCTCTGACCTGCTCTTCTATCCACAGTATTTATGTGGCTGGTCTAGTTAAGATTCTGGTCAAATGTGACCCCAGAATGTTGATGATGGGGTATTCAGTGATGGTAATCTTGTTGAATGTCAAGGGGAGGTGATGATATTCTCTCTTGTTGGAGATGATCATTGCCTGGCACTTATGTGATGCTAATGTTACTTGGCACTTACCAGCCCAAGCCTGAATGTTCTTCACGTCTTGCTGCATGCAGGCATGGACTGCTTCATTATCTGGGGAGTTGCAAATGGCACTGAACACTGTACAATCATCAGCAAACATCCCCACTTCTGACCTTATGATAGAGGGAAGATTATTGATGAAGCAGCTGAAGATGGTTGGGCCTGGGACACTGCCCTGAGGAACTCAAGCAGCGATGTCCTGGGGCTGCAACGATTGGCCTCCAACAACCATCTTTGTGCTAGGTTTGACTCCAGCCAATGGCAAGTTTCTCCTGATTCCCCTTGACTTCAATTTTACCAGGGCTCCTTGATGCCACATTCGGTCAAATGCTGATGCTGCCTTGATGTCAAGGGCAGTCACTCTCACCTCACCTCTGGAATTCAGCTCTTTTGACCAAGTTTGGACCAAAGCTTAAATGAGGTCTGGGGCCGAGTGGTCCTGGCAGAACCCAAACAGAGCATCAGTGAGCAGGTTATTGGTGAGTAAGTGCCACTTGATAGTACAGACGACGACACCTTCCATTCCTTTGCTGATGATTGAGAGTAGGCTGATGGGGCAGTGATTGGTCAGATTGGATTGGTTCTGCTTTTTGTGGACAGGACATAGCTAGGCAATTTTCCACTTTGTCGGGTAGATGCTAGTATTGTAGTGCTGTATTATTCTATGATTCTATCACTGGGATAGAGCTATGCAAGCATTTAATCCCAGAGGTACAGGTGTTTCTCTGCCACAATGGATGTTGGGTAAAGAAAATTCTATTACAAAAAATATTTACTTTCCACCAATTGCTGCCTCGTACTTACTTGCATGTGCAGTGTTTTCAACTGCAAATGGACTTGGTGATTTGAAGGCTTTCTGTAGTTCAGAATGTATGTGCCCGTGGTTTCAAAGGGAAGCTTGCTGCTATCATAATACAAGTTATCTCGAACTGTAAGCAAGTGTCCATTTTTTACAATTATCTATTTTTGGATGTGCCCATTTGTGCAAGTTTTATTGTATTTTATTTGGCTTTACACTATCTGCTCCAAAAGATTTTTTAAAATCCAAACATTCGGCGGATCTCTTCCCCAATTTACGTAGCAATTCTATTCAGTAACTTGTGATCATGAATCAGAGAGAAAAAGCTATACCTGAGAAATGATAAGTGGATTATTTAAGTCGGACCCTGACCACAAAACTAGGGGCTGAATTTTACTAGCCTCTCGCTGCCATCAGTCGTAACGGGGGGGGCCCGTAAAATTCTGCCTGGAGAGGCCCGCCTCAACGCCTGACGTTGAGAAGGGCCTGCCGCATATTACCAGCGGTGGGGGGATCACGGTGCAGCCCCCACCCCGCCGCTCAGTGGCGGCACCCCAATTACCATATGTAAAACGCTACTTATCTCTCCTGATTATGCATCCCGCCACCTCTCGCTCCACGCTTCCACATTTTAGGTTGACCGGGCAGTTGTCAAGTGCCATCCCGTTCACGAAAATAAAAGCCGACGGGACTTCAGAAGCAGGAGTACTGGACAGTGAAGGTAAGTCCACATATACAGGGGTTTGAAGTCTGCATACTGGAAGGAAGGAGGGAGGGGGGGGCATTACAAGGGTCTGAACTCTGCATACTTGAAGGCAGCAGGGAGGGGAGATGGGATTACAGGGGTCTGAACTCTGCACACTGGAAGGGAGGAGGGTGGGGATGGGATTACAAGGGTCATGTCTGCAGACATGTAGGGAGGCACTGCGATTCTGCCCTCCCGTAAAGATTGTCAGCTCTGTGCCATTGATTGCGTCGGTCAGTGAAGGAGCAATGGCACTCAAATTACCCTGTATGTGGGGAGAGTGTCAGAAACGGTAGACGTGTGACTGGTGCGCTAATTGATGCAGCTTGTACAATCTTTATGTGGTCATGTGGTGCCACGCTTAGTGGGAGCTAAGACGGGCAATGCCATGCCACATAGCTGCTGCATGAAAGCACCTGATGTACCACTCAACATCAATCTCTGTCCTGACAGGAACTTTCGAAGAAGTGAAGGAACTGAGTTGAATTGCAACTTGAAGATGGGGATGGTTCACCCTATATTCATTGATGTGCTTCTTGTGAGGATCCATATGCGCCGAAAGCAAAACCAACAGGCAGTTGCAGCCCACATAGAAGCCCCCAGTCGTGAGCAGCAGCACCCAAGGTGAGCTCACCACTACAGATTGCCACGCATCTACAGGTCCTGCATGACATACCTTCAGATGTTAGAACGCCAGTGTCAGAGGTGACTACGGATGTTGAGACAGGCAGTGACAGATCTCTGTGCCCTGCTGAATGATGATCTGCAGCTCAGGGGCTTTGGGGGACATCCTATGCCTGTGGCCCTCAAAGTGACAGTGGCTCTCAATTTTTACACCTCTGCATCATTTCAGGGGCCTACCGGAGACCTTTGTGGGGTCACACAGTCAGCAGTGCACCACTGCATCAAGGAGGTCACCGATGCCCTGTTCTGGAGGGCTGGTGACTATATCCGGTTCACGACGGATCCTGAAAGCCAGGCACAAAGGGCCACCAGTTTCGCCTGAATTGTGGGATTCCCATAGGTGCAAGAGGTCATAGATTGCACCCATGTGGCCATCAAGGCTCCCGCCCGGTGACCAGCTGAATAAATAAACCGTAAGGGCTTCCACTCAATCAACATGCAGCTCCTATGTGATCACCAGAAACAATTCATGCAAATCTGTGCCTGCTTTCCAGGCAGCTGCCAGGATGCCTTCATCCTGAGCCAGTCCTAGCTGCCGTTGCTGTTCACTGAAATGGCTCAGACGGAGGTGTGGTTTCTTGGAGACAAGGGCTACCCCTTGCATACATGGCTCCTGATACCAGTGAGACACCTCACCACTGCTGCAAAAGACAGATACAACGCCAGCCACGGAGCTACAAGAGCCACAACTGAGCAGGCAATTGGCATGCTGAAAATGCGATTCTGCTGCCTGGACAGATTGGGTGGTGCCCTGCAGTACCAGCCAGAAAGGGTAGCTCGCATCGTTGCTGTCTGCTGTGCTCTGCATAACTACACACTCAATAGGGTCAGGCCATGCAGGATGAAGAGAGACATGACCAGGACTCATCCTCAGACGATGAGGACGCTGAGGACTTACAGCAGGAAAGGCACTTGGGAGGATAGAGTGCATCCAGGCACCACATGCAGGGCGAGCAGCGAGCTAGGGATGCATGGCAGCGCCTCACTGATCAAAGGTTCTCCATGCCATAGGAACCACCGTGGGCTCACCTGTTGTGCAGCAGTCTGCATCTGCAACATCTTTGCATCCAGCATCACTGGCAGCAGCAGACTAAGCCACTGTCCATGTTACTGCATCCGTGGAGACGCACATGAGTGATACTGGCATGGCAATGATGTTATTCCATACATTGGCAGTTCTGAAAAGCCAACGATGTAATGGGATGAGCCACGATCATTCACACAGTAAAAAGCAATGCACATGTTAGTGAAGAAGATTTTGATTTCGGCCTTTCTAAATTGTTGTATAACCCTTGCAGACCCATTTGTGTCACGGTGCTTTTTGGAAATGCTTGCAGGTGTTCCTACACAGAGCCATTTCTGTGCTTGCAGCCTGACTGTAGGAAGGTTGCTGATAAGATTGCCCTTTGGTTGTGGATGACTGTGGTGGTCGTACCCTGTGCGCACGAGGCTTAGAGGGCTCCAGCTGGCTGGGGGAGTGATTGTTCGTCCTCTTCCGACATTGGACCCTTTGATGCCAGATGGCCCCACGGCTACTCACCTCCTCTGCCATCTCCAGCCAGGCTGCCTTGGTCAGCCGGGAAGGCCTCTTCTTACCATCGCTGGGGAAAAGAGCCTCCTGCCTTGCCTGCACAGCCTGGACGAGAGTGACCAGGGAGGCTTCGCTGAACTGTGGGGCCACCCTCGAGCACCCTTCTGCCCTCCTCGGTTTTTGATGTGGCCCTTCAAATACAAAGGTGACTCCACCGTGTAACTGCTCTAACTTCTGTCTGCAATGTTTGTCTTGCACACGTCTGAAAACCAATGCAGGACTAGTAAGGAAATCTGTGCTGTTGTCATGGTTTTTCATCTATTACACATCGACACATGTTCATGCACATTTTGCTTCTGCAACAGCTGATCATAATTATTGGTGTAATATTTCTAGTTGGCAATGCAGTTAGAATATAGACATATTTTCCTGGTCTTTTACAAACTTCACTTAATTACACATGTCTTTTCACTTAACAGTTGGCAGAAAAATGAATACAGATTCCAAATGCATATTAGTCTGTGGCTTTTCACAGTCAGATGATTAGACGCCCACAGTATGTGGATATTCTTCCATTATGGTTTTATTTCTGTTGTGCATTTGCCTTTTATGGTACATTTACATCTCGCGTCCTGGAATGTGCAAAATTAAGATTATTCACCCAGGTGCGGCACGCCTACAAGAAGGATGTTACACTTGAGTGAAAGAAGAGGATCGCAACTTCACAGGACATTGGGGCACAGCAGGGTAAGTTTGTGGCAGCAAAGCAGAAAGTGCTGGGGAAACTCAGCAGGTCAGGCAGCATCTGTGGAGAGAGAAGCAGAGTTAACTTTCAGGTCTGTGAACTTGTCACAGACCTGAAGGTAAACTCTGCTTCTCTCCCCACAGATGCTGCCTGACCTGCTGAGTTTCTCTAGCATTTTCTGCTTTGCTGCCAGATTAACAGCAGCCCCACTCCTCAACAGGGAGGTAAGTATTTCTTTGGCAGCTGTCAGAAAGCAGGCTCTGGGGTGCTTCAAATAGGGCGCCAGCACCTGCTACACAGCTGACCAAAGGTCACTGTGCCGGATATCCCACCTCGCCCCATGTAATATAGGGGGTGGTGGCATGTCGCAGTGATGCTAATCAGTTCCCGCGTGTAATATCGCTGGGGCTTCTGCGATGGGCGCTGAGTGCGGGTACGCTGCCGAATTCAAAGTGCGCCGTTGCGAAGTGCGACGCACTAATCAAATTCAGCCCTATTATATACGAGTACAAAATTAGGAAGCCTTAAACAAGACTACAGATCAGGAAAACTATTGTCTCTCCAAAGTGTTTTGGATATGTGGAAAAGATACCCAAAAAATGTATTTATGCTGATGTACTGGATAAATATTAAGCAACTTCCAACTTGATAAGGATTGACACAGATAATCAAATGCTCTAAAGCACACAAAGATTCATGCACAGCTGAGACTACAGATGAATCATCTGAGAAACACAACTAGTCAGATACAAGCCTTAGTTACAATTTTGAATTAATATTCCGGAACTTTCCTTAAATTTCCCATGGCTGTCAGAGAGAATTTCAAAGAATTAGCTTCTGAGAGGTCTACTTTTTTTTTTAAACAAATTCAGAACTCAAGGAGAAGGGATAAGGTCACAATTGAGGTCACCACCAAGGTTGAAAACAGTCAAAGAGATTAGGTAAATCAGGAAGTAATGATTAAGGATTATCCAACAGACAGTCCACAGGCCAGAATCCAGCCGCCGAAGGTTTCCATCCACCCCACCAATCTGCCTGTGGTTCAACTCTGATTGACGGCTCCCATGTAGGTCAGGCGGAAGGCGTAGGCGGGACCTGTGTCTGATGGGCAGGGGGACCCCTGTCTGTGATTGGTCACTCCCTGTGGCAAACCGGGGCTGCTCAGGCAGTATTAGAGCTGATTGGTGGAATGCGGCACAAGTACCCTGGGTTCGGCCACCCTTGTTGCTTCCACACAATTCCTCTATCCTGCACAGTAGGCATGGTTCCCACCTCAAACAATACAGGCATGGTAAGTATCCAGTTGTAGGAATGGCTGCTGCAGGAAACACTGAGCGGGGAATCGGGAAAACTGAGTGAGGACCACTGAGGGAGCAGTGAAGACAGAGCGGGGACCACTGAGCGGGGAGCAAGGAACCGAGAACACTGAGCAGGGAACCGGGAAGACTGAGTGTGGAACACTGAGTGGGGAACACTGAACGGCGAGTGGGGGAACATGGAGTAGGGAACAAAGAAGAGACGAGGGAGGGGGCGGTGGTAGGGAGAGAGAGTGAGCGGGCACAGGGGAGAGAGAGAGAGGGGACAAGGAGAGAGAGAGAGAGGACAGGGAGAGACAGAGAAGATACAGGGAGGGACAGAGAGAGGCCAGGGAGAGTGAGAGATGACAGGGAGAGTGAGAGAAGACAGGGAGAGTGAGAGAAGACAGGGGGAGAGGGAGGGGACAGAGAGAGAGAGGGGACAGGAAGAGAGAGAGAGAGAGAGAGGGGACAGGGAGAGAGAGCGAGGGGGCAGGAAGAAAGGGAGAGAGGGGACAGGCAGAGAGAGAGAGAGAAGAGAGAGAGAGAAGAGAGGGAGAGAGAGAGAGGGGACAGGAAGAGAGGGAGCGGGAGAGAGGGGGCAGGAAGAGAGGGAGAAGGCGAGAGGGGACAGGAAGAGAGGGAGAGAGAGAGAGAGAAGGGACAGGAAGAGAGGGAGAGGAAGAGAGGGGACAGGAAGAGGGGGAGAGAGAGAGAGGGGACAGGAAGAGAGGGAGAGAGAGAGAGCAGACAGGAAGAGAGGGGCAGAGGGGACAGGCAGGGAGAGAGGGAGGGGAGGGGGGACAGGGAGGGAGGGGAGGGGGGACAGGGAGGGTGGGAGGGGAGGGGAGGGGGGGACAGGAACAGGGAGGGGTGGGGGAGAGGGAGAGAGGAACAGGGAGGGGATGGGGGGAGAGGGAGAGAGGAACAGGGAGGGGATGGGGGGGGAGAGGGAGAGAGAGAGGGGGGACAGGAACAGTGACGGGACGGGGGGGGGAGGGGAGAGAGAGAGAGAGCGAGAGAGAGAGAGATAAAGGGACAGGAACAGGGAGACAGAGGGAGAGAGAGGGGACAGGGAGAGGGACAGACGGGGAGGGGGGAGAGAGAGAGAAGAGCGACAGGGAGAGGGACAGACTGGGGGGCACAGAGAAAGAGACACACACACACGGGGGGGGGGAGAGAGTCGTAGAGTCATTTACTTACAGCACAGAAGGAGGCCATTCGATCCATTGAGTCTATGTCGGTTCTGCATGGAGCTATGGAGTCAGTCCCACTCCCTGACTCGATCCCCATACCCCTGCAAGTCTATTTCTCTCAGGTGGCCATCAACTTCCTCAAAGTCATTGATCATCTCCACTTCCACCAGCCTTGTGGGCAGTGAGTTCTGGTCATTACCACCCGCTATGTAAAAAAGTCCGTGCTGATATTCCCCCTGCATCTTTTGCACAAAACTTTCAATCTGTGCCCCCTAGTCCTGGGGATGGGTGTGTGAAGAGTGGTGGGAAGAGAGAACTAGACACACACACGCACACAGCATGGGGAGAGAGGGGAAGAGAGAACAAGGTCTCTCCTGACAGATGGACATCTATCCAGAACACTGCATCGCTACATCAACAATGCCAGGTATATCACTAAATCAATTTTCAAATTAGTGATGAGAAAGTAAGCCAATAAATTAGTCTTCTCATTTAAAGCTTCTTCACAAAAATGCCCATTTGCTGTTGTTTTTATTAGTAAGATAAATTTTTAATGCCGTTATCTTTTGAAATTTGCTCACCGGCCCTCTGGGCCAAGCAAAAATCGTAATGCGGCCCTCCGCCTGAAAAGGTTGGACGACCCTGTTTTAGTGTTATCAAATTTTATTCATCTGTATGAGCTATACACCTGTGAATATACAAACAGATAAACAGAGAAGTTATAATAATTCTTTTGGGTATCAATTAAATATGTGAAAGAAGGATCGTGAGATATGTTCTCAAATGCTCTTACACAGATATTTGTAGATCTGTTCGGAAAGCTTTAGTAATAATTTTCATTTTTGCACAACCAAGCCCTGAAGTGATCACACATATTCATAGATATTTGGCAGAGAGATGGGTTATGGAAAATGGGCAGGAAAGTAGAGTTGAGGCCGAGATGAGAACAGCCATGATCGTATTGAATGGCGGAGCAGCCTGGAGGGGCTGAACTGCCTACTCCTGCTCCTAGTTTTTATGTTCTTATGTGTGTGAGAAGGAGCCAAGCTCAATCATGGCATTTGCATTCAGCTGCAAGGAATACAAGAACGTCGTAGAAGATCTTGGACGAGAATCTGTGATGAATGGGAGTGACAATGGAGTACAACAGGCAAATAATGCAGACAGACCAAAGACCAATAGCCCTGCAAGGCACTTAGAAAGCTGCAGCAGTCAAGGAAATCGCAGCAGTGATTCTGAACAAACATATGATGGTGATGGAGACAAACAGAAGAAACATCTTGGAAACCCACGTGTGGAACTACAGTTTTCAGACGCCAATGCCAAGTTTTACTGTCGAATTTATAATGCTGAAGAATTCCACAAAATGAGGGAAGTGATCTTGGCAAACAATGAAGATGACTTCATCCGATCTCTATCACACTGTGTGCCATGGCAAGCCCGAGGAGACAAATCAGGAGCAGCTTTTTATGCTGCAGAAGATGACCGCTTTATTCTGAAGCAGATGCCTCGTTTGGAAGTCCAGTCATTCCTGGATTTTGCTCCTCATTATTTTAATTATATTACAACTGCCGTTCAGCAGAAAAGACCTACAGCATTGGCAAAAATTCTGGGAGTACAAAGAACAAAGATAATTACAGCACAGGAACAGGCCCTTCGGCCCTCCAAGCCTGCGCCGATCCAGATCCTCTCTCTAAACATGTCGCCTATTTTCTAAGCTTCTGTATCTCTTTTCTTCCTGCCCATTCATGTATCTGTCTAGATACATCTTAAAAGACTCCATCGTGCCCGCATCTACCACCTCCGCTGGCAATGCGTTCCAGGTGCCCACCACCCTCTGCGTAAAGAACTTTCCACGCATATCCCCCCTAAACTTTTCCCCTTTCACTTTGAACTCGTGTCCTCTAGTAATTGAAACCCCCACTCTGGGAAAAAGCTTCTTGCTATCCACCCTGTCTATACCTCTCATGATTTTGTACACCTCAATCAGGTCCCCCCTCAACCTCCGTCTTTCTAATGAAAATAATCCTAATCTACTCAACCTCTCTTCATAGCTAGCGCCCTCCATACCAGGCAACATCCTGGTGAACCTCCTCTGCACCCTCTCCAAAGCATCCACATCCTTTTGATAATGTGGCGACCAGAACTGTACGCAGTATTCCAAATGTGGCCGAACCAAAGTCCTATACAACTGTAACATGACCTGCCAACTCTTGTACTCAATGCCCCGTCCGATGAAGGAAAGCATGCCGTATGCCTTCTTGACCACTCTATTTACCTGCTTTGCCACCTTCAGGGAACAGTGGACCTGAACACCCAAATCTCTCTGGACATCAATTTTCCCCAGGACTTTTCCATTTACTGTATAGTTCACTCTTGAATTGGATCTTCCAAAATGCATCACCTCGCATTTGCCCTGATTGAACTCCATCTGCCATTTCTCTGCCCAACTCTCCAATCTATCTATATTCTGCTGTATTCTCTGACAGTCCCCTTCACTATCTGCTACTCCACCAATCTTAGTGTCGTCTGCAAATTTGCTAATCAGTCCACCTATACTTTCCTCCAAATCATTAATGTATATCACAAACAACAGTGGTCCCAGCACGGATCCCTGTGGAACACCACTGGTCACACGTCTCCATTTTGAGAAACTCCCTTCTACTGCTACTCTCTGTCTCCTGTTGCCCAGCCAGTTTTTTATCTATCTAGCTAGTACACCTTGGACCCCAAGCGCCTTCACTTTCTCCATCAGCCTGCCATGGGGAACCTTATCAAACGCCTTACTGAAGTCCATGTATATGACATCGACAGCCCTTCCGTCATCAATCAACTTTGTCACTTCCTCAAAGAATTCTATTAAGTTGGTGAGACATGACCTTCCCTGCACAAAACCATGTTGCCTATCACTGAGGCTTTGCTCCGTGACCTTTTGGTCAGCTATGTGGCCTGGTCCAATCTGCACCTTCTCCTTTGTTATCTCTTGCCCAACCCCCACCTCACTTGTTTATAATCTGTGACTTTTCTAATATTTGTCAGTTCCGAAGAAGGGTCACTGACCCGAAACGTTAACTCTGCTTCTCTTTCCACAGATGCTGCCAGACCTGCTGAGTGAATCCAGCATTTCTTGTTTTTGTTTCAGAGAAGAAACTTGATCTTTTGGTTATGGAGAATCTCTTTTATGGGAGAAAAATGGCTCAGGTTTTTGATTTGAAAGGTTCTTTGAGGAATCGAAATGTTAAAACTGAAACGGGAAAAGAGACATGTGATATTGTATTACTGGATGAAAACCTATTGAAAATGATTCGCGATAACCCTCTTTATATTCGGTCACACTGCAAGGCTGTGCTGTGGGCATCCATTCATAGTGATGCATATTTTCTGTCAAGCCATCTCATCATTGACTATTCCCTACTTGTGGGCCGAGATGACATTAAAAATGAATTGGTTGTTGGAATTATCGATTATATCAGGACATTTACCTGGGATAAAAAACTTGAAATGGTTGTAAAGTCTATGGGAATCTTAGGTGGGCAGGGGAAAATGCCAACTGTGGTTTCCCCAGAACTTTATAGAACGAGGTTTTGTGAAGCAATGGACAAGTATTTCCTGAAGTGTCAAGAAAAATGTAGCAACGCCCAAGAGCTGAGCAGAAAAGTCTTCCTGCCATACTGAAATATATCATGCTAACGGCGCAATGTCGGCGAATTCCTGCTGGTACTGGCGCCCGAGGCTGTCGCTCACCTCCCGGAGGACACGGCTGAGCTTTCCCGGCGACGATGGTGGGAACTGATGAAATGTTTTATTACCTGCACCCCCTTCCCCCCCCCAACTCCGCTTCCCCTCCCACCCGCTTCCCCTTCCCAGCTCCCCTCTCCCAACTCACCCCCCCGGACCCTCTTCCCCCACCCCCTCTCCCCTCTACAGCCCCCTTCCCAGCTCCCCCTCGCACCCCCTTCCCTCCACCCCTCCCCCTCGCACCCCCTCCTCCCACCAGCATCCACCTATCCCTGAGCAGGGGCCCTAACAACCCCACTGCCTTGTGGGCGACTCGGGAGAGTCCAAGGCGACTACAGAAAATCCGGAGCGGAACCCCGTAGACGGTCATGTGTCACCTTTGGCATGTTTCTGGCAGTTCCTGCAGCCATACCGGTGCCAAACGTCGGGCTCTGCACTCCTTTGGACCCCACCAGAAAGGTGAGAGGGGGGTTTGACGCTTGGGCAACTCACAACCTCCATACATTCGCCCAGGCATGCGCCATGGAGAGGTCACTCCATAGTCGCCTCACAGCGACCGAAACAACACGGAAAGCAGCAGTTATGGGTTATAAGTCCAGCTCAATTGGCGTAGAGATTGGGCGCCACGGGTTGCCTTTGTCGGTGAGAGAGGTCATCGCATCTCACTGGAAGCGCAAGGGGAGAGCCAACTGTGTAACAGCCCCGACAACCAATTGTTTCTGCAGCACCTGTGGAAGAGTCTGTCACTCTAGTATTGGCCTTTATAGCCACTCCAGGCACTGCTCCACAAACCACTGACCACCTCCAGGTGCTTACCCATTGTCTCCCTAGCCAAGAGGCCAAAGAACAATAGAGCTCATGTTTGAGAGGTGTTAACAGAGCAGCGAGGTCCAAAATGGCATGTTGGGAACCAAATCAGCATTAAACAGCGACTGGAGTGTAACGGTGTACATGATATGTTATGAAATTTCCCAGCACTAAATATACTACTCTAAATCCACTACTGTGATGTGCAGCAATGTGATCCAGATTTGCTTGTGGACTCTGAAGGCTATTGTTATTAAAATTACTTTGTGTGATATTTGGCAAAAAGTTTTTAGAAACATTAATAACTACAGGGAAAGTAAGTGACTAAGTAGATAATAAATGATCCAATTGGTTACTATATTGTTGCTTATCCTGATAACAGTCCTGGGGCCGTGTGAGAGAATGGAGCATATTAGCACGGATAGCTGAATCACATGAATGCAACTTGTAGTAAGAGACATTTGGAGCAGCGTAATTAAATGGGGTTTCCCACAAGCTAATTTTTAAACGCACAACTAATATGTAGAATTTGAATAATTTTACTTTAATTCCAAATGTACATTAAAGATCCCTTCAGAAGCAAATTCATACTACGCATTCACATAATTTACAGTATTCATTTTTATTAATTTGATGAATCCCTAATTAACATTTTAATACTACAAGGAAAAAAATTGACAAGGCTATGGGGAAAGAGTAGGAGAGTTCGCACAGGCACAATGGACTGAATGGCTGCCTCCTGTGCTGACGTTGTCTGAAAAAATGTCAGGTTCCACATCTACACTGACGACACCTAGCTCTACCTCAGTGCTACCTCTCTCCACTCCTCCACTGTCTCAAAATGGTCAGACTGCTTGTCCGACATCCAATAATGGATCAGCAGAAATTTCCTCCAACTATAGCCATTGTCTTCAGTCCCCGCCACAAACTCCATTCCCTAGCAACTGACTCCATCTAAAGGCCTGCTCGGGTCTGCAAATGAGACCCAACCCGAGCCCGCATCTGAACCGCATCTGAGCCTGAGCCCGACCCGAGTCCTTCCATTTTTTCCCGCACCCGGCCCAACCATCAGTTACCTTACCTTTCGTTTTTCACTTTGTTCCTTACCTGCACAAGCTTAAAATAACTGTAACAAAACCACCTTTAAAGTCCAAAAAGTAAATTAACATTAGAGTCACTTACCTGAGATGGTGATAGAGCTTGTCCAATCCAGACCAAACCTACCCGAGCCCGAATGCCGGACCCGGAAGTGCAACTCGGCCCGACAAGTCATTGGGTCCCGCCGGGTTCGGGTCGGGTAGCAGGCCTTTAACTCATCCCTCTCTCTGACAACTATCTGAGACTGAACCAGACTGTTTGCAACTTTGGTGTCGTCTTTGAGCCTGAGATGACCTTCTGACCACATATCTGTCCAGTCACTAACATCGCCTCCATAACATCATCTGACTCCACCTCTGCCTCAGTTCCTTTGTTACTGAAACCCTCATCCATGTTTTTGTTACCTCTAGACTTGACTATTCCAATGCATTCTTGTCCAGCCTCTCGTGTTCTATCCTCCATAAACTTATCATCCAAAATTCTGCAGCCTGTACCATAGAAACATAGAAAATAGGAGCAGGAGGCCCTTCGAGCCTGCTCCGCCATTCATTATGATCATGGTTGATCATCCAACTCAGTAGCCTGTTCCGGCTTTTGCCGCATACCCTTTGATCCCTTTAGACCCAAAAGCGATATCTAACTCCTTTTTGAAAACATGAAATGTTTTAGCCTCAACTGCTTTCTGTGGTAGCGAATTCCATAGGCTCACCACTCTCTGGGTGAAGAAATTTCTCCCCATCTCAGTCCTGAAAGGTTTACCCTGTATCCTTAGACTATGACCCCTGGTTCTGGACTCTCCCACCATCGGGAACATCCTTCCTGCATCTACCCTGTCAAGTCCTGTTAGAATTTTACAGGTTTCTATGAGATCCCCCTCACTTTTCTGAACTCCAGCGAATATAATCCTAACCGACTCAATCTCTCCTCATACATCAGACCGCCATCCCAGGAATCAGTCTGGTAAACCTTCGCTGCACTCCCTCTATAGCAAGAACATCTTTCCTCAGATAAGGAGACCAAAACGGCACACAATATTCCAGGTGTAGCCTCACCAAGGCCCTGTATAATTGCAGAAAGACATCCCTGCTTATGTACTCAAATCCTCTCGCTATGAAGGCCATCATACCATTTGCCTTTTTTACCGCCTGTTACACCTGCATGCTTACCTTCAGCAACTGGTGTACGAGAACACCCAGGTCTCGCTGCATATTCCCCTCTCTCAGTTTATAACCATTCAGATAATAATCTGCCTTCCTGTTTTTGCTACCAAAGTGGATAACCTCACATTTATCCACATTATACTGCATCTGCCATGCATTAGCTCACTCAACTTGTCCAAATCACCCTGAAGCCTCTCTGCATCCTCTTCACAACTCACTCTCCCACCCAGTTTTGTGTCATCTACAAATTTGGAGGTATTACATTTAGTTCCCTCATCTAAATCATTAATGTATATTGTGACTAGCTGGGTTCCTAGCACCGATCCCTGCGGTACCCCACTAGTCACTGCCTGCCATTCGGAAAAAGACCCATTTATCCCTACTCTTTGTTTCCTGTCTGCCAACCAATTTTCTATCCATTGTAATACACTACCCCCAGTCCAATGCACTTTAATTTTACATGCTAATCTCTTATGTGAGACTTTGTCGAAAGCCTTCTGAAAGTCCAAATAAACCACATCCACTGGCTCCCCCTCATCAACTCTACTAGTTACATCCTCAAAGAATTCTAGTAGATTTGTCAAGCATGATTTCCCTTTCGTAAATCCATGCTGACTCTGTCCTGTTCTACCACTGTTCTCCAAGTGCTCTGCTATAAAATCTTTGATAATGGACTCCAGAATTTTCCCCACTACTGACGTCAGGCTGATTGGTCTATAATTCCCTGCTTTCTCTCTACCTCCCTTTTTAAATAGTGGGGTTACATTAGCTACACTCCAATCTGCAGGAACTGTTCCAGAGTCTATAGAATCTTGGAAGATGAACACCAATGCATCCACTATTTCCAGGGCCACTTCCTTAAGTACTCTGGGATGCATACCATCAGGTCCTGGAGATTTATCGGTCTTCAATCCCATCAATTTCCCCAACACCATTTCTCTACTAATACTGATTTCTTTCAGTTCCTCCCTCTCACTAAGCCCTGTGTTCCCCAACATTTCTGGTATGATATTTGTGTCCTCCTTTGTGAAGACAGAACCAAAGGATGCATTTAGTTGGTCAGCCATTTCTTTGTTCCCCATAAGAAATTCCACTGTTCCATTGTCTTCACCAATCTTTTTCTCTTCACATACCTATAGAAATTTTTACTGTCAGTTTTTATGTTCCCCGCAAGCTTGCTCTCGTACTCTATTTTCCCCTTCTTAATCAATCCCTTGGTCCTCCTTTGCTGAATTCTAAACTGCTCCCAATCCTCAGGTCTGTTGTTTTTCCTGGCAAATTTATATGCCTCTTCCTTGGATCTAATGCTATCTCTAATTTCCCTTGTAAGCCATGGTTTGGCTACCTTTCCCGTTTTACTTTTGTGCCAGACAGGGATAAACAATTGTTGCAGTTCATCCATGCGCTCTTTAAATGTTTGCCATTGCCTATCCACCGTCATTCCTTGAAGTAACGTTTCCCAATCCGTCATGGCCAACTCGCGCCTCATACCTTCGTAGTTTCCTTTCCTAAGATTCAGGACCCTTGTCTCAGAATCAACTATGTCACTCTCCATCTTGATGAAGAATTCTATCATATTATGGTCGCTTGTCCCCAAGGGGTCTCGCACCACTAGATTGTCAATTATTCCTCTCTCATTACACAATGTGTAATGAGTCTAGGATGGCCTGTTCTCTAGTTGGTTCCTCAACGTATTGGTCCAGAAAACCATCCCGTATACACTCCAAGAATTCCTCCTCTACGGTATTGTGACTAATTTGATTCGCCCAATCTGTATGCAGATTAAAATCACCTAAAATTACAGATGTTCCTTTATCACATGCATCTCTAATTTCCTGTTTAATGCCATTCCCAACATCACCACTACAGTTTGGGGGTCTATATACAACCCCCACTAAGTTTTTTGCCCCTTAGATTTTCTCAGCTCTACCCATACAGATTCCACATCGTCAGAGCTAATATCTTTCCTCACTATTGCGTTAATTTCCTCTTTAACCAGCAATGCAACTCCACCACCTTTTGCTTTTTGTCTGTCCTTCCTAAATACTGAATATCCCTGGATGTTCATTTCCCATCCCTGGTCACCTTGCAGCCACGTCTCCGTAATCCCGACTATATCATACCCGTTAACATCTATTTGCGCGATTAATTCATTCACTGTATTGCGAATGCTCCGTGTGTTAAGGCACAAAGCCTTAAGGCTTGTCTTTTTAGCATTACTTGTCCTCTTCCTAATATTTTTCACAGTGTCCCTGTTTGATTCTGATCCTTGATTTCTCTGCCTATCACTTTTCTTATTCCCCTTACTGTCGTTTGTTCTTGTCTTTGATCCCCCCTCCTCTGACTCCTTTCAAAGATTCCCTCTGCCATTTTAGTTTAAACCCTCCCCAACTACTCTAGCAAATACTCCCCCTAGGACATCAGTCCCGGTCCTGCCCAGGTGTAACCCGTCCAGTTTGTACAGGTCCCACCTCCCCTAGAACCCACAGGCCCAATGCCCCAGGAATCTAAAACCCTCCCCCTTACACCATCTCTTCAGCCATGTATTCATCTGATATATCCTGCTATTTCTACTCTGACTAGCACGTGGCACTGGTAGTAATCCTGAGATCACTACCTTTGAGGTCTTACTTTTCAACTTATTTCCTATATTCTGCTTTTAGGACCTCATCCTTTATTTTAAACTATGTCATTTGTACCAATGTGTACCACAACCACTGGCTGTTCACCTTCCCCCTTCAGAATGTCCTGTAACCGCTCTGAGACATCCTTGACCCCAGCACCAGGGAGGCAACATATGATCCTGGAGTCTCTTTTGCGGCCACGGAAACACCTATCTATTCCCCTTACAATTGAATCCCCTATAACTATTGCATTCCCACATTTTTTACTTCTGCCCTGTGCAGCAGAGCCAACCGTGGTGCAACGAATTGGGCTGTTGCTGCTTTCCCCTGAGAGGCCATTCCCCCAACAGTATCCAAAGCAGTATATCTGTTTTGCAGGGGAATAGCCACAGGAGATTCCTGCACTGCCTGCCTCGACCTCTTGCTCTGCCTGGTGCTCACCCATTCCCCTCCTGCCTGTGGGGTCTGAGCCTGCGGTGTGACCACCTCTCCATACGTGCTATCCACAATACTCTCTGCCTCGTGGATGCTCCACAGTGTCCCCAGCTGAAGCTCCAGCTCCGAAACCCGGTCTTCCAGGAGCTGCACCTGGACACAAATATGCTGGTCCCGGGCACTGGAATTGTTCCCTGCTTCCGACATGGAGCACGAGGAGCACACCACAGCTTTGAGCTCTCCTGTCATGACTTAACCCTTTAAATTAAACTAAACCTTCTGGAAGATCTTAATGTCCAATAATATCAGTTACTCTAGGGCCCTTCTTCCCTGGTCCTGGTTACCACAGAACTCCCTCAAAAAAAAACGCTACTTACTTTATTTGAAATAAACTTTAAACTTTTAAACTTTTCTTCCCTGAGAAACTTACCCAGCTATTTAGAGATATTCCCAAACAGCAGTGACTCACCAACCAATCACCTTGCAGCTCTCCTGTGACATCACTGTTGGCTTTTTTTTTCCAAAACTCCTGCGTGCTGGAAGAGCTCCTCTCCACTCTGCTCCTGGAAGGTAAGAGACTGGGCCTCGATCCTCGGGCTTGATTTATAGGCTCCACTCTCGGCGTTCTCCCCACAGGTCCGCTCCCAGAAGGTAAGAGACTGGGCCTCGATCCTTGGGCTCGATTTATAGGCTCCATTCTCAGCGTTCTCCCCACAGGTACTCTCCGCTCCCGGAAGGTATCATAACTCGCACCACGTTCTGTTCACTTATTACCCCACACTTGCTGACCTATATTGGCTCCCAGTTAAGCAATGATTCAATTTTAAAATTCTCATCTTGTTTTCAAATCTCTCCATGACCTCACTCCTCACTATCACCATAACCTGCTCCAGGCCTTCCTTCTGATATATCCGCATTACCTCCAATTCGTCTTGTGCATCCCTGATTGTAATGGCTCCACCATTGGTGGCCGTGCCTTCAGCTGCTGAGGCCCTAAGTTCTGCAATTCCCTCCCTACACCTCTCCACCTGTCTTTCCTCCTTTAGGATGCTCTTTAAAACCTACCTCTTTGAACAAGCTTTTAATCACTTGCCCTAATATTTCCTTATGTGGCTCAGTGTCAAATTTTGTTTGACAATGTCCCTGTGAAATGCCATGGGCATCTGACTACATTAAACGCACACTATAAATGCAAGTTATTGCAGTTGAACAGAGAGAAGTTATAGTTAGTGCAAAATGTGGAGCTGTGACATCTTCTTTGGCCTCCTTATCTCGAAAGACAATGGGTAAGTGCCTGGAGGTGGTCAGTGGTGTGTGGAGCAGCGCCTGGAATGGCTATAAAGGCCAATTCTAGAGTGACAGGTGCTGCAGAAAAATTTGATTGTCGGGGCTATTACACAGTTGGCTCTCCCCTTGCGCTTTTGGCTTTTTTCCTGCCAACTGCTAAGTCTCTTCGACTCGCCACACTTTAGCCCCACCTTTATGACTGCCCGCCAGCTCTGGCGAACGCTGGCAACTGACTCCCATGACTTGTGATCAATGTCACAGGACTTCATGTCGCGTTTGCAGACGTCTTTGAAGCGGAGACATGGATGGCCGGTGGGTCTGATACCAGTGGCGAGCTCGCTGTACAATATGTCTTTGGGGATCCTGCCATCTTCCATGCGGCTCACATGGCCAAGCCATCTCAAGCGCCGCTGACTCAGTAGTGTGTATAAGCTGGGGATGTTGGCCGCCTCGAGGACTTCTGTGTTGGAAATACGGTCCTGCCACCTGATGCCAAGTATTCTCCGGAGGCAGCGATGATGGAATGAATTGAGACGTCGCTCTATGCTGACGTACGTTGTCCAGGCCTCGCTGCCATAGAGCAAGGTACTGAGGACACAGGCATGATACACTCGGACTTTTGTGTTCCGTGTCAGTGCGCCATTTTCCCACACTCTCTTGGCCAGTCTGGACATAGCAGTGGAAGCCTTTCCCATGCGCTTGTTGATTTCTGGATCCAGAGACAGGTTACTGGTGATAGTTGAGCCTAGGTAGGTGAACTCTTGAACCAATTGCAGAGCATGGTCGCCAATATTGATGGATGGAGCATTTCTGACATCCTGCCCCATGATGTTCGTTTTCTTGAGGCTGATGGTTAGGCCAAATTCATTGCAGGCAGCCGCAAACCTGTCGATGAGACTCTGCAGGCACTCTTCAGTGTGAGATGTTAAAGCAGCATCGTCAGCAAAGAGGAGTTCCCTGATGAGGACTTTCCGTACTTTGGACTTCGCTCTTAGACGGGCAAGGTTGAACAACCTGCCCCCTGATCTTGTGTGGAGGAAAATTCCTTCTTCAAAAGAATTGAACGCATGTGAAAGCAGCAGGGAGAAGAAAATCCCAAAAAGTGTGGGTGCGAGAACACAGCCCTGTTTCACGCCACTCAGGATAGGAAAGGGGTCTGATGAGGTGCCGCCATGTTGAATTGTGCATTTCATATTGTCATGGAATGGGGTGATGATACTTAGCAGCTTTGGTGGACATCCAATCTTTTCTAGTAGTCTGAAGAGACCACGTCTGCTGATGAGGTCAAAGGCTTTGGTGAGATCAATGAAAGCAATGTAGAGGGGCATCTGTTGTTTGCGGCATTTCTCCTGTATCTGACGAAGGGAGAACAGCATGTCAACGGTCGATCTCTCTGCACGAAAGCCACACTGTGCCTCAGGGTAGACGCGCTCGGCCAGCTTCTGGAGCCTGTTTAGAGCGACTCGAGCAAAGACTTTCCCCACTATGCTGAGCAGGGAGATTCCACGGTAGTTGTTGCAGTCACCGCGGTCACCTTTCTTTTTATAAAGGGTGATGATATTGGCATCGCGCATGTCCTGAGGTACTGCTCCCTTGTCCCAGCACAGGCATAGCAGTTCATGTAGTGCTGAGAGTATAGCAGGCTTGGCACTCTTGATTATTTCAGGGGTAATGCTGTCCTTCCCAGGGGCTTTTCCGCTGGCTAGAGAATCAATGGCATCACTGAGTTCCGATTTTGTTGGCTGTATGTCCAGCTCATCCATGACTGGTAGAGGCTGGGCTGCATTGAGGGCAGTCTCAGTGACAACATTCTCCCTGAAGTACAATTCTAGGTAGTGCTCAACCCAGCGGTCCATTTGTTTGCGTTGGTCAGTGATTATGTCCCCTGATTTAGATTTGAGGGGGGCGATCTTCTTGATGGTTGGCCCAAAAGCTCTCTTCATGCCATCATACATTCCTCTGATGTTTCCGGTGTCTGAGGCCAGCTGAATATGACTGCATAGGTGTTGCCAGTAGTCATTTGCGCAGCGCCTGGCTGTTCTTTGTGCAGTGCTTCTGGCTGCTTTAAGTACTACGGATGTTAACTCGCTGGGGGCTTTCTTGTAGTTCAACAGTGCAGTGCGCTTAGTGGCTATGACAGGTGTTCGGTGTTGGGGATGCTGCTAATGATGTTATGGAGTTCCTCGTAGAACTGGTCTTTAGCTTCAGGTGGGGAGCAGAGTGTTGGTGCATAGATGCTGAGTAGGTGTACTGGACCAGAGGTGATGAGCAGTCGGATGGACAGTATGCGTTCTGAGCCATTTGGGGGAGGCTCTATCATGCTGAGCAAGGAGTTTCTGATGGCGAAGCCCACTCCATGCTGTCTTGGTTCTTCAGGATCCCTGCCCTGCCAGAAGAAGGTGTAGGCTTGCTCTGCTAGAGATCCACTCGCGGGGAGGCGTGTCTCCTGAAGTGCTGCAATGTCTACATTGAGTCTACTGAGCTCGTTGTTAATGATGGCGGTCTTCCGAGAATCGTTGATTTGTGTAAGGTCTTCCGACAGGCCAGGACACATAGTTCTGACATTCCAGCTTGCAAAGCGAAGGGCTGGTACCTTCTTTCCTTTTTTCATGTTGTTTGGTGCGGTGTTGCAGTCCACCTTTCGGGCAATGACCCTGAGCTCCAAGCACCCATTGAAGCAGGTGGACTGTGGCGGGACAGAACCTTATTGACCGGGGGCTGCCCTGTTTGAGGCGGGCGGTAGCTGTCCAGTGAGGTGCTATGACCTCTCCCACCGACAAAGGCAACACGTGGCGCCCAATCTCTACGCCAGTTGAGCTGGACTTATAACCCGTAACTGCTGCCTTCCGTGTTGTTTCAGTCGCTGTGAGGCAACTATGGAGTGACCTCTCCATGGCGCATGCCTGGGCGAATGTGTGGAGGTTGAGAGTTGCCCAATCGTCAAAACCCCCCTCTCAGCATTTCTGGTGGGGTCCAAAGGAGTTCAGAGCACGACGTTTGGCACCGGTATGGCTGCAGGAACTGCCGGAAACATGCCAAAGGTGACACATGACCGCCTATGGGGTTCCGCTCCGGATTTTCTGTTAGGGTTTACTCCCTTAGCCTTGGTCTCTCCCGAGATGCCCACAAGGCAGTGGTGTTGTTAGGGCCCCTACACAGGTGTAGGATGATGCCGGTGGAAGGAGGGGGTGCGAGGGGGAGGGGTGGAGGGAAGGGGGTGCGAGGGGGAGCTGGGAAGGGGGCTGTAAGGGGGTAGGAGGGGTGCAGGGGAAGGGGGTGCAAGGGGAAGATGGTGCGGGGGGGGCTGGGAAGGGGTTGTGAGGGGGGAGGGGGGTGCAGGGGGGGTGAGCTGAGAGAGTGGAGCTGGGAAGGGGAAGGGGGGTGGTGGAAGGGGGGGGAAGGGGAAGGGGGGGGAGAGGGGGTGCAGGTAATAAGCCATTTCCTCAGTTCCCACCATCGACGCCTGGAAATCTCCTCCGCATCCTTTGGGAGGTGAGCGACATCCTCGTGTGCTGGTACCAGCATTGCCAGCAGTGCGCTGCAGATGCTCTCCGAGCCATCTCCCACGGGCGCTTTGAAGTTGCGGCCGAGGAACCGTTAGTGGATTTTTGGGTGTTCTGGGCACCTTTTCGCAAGACTTCCCTCGGGTCCCGCTGCTCCTTCTTCTCTTCATTGGACTTACCGCACGCCTTGGCCACGGACACACTGGACAGTGAAGACAGCAGGATCGGAGATCAAAGTATCACCAGCTGTACTTTTCAGTTTCATCCAGACTGCGATCAATTTCGTTGAGAAAACAAAGAGAAGGTATGGCTGGGGGAGGGCAGTGGGCCCAGGTAACATAAACTAGTTGTTAGCTTGTAGTTAGGGCTAAAATGAACTGATTCAGGAGCCAGGGGAGTTTAAACAGTTTAAGAGGGTAGATTGGGGGAGAAAACACTAAGAATGGGAGCAGATGGCCATGGATGGAGTTGAACAGCAAGGGAGCTTCCTAGGGAGCTTACAGCCCAGGAGCCATCTTGCAACGCTTCCTCAGTACTGACGCACTAACAGTGCAACACACCCTAAGTAGTGACTCTCTGAGAGTGCAGCAGTCCCACAGTGCTGTCCCTGCGCAGTACAGCACTCCCACAGTACTGACAATCGTACAGTGCAGCACGCCCTCATTAATGTCCCTCTATCCGTGCAACAGCCCCTGTGACATAATGATAGAAAAAGACATAACAGGTGACAATTCGATAAACAACTTGGTTTTCCACGTAGCCAACAAGAGCGGGCGGCACAGTGATGCAGTGGTTAGCACCGCAGCCTCACAGCTCCAGGGACCCGGGTTCGATTCCGGGTACTGCCTGTGTGGAGTTTGCAAGTTCTCCCTGTGTCTGCGTGGGTTTTCTCCGGGTGCTCCGGTTTCCTCCCACAAGCCAAAAGACTTGCAGGTTGATAGGTAAATTGGCCATTATAAATTGTCACTCGTATAGGTAGGTGGTAGGGAAATATAGGGACAGGTGGGGATGTTTGGTAGGAATATGGAATTAGTGTAGGATTAGTATAAATGGGTGGTTGATGTTCGGCACAGACTCGGTGGGCCGAAGGGCCTGTTTCAGTGCTGTATCTCTAATCTAAAAAAAAAAGAGCTCCTTCCTGCAACCTGCTGAGTCACAGGCTGTTGGTATAGCTGATCTGTAAGAAGTCAGTTTAAATAAATGCACGTTGCTCTATAAGCAGGCTTGTCTGATGTCTTGAATCAAGATAAAGAGCCAAACTGATTTTGATTATAGATTCGGATCTTCGCGCCTGGTGGTGTCTAGAGTTCAGTATAGGTTAGGCAACAACAATTACATAAATTAATTAAAATTATTTATTGTAAATCTATAAACTATGAAACAATGTTACAAGATTAATCTGCCACA
Organism: Heterodontus francisci; assembly: GCF_036365525.1. NCBI lineage: Eukaryota > Metazoa > Chordata > Chondrichthyes > Heterodontiformes > Heterodontidae > Heterodontus > Heterodontus francisci. Next base: position 77,035,757 of record NC_090380.1, on the reverse strand, counting down.
GGGAAGAACTGAAGACAAATGGGAGAGATGGTCAGAAAACAAGCTCTGCTGAAGATTCAATGGGTAAATGCATTGCGAATTATAGTACTAAGATATGAAAATGAATAAAGTTCCAGGTTTAATCCCAGATCGCTTCTGAGTTAGTTGATTTCCATAAGAGGTAGCACTGGTCTGTTTCAAACTGACTGCAGAAGGGGAGGGAAAGCAGGAAGGAAAAATCATCCTGAATTTTCAGAGGCGCTTTCCAATACGATGTTCAACGAAGATCCCATCTGCCCTCTCAGGTGGATGTAAAAGATTCCATGATGCTATTTCAAAGAGGAGCAGGGAGTTTTCCTCAGTGTCCTGGCCAACACTTCGGTGTAGTCACTGCACATTCATTTGCATTTTTTTGCCATTTGTGGCGCAGTGGTTAGCACCGCAGCCTTACAGCTCCAGCGACCCGGGTTCAATTCTGGGTACTGCCTGTGTGGAGTTTGCAAGTTCTCCCTGTGTCTGTGTGGGTTTCCTCCGGGTGCTCCGGTTTCCTCCCACATGCCAAAGACTTGCAGGTTGATAGGTTAATTGGCCATTATAAATTGCCCCTAGTATAGGTAGGTGGTAGGGAAATATAGGGACAGGTGGGGATGTGGTAGGGATATGGAATTAGTGTAGGATTAGTATAAATGGGTGGTTGATGGTCGGCACAGACTCGGTGGGCCGAAGGGCCTGTTTCAGTGCTGTATCTCTAAACTAAACTAAAACAACTGGAGTTAGAAACCGCACTATTCTTCCCAATCAAAGTACAATATAAAACTAACCCGTCCATAAATGTACTGAACATATTTTGTATAATATCTTTCTTCAAAAAAAAGTACTTATTGAAATATCAAATGCAGCACCAATTAGAAGCAACCTGAAGAAACAATGGGCTGAATGTTAGATCTAGGGTCCCGACCCCGACGCTGGGCAGAATTCTGGGTCAGGAACCAGGAGATAGCTGTGGTGGGACCCTGGAGGAGATTAGAGGTGGCCGCCAAATAAAAGGCCACATCTGAGCGTCCTGTCCAATTAAGGACAGTGGGTGGGCTCCGCAGCCACAAGGGCCAATGGGAGAGCCCAAGGCTCTAGGCAGCCGGCAGCTCCACCAGGAGAGGTGGGCACTGCCCCAAAGGTAGAGGCGCCCTCTGAAGACTTGTAAATTGTACAAGTTATACTATGGCCACAGCTGCCAAGCCATTATAGCAGAGGGGAAGCCCTCCACAGGATGGCCTGCAGCCGCAGCTGTGGCCCTTGTAGCCCAGTGGATCCATGCTGGGCTGCTTTGCAGGATGTGCCTCTGATCCCCCGGCCTACTGCAGGGAAGCCGCCACCATTCCATTTACAGGCTGCAGCCACATTGGGGGGCCCGTCCACCACCTGGAAAATTCAAATGGCATGTGAAAAGTGCCCACAATGGCACACTAATTAGCTAGTCGCTGCTGGCAGATGGGTAGACATCACCCCCTCCCCAGCCCCAGAAACCACCTCCCTGAAAATAGGCTGGAGGCAGGAAAATGCCGGTAGACTGGCACGGCAGCCGGTAGCAAGAAATTCCTGGCACGCCTGCCTCAGGATGAAAATTCTGCTAAATGACGGTGGCCTGTTTCAATGAAAATGACTGAAATTGACTTTTGTGTATCTGTAACATCAGTTCAGTAACAGCCTTGTCCTAAAATCATAAGATATACTGCCTCTGTGACTGCAGCATGCTGGAGAAGTTATGAGAATAATAACTGATCTTGAAGCGTTGAGCACAAAATCAATACGCCCAAGATATCTCATTACTATCTTGGTTCAATCACCTACAAAAAAGCTGAACTCCAGAGGTGAAGTGAGACTGACTACCCTTGACATCAAGGTAGCAGTTGACTGAGCAAGGCATCAAGTACCCCCAGGAAAATTGAAGTCAATGGGAATCATAGGAAAACTATCCACTGGCTGGACTAGCATAAAGGAAGATGGTTGTGGTTGTTGGAAGCCAATCATCTGAGCCCGAGGACATCGCTGCAGGAGTCCCTCAGGATGCTGTCCCAGGCCCAACCATTTTCAACTGCTTCATCAATGACCACCCCTCCATTATAAGATGAGAAGTGGGGATGTTCGCTGATGATTGCACACTGTTCAGTTCCATTTGCAACTCAGATAATGATGCAGTCCATGTCCACATGCAGCAAGGCTTAGCATTCTGGCTTGGACTGATAAGTGGCAAGTAACATTCACGCCACACAACTGCCAGACAAAAGCCATCTCCAACAAGACAGAGTCTAACAACTTCCCCGTGACATTCAACAATATTACCATCATCGAATCCCCTAGTATCACTCTCCTGGGGGGTCAGAATTGACCAGAAACCTAACTGGTCCAGCCACATAAATATTGTGGTTACAAGAGCGGGTCAGAGGCTGGGTATTCTGCAGCAAGTGACTTATCTCCTGACTCCCTAAAGCCAATCCACCACCTCCAAATCATATGCCACCCTTATTTGGAAATATATTTGCTTCATCATTGCTGGGTCAAAATCATGGAACTCCTTATCTAACAGCACTGTGGGAATACCTTCAGCACATAGACTGCAGCAGTTCAAGAAGGCAGCTCCCACCACCTTCTCAAGGGCCATTAGGGATGAGCAATAAATGCTGGCCTTGCCAGTGATGAGCATATCATGAACAAATACAAAAAAGTAATCCATACACATTTTAACCATCTTCTCACCTCGCCAACTTTAAGGATTTGTGTGTAGGGTCACCAAGATTACTTCGGTCATTTTCACTTTTCAAAATAGTGCTATTGATAGTATTCTGTCTTTCCACATTAGTCCTCCCAAAGTGCACCACTTCACACTTCTCTGCATTGAACTCCACCTACCACACTTCTGCCCATTTCACTCTCCTGGCTATGTCATCCTGAAACATATAACTGTCCTCATCACTACTACTTTGTCAAGTTTCAGATCATCTGCAAACTTTATACTGCTACTTCCTACACCCAAATCTAGCTTGCTTATAAAAATTGCAAACAGTAATGGACCCAAAACTGACCATCGGGAATGTCACTACAAACCACCTCCTTGTCTGAAAAACATTCATCCACCACTACTCTTTGAATCCTGCCACAGAGCCAATTTGGTAACCATACAACCACTTTCCCCTTAATTCCATGGGCTTCAATCTTCCTTTGTTGAATGTCCTGCGAAAGTCCATATAAACAACATGCACTGCACTACCTTGATTAACCTTATCTGTTACCTCATCAAAGAATTCAAATCAAGTTAGTCAGAGATGATTTACCTTTAACAAATCCATGCAGGCTCTCTTTGATTAACCCATGCTTTTCCAAATGAAAGTCAATTTTGTCCCTGATAATGGTTTCCAATAACTTCCCCACCAGCTGTATTAGGTTGACTGGCCTGTAGCTTCCTCGTTTATCCCTCTCCACCTTCCTTGAATATTGGTGTAACAACCCTCCAGTCCTCCAGCACAACTCCTGTATCCAATGAGGACTGAAAGAGTATGACCAATGCCTCTACTATTCCTACCTTTGCTTCTTTCAACAACTGAGGATGCATTCCACCTGGACCAGATGACTTACCTACTTTATGATACGCTACTCTTTTTAGTATGTCTTCTCGATAGTGCGTGAGTGTTGCACTGTCAGAGATGCCGTTTTTTGGATGAGACATTAAACTAAGGCCCCGTCTGCTCTCTCAGGACGATGTAAAAGATCCCATGGCACTATTTTGGAGAAGAGCAGGTGAGTTATTCCTTGTAGTCCGGGTCAATATTTATCCCTCAATCAACATCACAAAAACAGATTATCTGGTCACTATCACTGTTGCTGCTTGTGGGAATTTACTGTGCAAAAATTGACTGCCACATTACCAACATTGCAACAGGGACTACATGTCAGAAAAAGTACTTCATTGGCTATAAAGTGCTTTGGGACATTCAGTGGTAGTGAAAGGGCTAAATAAATGCAAGTCTTCCTTTCCTTCTTTCCATCTATTACTTCTTCTTCTTCTTCTTTTGGGCCTCCTTATCTCGAGAGACAATGGATACGCGCCTGGAGGTGGTCAGTGGTCCCGTAACTGCTGCCTTCCGTGTTGTTTCATCGCTGTGAGGCAACTATGGAAGCCCAGCAGCTACATGCCAGGCAGTTTAACCTTAGTGGCGGGGAAGTTTCTAATAACAATAATTCGGGACAAAATTAATAGTTACTTGGGCAAGAGTGGGTTAATTAGGGAAACGCTGCATGGATTTGTGAAGGGCAAATCATGTTTAACTAACTTGCTGACATTTTTTGATAAGGTAACAGAGCAAGTTGATCAGGACAATGCTGTTGATATGGTGTACATGAACATCCAAAAAGCATTTGATAAAGTGTCACACAATAGACTTGTGACCAAAGTTTTAACTCATGGAATAAAAGGGGCAGTAGCAACATGGATACGACATTGGCTGAGTGACAGGAAACAGGCAGTAGTGGTTAATGGATGTTTCTCAGACAGGAGAAAGGTTTGTAGTGGAATTCCCCAAGGGTCGGTGTTAGGACCCTTGCTCTTCCTGATATATATTACTGACCTAGACCTTGGAGTACAGGGCACAATTTCAAAATTTGCAGATGATACAAAAGTTGGAAGTATTGTGAACTGTGAGGACAGTGTAGAACCTCAAAAGGACATAGACAGGTTGGTGGAATAGGTGAACAAGTGGCAGATGAAATTTAATGCAAAGAAGTGTGAAGTGATTCATTTTGGTTGGAAGATGACGGAGAGACAATAGAAAATAAAGGGTGCAATTCGAAAGTGGGTGCAGGAGCAGAAGGACCTGGTTGTATATGTGCATAAATCATTGAAGGTGGCAAGACAAGTTAAGAGAGCGGTTAATAAGAGCATTCAGCATTCTGGGGACATAGAGTACAAAAGCAAGGAAGTTATGTTAATTTTTGCTTAGAATACTGGTTTAACCTCAACTGGAGTATTGTGTCCAGTTTTCGTTGCCATCCTTTAGGAAAGATGTGAAGGCATTGGAGAAAAGGCAAAAAAGGTTCACGAGAATGGTTCCAGGGATGAGGAACTTCAGTTATGTGGATAGATTGGAGAAGTTGGGACTGATTCCGTATCCATGTTGCTTCTTTTGGGCCTCCTTATCTCGAAAGACAATGGATACGCGCCTGGAGGTGGTCAGTGGTTTGTGAAGCAGTGCCTGGAGTGGCTATAAAGGCCAATTCTAGAGTGACAGGCTTTTCCACAGATTCTGCAGAGAAATTTGTTTGTCGGGGCTGTTGCACAGTTGGCTCTCCCCTTGCGCCTGTCTTTTTTCCTGCCAACTACTAAGTCTCTTCGACTCGCCACATTTTAGCCCCGTCTTTATGGCTGCCCGCCAGCTCTGGCAAACGCTGGCAACTGACTCCCACGACTTGTGATCAATGTCACAGGATTTCATGTCGCGTTTGCAGACGTCTTTATAGCGGAGACATGGACGGCCGGTGGGTCTGATACCAGTGGCGAGCTCGCTGTACAATGTGTCTTTGGGGATCCTGCCATCTTCCATGCGACTCACATGGCCAAGCCATCTCAAGCGCCGCTGACTCAGTAGTGTGTACAAGCTGGGGATGTTGGCCGCCTCGAGGACTTCTGTGTTGGAGATACGGTCCTGCCACCTGATGCCAAGTATTCTCCGGAGGCAGCGAAGATGGAATGAATTGAGACGTCGCTGTTGGCTGGCATACGTTGTCCAGGCCTCGCTGCCATAGAGCAAGGTACTGAGGACACAGGCATGATACACTCGGACTTTTGTGTTCCATGTCAGTGCGCCATTTTCCCACACTCTCTTGGCCAGTCTGAACATAGCAGTGGAAGCCTTTCCCATGCGCTTGTTGATTTCTGCATCTAGAGACAGGTTACTGGTGATAGTTGAGCCTAGGTAGGTGAACTCTTGAACCACTTCCAGAGCGTGGTCGCCAACATTGATGGATGAAGCATTTCTGACATCCTGCCCCATGATGTTTGTTTTCTTGAGGCTGATGGTTAGGCCAAATTCATTGCAGGCAGCCGCAGACCTGTCGATGAGACTCTGCAGGCACTCTTCAGTGTGAGATGTTAAAGCAGCATCGTCAGCAAAGAGGAGTTCCCTGATGAGGACTTTCCGTACTTTGGACTTCGCTCTTAGACGGGCAAGGTTGAACAACCTGCCCCCTGATCTTGTGTGGAGGAAAATTCCTTCTTCAGAGGACTTGAACGCATGTGAAAGCAGCAGGGAGAAGAAAATCCCAAAAAGTGTTGGTGCGAGAACACAGCCCTGTTTCACGCCACTCAGGATAGGAAAGAGCTCTGAGGAGGAGCCACCATGTTGAATTGTGCCTTTCATATTGTCATGGAATGAGGTGATGAGGTATCCATGTTGCTACTATTTATTTTATTCCATGAGCTATAACTTTGTGACAAGTATGTTGTGTGGCATTGTATCTAATGCCTTTTAGAAGTCCATGTACACCACATCAACAGCATTGCCCTCATCAACGCTCTCTGTTACCTCTTCAAAAACCTCCAGCAATTTAGTTAAACATTTTTCCTTAACAAATCTGTGTTGGCTTTCCTAATTAATCCGTATTTGTCCATGCAACTATTAATTTTGTCTCTCTTGTTGGAGATCGTCAGTGCCTGGCACTTGTGTGGCACGAATGTTACTTGCCACCTATCAGCTCAAGCCCAAATGTTGTCCAGGTCTTGCTGCATATGGATATGTTAAATGATAGCTTTCTTTCCTTTCATGGCACTTTTGGAGAAATGCAGAACTTTACTCAGTGTATTTTCATTGAACTTGGAAATGTTAAAATTAGTGTGCAACTAAGGATCCAATTGTAACATACCACTTGAACGTCTCACTGTACTGGTTACATGCTTATTATACAGCTAAATAAGGTAAATCGAACTTTAGAATGTAAAATATGTGCATAAGTAGAGAAAGAAAGGAGGTCCTGAAAAAATAAATGAAGAGGCATTTCAAATTTTGTGGGTGACATGAGTAAAGTAGACCATTTCAGTCTGTTTGGCAGCATGAAATAATGTTTAATGCTATCAAATAAATGTTCTAATTCTAATTGAAGTGAATATCTGGCATTGCTTTAGCATTGGCACATGAGAATTGCAAAGGGATTTAAAGAGGAAATGTCAGGCATGATATTGTGGAAAAATCTAATCACTCTCGAGTCCACGGGATTAAAGCAAATAAAGACCTTATTTCAAACATATGCAAGGGAGAAGACTTCAGTTACCCCCTGAGAGCCTTCTCAATGATAGAGTTTACAGCACACATTTATGGGATACAATAGTCATTACTCATTGATCACATTAACCCTGATGCATACTAGGTTTACGACTTGATGATGAACTGGATTGTATGGCCCCAACAAATGTTTCCTATTATCTCAGCCCCAAACCTTGACGCTGCTAGTTCCCATGGTTTATTGTTGCCTGTCTGGTCTCTAATTTCTCCTTGTCTTTTTTCTTAGTGAAGCAAGGACAGCATGTTTACACATGCTGTTTGAGTCAATAAAGTAGAGTTGTACAATCCCAGAATTGTGGTCATCCATCATTCAAAGGGTTCCTCACAACTACAGTGTTTCTTCTAAGATTATTAATGTATTCTAATGCTAAATCTACTAATGTTGACCCTTTGGTCCCACTTCAATGACACGGCAAAGTGCCTTGTAGACAGTTTTGCACAAAATAGAAAAGGCTAACAGCTTAGTTTTAAGTATATTTTCATATGCCTTATTGTCAATATCCCATACAGGAGTGAAATACTGCACAGCATGACAAACAGAACTTTTAAGAAATAAAATTGCTATTTTGGCAGTTGCAAATCACATTGACTTACTCAACACTCCTCTCTTTGGCACTCACTGAAGAACATATGCAATGGAAATTGAAATGTCAAAATTAGTAAATTAATTCATATTGCAGTAAAAGATTTTTGAAATGTAAAATGTGACAGTTTTGCTGTAATACTTGGCTAATGACATTTTTCCTATAATTATAGGAGAGACAGAACTGAATAGTGAGATACATAAAATGCCACACTTGGTGTGAAGTCAGTTTTGGAATATTCAGTTGAATTAAACATTGAATTGCTCAATATCAAAACTTTGAAACTGTAAATATACATTTAGGGGAGGAATCTAAACTTATGTTGAAGTATGAAAGAACTATTATAATAAAAGATTGACTGGGGGGGTGTGGTGGGGGTGGAACAAAGTGTGATGGACATATCTCAAAACCTTCATAAATAAATTGGAATATGTACTATTATTCACCTAATTTATGAATGAGGACAACAGAAAACGAAAATTGATTCTTGTGGATCCGAAATTTATTTCTCGTGACTTTGCCATTGCCAATTCACCATCACTCGTTTTACACCATCATACAAAGTCATAATTCCACCCCCATCATGTGGAATGCCGCAAGATTGACCAGTCTTGTAATAAAAATAAAGATGACATCTAGTTTTTAAGATATTTGAAATATGAAATGAACATTTAATTTTACTGCTCAAATTAACTCCTCAGAATTTTGAATAATTTATGAAATAATTTTATCTATACAAATCATTTAGAGCTTTATTTCAATGGACAGCATCGCAATCTGTCTACAAAAATATCAATGGACTTGGGGAGATAGTGAATCATTTTGAAAGTGAAACAAGTAGTAACAAAGGAGAAAGTTGTTGAAATAAAAACAGAAAATGCTGAAAATACTCAGCAGGTCTGGCAGCATCTGTGGAGAGAGAAAGGGAGTTAACATTTTACATCGATAGCCTTTCATCAGAATTGTGAAAAGTTAAAATATATAAAAGGTTTTAAGCAAATAAAAGGAGGGTGGGGGAAAGAACAAAAGGGAGGGTGGAAGGCAAGAGAGATTAACTGCAACAAGGGTTCATGGTGCAAGGCCAAAGGGAGTTGTATTCAAACAAGAAACAAAAGATGCATCTAGAGGATGTTGTCCTCACATTGAACACCTTCTCCTTCAACTCCACTCACTTCCTTCAAGTAAAAGGTGTTGCTATGGGTACCCGCATGGGTCCTAGTTATGCCTGTCTTTTCATGGGATATGTCGAACATTCCTTGTTCCAGTCCTCCTCAGGCCCCATCTCCAACTCTTTTTCTGGTACATTGATGACTGTATCGGTGCCGTTTCCTAATCCTGCCCGGAACTGGAAAACTTTATCAACTTTGCTTCTAATTTCCAGCCTTCTCTGACCTTTACATGGTCCATCTCCGACACTTCCATTCGCTTCCTCGACTTCTCTGTCTCCATCTCTGGGGATAGGCTGTCTACTAATATTCATAAACCCACCGACTCCCACAGCTACCTCGACTACACTTCTTCACACCTTGCCTCCTGTAAGAACTCCATTCCATTCTCCCAGTTTCTCCATCTCCGATGCATCCGTTCTGATGATGCTACCTTCCATGACAGCGCTTCTGATATGCCTTCCTTTTTCCTCAATCGAGAATTCCCCCCCACTGTTGTTGACAGGGCCCTCAATCGTGTCCGTCCCATTTCCCGCACCTCTACCCTCACCCCTTCTCCTCCCTCCCAGAACCGTGATAGGGTTCCCCTTGTCCTCATTTTCCACCCCACCAGCCTCCACATCCAAAGAATCATCCTCCACCATTTCCGCCACCTCCAGCGTGATGCCACGACCGAATGCATCTTCGCCTCCCCCGTCTGCATTCCGAAGGGATCGTTCCCTCCGCGACACCCTGGTCCGCTCCTCCATTATCCCCACCACCTCGTCCCCTTCCCAAGGCACCTTCCCATGCAATTGCAGGAGGTGTAATACCTGCCCATTTACCTCCTCTCTCCTCACTATGCAAGGCCCCAAACACTCCTTTCAGGTGAAGCAGCGATTTACTTGTACTTCTTTCAATTTAGTATACTGTATTCGCTGCTCACAATGTGGTCTCCTCTATATTGGAGAGACCAAGCGCAGACTGGGTGACCGCTTTGCAGAACACCTCCGCTCAGTCCGAAAGCATGACCCCGAGCTTCCGGTTGCTGGCCATTTCAACACTCCCCCCTGCTCTCATGCTCACATCTCTGTCCTGGAATTGCTGCAGTGTTCCAGTGAACATCACGCAAGCTCAAGGAACAGTATCTCATTTACCGATTAGGCATGCTACAGCCTGCCGGACTGAACACTGAGTTCAATCATTTCAGAGCATGACAGGCCCCCCCTTTTTATTTTTATTTTTAGGTTTTTTTTCTTTTTTATGTGTTCATTTTATTTTAGTTTGTTTCTATTGTGCCTACCCACTGTTTTTTTCATGTTTGTGCTTGGGGCCAGGCTGCTCAGTTTTCTGTCCATTAACACCCTCTCTGTACTAATGCTTTGTCTTTCAGCACACCATTAACATACCGTTTGCCTTTGCTCCATGACTTTCTGGTGAGTTATTCTCTGTGACCTTATCCTATCAACACCTTCTCTTTTGTTATCTCTTGCCCCACCCCCGCTTTACTTGCTTAAAACCTTCTACATTTCTAATATCTGCCAGTGCTGATGTTGGGTCACTGACCTGAAACGTTAACTCTGCTTCTCTCTCCACAGATGCTGCCAGACCTGCTGAGTATTTCCAGCATTTCTTGTTTGTGTTTCAGATTTCCAGCATCTGCAGTATTTTGATTTTATTTTATGCATCTAGAGGAGGTGTAAATAGCACAATGAACAGCTGCCATCTGAAAGTGAAAATGAGAGAAACAAGAGAGAAAAAACAAAACTAGCAAGGTAAAAGGAATCCAAATGGGGGCAGAGGCTACAATCTAAAATTGCTGAACTCAATGTTGAGTCTGGAAGGCTGTAAAGTGCCCAAACAAAAGGTGAGGCGCTGTTCCTCGAGCTTGCATGGAGCTTCATTGGAACACTGCAGGAGACCAAGGACAGAAAGGTCAGAGTGGGAGCAAGGTGCAGAATTATAATGAAAGGCAACTGGAAGCTTGAGTTCACGCTTGTAGGCTGAACAGAGGTGTTCAGCAAAGCAGACACCTAGTCTGCATTTGGTCTCCCCAGTGTACAGACCAAATCGTGCTCAGCAAATACAGTATACTAAATTGAAAGAAGTACAAGTAAATCACTGATTCACCTGGAAGGAGTGTTTGGGGCCTTGGATGGTGAGAAGGGAGGAGGTAAAGGGGAGGTGTTGCATCTCCTGCACTTGAATGGAAAACAGCTGTGGGAAGGGGAGGGGTTGTTGGGGTAACTGAGGAGTGGACCAGGGTGTCGCAGAGGGGTCTGTCCCTTCGGAATGCTGAAAGTGGAGGGGAAGGGAAGGTGGGCTTGGTGGTAGTATCACACTGGAGGTCGCAGAAATAGCAAAGGATGGTTCATTGAATACAGAAGCTGGTGGGTGGAAGGTGAGGACAAAGGGAACTCTCTCATTGTTCTGGGAGGGAGGGGAAGGGATGAGAGCAGAAATGCGTGAAATAAAACAGACATGGTTGTGGGCCCTGTCAACCATGGTGTGGGGGGGGGGGAATTCTTGGTTGAGGAGAAAGAAAGGCATATCAGAAGTGCTAGTATGGAAAGTTGCATAGTCAGAACAGATGCAATGGAGACAGAGAAACTGGGAGAATGTAATACAGTCCTTAAAGGGAGCAAGGTGAAAATGTAGTCAAGGTAGCTGTGGGAGTCAGTGGACTTATAGTGAATAGTGGTTGATAGCTTAGCCCCAGAAATGGAGACAGAAAAGTCAAGGAAGGGAAGGGGAGTGTCGATGATGGACCATGTGAAGGCAAGAGAAGGATGGAAATTGGAAGCAAAGTTTATGAAATCTTCCAGTTTCGCATGAGGACAGGAAATGGCACCAATAGAAGTGATTTCTGTGTTTTCCACTAAGAGTTAATAATGTTCTTCTTTATCTATGTGCATTTTCTGTGTACATCTGCTCTTCACCTCTGCACAATTCCAAATTACATCAGAAATTACACTGATTAGGTTTTACTCCATCATTTATGTAAATATATATTGAATCAAATTCTATCTGACTTCTCCTTTTTATAGATTGGCGTCTCCTAATTTTCATTTTCATTTCATTTACTTTCTCAGAAGTTTATGCATTGGTGCAGTTGTACATTTTGTTTATATGGAAATTGCAGTGGAAAATATTGATATAATGGCCCCGATATTTACAGGGAGGAGGGGAGAGTGGAGATGAGGCTGGAATTGCCGAAGAACCCGACAAGGTCAGGGACATGGAGGCCTTTCCTCTTCTAGTTCCACCTCCCACCCAGCAATCAATGAAATGGATAGATTGGCTGTGGGTGGGAGGAGGCCAGTGATTGAGTAGAGGAGGCCCACAATCAGGAATGCTGGGGGTGGGGAGGCGGTGGATGGAGTATCGCGATTGGGAAGGCTAGGTTGAGAGAGGAGGCCCATGATCATGAAGGCTGTCATGGGAGGAAGCTTGCAATCGAGAAGACTGGGTGAGGGGTGGAGTCTTGCGATTGGGAAGACTGGGTCAGCAGAGGAGGCACACGATCGGGAAGGCCGGGTGTTCAGACTGGAGAACTGAGCTAGAGAAGGCCGACAGCTTCCTTGAGGAGCCTGGGAGGAGCATTCCTGCTCCTCCTGGCCCACAAGGAGTGCTGAAAGGGCCACTTGCCTTGGGAAGCCAGAGGTCTCGCCTGCATTTTACTGCCAAGTTTCTCAACCCTTCAGAAACCTGTGCAGCATCAGTTACCTTCAAACTGAGCTCCCAACTGCAATGTAAAAGCCTTATTTAAATATGTTAATAAGTGTTCTGTCTCTCCACTTTGGGACATTTGGACATGCTGATATCCACCACCATAAAAATGCTGGCGGGCATGTACTCGGTATGTGTGGTTGGATTACAGGGATTTCACTCCCTACCACCCCTGGGCCCTCTACCGCCAATGTGTGGTGAACGTGCATTAGCATCAAGGTTCATGAGTCTGGTATTCTTGAGAAGGTGGTGGTGAGCCTCCTTCTGGAAGACCTGCAGTCTGTGTGGTGAAGGTAAACCCACAGTGCTGTTAGGGAGGGTGTTCCAGGATTTTGGCCCAGCCACAATGAAGCTATGACAATTTATTTCCAAATCAGGATGGTGTGTGACTGGTTGGGAAACTTGGAGATGGTGGTGATCCCTTGCACCTGCTGGGGCCCTTACCCTGCTAGGTAGTAGAGATCGTGGATTTAGGAAGTGCTGCCAAAGACTCCCTGTGTCTGCGTGGGTTTTCTCCGGGTGCTCCGGTTTCCTCCCACAAGCCAAAAGACTTGCAGGATGGTAGGTAAATTGGCCATTATAAATTGTCACTAGTATAGGTAGGTGGTAGGGAAATATAGGGACAGGTGGGGATGTTTGGTAGGAATATGGGATTAGTGTAGGATTAGTATAAATGGGTGGTTGATGGTCGGCACAGACTCGGTGGGCTGAAGGGCCTGTTTCAGTGCTGTATCTCTAATCTAATCTAAAAAAAAAAGCTTTGGTGAGTTGCTGCAGTGCTTAAGGCAGTGGAAGGGGTGCCAATCAAGTCGGTTGTTTTGTCCTGGATGGTGTCGAGCTTCTTGAGTGTTGTTGGAGTTGCATTCAACCAGGCAAGTGAAAAGTTTTGTATCACACTCCTGACTTGTGCCTTGTAGATGGTGGACAGGCTTTGGGGAGTCAGGAGGTGCGTCAGTCATCGCAGAATACTAGGGTTTCTAAATAGAGGAATAGAATATAAAAGCAAAAAGATCATGCTAGAACTTTATAAATCACTGATTAGGCCTCAGCTGGAGTCATGTGCACAATTCTGGGCACCATACTTCAGGAAAGATGTAAAGGCATCAGAAAGAGCACAGAGGAGGTTTACCAATATAACACGAGGGATGAGTGATTTCAATATGACGAGAGGTTGGAAAAGTTAGGACTGTTCTCCTTGGAAGAGAGTATGTTAAGAGGTTTTCCAGCAGCTGAGAGGGTTTGGTAGAGTTCTTTTGGGCCTCCTTATCTCGAGAGACAATGGATACGCGCCTGGAGGTGGTCAGTGGTTTGTGAAGCAGCGCCTGGAGTGGCTATAAAGGCCAATTCTAGAGTGACAGGCTCTTCCACGGGTGCTGCAGAGAAATCTGTTTGTCGGGGCTGTTGCACAGTTGGCTCTCCCCTTGCGCCTCTGTCTTTTTTCCTGCCAACTACTAAATCTCTTCGACTCGCCACATTTTAGCCCCGTCTTTATGGCTGCCCGCCAGCTCTGGTGAACGCTGGCAACTGACTCCCACGACTTGTGATCAATGTCACAGGATTTCATGTCGCGTTTGCAGACGTCTTTAAAGCGGAGACATGGACGGCCGGTGGGTCTGATACCAGTGGCGAGCTCACTGTACAATGTGTCTTTGGGGATCCTGCCATCTTCCATGCGGCTCACATGGCCAAGCCATCTCAAGCGCCGCTGACTCAGTAGTGTGTATAAGCTGGGGATGTTGGCCGCTTCAAGGACTTCTGTGTTGGAGATACGGTCCTGCCACCTGATGCCAAGTATTCTCCGGAGGCAGCGAAGATGGAATGAATTGAGACGTCGCTCTTGGCTGGCATACGTTGTCCAGGCCTCGCTGCCATAGAGCAAGGTACTGAGGACACAGGCCTGATACACTCGGACTTTTGTGTTCCGTGTCAGTGCGCCATTTTCCCATACTCTCTTGGCCAGTCTGGACATAGCAGTGGAAGCCTTACCCATGCGCTTGTTGATTTCTGCATCTAGAGACAGGTTACTGGTGATAGTTGAGCCTAGGTAGGTGAACTCTTGAACCACTTCCAGAGCGTGGTCACCAATATTGATGGATGGAGCATTTCTGACGTCCTGCCCCATGATGTTCGTTTTCTTGAGTCTGATGGTTAGGCCAAATTCATTGCAGGCAGCCGCAAACCTGTCGATGAGACTCTGCAGGCACTCTTCAGTGTGAGATGTTAAAGGAGCATCGTCAGCAAAGAGGAGTTCCCTGATGAGGACTTTCCGTACTTTGGACTTCGCTCTTAGACGGGCAAGGTAGAGTAAACAATGAAAAAATGTTCCCTCTGGCAAGTAGGTCAATAACTAGAGGTCATAGATTCAAAACCATTGGACAAATATCTAGAGGGGGGAGGGGAATGAGGATGTTTTTTTTTTCTCAGAGTTGTCGGGATCTGGAACGCTTGACCAGAAAAGATGGTGAAGTTGATTCCTAAATGATTTTAAAAGGAAGTTGGATAGGTACTTGAGGATGAGGAGCTGACAGGTTTACGGACAAAAAACAAGGATGTGGGACCAAGCACGACTGCTCTTTCAAAGAGCGGAACGATTACCTGCTGTGCTGTAAGTTTTCATGATTCTAATTTTAAAACCAAATTTTTACGGTATGCAGTGTCAAGCATTTATTTTTAGCATTCATCAGTACTGTACACTTCAGCTTAACCAGCGAGTTATGCTTAATTTGAAGCCAACAAATAAACAATTTGATAAAAAGTATCTTATTTTCTAAGCTGCTGTATTTTGAAACAATAATCTACAGAGAATTTCATAGTAAGGTTGTCTTAATTTCTTACATTTTGCATCTAACTCACTTGATCTATAAACTCCCATAAGTGTAATATGTTAATTGTATATCAATTGTGTTTAATTATATGCAGGTGGAAGGCATTAATTGGGGTTTTACTTTGTGGCCGGGGCAGGGGGAGGGGGTGTTGTTGAGTTAGGAGGTATATGGTTATATTTATTCAAAGTAAAACATTACAAGACTGAGTAAAGACTGGCTCCAGTATCATCCTTCACCGACTGGCTTTCTGGACTATAACATAATACAATCTACAAGAATTGGAATTTTTGTTCTTATAGTCTTTAAAAGGGTAAATTATATGAAAAATATACAACATTGGAAAAATGCATACCTAGCTATTCTAGATGCTGCACACACTACAGTAACCTCATGCGGCATATTCTGACATGACCTTTATTTGATCAAGCCGCTTGACTCCGCTGTTCCAGATAACTAATGGGTTGGTAAGGCGGGCACGTGCAAGTTATCTGTGAGCCAATCAAATCAAATTTCAAATTGGCAGTTCTGAAATCTCCCTACAAGCAAGTATATCAGATTAGATCATTTTCCCTTACATGACTAAATCAGTGGAAGAAATTATAAACAGTGCCATTTCAAGGTTTATATCTCTCATTCAACAAAGCCTTGAAATGGCACTGTTAACAATTTTAGGTTGTGCCTCACTATGGCACAAGCCCATGAGTGCTAGCAGTGGGGAGGATTAGATCACCAGAAGTTGTAAGACTATCCCTTTCCCCTTATTTTTTCTCACACCTGGAGATAGTAATTCAACCAGAAGTGCAATTGTGTGGGGCATGGGCATAATTTTCAGCAAGGCAGCAACTTTTTAAAAGGGCTGTTACACAAATGGGAATGTTTCTTTCAGGACTTAAAAGAATATTCTTAAGAAAGCTGCAATGTACCTAAAGAGGTAATGTGGAGAAGAAGCAGCAGGAACAGAGGTGTAGCAACAGAAGGTACCATTCCTTTTAGTGGTAGGTGTTATGAACGCAGGACTTTGTAACATGATTATGTCTTAAAGATTGTAATTTTTATAAGTTCAAGTTAGAATCTGGGAGGTCAGATGACCTCACCTCAATTCTGTGAAAGGTTACCAGGACAACAGAGAGAACAGATCAAAGACTGTCTTTTGAAGAACAGAGACTACGACACTAACACCTGAAGAACAAGGTACACACTGCTGCCACTGTGCGTCGGTGGTGGAGGGAGTGAATGTTTGTGGATGGTGTGCCAGTCAAGCGGGCTGCTTTGTTCTGGATGGTGTCGAGCTTCTTGAGTGTTGTTGGAGCTGCACCCATCCAGGCAAGTGGAGAGTATTCCATCACACTCCTGACTTGTGCCTTGTAGATGGTGGACAGGCTTTGGGGAGTCAGGAGGTGAGTTACTCGCTGCAGGATTCCTAGCCTCTGACCTGCTCTTGGAGCCACAGTATTTATATGACGACTCCAGTTCAGTTTTTGGTCAATGGTAGCCCCTAGGATGTTGGCAGTTGGGGATTCAGCGATGGTAATGCCATTGAATGTCAAGGGGAGATGGTTAGATTCTCTCTTGTTGGAGATGGTCATTGCCTGGCACTTGTGTGGCGCAAATGTTACTTGCCACTGATCAGCCCAAGCCTGAATATTGTCCAGGTCTTGCTGCATTTCTACACAGACTGCTTCAGTATTTGAGGAGTCGCGAATGGTGCTGAACATTGTGCAATCATCAGCGAACATCCCCACTTCTGACCTTATGACTGAAGGAAGGTCATTGATGAAGCAGCTGAAGATGGTTGGGCCGAGGACACTACCCTGAGGAACTCCTGCTTTGATGTCCTGGAGCTCAGATGATTGACCGCCAACAACCACAGCCTTCTTCCTTTGCGCTAGGTATGACTGCAGCCAGCAGAGAGTTTACCCCCTGATTCCCATTGACTTCAGTTTTGCTAGGGCTCCTTGATGCCATACTCAGTCAAATGCTGCCTTGATGTCAAGGGCAGTCACTCTCACCTCACCTCTTGAGTTCAGCTCTTTTGTCCATGTTTGAACCAAGGCTGTAATGAGTTCAGGAGTTGAGTCGCCCTGGCGGAACCCAAAGTGAGCAGGTTATTGCTAAGCAAGTGCTGCTTGATGGCACTGTTGATGACACCTTCCATCACTTTACCAATGATTGAGAGTGGAGTGATGGGGTGGGAATTGCCGGGTTGGACATTTTGTGTACAGGACATACCTGGTCAATTTTCCACATTGCCGGGTAGATGCCAGCGTTGTAGCTTTACTGGAACAGCTTGGCTAGGGGTGCGGCAAGATCTGGAGCACAGGTCTTCAGTACTATTGCCAGAATATTGTCAGGACCCATAGCCTTTGTCGTATACAGTGCCTTCAATCATTTCTTGATATCATGCAGAGTGAATCGAATTGGCTGAAGTCTGGCATCTCTAATGCTGGGGACTTCAGGAGGGGGCCGAGATGGATCATCAACTCGGCACTTCTGGCTGAAGATTGTTGCAAATTCTTCTGCCTTATTTTTCGCACTGATGTGCTGGGCTCCCCCATCATTGAGGATGGGGATATTTGTGGAGCCACCTCCTCCAGTTAGTTGTTTAATTGTCTGCTACCATTCACGATGTGGCAGGACTGCAGAGCTTAGATCTGATCCGTTGGTTATGGGCTTGCTTAGCTCTGTCTATCGCATGCTGCTTATGCAGTTTGGCATTCAAGTAGTCCTCATTTTGAGGTATGCCTGGTGCTGCTCCTGGCATGCCCTCCTGCACTCTTCATTGAACCAGGGTTGGTCTCCTGGCTTGATGGTAATGGTAGAGTGGTGAGAACAAGGTCAAGTATGTTCTTCCCTCTTGTTGGTTCCCCCACCACCTGCCGCAGACCCAGTCTGGCAGATATGTCCTTTCGGACTCGGCCAGCTCGGTCAGTAGTGGTGCTACCGAGCCACTCTTGGTGATGGACATTGAAGTCCCCCACCCAGAGTGCATTTTGTGCCCTTGCCACCCTCAGTGCTTCCTCCAAGTGGTGTTCCACATGGAGGAGTACTGGCTGATCAGCTGAGGTGGTAATCAGTGGGAGGTTACCTTGCCCATGTTTGACCTGATGCCATGAGACTTCATGGGGTCCGGAGTCGATGTTGAGGACTCCCAGGGCAATTCCCTCCCTACTGTAGACCACTGTCCTGCCACCTCTGCTTGGTCTGTCCTGCTGGTGGGACATGGCATACCCAGGGATAGTGATTGCAGTGTCTGGGACATTGTCTGTAAAGTATGATTCCGTGAGTATGACTATGTCAGGCTGTTGCTTGACTAATCTGTGGGACAGCTCTCCCAACTATGGCACAAGCCCCCAGATGTTAGTAAGGAGGACTTTGCAGGGTCGACAGGGCTGGGTTTGCCGTTATCATTTCCGGTGCCTAGGTCGATGCCGGGTGGTCCATCTGGTTTCATTCCTTATTATTGACTTCGTAGCAGCTAGGTAGAACTGAGTGGCTTGCTAGGCCATTTCAGAGAGCATGTAAGAGTTAACCACATTGCTGTGGGTCTGGAGTCACATGTAGGCCAGACCAGGTAAGGACAGCAGATTTCCTTCCCTAAAGGGCATTAGTGAACCAGATGGGTTTTTACAACAATCGACAATGGTTTCATGGCCATCATTAGATTAGCTTTTAATTCCAGATTTATTAATTAGATTCAAATTTCACCTTCTGCTGTGGTGGGATTCAAACCCATGTCTCCAGATCAATACCTTGGTTACAATCAGATCAGCCATGATCTTATTGAATAACGGAGCAGGGTCGAGTGGTCTACTTCTGCTCCTAATTCGAACGTTCATATGTAAGGTGTTAACAGGATTCAAAGACCGTGCAGCAATACTATTCACAGGCTACAAAAGCAAGGTCCCACAGATGCTAGAATACTGAAATAAAAATTTTTAATGAGCACATCTGCTCTGCATAGGTTAATTGCTGGTGCATTTGGTTAGGCTGCTGGTTAAGCTCTGGGCATTATTTTGCACATTTTTTACATTCTACAACTGAATTGCGCTGTCTGTTAGCAAGTTATTCCTGGTGCTAGATTGCTTTTGTCTGCCCTCAAAACAGTTTATTGCGTTCCTGAGTGGTCTGCTATGTCTGCCATTGAGGCTGAAGGATGAGAGGATGCAGTGAGTTATAGCACTCTTAGGTATGTATGACTTCAACAGTGTTAGTCCACTACTTTTGTACGTTTCCTTGCAGTGGTTGTGACCAACCTTCTTCTGAAAAAATTGGAAGAGCAGTCAGATAGCCAGCATTGTGGCCATTGCACATACTGAGAGTGCAATTCTGTGCAGCATTTGTCATGCTTTTGGTGACAGTGCAGCTTCAGAGCACATCTTTCAATATTTCGTTATCACATTGCAAACTATTTGCATGTTGCAACTTTTGTGTTATCATGTAGTAAACGGGAAGCTTGTTTGGATGCTTTGCATGATATGTCACTGTGGGTGCTGCAATTCACAATTATGGTTCTATCCTGTTTGTTGTACTGCAATATTAACAAGTATGCAGAGGTGTATGCACTTACTTTGGAATTCCTTCTCATTTCATGAAACTTCCATAATTTTTTTTCCTGGCTTTTAATTTAGGCTTGTGGACCTGTGAAATTCCATTCACTTTGTTACCTCCATCCATGTATTTTGCATCTCTGTTTCCATTGGAAGGTGATCTACTGTTACGAACTCAGAGAGATCGTTAATGTGAAAAATATTAGCTGTGAGCTCCCTAGTCCAATTTAACGAATTATGCAAGATTTCACATTTTAAATCTTTAATTATAGCAACCAAACTAAAAGAAATCCCCAATTAACTGAATAGTACTTTGTAAGTAGCTGATACCCCCAAATTACAAACAAAGGTATTTTCAACCCTTGAAAATCTCACACCACACTTATACGTTACACTGTTCTTTTGGTGATGAAATCCTTTGAGGTTAAAAATCCCAAACTCCTTCCAGTTGCAATGTGTTGGGTCTCCCAGACTTTTCAAAAATCAATATTTTCTTCACTTCCTTCTCCGAGCACTTCCAACCTGGATATCCGTGCATAATGTGATTTTCAGTGATCCTATGGGCCCTCACTCCTCTGCAAGCTTTGACTTTCAAAACAGGTTCAAATCTCCATAACCTTTTGCTGTATATCTTTAGAGAGCAGGCTTTCTCTCTCTCACTTTCTCTCGCTCTTCAGCTTCCACTGCTGGGCGTCTTCTCTGTGAGGCTGCCACTGCTGATGTTTCCCGTCTTACAGCCTGCTTGAGGCCACAACGTGATGGTTCATTCCTTACAGCCTGTTTTCCTCCTAATTTTATCTGGACTTAGAATTCAATAGTGTATTGTTTTGCTCCAAAATGCAGAGTCAGTAGTCTGAGTTCCACAAAGCTATTCGGCCTTTCAATTGTCTCCAGGTGTTAACAACTGCTTGGTTCAGTTTGCATGTTGTCAATGGCTGACTCTTGTTTTACAACCCAAAAGTCTGGTAAGGTGAAACCCATTGTTCTTCCAAGATGCACTGCAGCAACGCACCAAGGCTCCTTAGACAGCACCTTCCAATCCCGTGACCTCTACCACCTCGAAGGAGAAGAGCAGCAGATGCACGGGAACATCACCACCTGCAAGTTCCCGTCCAAGTCACACACCATCCTGACTTGGAACTATATCGCCGTTCCTTCACTGTCGCTGGGTCAAAATCCTGGAACTGCCTTCCTAACAGCACTGTGGGTGTACCTACCTCACATGGACTGCAGCGGTTCAAGAAGGCAGCTCACCTCCACCTTCTCAAGGGCAATTAGGGATGGGCAATAAATGCTGGCATAGCCAGTGACGCCCACATTCCATGAATGAATAAAAAAAATTAGCTAATTCACCAACAAGCTATGACTAAAAATAACAAATAAATGCCTCATTTCTCTCCAGATGAGTGACAGATTACATAATGTGTGCTGCACCTGTCAAAAAAGCTGAAAGCCACTTCAGATGCAAAACATTCAAATCAAACTCATCCTTCAGCCCACTGTATACAACTCATTCTTCTCAGCAAAGCCATATTACCATTCAATGAATTTACCCAGCTGACAAGTGGAGCTTTCTGTAACATAAGCTAGCAAGGAAGTTTCCTATACAATAATGTTATATAAACATTTCCAAAAATATACTTTTTCCAAGAGTCTCGATGACAACTGATTTTATTTTCCAAATTACTCAATGGGTTAAATATTCAGTTGACAAGACTAATATCACAACTAGCTGAGAACCATGGGTTTTCTATTTGCACTGTAAGAATCCTGGAAAATCCCTACATTGGGTTTTCATGCTAATCAATGAGAACTAACTTAAATACTACGACGGACTGATTTTAAATTAGAATCTTCACTACTTGTGATATGACAATGTTTATACTGAACTATATTTTTATTCCTGCTTGTGATATGCCCTGGTCAGAAGCAGCTGAGAGGTTACTTGATGGGAATTTGTAGTCTGGGCCTTCTTTGACCAAATGTTTTATTGACCCCAAAGGTTTTAAAAGGAATCAAATGATAAAAGGTAATGTTCAGCAGAAATTTAAGCAGAGCGTGGAAACAGGTTGCTGTATGGGAACTAAGATGAACACTTTCGTAGAGTTCCAGAGGCCTAGATAAAGGGCAGAGAAAATAGTGCCTTGAATCCTGGACAAGACAGCTGGGTGCCAAGGCCACCATGTTTTACTTGCTTTGACCAGGCACTAATAGTGAACTTCCAACAAGCTGATAAGGGCCCAAGTGTAGGAAAGAACAGATGATGTCAGGAATTATGAGACACTGACCTGACCTAGGCAAGCAGATAGGTACATGACACCTCTTGCAATTGGGCAGCTCAAATCACAGCAAGTTAATGACTGGGTTGAATTGGTCTCCATAGGCTTTGCTGTGTAACAAGAGTATAAGAAAGGGTGCTCTAAGCACTTAAGCTGTAGAGGCATTCGGCCAAGTGCTTTTTAAAAATACACAATGTGAGCAGCAGACATATTCCCTGTTTTAACTTTAATCCAAACTTTACCATGTGGCTTTTGAGAGTCCCCTCCATAATCTATTACATGCAACAACAACAACTTGCATTTATATAGCATATTTAACATAGTAAAATGTCACAAGACTCTTCATAGGAGCATTATCAAAGAAAATTTGACACTGAGCCACATAAGGCGATATTAGGGCAGAGGACCAAAATCTTGGCTAAATGAGTAGGTTTTGAGGAGCATCTTAAAGGAGTTAAGAGAGGTAGAAAAGAGGAAAGGTTTAGAAAGGGAATTCTGAAGCTTAGGGCCTAACCTTATGGGGTTAATGCTGAAGGTGGTGGATGGGGTGCCAATCAAGCGGGTTGCTTTGTTCTGGATGGTGTCGAGCTTCTTGAGTGTTGTTGGAGCTACACTCATCCAGGCAAGTGGAGAGTATTCCATGACATTCCTGACTTGTAGATGGGAGACAGGATTTGGGGAATCAGGAGGTGAGTTACTTGCCAAAAAATTCCCAGCCTCTGACTTGCTCTTGTAGCCACAATATTTATGGGACCATCCTGCAGACGAACCCTTGCAGAAGGACGAGCTGGCGGACGGACTACATGTATACGTATTGCATTGACTGATGGGACGGTGCCTGAGGCATGGCCATTTGATGTAGTCATGTTGAGATTGTGCTTCTACCCAGGGCGTAATGGTAATAGTGTTGTGCTTTGATACTAATGCTTAGAATGTGTCAAGTCATACTTATACTGAATAAAATATAACCACTGTCACCAATAAGAATATTACTTTGAATCATTTCAGATCTTGAGAGTGAATGGATTGAAGGGTTAATTGACTTACACCCCCAAATTCTAACAGCACTGCTTGCAACAGACCTCAAATGCTAGAAATTTCAAAACCAGGCATTGCTTATGATCTCATCTATAGATGCATGACATTTCAACGTATGTACAGAAGATATGACATGCAATGCATTACAGGGCTGGAAATTGTGTCAGCTAGTTAGCCTTGTCACATCACACAAATTCATCATTCCGAAGAAATGCAAGTGGTGCACTCACCAAGTTCTACTTCTGCCGGAATTGCAACGGGACCAGAAAATTCTATCTTTCCATTATTCTAAGGAATTGTTTTCTGCTGTAGCATTCTGAAAATTTTCACAACCAACACAAAGCATTATTTGGTTTCAAATACCATCAATTTTAATCTGTTTATACCATTTAATTTACACCAGTAAAATGAAATCATGCAATAAATTAATTTCATTTTAGTTCATTCCACTTTGGCCCAAAAATTATTGTAAATTATCTCAACAGCAGCTTTGCATTTGGTGCTAATAGGTTGTGAACTTCTTTTCATCTCCTCACGACCCTGATTATATGACAACAGTGGAAAGTGATAAAACACCTACTCAACCGTATTAGCTCTACTTCACAAAATGAAAAATCAGAACTCAAAGGGTCATATTATTTAGCTGAACGTATGCAAATTCTTTCCTTTTTGTTTAAAGTGCTTGCATCTATCGGCTGGGAATTATGATTCGAAAAAGGCAACCTAAGACTACGCCACTGCTATAAACCAAAAGTTTCCTCATTTGACTTAGTAAAGTGCATAAATGATTATCCCTAATCAAGGCTTCAAATTAACTTCTGTTTGTGCAATGGAGAGTTCAGTGTCTAGAGAGTCAAATGACTCATAAGCCTAGATTTTCCAATTGGGCATGACCCTACCTGGAAGTTGGGCAGAGTGTGTGCTGGCCACTGAACCCACCGTGATTTCTAGGATGAGCCTCATTCAGATAATATGGAAGACTTGCAGCTAAATCATTTAAAGTCCCAAAGCAAACTGTAAGTCTTTAACAGACACAGCTTCAAAAGTAAATTAAATTAAAAGAAGCATGTTTGATAAATAGTCAAGGCCACTATCAAAAGAATTTTAGAATGCATATGCATATCATCCAAAAACACATCAGACCCCACACTGATGACTACCAGCTATATCTCACCACCAGCTCTCTGGATGCCTCCACTACCTCTAAACTGTTAAGACTGTTTGCTGACTGTTCAAAACCTTGGTGTCATGTTTGAACCCAAGATGAGCTTCCAACCACATATCCCACCATCACTAAGACCTCCTCGTTCCATCTCCATAACATCGCCTGACAGCACCTGCCTCAGCTCATCTGCTGCTGAAACTCTCAATAATGCTGTTGTTACTTCTAGACTTGACTATTCCAACACACTCCTGGCTGATTTCCCAGCTCCCACCCTCCATAAACTTGAGGTCCTCTATAAACTTTGCAACCTGTATCCTAATTCACACCAAGTCCCATTCACCCATAGCCCCTGTGCTCATTGATCTACATTGGCTTCTGGGTGAACAATGCCTCGATATTAAAATTCTCATCCCCCTTTTCTAATGCATCCATGGCCTCACCCCTCCCCATCTCTGCATCCTCCTCCAGCCCTAGAACCCTGAGATAATTGCACTCCTCCAATTCTGGCCACTTCTGCATCCACGATTTTAATCACTCCACCATTAGTGGCTGCGCCTTCAGCTGCTGAGGCCCTAAGCTTCAGAATTCCCTTTCTAAACCTTTCCTCCTTTCTACCTCTCTTTACTCCTTTAAGATGCTCCTCAAAACCTACCTGTTTAGCCAAGATTTAGGTCATCTGCCCTAATATCGCCTTATGTGGCTCAGTGTCTAATTTTCTTTGATAACGCTCCTATGAAGAGTTTTGTGACATTTTACAATGTTACATATGCTATATAAATGCAAGTTGTTATTGTTGTTGCACATAATGGATTATGGAAGGGACTCTCAAAAGCCACATGGTAAAGTGTGGATTAAAGTTAAAACAGGGAATACGTCTGTTGCTCACATTGTGTATTTTTAAAAAGCACAATTAATGATAAAAAATTCATTTCCATGATTTCTATTACAAATAATGGGCAATTTAAAAGATGGATAAAAGGGCAATTACAATCACAACAGCACAACTTAAACAGAATATGGATACTTCAGTCTATGTGACCAGTATCTCAAAACACTAATGTGATGGGAATTTGCTTTCATCTGGTCTGGCAAGTTTAATTTCTAGCCGTGACTTGAAATTTCACTTCATACTATCCTTCAGTTTTGAAGCAGAATTGACTTAGCCATGACATAATGCTTCACATGCTTTGTAAATGAGCTGTTATAGAATAATTTCAACAAGGAACACATGTTTTTCTCCTTTCTTGGCCTGATTAAATTAAGACACAACTGTGATTTTTATTATTCGTTCGTGGGACATGAGCGTCACTGGCAAGACCAGCATTTGTTTCCCATAGAGTCAGAGTTATACAGCACAGAAACAGACCCTTCGGCCCATCGTGTCCGTGCCAGCCATCAAGCACCTAACTATTCTAATCCCATTATCTAGCACTTGGCCCGTAGCCTTGTATGCTATGGCGTTTCAAGTGCTCATCTAAATACTTCTTAAATGTTGTGAGGGTTCCTGCCTCTACCACCTCTTCAGGCAGTGCGTTCCCGATTTCAAACACCCTCTGAGTGAAAAATATTTTCCTCAAATCCCCTCTGAACCTCCTGCCCCTTACCTTAAATCAATGCCCCCTGGTTACTGACCCCTCCGTTAAGGGAAAAAGTTTCTTCCAATCTAACCTATCAATGCCCCTCATAATTTTGTATACCTCAATCATGTCCCCCCTCAGCCTTCTCTGCTCTAAGGAAAACAACCCTAGCCTTTTCAGTCTCTCTTCATAGCTGAAATGCTCCAGCCCAGGCAACACCCTGGTGAATCTCCTCTGCACCCACTCCAGGGCAATCACATCCTTCCTATAGTGTGGTACCCAGAACTGTACACAGTACTCCAGCTGTGGTCCAACTAGCGTTTTATGCAGCTCCATCATAACCTCCCTGCTCTTATATTCTATGCCTCGGCTAATAAAGGCAAATATCCCATATGCCTTCCTAACCACCTTATCTACCTGTGATCTATGGACAAGTACACCAAGGTCCCTCTGACCCTCTGTACTTCCTAGGGTCCTACCACCCATTGTACATTCCCTTGCCTTGTTAGTCCTCCCAAAATACATCACCTCACACTTCTCAGGACTAAATTCCATTTGCCACTGCTCCGCCCATCTTACCAGCCCATCTATATTGTCCTGTAATCTAAGTCTTTCCTCCTCACTATTTACAACACCACTAATTTTTGTGTCATCTGCGAACTTACTTATCATACCTCCTATATTCATGTCTAAATCATTAATGTACACTACAAACAGCAAGGGTCCCAGCAACGATCCCTGTGGTGCACCACTAGTCACAGGCTTCCGCTCGCAAAAACAACCCTCCACCATCACCCTCTGCCTCCTGCCACTAAGCCAATTTTGGATCCAATTTGCCAAATTGCCCTGGATCCCATGGGCTCTTACCTTCTTAACCAATCTCCCATGCAGGACCTTATCAAAAGCCTTATTGAAGTCCATATAGACTACAGCTTTACCCTCATCTACACATCTAGTCACCGCCTTGAAAATTCAATCAAGTTCATTAGACACCATCTCCCCTGACAAAGCCATGCTGACTATCCCTGATTAATCCCTGCCTCTCCAATTGGAGATTAATCCTGTCCCTCAGAATATTTTCTAATAGTTTCCCTACCACTGATGTTAGACTCACCGGCCTGTAATTACCTGGTTTATCCCTGCTACCTATCCCGAACTACACTTGAGAAGGTGGTGATGAGCTGCCTGCTTGAACTGCTTCAGTCCATCTGATGTAGGTACACCCGCATGTTGCTAGGAAGGGAGTTCCAGGTTTTTGACCCAGTGACAGTGAAGGAACGGCGATCAAAGTCAGCATGATTGTGACTTGGTGGGGAACCTGCAGGTGGTGGCATTCCCACGCATCTGCTGCCCTTGGCCTTCTAGGTAGTAGAGGTCGCAGGTTTGGAAGCTGCCATCGAAGGAAGCTTGGCAAGTTGCTGCAGTGCATCTTGTAGATGGGATACACTGCTGCCACTGTGTGTTGGTGGTGAAGGGAATGAATGGTGAAGGTGGTGGATGGGGTGCTAATCAAGCAGGCCATTTTGTCCTGGATGGTGTCGAGCTTCTTGAGTGATGTTGGAGCTTCACTCATCCAGGCAAGTGGAGAGTATTCCATCACACTCCTGACTTGTGCCTTGTAGATGGTGGACAGGTTTTGGGGAGTTAGGAGGTGAGTTACTCCCCAAAGAATTCCCAGCCTCTGACCTGCTCTTGAGCCACAGTATTTATATAGCTGGTCCAGTTAAGTTTCTGGTCAATGGTAACCCCCAGGATGTTGATGGTGGGGGATTCAGCACTTGTTACACCGCTTAATGTCAAGGGGAGATGGTTAGATTCTCTTTTGTTGGAGATGGCCATTGCCTGGCAGTTGTGTGGCATGAATGTTAGTTTCCACCTATTAATCCAAGCCTGAACGTTGTCTAGGTCTTGCTGACCAGAACATGGACTGCTTCAGTATCTGAGGAGTCCCGGATGGTGCTGAACACTGTGCAATCATCGACGAACATCCCCACTTCTGACCTTATGATCAAGGAAAGGTCATTGATGGAACAACTGAAGATGGTTGGGCCTAGGACACTACCCTGAGGAACTCCTGCAGCAATGTTCTGGGGCTGAGATGTTTAGCCTCCAACAACCACAACCATCTTCCTTATTAGTATGACGCCAAGCAGTGGAGAGTTTTCACTCTGATTCTCATTGAATTCAATTTTGCTAGGGCCCGTTGATGCCAAACTTGGTCAAATACTGCCTTGATGCCAAGGGCAATCAATCACTCACCTCACCTTTTAAATTCAACCCTTCTGTCCATGTTCAGACCAAGGCTGTAATGAGGTCGGGAGCCAAGTGGCCCTGGTGGAACCCAATATGAGCATCAGTGCGCAGGTTATTGCTGCGTAAGTGCCGCTTGACAACACTGTCGATGACGTCTTCCATTATTTTGCTGATGATCGAGAGTAGACTGATGAAGTGGTAATTGACTGGATTGGATTTGTCCTGCTTTTTGTGGATAGGACATACCCAAGCAATTTTTCACTTGTCGGTTAGATGCCAGTGTTGCAGCTGCACTGGAACAGCTTGGCTACGATCGCAGCTAGTTCTGGAGCACATCTTCAGTACTACAACCAGGATGTTGTTGGGGCCCATAGCCTTTGCAGTATCCAGTGCCATCAGCTGTTTCTTGATATCACATGGAGTGAATCAAATTGGCTGAAATCTGGCATCCGTGATGCTGGAGACCTCAGGAGGAAGCCGAGATGGATCATCCACTCAGCACTTCTGGCTGAAGATGGATGCAAATGCTTCAGCTTTGTCTTTTGCACTTGCATTCTCGGTTCCCCCCATCATTGAGGATAGGGATGTTTGTGGAGCCGCCTCCTCTGGTTGGCTGTTTAATTTTTTGCCATCATTCACAACTGGATGTGGCAGGACTACAGAGCTTTGATCTGATCCGTTGGTTATGGCATCACTTAGCTCTGTCTATCACGTGCTGTAGTCCGGCGTTGTAGCTTCACCAGGTCATTATTAGGTATGTCTGGTGCTGCTCCTGGCATGCTCTCCTGCACTCCTTATTGAACCACAGTTGGTCCCCTGGCTTGATGGCAATGGTAGAGTGAGGGATATGCTGGGCCATGAGGTTACTCATGGAGTGCTGACTTGGGTTGCATTAGAGTGCTACAGTGGAAGTTTGGGAAGTGAGGAAGTTCGGTATGGAGGGAGTAAGGAGCTCCTTTCATTTCCTACCTGTCCTCAGAGTGAGGGGAGCCGAGAGCTTCCAAAGAGCACGGCTGACTGGGAGAAGACTCGGAGGGCAGAGTTCCGGACCGGTAAGTATAAAAAAACTTACCGCTGGTGAAAAAAACTGAAAGTGACGTCACAGGAAAGCTGTGACCTGATTGGCTGGTCGGGAATTTTTTTACTGAATTTGAAAATAAAACATTGATAAAAATTGATTAAAACCCTAATTAACGAATAAGTAGAGTAACTAAACCAGAGGAAGGAGATTACTGTATTTAGTTAGCATTTAATATTTATAGTAGGAATCTAGCACTAGGGACTATATAGTTATTATTACAATTTAGTAAGGATTTAATAAATATTTATTTATCTTAAATTAATTTACTAATCAGTGCTAGAAATGTCAGTTAGAGGGGTGAAGTGCTTCACCTGTGAGATGTGGGAGGTCCGTGACGCTTCCAGCATTCCGGATGACTACTTCTGCAGTTGCAGCTCCTCACAGACCGCATGGATTGGTTGGAGCAGCAACTGGATGCACTTAGGAGCATGCAGGTGGCAGAAAGCGTCATAGGCAGGAGTTTTAGAGAAGTGGTTACACCCAAGGTGCAGGCAGATAGATGGGTGACCGCTAGAAGGAGCAGGCAGTCAGTGCAAGAATCCCCTGTGGCTATCCCCCTCTCTAACAAGTATACCGTTTTGGATACTGTTGGGGGGGATGGCCTATCAGGGAAAAACAGCAGCAGCCAGAGCAGTGGCACCACGGCTGGCACTGTTGCTCAGCAGGGAGGGACAAAGCGCAGAAGAGCAGTAGTTATAGGGGACGCTATAGTCAGGGGCACAGATAGGCGTTTCTGTGGACGTGAAAGAGACTCCAGGATGGTATGTTGCCTCCCTGGTGCCAGGGTCAAGGATTTGGCTGAACGGACAGGGGGGATTCTGAAGGGGGAGGGCGAACAGCCAGAGGTTGTGGTACACATTGGTACCAATGTCACAGGCAGGAAGAGTGACGAGGTCCTGCAGGGGGAGTTTAGGGAGTGAGGTAGAAAGTTCAAAGACAGGACCTCTAGGGTTGTAATCTCTGGATTACTCCCTGTGCCACGTGCCAGTGAGGCTAGAAATAGAAAGATAGTGCAGCTAAACACGTGGCTGAACAGCTGGTGTAGAAGGGAGGGTTTCAGATATCTGGACCATTGGGATCTCTTCAGGGACAGATGGGACCTGTACAAGAAGGACGGGTTGCATCTAAACTGGAGGGGCACAAATATCCTGGCTGCGAGGTTTGCTAGCGTCCCTCGGGAGGGTTTAAACTAGTGTGGCAGGGGGGTGGGAACCAGAGCAGTAGGACAGAAAGTGAAATAAATGAGGGGGAACTAGTAAATAAGGCCAGTAAGACTAAGAGGAAGAGCAGGCAGGGAGATGTTGCAGAGCACAGCGGGACTGGTGGTCTGAAGTGCATTTGTTTCAATGCAAGAAGTATAACCGGTAAGGCAGATGAATTTAGAGCTTGGATTAGTACTTGGAACTATGATGTTGTTGCTATTACAGAGACTTGGTTGAGGGAAGGACAAGATTGGCAGCTAAATGTTCCAGGATTTAGAAACTTCAGGCGGGATAGAGGGGGATGTAAAAGGGGTGGGAGAGTTACATTACTTGTTAAGGAGAATATCACAGCTGTACTGCGGGAGGACACCTCGGAGGGGTTGTGCAGCGAGGCAAGATGGGTGGAGCTCAGGAATAGGAAGGGTGCAGTCACGATGTTGGGGGTTTACTACAGGCCTCCCAACAGCCAGCGGGAGGTAGAGGAGCAGATATGTAGACAGATTTTGGAAAGATGTAAAGGTAACAGGGTTGTAGTGGTGGGTGATTTTAACTTCCCCTATATTGACTGGGACTCACCTAGTGCTAGGGGCTGGGATGGGGCAGAATTTGTAAGGAGCATCCAGGATGGCTTCTTGAAACAATATGTAGATAGTCCAACTAGGGATGGGGCCATACTGGACCTGGTATTGGGGAATGAGCCCGGCCAGGTGGTGGAAGTTTCAGTAGGGGTGCATTTCGGGAACAGTGACTATAATTTCATAAGTTTTAAGGTACTTGTGGATAAGGATAAGAGTAGTCCTCGGGTGAAGGTGCGAAATTGGGGGAAGGCTAATTATAACAATATTAGGCAGAAACTGAAGAATTTAGATTGGGGGCGGCTGTTTGAGGGTAAATCAACATCTGACATGTGGGAGTCTTTCAAATGTCAGTTGATTAGAATCCAGGACCAGCATGTTCCGGTGAGGAAGAAGGATAAGTTTGGCAAGTTTCGGGAACCTTGGATAACGCGGGATATTGTGAGCCTAGTCAAAAAGAAAAAGGAAGCATTCGTAAGGGCTGGAAGGCTAGGAACAGACGAATCCCTTGAGGAATATAAAGACAGTAGGAAGGAATTTAAGCAAGGAGTCAGGAGGGCTAAAAGGGGTCATGAAAAGTCATTGGCAAACAGGATTAAGGAAAATCCCAAGGCTTTTTATACATATATAAAGAGCAAGAGGGTTACTAGGGAAGGGGTTGGCCCACTCAAGGACAGAGAAGGGAATCTAAGTGTGGAGCCAGAGGAAATGGGCGAGGTACTAAATCAGTACTTTGCATCAGTATTCACCAAAGAGAAGGACTTGGTGGATGATGAGCCTAGGGAAGGGAGTGTAGATAGTCTCAGTCATCTCATTATCGAAAAGGAGGAGTTGGGTGTCTTGCAAAGCATTAAGGTAGATAAGTCCCCTGGGCCTGATGGGATCTACCCCAGAATACTGAGGGAGGCAAGGGAAGAAATTGCTGGGGCCTTGACAGAAATCTTTGCATCCTCATTGGCTACAGCTGAGGTCCCAGAGGACTGGAGAATAGCCAATGTTGTTCCTTTGTTTAAGAAGGGTAGCAAGGATAATCCAGGAAATTATAGGCCGGTGAACCTTACGTCAGTGGTAGGGAAATTATTAGAGAGGATTCTTTGGGACAGGATTTACTCCCATTTGGAAACAAACAAACTTATGAGCGAGAGGCAGCATGGTTTTGTGAAGGGAAGGTCGTGTCTCACTAATTTGATTGAGTTTTTTGAGGAAGTGACAAAGATCATTGATGAAGGAAGGGCAGTGGATGTTATCTATATGGACTTCAGTAAAGCCTTTGACAAGGTCCCTCATGGCAGACTGGTACAAAAGGTGAAGTCACATGGGATCAGAGGTGAGCTGGCAAGATGGATACAGAACTGGCTGAGTCATAGAAGACAGAGGGTAGCAGTGGAAGGGTGCTTTTCTGAATGGAGGGATGTGACTAGTGGTGTTCCGCAGGGATCTGTGCTGGGACCCTTGCTCTTTGTAGTATATATAAATGATTTGGAGGAAAATGTAGCTGGTCTGATTAGTAAGTTTGCTGACGACACATAGGTTGGTGGAGTTGCGGATAGGGATGAGGATTGTCAGAGGATACAGCAGGATATAGATCAGTTAGAGACTTGGACGGAGAAATGGCAGATGGAGTTTAATCCGGACAAATGTGAGGTAATGCATTTTGGAAGGTCTAATGCAAGTGGGAAGTATACAGTCAATGACAGAACCCTTAGGAGTATTGACAGGCAGAGAGATCTAGGCGTACAGGTCCACAGGTCACTGAAAGTGGCAACGCAGGTGGATAAGGTAGTCAAGAAGGCATACGGCATGCTTGCCTTCATCGGTCGGGGCATACAGTATAAAAATTGGCAAATCATGCTGCAGCTGTACAGAACTTTAGTTAGGCCACACTTAGAATATTGCGTGCAATTCTGGTCGCCACACTACCAGAAGGATGTGGAGGCTTTGGAAAGCGCACAGAAGAGGTTTACCAGGATGTTGCCTGGTCTGGAGGGCATTAGCTATGAGGAGAGGTTGGATAAACTCGGATTGTTTTCACTGGAACGACGGAGGTGGAGGGGCGACATGATAGAGGTTTACAAAGTTATGAGCGACATGGACAGAGTGGATGGTCAGAAGCTTTTTCCCAGGGCGGAAGAGTCAGTTACATGGGGACATAGGTTTAAGGTGAGAGGGGCAAAGTTTAGAGGGGATGTGCGAGGCAAGTTCTTTACACAGAGGATGGTGAGTGCCTGGAACTTGCTGCCGGGGGAGGTGGTGGAATCAGGTCCGATAGCGACGTTTAAGAGGCATCTTGACAAATACATGAATAGGATGGGAATAGAGGGATACGGTCCCTGGAAGTGCAGAACGTTTTAGTTTAGGCAGGCATCAAGATCGGCGCAGGCTTGGAGGGCCGAATGGCCTGTTCCTGTGCTGTACTGTTCTTTGTTCTTTGTTACAGATTTTGGTTGAATACAATTCTGATGCTGCTGATGGTCCACAGCGTCTTGTGGATGCCCAGTTTTGAGCTGCTGGATCTGTTCTGAATCTATCCCATTTAGCATGGTGGTAATGCCACACAACATGTTTTATAATGAATGCAAATTTTCAACATCTAAGTTAACACGTGTGTGGAAGGAAGGCATCTGGAGAAGCAGTGGGAAGCAGTTCAAATACATAATTTTCAATGATAATTAACCTTCATGTAATTCATTTTCAGTGTTTTCATACATGCACCATGAATACATCTACAAATAGCAGAACAGCTTCAACAAAAATACTAAAACACTGTAAGCTTCAACAACAATACTAAAACACTGTAACCTTATTCAAATAGGAAGCCAGAATTGTAATTATTCCCTTTACTGATAGATTACAGAGCACCAGGAGACCAATTTTGACTACAGTGGCCTTTGAAAGTGCATAATCGCCGTGATAATAGTTTTTGTGCATTCTGTCTGCAGCTCATTAAACGGATACAAATCTAATACCTAATTTTATAAGTTACATTGTAGTTAGGATGAAGTGACAAATAACCATGAAATTAATTTGGAAACAACTCTTCATCCCAAACTCTCAGATTGATGCCCGATTGATGTCCGCACAGCACCAAACTACGGGCATTGTCCAATGGAATTTCGAGATCACTGAACCATGCAAAAAAGATCTAATCACTTTTCATAAGTTTCAATTTATACTTCCGCTTTTTAATGTGCTCAAATCCAAAAAGAAAAGAAACATTGCATTTATCTCATACCTTTCATGACCTTCGGACATCCCAAAGTATTTTACAACCAATGAATTACTTTTGAAGTTACTGTTGCAATATCGAAAACATAGCAGTCAATTTGCCAAAGTACAATACTGCCGTATACAATGTACACATATTTCATAAGTAGGTTCCTATGACATTTAATGGAGGAGCAGACTTTTTGCACATCACTCTTCTTCTTCTTCGGCAGTCCCTCGTGAACACCGATGACTTTCCTCCACTCCAGTGTTGTGGGTCCTTAGGTGACTGAATAATCTAATTCTGGATCCGCATACTCTGCCATAGGTGGGGCAGATGGTGTTTGGTGAGGCGAGTGAATGGGATGCTCAAATTTCCGAACGCTCTTTCTCTTGTTGGCACTCGATCGCTACCTGGGCATGTCGACGTTGTTCAAACTGGCTGGCAGCTTCGTAGATGCTTCTTCTCCATTTTGGGCAGTCTCGGGCAAGAGATTCCCACAGATCAGTGGAGATGTCACATTTTTTCAGGAAGGATTTAAGGATATTCTTGTAACGTTTCCTCTGCCCTCCTGGTAGCCTCTTGCCGTAATGGAGCTCAGAGTAAAAAGCTTGTTTTGGGAGTCTTATGTCAGGCATGTGGATGATGTGGCCCGCCCAATGTAACTGACTAGCCATGACCAGTGTCTCGATTCTGGGGGTGTTGGCCTGAGAGAGGACACTGATATTGGAGCGCCTGTCCTGCCACTGAATTTGCAGGATCTTGCAGAGGCACAGCTTGTGATATCCCTCCAGGGCTTTGATATGTCTGCTGTACAGTGTCCATGATTCCGATGCATACAGGAGGGCAGGTAACACTGCGGCCCTGTCGACCATGAGCTTGGTGCCAGGTTTGAGGTCTTTGTCATCAAACACCCTTTTCCTCAGACGACCGATGGCTGCGTAGACACACTGGAGGCGATGCTGAGTTTCATCGTTGATGTCTGCCCTTGCTGAGAGGAGGCTCCCAAGGTATGGGAAGTGATGCACATTGTCCAGTGGTTCGCCATGGATCTTGAAAGCCGGGGGGCAGTACTGCACTGTGGGAGCAGGCTGGTAGAGGACCTTTGTCTTCCGGATGTTTAGCTTAAGGTCCATTCTTGCATACGCCTCAGCGAATGCACCGACGAGGGTTTGAAGCTCGGCCTCTGAGTATGTGCATAGGCACATTTAATAGAGGAGCAGACTTTTTGCACAACTCTACTATGATTTGGTATAACATGCAGAACTTTTCTCAAGACATTAGTGTTAGGCAAACCTCTCACCTGCCAAGACTGAGGCCTGAGGCACACATGATTTCGCAACATGAACATCAAAACTAACATTTGCATAGTACCAGATAGTATTGAAATAAAAGAACCAGTCCCCGCCCCAATGCACAGAAGAGACCTGGTCAAACCAGTTGGTCATGTGACCACCCGCTGGCCAACTACAGGAGTTTTCAACTGGAAAAACAGAATTTGAACTCAAAACTCCTGGCTCCTGGTTTGATAAGACCTCTCTCCTGTCTGCCTCATCTCGCTCTCACCAGCTTCGGAAACCACTGAAGGCATGTAAACTTAAAGAGAGAAAAGTCTCCTACGTGTACAAGGTTTAAAAAGAATACTGGGCCCTAATGAAACGCAAGACCATATCCTCAATCGAGGACTACAGCGATCTTGAAGCACAGTAACAAGATATTGCATCAAATTGTTCCACTTTATCTTTTCTTCTTCTTTTCTGTCCCTATCTGCACGTGTATATCGCGTGTGCATGCTCGGGTGGGCACGTCGTATATCCATAGGCGTGAACCGTATTAGAGTTTAAGTAAGTTTAATAAATTTCACTTTTCTTCTTTAAACCAAAGAAAGCCTGATTGTGCTCATTTCTTTGCCTTATAATTGGAAAGCTGTGAACAAGAATTCACAAAAGGGGAGCTCAAACACTGTGTGTTTAAAAATAAAACCCTGTTACAATAAGACCAGGTAAAGACAGCAAAAGACCCCTCGACACATTTCTCACCTGGTTGTAACATTAGGGGCTTTATTTCAAATGGTATTGGTAGATATTTTACTGCCTTGTAGCCTGTACTCTTTCCCCAGAATATAAAAGTTTTGAACATTCCAATACTTGCCCAGCTATTTCTATAAGTTGTGGCTGCCAAAGCAGTGAGCACTAGCAGTTGAAACACCAACGGCTGGATGTTGTGCAGGAGGCGGGGCTCCCGGCGCCAGGCCGAGAAGTCGAGGGGAGCCCCGCCTCTGCATTTTTTCCAATGCCCGGAGCAATCCTCCGGTCTTTCGCGATGGCCACTGTCGATACTGCAGACCCAAGCTCATTGCTGGAACCCCGGAGAAGAGGTTGGTGAGGCGGGGTCGCCGGGACCAGCCCTGAAGGCCCCAGCGAGGGGGGATGGGGGGAGTGGTTGGTGTTTGGTTTGGGGAATGGGAGTCTTGGGGGTACAGTTGCTCCCAGTGGGGGTCCTCCATGGGCCACAAATTGCCCACGAAGGAAGGACCCCCCCAAAACCCACAGGGAGGGCGTCTCG
This sequence comes from Heterodontus francisci, assembly GCF_036365525.1. Classification (NCBI taxonomy): domain Eukaryota; kingdom Metazoa; phylum Chordata; class Chondrichthyes; order Heterodontiformes; family Heterodontidae; genus Heterodontus; species Heterodontus francisci. The sequence continues at coordinate 76,998,683 of NC_090380.1, read as the reverse complement.
TTTTCCAAGGCATCCTCCCCGCGTGGTGGACGCCCCCGCCCGCTGCTGGTAAGAACCCAGCAGCAGCAGGAAAAGGCCTTTATTTTGCCTCTGGGCGGGAGGGTCATCGTTGGCCTATCCCGACCCCAGGAGAATCGGAAGCGGATTCCCAGCATCTGGTTCCGTGCTAGGCAATTTTGCTCAGATTCTCTGCGCCACTCCCAGCCCCCATGAAACAGGGAGTCGTGATGAGAACAAAATCCAGCTCTAAGTTTTTTCAGGGAAAAAGTGCTTTGGTTTTGTTAAACACATAAAACAATGTGTGTACCAGTGGAAATCTGTTTATTCCATAAAAGAATGGCAAATAGGCCAATATTTCACTGCCTATAGTTTACAGAATTAGGGCCAATGGAAACTAGGAATGAACTTAAAAACTATAACTTAAGTGTTAAGAGTTTGAGCTTCTTTTGCCATTTATGATGTAACTTTAACTATTTAATTAGATTACAGCTTTGGATACTCTACCAGACATTTGTTACAAAAGTGCTTCCATTTTTTAATTTTTTTTTTTTTTGAGGATGTGTGTTAAAACTGAAACGATTCCATGGATGTGTTTTTTTTAAACCAAGTTCACTGAAAGGTCAGTTGAGATGTTTGAACACAACCTGTGCTTGAAATCATGTGCTTTAAGCTCAATAAACAACAGAAACCTTGGTGACCTGGGGAAGATGTTTACAGAGAAGCCACATGTCAAGGTTTATGGAGGTCAGGAGGTTGACTTTCTGTTTGAGGTTTGGATTGTTTTCAGTTCATGAGTATTGCTGAAAATAGAGATATTTTGTTGAAGCTTTTCATCTTGCACTCATCAGGACAATACGCAAGACTATCAATGTAAGGGAAAGCAACAAATTTACACTGCATGAGAAGAGAGTGCTGATTGGTTGGCAAGTGGACTCTGATTGGTAGAGGTGTTGCCATGAAGAATGCACCAGTTTATGGTGACTGACAGATAACTACCAAGTTTTGTTTGAAATTTAAACCAGGCAGCTTGACTCTGATTGGTCAAAGCATTGCCCTGAGGAATGAACCAGCGAATGGCTGTCACTTATTTTGTTGAGCTGAAACAGGCGCACTGTGTGTACATATTCTTTTTGTCTGCAAAGAACAGGGCCCTGTGTATTAATATATGTAGCTACCAGTACGTGCAAATGTGCCACACTGCGAGCCCGACTGACAATCTTAAATTGGTCGTCAGCGTAATTCCTAGCACACTGAGGATTATTTAGCAAATGCTGTCCAGTCGCAGAATCACATCTAATGTTGGACACTGTGTTTTGAGTTTTGCAAGCACGGGCTGGTTGGGTATGGCCTGTACCTTGCCCATTGCGAACAGCAGAAGGGACATGCTGTTTGATACAATCTGACAGTTTTTGGGGTGTACGGCCTATATATCGAGCAACACACCGGCAGTGAAATTCATATCACATTACTCATTTGTTTGACAGGCAGAACATTTTGATGGCAGCATCCTGTTAGTGGCGAACACCACACATGTTGCTACTGCATAATAGCAGCATGAAACAGCTAACTTCACCTGTTGCTCAAATTTTTGGGATACATTACTCTTCCAGGGTAATCTGAGGTAGACTGGGCACTTTTCAGGGCCGAAAATGATGCTCTTAGGCCCGTTCATAAGCTTGTGCAATATATAGCGAGAAATGATCTGATCAGGGTAGCCATTTTCATGCAGGATGCCTTTGATTCGCCCTATTTCAGCATCAAGCATGTCTAGCATTCTTGCCTCACCTGATGAAAGGCACAGGACTGAAATGTTAACTCTGCCTCTCTCTCCAAGATGCTGTCAGACCTGCTGAGTATTTCTAGCATTTTTGTTTTTTTCCTTTCTGTGTCACCTATGCAACTTTTACCCTGGTCTATTTTTGGATAATTAAAGTCAACCATTATTATGTCCCTGTTGTTCTTGCAATGTTCTCTATTTGTCTATCATATCGCTTTCTTGATCTCCTTTCCAGAGGAAAAAAAACAATAAAATCTCAGTGAGAATGCTCAAACAATGACATGCTCTTTGAAATTGTAATGAAGACTGATAAAAGCTTTAGCATCCCACCACTATGAATACCATGTTTAATATAACACCTGCATGAAGACTATTACAAAATTTAGTTTGGTATCAAAAACACCAGTCTAACCCCAAAAACCTGAAAGAAAAGTTAAGCTGCAGTTGAAAAACATTAGCTGTAATTTTATGCACCCAATTTAACCACAAAGACATCAAGTGAATGTGAGCACAGTTGATGTACAGTGTGGTGGTACACTGGACAAATCCTCTGCTGCGCTCAAATCCTGATCTCATCTACAATTCTACGAGGAAAGGGAATATATGTAAAGCAGAAGGCTTTCCAGAGAAATTAAGGGAATATCAATAGGAGCCACATTCCCGAGCCACTCTGATGCCTCCCAAGATCTTCCCCAGAATGGAACTGGCAAAGGCTTGGATAGCCAGCCAGCTTGCCCACCAGTTCTCTTCACTGAACCAAAGGTCAGTTGCAGCTAAAGGACAAAAGGGTAGTTCTTCCTCATAAACTAGAGGCTAGTCAATAGTGTCAATCATGGGTTTAAATCAGAATCAAAAGAAATGATCAAATATGAAGTCTCATGCTTCTTACTGCATTGTACTACTTTATTTTCCCAATACATGTGGTTACTATTTGATCAGAGATTGTTTTCTATCTCTTTCCTTCCCCAAAAATGAACTGGTTGACTATAAAAACTTTCAGGTACAGATGTACATATTTGGTTTACATCTGCTGCACAAGTCCCTGAAGTACTTCAGTAAAACGTCTTAATCATCTGTTCATACTGAAAACCTATTAAGACTCCAATCAGTAGAGAACAGGCACCAAACTTTTAAGTGATAACATTATCATCTTTGCATCTCTACCAGTAGAATTATGTATTTGGAATATGAAACTGGTTTCCCACACATCAATTATCGGTCAACTGTTAACCTACAAAGTAGATTGCATGCTCTAACAAATGCCTTAAACTCTTACATAGCATAATAAGTTATGTATTATGAGACCATATTATTGCCTAATATTAATCCTAGCATAAAGTTTGTAACGCAGATACAAGACTTGTCTAAAGCACTCAAAAGACAATACTAAAAGTGACTATAGGCAACATTTCTTTATTTATTTTCACAATAAGATATCTACAGCTAGTCCAATGAGATAATCAATAGTGATTTTATTTCAATTAAAGATGACTGAATTGTGTACCAGATGATCATCTGGCAATCTCCGTGTTACACTGGGCACAGATCAATGCAAAATATTGCGACGGGGTGAAACCAGATGTATGATGCAGACAAGTAGGATATTTTCATTATAGAAAATATTTCCCTGAGAAAGACATTTTCAGCTGCAAGCATAATAAAAAAAGTTGTTTAACAAGCATTTCAAAAGGCAATTAAAGACAATAATCACAGTCCAGTATTTGATTGATGAAGTTTTACATTTCAAGGGTTTAATGAGGGAAACAAAGCAGTCAATGCTAGATTTGAATTGACAACCCATTGACCAGAACTCAAACATTCTGCTATTAGAGCTACCAGGTTGGCTGACACTTAGGATTTTTAAGTCATTACTCAATTTCACTAGCACATCCACCATTTTAAAATCTCTGCATCTTCTCTTACAACTTCAAAGCCAAGGTACATGTTCGGTTACTTTTTTAAATATATATATCTATATATAAAACTTTGAAGGAAAATAAATCTAAGCAAGGTTTGCTGACTGAGCTGAAAGGATGCATGATCATCCTGTTCAGCAATATCCCATGCAACTGCCTTTATAAAAACACATGAAAACAGTATTACTCTAGCATTTTTTCCAGTGGGTTTATCCATTAATCGTGTGCATAAGTTCAGACCCTGAAGAAAAGAAGTCACAATGTTTACTGCAAATCTCAGGCTGATAAATGCTGCTGACCTTTATTTTCCAATTAGCATTCTACTAAGATGTTCTCCCAAACCACAGGATTGAAAAAAAAATGATATGGCAGACAAAACAGCCTCAATGTTTTGTGTACTCATTTTCAAAAGGCTTTTACTTCTTATACTCTTGAACTATTATGCTTTAGTGCTTAAATACATTGCCTAAACAGGTGGTGGAAGCAGATTCAGTAGCTACTTTCAAAAGGGAATTGGATAAATGCTTGAAAAGGAACAATTTGTAGGGCTATGGGGGAAGAAGCGGCAGAGTGGGACTAATTGGATAGCTCTTTCAAAGAGCTGGCACTGGCACGATGGGAGGAATGACCTCCTTCCGATCTGTATGATACTAAATAACCATATATTTATACATATAAATATTAAATAAGCAATATATCAAGCAGCACAACATGTAAAAATGGGCCTAATAGCATCATATGCTTAAACTCTCCACAAAATAGCTTTGCACAATCATGCACCTTATAGATTTCCACTATACCAGAAATCTCTTTTTGCATTTCATCCTTAGGTCAGATAACATTTAGCACTGTACCTTACCACAATTACACGTGTTTGGGTTCAAAGCCAGAGAACATGTCTTATTAACACTCTAATTAGTACTGTGCAGATTGCCATACTTTTTCAAAAAAAATTGGCACATTATTCTAACTCATTTTCTGCTAAACATGCTATTAGTCATTTTCACTATGTGCCAACTTGGCAGCACTCTCACCTAAGTCAGTAGGTTATGGATTTGAGAATCTAGGCTAACACTCTAAATTCTGGACTGTTGGAATGCAATCCTTGGATGACAATGAACTAAGACCCCATCTGCCTATTTCAAGCAGCACGGTTCTGTCCCATCTAATTAACATGGAAGTTAAAGATTACATGACAATATTCAAAGACAAGAAAGAAGGATGTCCTGGACAATATTCCTCGACTAACCAGCACCATCATTCAACACAGTTTTGCTTTTGGATCTAACTGTGCACACTACAGCTGCCATATTTCCTGACACAACAGTCAATGCTCGTTAAAAAAAACCATAGATAACAATAGCCATTCAGCTCATCTAATCACAGAAATATACAGTCCCTCCTCAACAGCATCTAAATAATTTTTGAATGATTCCAAAGTTTTTACACTCTAACCTTCAACCTTACATTCCTCTCTAATTACTACCCCACTTCTAATCTTCACTTCCTCTTCAGAGGCTCAAGTGTGTAATATCTACCCTGCTCTGTGCTGATCCATCTTATCAGTGTTACGAACAGGTGAGAAAGGTGTCTAGGGGTCCCTCTCAGCCTTCACCTGGTCTTACTGTAACAGGGTTTGATTTTAAACACACGGTGTTTTGAACTCCCCCTTGGTAAATCCTTGTTCACCGCTTTCCAATTATAAGGCAATGAAACGAGAACATACAGGCTTTCTTAGGTTTAAAGAAATTTATTAAAACTTAAACTCTAATTTGGTTAATGCCTACGGATACACGCCATGCCCCATGCTAGCATGCATACGCAATAAGCACATGCACATAGGGACAGAAAAGAGAAGAAAAAATAAAGTGGAAAGATTTGAGGCAACATCTGAAGAGTTGTTACGGTTCTTCGAGCTCACTGTAGAGTCCTTGCTTGTAGGTAATTCTTGCTTTTCGTTGGGGCCCAGTATTCTTCTTAAACCTTGTTCACTGTAGGAGACTTTTCTCTCTTGGGATTCATGTGCCTTCAATGGATTCCAAAGCTGGTGAGAAAGAGATGGGATCAGACAGGAGGAGAGGAGGTCTCCTTCAGTCCAGAAGCCAAGAGCTTTCTGTCTTCAAAATAGTGTTTCTCCAATTTAAAACTCTCAGTTCAAACAATGCAACAGCCAGTTAGTCATAGAGTCATAGAGTTATACAACACAGAAACAGGCCCTTCGCCCCATCGTGTCCTTGCCAGCCATCAAGCACCTAACTATTCTAATCCCATTTTCCAGCACTTGGCCCATAGCCTTGTATACTATGGTGTTTCAAGTGCTCACCTAAATACTTCTTAAATGTTGTGAGGGTTCCTGCCTCTACCACCCCTTTAGGCAGTGCGTTCCAGATTCCAACCACCCTCTGAGTGAAAACTTTTTTCCTCAAATCCCCTCTGAACCTTCTGCCCCTTACCTTAAATCTATGCCCCCTGGTTATTGACCCCTCCACTATGGGAAAAGGTTTCTTCCTATCTAACCTATCAATGCCCCTCATAATTTTGTATACCTCTATCATGTCCCCCCTCAGCCTTCCCCGCTCTAAGGAAAACAACCCCAGCCTTTTCAGTCTCTCTTCATAGAGAATTGAAATGCTCCAACCCAGGCAACATCCTGGTGAATCTCCTCAGCACCCTCTCCAGTGTAATCACATCCTTTCTAGTGTGGTGCCCAGAACTGTAAATTCCATTTGCCACTGCTCTGCCCATCTTACCAGCCCATCTATATCGTCCTGTAATCTAAGGCTTTCCTCCTCACTATTTATGACATACCAATTTTTGTATCATCTGCAAACTTACTTATCATACCTCCTATATTCATGTCTAACTCATTAATGTACACTACAAACAGCAAGGGTCACAACACCGATCCCTGCGGTACACCACTGGTCACAGGCTTCCACATCCAAAAACAACCCTTGACCATTACCCTCTGCCTCCTGCCACTAAGCCAGTTTTGGATCCAATTTGTCAAATTGCCCTGGATCCCATGGGCTCTTACCTTCTTAACCAATCTCCCATGCGGGACTTCATCAAAAGCCTTATTGAGGTCAATGTATACTACATCAACTGCTTTACCCTCATCGACACATCTAATTAGCTCTTCAAAAAATTCAATCAAGTTAGTTACTCACAATTTCCCCCTGACAAAGCCATGCTGACTAACCCTGATTAATCCCTGCCTCTCCAAGTGGAGATTAATCCTGTCCCTCAGAATTTGTTCCAATAGTTTCCCAACCACTGATGTTAGACTCACCGGCCTGTAATTACCTGGTTTATCCCTGCTACCCTTCTTGAATAATGGCACCACATTCGCTGTCCTCCAGTCCTCTGGTACCCACTCCTGTGGCCAGAAAGGATTTGAAAATGTGTGTCAGAGCCCCTATCTCCTCCCTTGCCTCACATAACAGCCTGAGATACATCTCATCTGGGCCTGAGGAGTTATCCACTTTTAAGCCAGCTTTCAATGCTAATATATGCAAGTATATCACAATTCCCCTCCCTGATCTCTACACCTACATCGTCTTTCTCCATAGTGAACACAGATGAAAAGTAATCATTTAAAACCTCACCTATGTCCTCCGGCTCTACACACAGATTGGCTCTTTGGTCCCTAATGGGCCCCACTCTTTCCCAGGTTATCCTCTTGCCCTTAATATACTTATAAAACGCCTTATGATTTTCCTTTATCTTGCCCGCCAGTGTTTTTTCATGTCCCCTTTTCGCTCTCCGAATTACTTTTTTTAGTACCCCCCCTACATTTTCTCTACTCCTCTATTGCCTCCGCTGTTTTCAGCACTGAATCTGCCATAAGCCTCCTTTTTTTCCCTGATGCAATCCTCTATATCCCTTGACATCCAGGGTTCCCTGGACTTGTTGGTCCTACCCTTCGCCTTAACAGGTACATGTTGGTTCTGAACCCTCACGATTTCCTCTTTGAATGACCCCACTGGTCTGTTGTAGACTTTCCTACGAGTAGCTGCTCCCAGTCCACTTTGGCCAGATCCTGTTTTATCGTTTTGAAATCGACCTTCCCCCAATTCAGTACCTTTATTTCTGGTCCGTCTTTGTCCTTTTCCATAACTACCTTAAATCTTACAGAGTTATGGTCACTATCCCCGAAATGCTTCCCCACTGACACTTCTACCACTTGTCCAGCTTCATTCCCTCGGATTAGGACCAGTACTGCCCCTTCTCTTGTAGGGCTTTCTGCGTACTGGCTCAAGAAGCTCCCCTGTATGCATTTTAAGAATTCTGCCCCTTTTAAGTCTTTTACACTAAGACTATCCCAGTTGATATTAGGGAAGTTGAAATCCCCTACTATTATTACCCTATTATTTTTACACCTCGCTGAGATTTGCCTACATATCTGCTCCTGTATCTCTCCCTGACTGTTTGGAGGCCTGTAGTACACTCCCAACCAAGTGATTGCCCCCTTTTTGTTTTTAAGTTCTACCCATATGGCCTCATTTGAGGAACCTTCTAAGATATCATCCCTCCATACTGCAGTAATTGACTCCTTGATCAACAGTGCAATTCCACCTCCTCTTTTATCCCTTCCCTGTCACGTCTGAAGATTCTATACCCTGGAATGATGAGCTGCCAGTCCTGCACCCCCCCCCCCCCCACCCCCCAAACCATGTCTCTGTGATAGCAACAATATCATAATCCCATGTGCTAATCAATGCCCTCAATTCATCTGCCTTACTAGTAAGACTCCTTGCATTAAAATAGATGCAATCCAGACTTACATTTTTCACTTGTGCCTCAACAGGTCTATATTTGCTCCGCCTTCCAGACTGACTCAGTTTCTCTTCTATATTTGACTGTGCATCACTCTGTATCCCATTCCCCTGCCAAATTAGTTTAAACCTCTCCCAACAGCACCAGCAAACCTCTCGGCAAGGATGTTGGCCCCGTTCCGGTTCAGGTGCAACCCGTCCAACTTGTACAGGTCTCACCTTTATCAGAAACAGACTCAGTGATCCAGGAAATTAAAGCCCTCCCTCCTGCACCTTCTCTTCGGCCACGCATTCATCTGCTCTATCCTCCTATTCCTATACTCACTAGCACGTGGCAGCGGGAGTAATCCAGAGATTACAGCCTTTGAGGTCCTGCTTTTTAATCTGCTACCTAGCTCCCTAAATTCTTGTTGCAGGACCTCATCCCTCTTTTTACCTATGTCGTTTGTACCAATGTGTACCACGACCTCTGACTGCTCACCTTCCCCCTTCAGAATATCCTGCAGCCACTCCGTGACATCCTTGACCCTAGCACCAGGGAGGAACATACCATCCTAGAGTCATGTTTGCGGTCACAGAAACGCCTATCTGTACCCCTTACGATAGAATCCCCTATCACTATAGCTCTTCCACTCCTGTACAGCAGAGCCATCCGTGGTGCCACGAACTTGGCTGTTGCTACTGTCCCCTGGGAGGCCAACCCCCCCACAACAGTATCCAACGAGTATATCTGTTTGAGAGGGGGATGGCCACAGGGGACTCCTGCACTACCTGCCTGTGCCTACTACTTCGCCTGGTAGTCATCCATCCCTTTTCTGCCTGTGCAGCCATTACCTATGGTGAGACCACCTCACTAAACATGCTATCCACGACGTCCTCAGCATCGTGGATACTCCACAGTGAATCCACCTGCAGCTCCAGCTCCGTAATGCGGGTAGCCAGTAGCAGCAGCTGGATACACTTCCTGCACATGGTCATCAGGGACACTGGAAGCTCCCTGATTTCCCACATAGCACAGGAGGAGCATATCACTGGTGCAAGCTCTCCTACCATGACTTACCTTTAGATTATTTAGTTACTCACTTAATTAAAAAATACTAATTACACTAGGAGGCTTGTTCTACTCCAAACACTACCCACTACAATCTAAATTACACCAATTAAAAAAAACACACTTTAGTAGTACTCACTTTATCACTTGAAGTTTTTTCCAAAAAAAACTTTCCCCTTATTTTTTAAGCTATTTAAATTGACTAACAGCTGTTACTTACCCAACCAATCATCTTGCAGATTTCACGTGATGTCACTGTAAGTCTTTTTTTCCTCTTTCGAGACACAGCGCGCACCGGCACAAAGAGAGACAGGGAGCCCGCAGACGCTCCGGGTCAGCTTCCTTCCAGGTCCGCCAGTCGCCACTCCGCTCCCAGGTAAGTAAGGGCCTCAAGCCCCTCTCTTTATTTAAAGCTGCCACTCTGGATCAGCTTCCTTCCAGGTCCACCAGCCGCCGCTCCGCTCCCAGGTCATGTGACTAAATTGGTCTGACCACATCTGTTCTGTGTATTGGGAGCAGGGACTGGTCCTTTGCTCCAAGCAGTGTCTGCTACTATACAAAAAAATGTCCTTCCGGCCAGGCCTGGCAATTCCTTGTATCAGTTCTTCTCTTCTTTGCAGCAACAATTTGAAGGTTAATGTCCATGTGGCGAAATTAATGTGCCTCATTCTTGGCGGCTGGGGATCTGCATGACATCAGTCACTGTTCAGATCTTCTCAATTTTGCTTCTATCCTGTCTACAGCAAAGAAATCTGGTCAGTTATCAAAAAAATGGGCAACTGTCTGTTCTCTTCAATCTCTCTGCAGTGTTCAAGATGGCGAATATACTCCTCCACTGTCTTTTTCCCATGGTTCCTAACTCAATACCATTGCTCTCACATGCTTTCACTCCAAACTATCCCATATAGCCAGCACATTTCCTGCAATGACTTCTCTTCCCATTCTGCAAGTTCATTCCATGACTACCACAAAGTTTCATGCTGTCACATTGCCTATCGATTTTCTACGTGTTGCTCCTCAGCAATATTAGCTATAGGTATGTGGTCAGAAGGACACCCAGCTCAGTATCTCCATCACCACTGTGCTGTCTGACCATTTCCCATCATTCTGCCATGGGTGAGCCAGTGCTTCTTCCAATTCATCAGTAAGACTGAAGTCATGTTGTTGAGGACCTGCTAAAAACTCCACACCCAAGTCCTGACTCCATCAGCCTTAGTCAGAATGAACCCAATGATCGATAATTTCAGCATCCTGTTTATCTCTGTACTGAGCTTCAAACCCCACATCCTATCTATCATCAAGATAACTTATTACCTCCACAACATTCGACAACATAGCTCCTCAGCATTTCATTAGCTTTACTGCCTGGTCCTCTGAAGTGACTGGACATGCTAAATGCCAAATCTACCATCATTCTCTGAGCTTCTTAAGATCCTTTTCTAACTAGTTCAACACAAGTTAGTGAGTAAACATGATGCTCATTCTTTTATCAAATGTGTAAAACCTTGTAATTGTCTATACTAAATTTCATCTTTTTTTATTCATTCATGGGATGTGGACGTTGCTGGCTAGGCCAGCATTTATTGCCCATCCTTAATTGCCCTTGAGAAGGTGGTGGTGAGCTACCTTCTTGAACTGCTGCAGTCCATGTGAGGTAGGTACACCTACAGTGCTGTTCTTACTGACTTCGTAACAGTTAGATACAATTGAGTGGCTTGCTAGGCCATTTCAGAGGACATTGAAGAGCCAACCATATTGCTGTGGGTCAGACCAGGTAAGGACAGCAGATTTCCTTCCCTAAAGGACATTCGTGAACCAGATGGGTTTTTACAACAATTGACAATAGTTTCATGGCCATCATTAGACTAGCTTTTAATTCCAGATTTAATTGAATTTAAATCCCACCTTCTACTATGGTGGGATTTGAACTCATGTCTGCAGAGCAATACCCTGGGTCTCTGGTTTATAAGTCCAGTGCCAATACCACTAGGGCAGAGGTGTCATGGACCTGTAGTTTTTTTTTCCTGGAATATGCGGTTTGTCTTTAAGGCTTGCAATGGAACAGTATTGCTTTAAGAACCAGCAAGCCTCAGGAGTTATAGGAAGGTGCATTTTCGTTGCCTTAGAAACAGCCACTTGGAGATTGTGATTCAAAGGGTGCATTCTCGTTACCATAGATACAGCCACTGGGAGTGAGTATTAAGTGATGCATTTGTTACAATTTAATTTTGAACTAGCTTTTTAGTTGAAGACAGCTTGTTATAACAGAGCACAGAGCACAGAGGACACACAGACAGACAGCTGTGGTGTTTACCACCTAAAAATAGAGCTCTCAACCATTTAAACCGAAGGAATAGGATTTAATTAAAGGCCGGAATTTTACACTGCCCCAGTGGGTTGAATGGTGGTGTGGGGGCGGCCTAAAATTGAGTGGCAGGCTTCGGGAGGCCCCACCGCCCCGATTCTGCCTCCGACCAACTTTACATTGGTCCATCGGTGGGGGGTGGGGGGTGAGAGTCGGCCCACCCCTCCCCGATACCAATCAAGACCCTTAAGTGGCCACTTAAGGGCCCTCGCCTGCCTCCAGGGTATTTCACCCGTGGCAAGCAGGTGTGCCGGGGACGTGAAAGGCCGCCCAGCTACAGTTGCCGGCCTTTCCGCACCCCGGGGGTGGGGGCCTGGCAATCGGGCGAGGGCCACCCCCACCTCCCACCCCAACTCCGGGAACCAGGACATTCCCCCCCCCACCAAACGACCACCCGAGCCTCACCAGGACACGACCAATTCCCCTGGTGAGGCTGCCCGAACTTACCTTCTGTTCCGGTTCCATTGCGTCCTCCTCGGTCGGCTGGGCTGCAGTCTCAGCAGTGGCCACCGCTCCCGGTGGCACTGCTGAGACTAAGAGCTGTCGGCCCGCTGATTGGCCGGCAGCTCATTGAGGCGGGACCTCCTCCCTCAAGTGGGTGGAAGTCCCGCCTCGGGCCAATTAAAGCCTGGGGATCCGTAAAATACGGGACAGATCCCCAGGCTGGGCAGGAGTGGGATCAGCACCAACATTTACGTCTCTCAAAATTCTAAAAAAAAGTCAAGTCAAAACAGAGATCTCTGGTAATTTAAACTGAAGGAAGGGAAGTTAGACTGTGACAATCCTTTATCCCTCAAAAACTCTATCAGATTGATTCTATTGATAGTTTGCAAGTTGTTAATTGTTGATATTTGCTGGAGAAGGAAAGCATCACCTACTGCTGGAGTTAGACTATGGACTGTCCTACTGTGGAAGAACCTTTTATTTTCGCATCGGACGGCTGTGAGGACTACAAGCAACATTGGGCTGTAAATTTGCAAGGACTCTAATTTTTTCTATTTGAAATGTTAATATCTTCATAATGTTTAATAATTTAGTTCTTCTAATTAAAGAGTTAATTTGTTGATTTAAAGACACCTGGTTTGGTTAGCCTCATTCGGGGGTTAATAGATAGTACAATTTGGCTGGGTCTTTCTTTAATTTGTAAATTAATATGTTAGGCGATCTGTGAAGTGACAGGATTGAATTAACAGTGCGTTTCTCCCGCCACAATCAGAATCGTATATTTTGATTGGGGGCTTTGACTGGAGCGGTCGGTCGTAACAAAGTCCAGTGCCAATACCGCTACGCCACCACCTCCTCTACCATTGTATTATCCATTTGAAATGTTTCTGTCCTTTTATAGTTCCTATGTTCTTATGTTCATATCACAAACCTTCAACTTATTATTTGCATTTTTATGTGAATCCATGCCATTTAGCTAGATTAGAAACAGTAGTGTCCCCAGCACCAATACCTCGGGCATTCTGCTCAACATATCTTCCCTAGTCCAACATCACAACACTAGCTAGTATTAGCTATTTCCTCAAACTCAGTGGGTACAGTCCCATCGTAGTTATGTTACTGTACTAGTAATCAAGAGGCCTGGACGAACGACCCAGAGATAAGAGTCCAAATCCCACCAGGGCAACTGCAAAATTTAAATTCAGTTAATTAAATAAATTTGGAATAAAAAGCTAGTGTCAAAAATGATGGTCATAAAACTACCAGATTACCACAAAAACCCATCTGGCTCACTAATATCCTTCAGGGAAGGAAAGCTTACCTGGTCTGGCCTATATGTGACTCCAGATCCACAGTAACGTGTTTGAAGCTTAAATGCGCTCTGAAATGGCCTAGCAAGCTACTTAGTTGTATCAAACCACTACAGAAAAGTATAAAAACAAGACCGGACAGACCATCTGAAATCGACCTAGGCACCGGACATGACAAAGGCACACCCAGCCCTGTCGACCCTGCAAAGTACTCCTCACTAGCATCTGGGGACTTGTGCCAAAAGTGGGAGTGCTGTCCCACAGAAGAGTCAAGCAATAGCCTGACATAGTCATACTCACTGAAAAACACTTTTCTGCAGCATCCCAGACTCCCCTCCATCATTATCCTAAAGTTTGTCCTGTCCCACTGGCAGAACTGACCAACAAGAGGTGGTGCTACAGTGGTACACAGTGGGGAGGGAGTGGTCCTGGGAGTACTCAATATTAACTCCAGACACCATGAAGTGTTATGGCATCAGGTCAAACAAGGTCAAGGAAACCTCCTACTGATTAACACCTACCACCCTTCCTCAGCTGATGAATCAGTACTGTTCCATGTTGAATATCACTTGGAAGAAGCACAGAGGGTAGCAAGAGCACAGAATATACTCTGGTTGGGGGGCCTGAATGTCCATCACCAAGATTAGCTCATTAGAACCAATACTGACCAAGCTGGCCGAGTCCTGAAGTACACAGCTGCTAGACTGTGCCTGCAACAGGTGATGAGAGAACCAACGTGAGGGAAAAAAACAACTTCATCCTCACCAACTTAGTAGTAGAGGCCATTGCACAGTCTTTGTGGAAATGAAGTACCGTGCTTTACACTAAGGACACACTCCATCGTGTTGTGTTGCACTACCATCGTGCTTAATGGGTAGATTCAGAATAGATCTAGCAACTCAAAATTGGGCATCCATGAGGCGCTGTGAGCCATAAGCAGCAGCAGAATTGTATACCACCATAATCTGTAACTTCATGGCCCAGCATATCCTCACTCTACCATTACCATCAAGCCAGGGGATTAACCATGATTCAATGAGAAGTGTAGGAGAACCTAAAAAAAAAAGGTGCCAACCTGGTTAAACTATAACACAGGACTACATCCATACTAAACAGCAGAAGTAGCATACTACAGAAACAGCTAAAGTATCCCACAACCAACGGATCAGATCAGAGGTCTGCAGTCCTGCCACATCCAGTCGTGAACAATGGTGGACAATTAAACAACTGACGGGAGGAGCGGCTCCATGAACATCCCTATGTTCAATGATGGAGCCCAGCAAGTGAACACAGAAGACATAGCTGAAGCCTTTGCAGCCAAAAGTGAAGCAAGACCTGGCTTGGGCTGATGTGGCAAGTAACATTCGCGCCACACAGGTGTCAGGCAACCACCATCTCCAACAAAGAGAGAATCTAACCAACCCTCCTTCACATTCAACACTATTACCATTGCTGAATCCTCCACCAACATCCTCGGGGTCACCATTGACCAGTAACTTAACTGGACCAGCCACATAAATATTGTGGTTACAAATTGGCCATTTTCTGGCAAGCTAGCATGCAAATGCAGCAAGCAATTAGGAAGGCAAATGGTATGTTGGCCTCCACTGCCGGGGATTTTGAGTACAGGAGTAAAGAAGACCTGCTGCAATTGTATACAGCCTTGGTGAGAACGCACCTGGAGTACTGTGTACAGTTTTGGTCTCATCTAAGGAAGGACGTACTTGCCATATAGGGGGGTGTAACGGAGGTTCACCAGACTAATCCCTGGGATGGAGGGACTGTCTTATGAGGAGAGATTGAGGAAACTGGGCCTGTATTCTCTAGGGTTTCGAAGAATGAAAGGTGATCTCATTGAAACTTACAAAATTCTTATAGGGTATGACAGGGTGGATGTAGATAGGACGTTTCCTCTGGCTGGTGAGTCAAGAACCAGCTATTTAATACTGAGATGAGGAGGAATTTCTTCATTCAGAGGGTGGTGAATCTTTGGAATTCTCTACCCGAGGGCTGTGAAAGCTCAATCACTGAGCATGTTCAAGACAGAATTCGATAGATATCTGTATACTAATGATATCAGGAGATATGGGGATAGTGCAGGAAAGTGGCATTGAGGTAAATGATCAGCCATGATCTAATTGAATGGCAGATCAGACTTGACGGGCTGAATGGCCTACTCCTGCTCCTGTGTTCCAAAGTAACTTACCCACTGACTCCCCAATCCCTCTCTACAATCTTCAAGGCACAAGTTCAGGACTGTGATGGAATACTCTCCATTTTCCAGGATGATTGCAGCTCCAACAATATTCAAGAAGCTTGGCATAATTCAGGACAAAGCACCCCATCCACCACCTTAAACATTCAGTCTCTCCACCACCGGCACACCGCAACTGCAGTGTGTATCATCTACAAGAAGCATTGCAGCAACTCTCCAAGGCTTTTTTGACCGCACCTTCCAAAGTCGTGACCTCTACTGCCTAAAAGAACAAGGGCAGCAGATACCAGGGAACACTATCACCTGCAATTTTCCCCCCAAATCACACACCATTTTGACTTGGAAATATATCACCTTTCTTTCACCGTCATTGGGTCAAAATCCTGGAACTCCCTACCTAATAGCACTATGGATGTACTTACACCCCACAAACTGCAACTGAGAAGGCAGCTCACCATCAGTTTCTTTAGGGCAATTATGGATTGGAAATAAACGCTGGCCTTGCCAGCAACAGTGGCGCAGTGGTTAGCACCGCAGCCTCACAGCTCCAGCGACCCGGCTTCAGTTCTGGGTACTGCTTGTGCGGAGTTTGCAAGTTCTCCCTGTGTCTGCGTGGGTTTCCTCCGGGTGCTCCGGTTTCCTCCCACAGCCAAAGACTTGCAGGTTGATAGGTAAATTGGCCATTGTAAATTGCCCCTAGTGTAGGTAGGTGGTAGGAGAATGGTGGGGATGTGGTAGGGAATATGGGGTTAATGTAGGATTAGTATAAAATGGGTGGTTGTTGGTCGGCACATTCTCGGTGGGCCGAAGGGCCTGTTTCAGTGCTGTATCTTAAAATAAATAAATAAATAAATAAAATGAAAATCCCATTAACGAATTTTTTAAAAAGCTAGTTCCTTATCCATAATCAGTTTCACCAGGGATATCCACGCCTTCAGCTGGTATAGTGGACTTTCTTGTGGAACTTTATCAAAAGATTTCTGGAAGTCTGGGTAATTCACTCTATATAACTGCTCTACATAAATGGCTCTGGAATATTTCTGAGACATGATAAAGCACCACATAAATGCAAATCTCTCTTTCTTCATTGTACTTTCAAACCTCAGGAAGGTATCAGATGGCATTATCACTGTAAAGTGTATATAGAAAGTAGCTTCAAGATATCCTTAATTATATAGCTTGGGACCTTCAAAACGTCATGACACATGAACAATACTGTCTGTATATTGCACCATACACCTCAGTCACCAGCTCTGTATTTTTCTCCATTTCAAAAGCTTTATTCATATTACAGCTTCAAGTTTGCAGTAGCTGTAAATTCACGGTGGATATGCTTGAAAGAACAAAGTCTAAGTAGTTTGAAGTTACTACTTGGAGCACAGTGTAGATATCACCACCAACACTGCCCAAATGAGGGCTGCAAATGTATAGGTTTATATTTGCCTTGTAGCAAAGTTAGATGCATATTTCTGGTGACATGAACAAAGAAAAATGGCACCTGATATACCTGATTAATTTATTACCCTATAATGACATGAGTCAGTGCAAAGTCTGGAAACAATAAATATCCTGATTCAAACTGAATATAATAATGCAGGGCCAATAATATAAAAGAAATACAAAAGGTCTCTTTGACCTGAAATAATGTTTTGTAAGTTACATTTTTAAAATAGGACAATGCACATCATCACAAATTTCTATATTCTCCAATAAGCCTCATTTGCTAGTACCCAAGTTATCCGTTGCTATTATATTTGCACTTTAATGTAGAAACCAAAACACACAGAATTACACACCTGTAATCCACCAAAAAGTAGCAGTAAACTTCTGAGTAACATTAACATATAAAAGGATCACACTGTTTCATCTCTGCTTCAGGAGTTGCTTGTGTCACTCATATATGAACCATCCTAGACCATTCCTCAGAGTGATACACCCCACTGGGATTTAGAAGAAGCAATTTTTGGACCGCGACTAAGGTACCATGAAATGGATAACATTTTTGTCTTTCCACACAATAATACAGCCAACAGTTTTTATCCTGGTACATTTTTGTCCCCATTTTGTCTCACTAGTCACTCACAATCATACAACCTGTTTCTGCCAGAACGTATGAATGAATTGTATTTTTTCATGGCTTCCTTCAAAGCTACTCCATTATCTGGCCAAGTAACAAACACACGTAGGGCTCGACTTTGTTCTCCCCCAGGCATTGGGTTCCATAGCAGGAGTGGGGAGGGCCTGAAGATGCCTCCGATATTACCGGCAACGGCGAGGCCTCGTGGCGGCCCTCCCTCCACCACTCGGCAACAAAACCCAAATTTGAATATTTAAATAAGTTAAAATGAACAAATTAATTAAGCTCACGTCGCTGCCTGATGTCCTGCTGCGATCTTTAGCCCAGAGGCCGGCACTCCCACAGCTATGGAACAGGGAGCATAACCCGCCAAGACTTCCAACCCAATTGTTTTATTATTCCTAAGAAACAGCTCTAATTTAAAACATCATTTTAGAACTGGTTAACCATTCATTTTTGAATATATGTGTGTATGCATGAGGGTTAGGAGGAATAAGAAGCTTATAATATTCTTAAAAATGCGTTTCATTACAATGCAAAACAGAGACTGAAAAAACACTCTAAACATATTTTCACATTCATGCCCCCATTCTCTCTGCTGGTAATGAATAGAATTTTTTCTTTGTACCACCACTGTTTATGTAACTTAACAAGGTTAAATTTGTGACAAAGCTTCGGCGATAACATTGTTCTTCTCTGAAATATGTACAGTCTTCAAATGATAAGCCTGCAACAAAAAACTCCATCTGAATATTCTAGCATTTTGGCTTTTAAAATTTTTTCCACAAACGTTAATGGGTTATGGTCGGTGTATATTAGTGTTTCTTTAAAGTCTTGGCGGACATACACTTTGAAATGTTTAAAGGGCAGCAATAGTCCTAATGTTTCTTTTTCTACAGTGGAATACTTTTTTTGGTGACAATTTAGTTTTCTTGAAATGTACCCTACTGGTTTTTCTAAGCCCCATTCGTCATCCTGCAATAGGATTGCACTAATCCCCAGGTCGCTCGCATCAATTGCTAACTTGAAGTGTTTAGCAAAATTTGGAGCAGCCAATATTGGTTCATTAGTTAAGATTGCCTTTAGCTTTTCAAAAGCTGCCTGACGTTCATCTGACCATACCACTTTTTTTTTGTAGCAAATCGGTTATTGGAGCAGCTACACCACTAAAATTCCGTGCAAATTTCCTGTGGAAACCGCACATTCCTAAGAACGTCATGATTTCACATTTAGTTTTAGGAATAGGGAACTCCACTAAAGCTTGCACTTTTGCCATTCTGGGCAATACTTGTCCTTGCCCTACAATGTTTCCGAGGTAAGTTACTCTTGCTTTTCCGAATTTGCTTTTTTCCAGATTTATCACTGAGTCCAGTGCTTTCAGTTTTTTAAACAGAGTTTTTAGTTGGTTTAAGTGTTCTTTCCAGGTGCTACTGTATGTTAGTACATCATCCGGATACACTGCACAGTTGGGACCACTGGCTGCCACCTGATTCATTAATCTTTGAAAAGTGGCTGGGGCATTTTTTTTAGCCCGAATGGCATCACCCAGCACTGATAAAGACTGTCTGGTGTGACAAAAGCTGATATTTCTTTCGCTCGAGGAGTCAAAGGAACTTGCCAGTATCCCGTTAACAAGTCAATCTTTTTAAGAAACCTAGCACTCCCCACTCTTTTGATACAGTCTTCTAAACAAGGAATTGGGTAGGAATCTGCATTCATTACTGCATTGATCTTTCTGTAGTCTATGCAAAGTTGGGTTGACCCATCAGGTTTAGGCACTAAGACTATTGGTGAACTCCAGCTGCTCTGACTAGGTTCAATTAAGTTGTTTTCCAGCATGTATTGGATTTCTGCTTTTAATTGGGCCTGTTTCTCTGGACTTAAGCGGTAAGGATGTTTTTTTAAAGGAAGAGTCCCCCAAATCCACATCATGTGTGGCTAAGGTTGTACGTCCTGGCTTATCCCCACAGATTCTTAAACGTTGTGAAAAGCCTGGTTAGGTCTTCACGTTGTTTTGCATCTAAGTGCAAAAGCATGTTGTCCTATTTTCCCAGCCATTCTGTATTCGCTAACCGGATAGTTGGAGGTTCAATCTAAGAATTGTCTAGGCCTCCTTCTCCGTCATCCTCACGATCCTTTTTTTTCTCAATAGTCCTGACTACCTGACATACCTCCACTGGCTTATCCTCCTCCCTGCGATAATATTGCTTTAACATATTAATGTAACACAACCGATTCTTCTTCCGGCGATCAGGGGTGTCAATCAAGTAATCTACCTGACCCACTGTTTTGATCACTTTATCTGGGCCACTGAACTGTGCTTTTAATGGTTCACCCTGTAACGGTAACAATACCAATACTTTATCCCCTGGTTGAAAATTGTGCATCTTTGCATTCTTGTCTGCCCATTTATTCATATTGGCTTGGGGCACTTTAAGTTGTTGACTTATATGTGATTTAGTCTTCCGAATTCCCCTATTTCCTGCAAAAGTAATGTCATGTGCTAACCTTAATAATTCCTGGCGCTATTTAGGTGTTACCACTATCTGTTCAACAACTGTCCAGCCTTCGTCCACAGGTCTATGAGGCAGTCTCCATTTCCTCCTCAAAACCCTGTCTTCAATATAATAGCCTTCTGGAACTCCTTTCGCCTCAGCTTCTGTCAGAGCCAACTGTACCATTCTGTATAGCTCTGGATCAGCTTGCTGTGCTGCAATGATAGAAGATCTATTAAAATCTCATTTGAATTATCTAAATCCCCAAACAAGGTTTCAGATACTCCGCTATCTGCTTGTGGTGCCAATTTTACCTCCGACAATGGATCCTGTTTAGCCTTGCTTGAGTTACTACACACGCAGGAAATATTCCTGGAACTTGTCCTTGTAATTATTCTGTTTCTTTAACTTCACTTGGTTTCTCTGCGCTTATAGAAGAAACTGATACTTTTGATCCAGCCAAATCATTTCCTAGGAATAGATCAATTCTCTCTACTGGTAAATTATGGATACCTCCTACAGTTACCATCCCAGATATTAGGTCACTTTCTAGACATACGTTATATAAAGGTACGGGTATGTACTCCCTGCCGATTCCATTAACTAAAACCTTAGCGTTCAGGGCGCTCTCTGGTGGAAATGTCATACCTTTCCCCAGCAAATGTGTTTGGATTGTTCCTGTATCCATGAGTATAACGATAGGTTTTCCTGCCTCACTTAAAGGATATGGAGTCACTTTTCTCTTTGACAAAAATTAATTATAACTTTTGGGTATCTTATTCTTAACCTCTACATTCACTTTAATTTTTGTATCTGGTTTTACATCTGCTGTTAAAGCTACAGCCTAGTCTGGTGTATTCTTAGTCAGAGCTCTGTTCTCTGCATTAGCTTTGTGTATCCCAACATGTCCTTTGGGTTCACCTCGCAATTTCCAGCATTCAGAACAAAGATGACCCATCTTGTGGCAATGATAACACGTAGGCTTGCGGACCTTACCTCTACCCTCAGC
Source organism: Heterodontus francisci (assembly GCF_036365525.1). Lineage (NCBI taxonomy): Eukaryota > Metazoa > Chordata > Chondrichthyes > Heterodontiformes > Heterodontidae > Heterodontus > Heterodontus francisci. Next base: position 76,977,246 of record NC_090380.1, on the reverse strand, counting down.
ACCTTCCTTTCTGGCCTGAGGAGGTGATCCTAGGGCATTCCCAGTTGTTCCTTCTATTCCCTGGCTACTTGCCTTCCTTTCACTCTCCCACTTTCTGTCCCTCTGGGGTTTATAAAGGTGACGGACAAAAGGATTTGGCTTATTCACAAGCTCAAAATCATCAGCAATTTCCGCTGCTTGCCTAGCTTTTAAAACTTTCAGGTTATCTACATGAGTTCTCACTACTGAAGGAATTGAATTTTTAAACTCTTCCAAGAGAATCAATTCTTGAAGGTTCTCATATGTGGTTTCCATCTTTAATGCCCACATCCAACAGTCTAAATTAATTTGCTTCACCCTCTCAAATTCTACATACGTCTGCCCAGCCAATCTCCGTAAGTTCTGCAACTTCTGACGGTAAGCTTCAGGGACTAACTCATATGCAGCGAGAATAGCCTTTTTTACCATCTCATAATCTGCAGAAGCCTCTTCAGGAAGCATGGCATAAACCTCATGAGCAATGCCCATCAACCTGCTTTGCATTAGCAGTGTCCAAGCTTTCCTTTGGCCATTTCATTTGTTTGGCTATTTTTTCAAAAGATAGGAAATTGCCTCTATGTTCCTTTCCTCAAACTTAGGGAGAGCTTGTATGAACTTAAACAGCTTTTCGCTGGGTCCTGGGCTGAATTCAGATTCTTCCTGACCATGATTTTCCCTGGAGTCAAGACTACTCCTTTGTCTTAGTTCCATCTCTCAATCTAAATTCCCTTTCTTTCTCCTTTTCCTCTTTTTCAAGTTCAGGTTTTCTTAATTCTTTTTCAGCCTCAAGTTTTCTTATTGCTATTTCTTTTCTTTTTCCTGTCGAAGCTCCAGTTTTTTCATTTCTAACTGAACCTTAGCCAATTCCACTGCATCACTCTCGGACTTACTATCTTCCTGTTCCTCCTCCTCTTCTTCTTCCCATTTTAAATGTTGGGCTATTACATCAAATATCTCTGCTTTTGTAGCACCTGATTTCAACTCTAACCCCAATTTTCCTGCCAAATCTTTTAGTTTATTCTTAGTTAAAGTTGTGAAATCACTGAGGGACACATTCTCCTTTCCCAGAAACTCTGCAGCAACTGCTAATGCCATTCTGATGATACAGCCTTTACCCTATTCAAGAAACCTTTTTTTTCTTACAAATTATTACTCCCCTTCTAATTCATGTAATTGGTATAGGATTTGGATCCCCGAATGAACAAGCCCCCAATTAATATGTTACAACCAAGGCAAGAGTAATGCACTGTCAATTCAGTCCCAGTACTCTACAGCTCACAGGATATTATTAAAGTTTCCCACCTATTGGAAATTGGCCAAATTAAACTCTTTATTAATCCCCCAGAATAAAACACACCAAACCAGGTATCTTCAAACAACAAGTTAACTATTTATGAATAAACTAAATCTTAAACAATATTGAGATAAATCTATGTCAGAGAAGACTTTATAGCTTCTTATTACTCCTCACCCTCATGCACACACGCACACATACATTCAAAAACCAACGGTTTACTGGTTCTAAAATTATCTTTTAAATTCGAGCTGTTTCTTAGGAATAATAAAACAACTGGGTTGAAAGTCTTGACGGGTTACGCTCCCAGTTCAGTGAGGTGTCCCAGAGTCGAATAGTCAGATGCCACTCGAAGTCTCCAGGCGAGTTTGATGCACAGTCCATAATGGATCGTCATTCACGATACTTTGGCTGCAGAAGGCATCACACAGATCTTTCAACGGGTATAACAACAGGTCTATTTAAATTTTTGAATTAGCAGTCTATCAGTCGAAACTTTACTGAGAATTCCAGAACTCCCCGAAACACGAAAGACAACAGAAAGTCACTTCTGAGGCAGAGACTTCTTATAAACGGGAATAAAAAGGAATTTGCTACCTCCAATAATGCAAATATTCCTTTCCAGGGATTGTTTCCTCTATAGGCGAAGCACAGCCTGTAGGCCGATGTAGATTTTCTGCTGAGAGACACAAATCCTTCCTTCCTTCAAGAGAGCACGCTTCACTGGTCTACCAGTTCAAACCAGTTCTAGCCAGACTTTACAAACATTCAAACTGATACAATGTAGCATGTGGCCTCTCTCTCTTGCTGTTGCTTAGCAAACAGGCTTGCAGCTCGCACACACTGTCTTCAGAGAGACAAACAACTCTCAGTCTTCAAGGCACACAGACCCCCTTTAGTTTTTAAACAGAGAAAAAGAAACACTTCCATGACACTGTCAAGAAGCACTTACTCGGCAATAACCTGCTCACTGACGCTCAGTTTTTGTTCTACCAGGGCCACTCACCACCAGACCTCATTACAATCTTGGCCTAAACATGGACAAAAGAGCTGAATTCCAGATGTGAATTTCAGTGGGAATGACTGCCCTTGACATTAAGGCAGCATCTGACTGAGTGTGGATTCAAGGAGCCCTAGCAAAATTGAAGTCAACAGGAATCGGGGGGAACCTCTCCTCTGGTTGTGGTTGTTGGAGGTCAATTATCTCAGCCCAAAGACATCACAGTGGGAGTTCCTCAGGGTAGTTTCCTAGGACCAAAAATCTTCAACTGCTTCATCAATGATCTTCCCTCCATCATAACATCAGAAGTGGGGATGTTCGCTGATAATTGCAGTCCATGCCCGCATGCAGCAAAACAACATTCAAGCTTGGGCTAAAAATTGGCCAAGTAACATTCACGCCACAAGGGTGCCACACAACTACCATCCCCAACAAGAGAGAATCCAACCATGTCCCCTTGATGTTCAATGACATTACCATTGCTGAGACCCCCACCATCAACATAAGAGCATAAGAACATACGAAATAGGAGGAGTAGGCCAATCAGCCCCTTGAACATGCTTCACCATTCAATAAGATCATGGATGATCGGATTGTGGCCTTAACTCCACTTTCATGCCTGCCCCCTATAATTCTTGACTCCCTTGTAGATCAAAAAATTGTCTATCTCAGCCTTGAATATATTCAATGACCCAGCCTCCACTGCTCTTTGGGGTACAGAATCCCAAAGATTAACAACCCTCCGAGAGAAGAAATTCCACCTCATCTGCGTCTTAAATGAGATACCCCTTATTTTGAAACTGTGCCCCTAGTTCTAGATTCCCCACGAGGGGAAACATCCTCTCAGCATCTACCCTGTTAAGCCCCCTCAGAATCTGATATGTTGCAATAAAATCACCTCAACTCCAATGAGTATAGGCCCAACCTGCTCAACCTTTCCTCATAAGGTAACCCTTTCATCCCAGGAATCAACATTGTGAACCTTCTCTGAAGTGCCTCCAATGCAAATATATCCCTCCTTAAATATGGAGACCAAAACTGCACACAGTACTTTAGGTGTGGTCTCACCAATGCCCCGTCCAGTTGTAGCAAGACTTCCCTATTTTTATACTCCATCCCCCTGCAATAAAAGCCAACATTCCATTTTTCTTCCTAATAGTGTGTAACGACCAGGTGAAAAAGGAGTCTGGGGTTCCCCTTCAGTCTTTGCCTGGTTTAATCGTAACAGGGTTTAATTTTAAAAACACTGTGCTTTTAGCTCCCCTCAGTGAATCCTTGTTCACTGCTTCCCAATTGTAAGGCAAAAAAATCAATCAGACAGGTTTTCTTAGATTTAAAGAAGAAAGGTGGAGGTTTATTGATCTTAAACTCTAATCTGGTTAACGACTACGAATACGTGACGCGACCATGCTAGCCTGCATACATGATAAACACATGCAGATACAGACAGAAAAAGTAGAAAGAATAAAGGGGAAAAGTTTGAGGCAATAGCTGGGTTTCTATTTATGGTCCTTTGAGTTTGATGTAGAGTCTTTGGTTGCCGGTAAGACTTGCCGTTTCGTTGGGGCAAGACTTAAAAAGTTTTAAAACTTGTTTCGATGTAGGAGTCTTTTCTCTCTTGAGGTTTAAGTGACTTCAGTGGATCTGGAGATTAGTGAAAGAGAAAGAATAAAGCCAGACAGGAGAGAGGCTCTCTTCCAAGTTCAGTTGGAATCTGCAGTCTCTGCCTTCAAACTGTCTTCTGAGCACAATTCAAAACTTCAAGTTGGCCAGCAGGTTGGTCATGTGACTAACCCCTTATTTGGGAACAACCGCTCCTGCGGTTTGTGGATTTCAAAGCTCTTGGTGGGGGGGTTGGGGGATGTAGTGCTGTCTCTTACACCAACAAGATGTGGATAACCATTGCCAGGCCAATCTCTGTTAATTGAATCAGTGAGCAGTTCCCATTGTCTCTCCAAGCACTGTCTCTTAGTATGCAAATGCTTTCCAGCCACTGCTGATCTCGTTAAACAAGTCATCCCTTCACTCCAACAACAATTTTAAATTAATGTTCATGTGACAAAATTAATATTCTTGGCAAGGGGGGTCTTCATGACAAGTGGTAAACTTGCAAGCTAACTTTTTGTGATTCATGTACGAGGACACCCAGATCCCTCTGTACCACAGCATTCTGTAGTCTCTCTCCATTTAAATAATATTTTGCTATTCTATTCCCACAACCTCACATTTTCCCCCATTATACTCGATCTGCTAAATTGTTGCCCACTCACTTAACCTATTTATATCCCTTTGCAGAAACTTTGGGGAGAATTTTATGCTCTCCCTCGTGGCGGGTTTGGAGGTGGGGGCAGCATATAATCGGGTGGGATGGTGGCGGGTTGGGGGGAACCCCACCACCTTCCCGATTCTACCAAAATGAGGTCCAGGGCAGCAAGGCCTGTGAACAGTCTTCCCGCCCTGCCAATTGAGGCCCTTAAGCAGAAAATTAATGTCCAATTAAAGGCCTCATATCACTACCTCAATTAGCAGACCGGCAGACCGGCCTGTTGCCACACAAGAAGCACGGCAGGAAAATTTGTGCAAGCTGCTTGCTGACCCCAGGGGTGGGGAGGCGGGTCCATTGTTAAAAGGCACTTGGTGCCTGAATGAGGGACTCGGCATTAGGAAGAGGGAGCCCACTGAGAGTCACCCCCTGCCCTTGCTGCCGACCCCCTACACCCCACTGCCTCGCGACTCCCACCCCGCGAGACCCTCCCGCCCTGACCTCCCTGTGGCCTAGGTCCAGCGCTGCTCCTCAGCTTCAGGTAGGTGCTCCGCGATGGTGCTGCTCAGTTAAAGAGCTGCCAGCCTCTGATTGGCCGCCAGGTCTGAGGGGGGGACTGCCATCGCCAGGGTCCTTGATCCCGTGGAAGGCCTGCCACTGTCCAGTTAAGTGCCGAATTGGTACTTGATTCAGCAGGCCTCCTGCAAAAGGGGCGTTGTGGGTTTCTTGGCATCACTTTTGCTGACATCAAGATCCAGATAAAATCCCAGCCTTTATGTACTTTTCACAACTTGCTTTCCTACCTATCTGTGTATCAACAGCAAATCTGGCTACAATACACTCAGTCCCTTCATTCAAGTCATTAATATAGATTGGAAATAGTTGACGCCCCATCACTGATCCGTGTGGCACACCCCACTAGCTACAGTTTGCCAACCTGAAAATGACCCATTTATCCCAACTCTCCGTTTCCTGTCTGTTAACCAATCCTCTATCGATGCTAATATATTACATCCAACACCATGAGCTCTTCTCTTGTGTAGTAACCTGTATGTGGCACCTTATTGAAGCCTTTTGGAAATCCAAATACACTACATCAACTTGCTCCCCTCTATCCACCCGACTTGTTGCATCCTCAAAGAACTCAAATACATGTGTCAAACACGACTTTCCTTTCATAAAACCATGTTGACTTTGCCTGATCATATTATGATTTTCTAAATGTCCTGCTTCTCCTTCCTTAATAACGGATTCCAGCATTGTCTCAATGACAGATGTTAGGCTAACTGGCCTACAGTTTCATACTTTCTGACTCCTTCCTTTCTTGAATAGAGGTGTTATAGTTGCTGTTTTCCAATCCACTGGGACCTTTCCAGAACCTAGGGAATTTTGGAAGATCACAACCAATGTATTCACTGTCTCTGCAGCAACTTCTTTTCAGACCCTAGGCTGAAGGACATCAGGTCCCGGGGACCTGTCAGCCTTCAGTCCCATTAGTTTTCCCAGTACTTTTTTTCTTAGTGGTAGTGATTGTTTTATGTTCCTCCCTCCCTTTTGCCCCTTGATTTTCTACTATTCTTCGGATTTTTTTTGTGCCTTCTTTCATGAAGACAGATACAAAATACTTGTTCAAAGTCTCTGCCATTTCCTTGTTTCCCATTATTAATTCCCCAGTCTCATCCTTTAAGGGAGCAACATTTACTTTAGCTACTCTCTTCCTTTTTATTTATTTGTAGAAGCTCTTATTACCTGTTTTTATATTTCTTGCTAGTTTACTCTCATATTCTAATTTCTCCCTTTTTTAAGAAAAGTCATCCTTTGTTGGTTTCTAAAATGTTCCCAATCTTCTGGCCAACTACTAATCTTCGCAGCAATTTATGTCTTTTCTTTCAATTTGATACCATCCTTAACTTCCTTACTTAGCCATAGATGGTGCATCCTTCTCATAGAGTCCTGGGGATTGCCACTGACCAGAAACTTAACTGGACCAGTTATACAAATACTGTGACTACAAGAGCAGGTAAGAGGCTGGGAATTCTCTGGCAAGTAACTCACCTTCCTGCTCCCCAAAGTCTGCCCACCATCTTCAAGGCACAAGTCAGGAGTGTAATGGAATATGCTCCACTTTCCGGGATGAGCGCAGCTTCAACAACACTCAAGAAGTATGACACATTGCAAGTCAAAGCAGCCTGCTTGATCGGCATCCCAATATCCACCTTAAACAAACATTCACTCCCTCTACCATCAGTGCACCATGACTGCAACTTGTACCATCTTCAAAATACATTGCAACAACTCACCAGGGTTCCTTCAACAGCACCTTCCAAACCCTACCACCTAGAAAGACAAGGGCAGCAGACTCATAGAGTCATAGAGAGATACAGCACTGAAACAGGCCCCTCGGCCCACCGAGTCTGTGCAGACCAACAACCACCCATTTATACTAATCCTACATTAATCCCATATTCCCTACCACATTCCCACCTTCCCTCAATTCTCCTACCACCTACCTACACTAGTGGCAATTTACAATGGCCAATTTACCTATCAACCTGCAAGTCTTTGGCTGTGGGAGGAAACCGGAGCACCCGGCGGAAACCAACGTGGTCACAGAGAGAACTTGCAAACTCCGCACAGGCAGTACCCAGAACTGAACCCAGGTCGCTGGAGCTGTGAGGCTGCGGTGCTAAGCACTGCACCACTGTGCCGCCCCATGGGGACACCACTACCTGCAACTTTCCCTCCAAGTCATACACCATCCTGACTTGGAACTATGTCACCATTCCGTTACTGTAGCTGGGTCAAACTCCTGGAACTCCCACCCCAACAGCACTGTGTGTGTACCTACACTACATGGATTGCAGCAGTTCATGAAGGCGGCTCACCTTCTCAAGGGTAATTAGGAATAGACAATAAATGCTGGCCTTGCCAGCAATGCTCACATTCCATGAACAAATAAAAAATAATCCTGACGTAGTGGACGTAGTCTACTATTGATAACAGTTTTTCCTTTCTGACAACTTTTATAGACAGCAGTTCATACAATGCATTAAATATCTTATTGGCAAAATAACCAAAGCGTCTACCCACTACTATTTTTCCAAATTCAGCTCTAATCAGTGCTTAAATTTCAAATAGAAATATTCAGATGAATATGACCAAGAATTTTTATACAATTACTGACAAACTGGTGGGTTATCTCCTGAAATGAACAAAAATGAATGTGTAGACAAAAGCTGCAAGCAGTCACTGCACAAATTCACAAAAGACAAGATTAAGGATCAAACTATCCGATGTTGCTACTTTCATGTTGAACTTTGCATAAAGTAAATCCATTTATTTTTCAATGTGAAAACGCATGTAATATCTTGACTGATAATATGCAAAACATCTAGACATAATCCAAACCCAAGTAAACAATTTCCTATGAAAAGGACATCGAAGTACCATTCGCAACTCCTCAGATACTGAAGCAGTCCGTGCCTGCATGCAGCAAGACCTGGAAAACAAACATCCAGGCTTGGGCTGTTAAGTGGCAAGTAGCTTTCACGCCACACAGGTACTGTACAAAGACCATCTCCAACAAAAGAGAATCTAACCATCTCCCCTTGATGTTCAACAGCATTACCATCGCTGAATCTCCCACTAACAACATCCTGGGGGTCACCATTGATCAGAAGCTTAACTGGCACAGCCATATAAATACTGTGGCTACAAGAGCAGGTCAGAGGCTGGGAATTCTGCGGCAAGTACTCACCTAATGACTCCCCAAAGCCTCTCCACCATCTACAAGGCACAACTCAGAAGTGAGATGGAATATTCTCCATTTGCCTAGGTGAGTACAGCTCCAACAACACTCAAGAAGCTGGACACCATCCTGGACAAAGCAGCCCACTTGATCAACACCCTATCCACCACCTTAAATAGTCACTCCCTCCTGCACCACCAGTGCACAGTGGCAGCAGTATGTCCCATCTATAAGAAGCACTGGAGCAACTTGCCAAATCTTCAACAGCACCTTCCAAACCCGCAACCTCTATCACCTAGAAGGACAAGGGCAGCTAACGCATGGTAACAGCACCACCTGCAAGTACCCCTCCAAGACACACACTATCCTGACTTGGAAGTTTTTTTTATTCTTTCATGGAATGTGGGCATTGCTGGCATGGCCAGCATTTGTTGCCCATCCCTAATTGCTCGAGAAGGTGGTTGTGAGTTGCCTTCTTGAACCGCCATTCATATATCACCATTCCTTCACTGTCACTGGGTCAAAAAACTGGAAGTCCCTTTCTAACAGCACTGCAGGTGTACCTACACCAAAGGGACTGCAGCAGTTAAAGAAGATGGCTCATCACCACCTTCTCAAGCGAAATTAGGGACAGGCAACAAATGCCGGCAACACAGCGATGCTCACATCCCATGAATGAATTTTTAAAATGCTGCCTTGATGTCAAGGGCAGTCACTCTCACCTCACTCTGGAATTCAGCTCTTTTGTCCATCTTTGGACCAAGACTGTAATGGGATCGGGAGCCAAGTGGCCCTGGCAGAACCCAAACTGAGCATAGGTTAGCAGGTTATTGCTGAGTAAGTGCCGCTTGACAGCACTGTCAATGATGTCTTTCATCACTTTGCTGATGATTGAGAGTAGACCAATGGGGCGGTAACTGGTCGGATTGGTTTTGTCCTGCTTTTTGTGAACAGGATATACCTGGGCAATTTTCCATATTGGCAGCTAGATGCCAGTGTTGTAACTGTATGGAGCAGCTTGGCTAAGGGTACAGCTGGTTCTGGTGCACAAGTCTTCAGTACCACATCTGGGATGTTGTCAGGGCTCATAGCCTTTGCTGTATCCAGTGCCTTCAGCCATTTCTTGATATCATGTGCAGTGAATCAAATTGGCTGAAGACTGGCATCAGTGATGCTGGGGGCCTCAGGAGGAAGCCAAGATGGATCATCCTCTCAGCACTTCTGGCTGAAGATGGTGGCAAATGTTTCAGTCTTGTCCTTTGCTGGGCTCCCCCATCTTTGAGGCTGGGGATGTTTGTGGAGCCTCCTCCTCCAGTTAATTGTTCAATTGCCCACCTATATTCATGGTTGGATGTGGGAGGACTGCAGAGCTTTGATCTGATCTGCTGGTTGTGGGATCGCTCTGCCTATAGCATGTTGCTTCTGCTGTTTAGCATGCGCATAATCCTGATGCAGCTTCACCAGGATTGGTCCCCCATTTTTAGGTATGCCTGGTGCTGCACCTGGCATGTTCATCTACATTCTCAATTGAACCAGGGTTGACCCCAGGATTGATGGTAATGGTAGAGGAGAGATATGTCAGGACATGAGATTACAGATTGTGGTTGAACACAGTTCTGCTGCTGTTGATGGCCACAGCACCTCACGGATGTCTAATTTTGATCTGCTAGATCTGTTCTGAATCTATCCCATTTAACACGGTGATAGTGCCACACAACACCATGGAGGGCATCCTCAGTATGAAGATGGGACTTTGTTTCCACAAGTACTGTGCGGTTGTCACCTACCAATACTGTCATGGACAGACGCATCTGCAGCAGGCAGATGGGTAAGGACAAGGTCAATTAGGTTTTTCCCTCATTTTGGTTCTCTCACCATCTGCCGTAGGCCTAGTTTGGCGGATAGACCATCTAGGACTCGGCCAGCTCTGTCAGTAGTGGTGCTACCGAGCCATTGTTGTTGATGGATATTGAAGTTCCCTCACCCAGAGTACATTCTGTACCCTTGCTACCCTCAATGCTTCTTCCAAGTGGTGTTCAACATGGAGGAGTATGGATTCATCAGCTGAAGGAGGGCGGTAGGATAATCAGCAGGAGGTTTTCTTGCCCATGTTTGACCTGATGCCATGAGACTTCATGGGGTCCACTGTACCACCATCTCTATTGGGTCTGTCCTGCTGGTAGGACAGGACATACCCAGGGATGGTGAAGGAGGAGTCTGGAACATTGGCTGAAAGATATGATTCATTGAGTATGACTATGGCAGGCCGGTGCTTGACTAATCTCTGGGGAAGCTCTCCCAATTTTGGCACAAATCCCCAAATGTTAGTGAGGGGGACTTTGCCGGGTTGACTGGGCATTAAATTTAATACTTGGCACCACTTTCCTGTGTTCCCCATTCTTGCATAGCAACTGCCAACTTAGGTTTTCAGTTGTTTGAATGTGAAGGACATGAACTGACAGAGACTAATTGGTGCATATGCAAAGAGTGGATAGTTGGTTACAGGACTACTTGTACAAATATAGTGATGTGGGGTCAGGAGATGTTACGGTCCAGTGTGAATGACTATCTGAACGCTCGAGCTATTAGTTATCCCAAGCAGCAATGTGATCGGCTGTTGTCGTGTTGCACGCCAGAGTGCTGAACAGCTAGCTCCTCCCGCACTTTTAGTCCCTGCTGCTGCGTTCTGGTGTGCATTACATGGTGCTGACAAGCACCTCCAGATCTGTCCAAGTCACCTGAGGCGCAACTTAAGCATGCTGATGTCTTTCTCAATGACCTTTGCGGTTGACATATGGCTCAAGGTGCAGCACTCCTGGTGTTCATCAGTGGGGTTCCTCAGAGGTGTCTCAGCCAGGTTTGAAAGGGGTATCCTTTGATGCTTAGCAGTCACTCTTTGAGGCTAACTCTAGGTCTGAATGGGTCCGGGATGTTGGATTGCCGCAGTATAAAAGCATCATGGCAGCTCCCAGGGAATCTGCCACCAGCCTCCATGAACCTTTTCTTGTTGATGGAATGGAATCTTTTCCACTGAACCTGGTTGATCTATGGGGGCTCAGATTGCCTAGTGTGTACAGTCGATGGCACCCTGCACCTTTGGGAAGTCAGCCAGAGACACAAATCTGGAATGCCTGCTCATTCTAACTGTTGTCATCACAGGGGAAGTTTATATGCCTCCCAGCCCTGGCAAACAACAGACTTATGTAATTATGTGCAGCCAGCTGCAAGATCCTCGCTACATCTTCGGTAAAGCCCTGGAAGGAACCAGAGGCGGGGGAGAGCCAGAGGCGCGGGAGAGTGAAAGGCGCGGGAGATAGTGAGAGAGAGGAGAGAGAGAAAAAGAGAGAATGAAAAGCTTCAAAACAAGATCACGATCACTTCTGACAGATGCACATCCATCCAGAATACTCTGCATAGCTATATCAAGTGTGCGGGCAGACATTGACTACTTGCGCAAGCAAAAACCATGCCATGTATCTCACTAAGTCAGTGTTCAACATAGTGACAAGAAAGCAAGTTCATAAATTAGTCTCCTCATTTAAGGCTTTTTCACAAAATTCACATTTTTTGTTGTTTTGATTTTGATTAATAGTAAGATAAATTTCTAATGCCTTTATCGTTCCTAAACTTGCTCACTGGCCCCCTATGTAGGCCAACAATTGTAATGCGGGCCCTGACACGAAAAGATTGCTTTGCATGCTCTATTTGTATTTCGAACCACTTATTTGTCATAAACCTTGTCATTGATCAATATTTCTGATGGTGAAAGAACAAAATCAAGTTTTTTCTATATACAGTGCATACAGGGTGAACTCAGTACAATTTTTGATACTAAGACATCAGTATGAAGTTGGTCTGAACTTTCATTAACTGCTATATTGTTTGCCTATAGAAAGGGACAAAATTCAAGGCCAAGTCAGTTCAGAACATTAAGACATCCATCAGAGTTAATACAAAATCTGCATTAGTTAAAGCCTGAAAGCAAATTGCCAGGCCAGCACCTCAGTGTAAATGATAAAAGGAGAGATAAAAAGGGAGATAATATAAAGAAGAAATCCCCCAATAAACCAGTTATCTCTGTAATGTGGCACTTCAATTTAAAAAGGAAAATATACAATTCTACAACTAATAATTTTTTCCTCTTAAATTGTATTTACTTTTGTCCTAAAATACAAAGGCTAAACCCATATCTCTATTCATTAAGTCTTGACATCTTGTTTTACCACTGGAACCATTTTCAGAGTATTTCCATTTTGCAGTTTGATTCTATTTTTTTAATTATGTGCTGCCATGGCAAGATACACGTGATACAAGTGTCACATATACAAGATTCAAGTGTCACATTGTTTGATATGAAAGTTCTAATAAGCATACATCATGTTAAGAGAACATGAATTGAGGTAACCTACCAGACACATCCCTATTGAAAGAAACAAAAATCTTGCATTAGATATAATTACAGCAAAGTTTTTATTCAAAAAACAATCCTCCAATAATTATTCAATATGAATAAAATTGTTTCATCTCAATCTCGTGCAAATAAGTGAGAAATATATTTGCATCAAAGAATCTGTGCACAGTGTAAATTTATTCTGAAAGTTGCAAGGTTCTTCAATCTTAAAATGGCTGGAAAGCATGTAGCAAACTGTAGATAAAGCAACACCAGAATGAAGTGGAAATTGAAAACAATAGGTAGATGGTAATTTCAACGCTATGAGATCAAACCATCAGTTCAGAAAATTGGTAAAAACATTAGAGGCAGATTTGTTGGGAGAGAACTGAGCGGTTTCTCTGTACCATGTCTAAAAATTGATTGCAAACCACATTGCCAGCAAGGGAAATGGGATAAAAGGAAGCAAATACTCTACCCCTGCATCTGCAGCTGATCCAAATTGAATCACATCATCACTTTCCAACATAACCTGTGGCACATAAGCATAACACTGCCAGACTAGACTCATTTGAATAATGTCTAAGTATGGAACAAGCAGCAGGTAAACACACTTACCATAATGAGATGAGGTTGTATATTATCCATGACTTCACTGCAAACATTCCAGATTCAATGGAGAAGAAAGCAATATGGTCCATAGCTGGGAAGATGTAAGTATCTACTGTTACCAAACCTTCTTGCAAACAGGTCAAAATAAATAATTCTTTAAAAAAAGGATACATTCGTAGTGCTCCTGTGCGGCACCCAATGGCCAGGATTTTTTGCACGGGATCAAAAGCTAAGGCAGTCGGCTGACAGGGAAAGCCATGACGCACTGTCTGCAAAATAAAGGAAGGCAACATTAAAAACTGACCTTGTGAACATCTTTCACAAAAATTATATATAAAAAAAAATCACTGCCATAAACCTGTATTCAAATCTATGCATTTCTACTTGTTCAAAAATCTATTAATGAGGCATGAAACATATTGGGTTAGATTTTAACTCATTGAAAACCCACCCACTTGCAGGGTTAAAATCTGACCCACTGAATCTGTCAAATTTCAATAAATTAACATAGTAATACCTAATATTTACAGCACAGAAACAGGCCATTCACACAACTTGTCCATGCTAGTGTATATCTCCAGATGAGCCTCCTCCTTCATCTAATGCCAGCAACATATTTCTCTCTCGTGTGTTTATCTAGCCTTCCCTTAAATGCATCTATGCTGGTTGCCTCAACTATTCCTTATGGTAGCAAGTTCCACAATCTAACCACTCTTTGGAAAAAGAAGTTCCTCCTGAGTTCGCTATTGGATTTATTAGTGATTATCTTATATTTATGGCCCCTAGTTCTGGTTCCCCTGTAAATGAGACATCTTCTCTAAGCCTACCCTATCAAAGCCTTTCATAATCTTAAAGATCGCTATCAGGTTCCCCCTCAACCTTTTCTATTTTCAGAGTAAAGAGCCTCAACCTGTTCAATCTTTCCTGATAGGTATAGCCTCTCATCTATGGTATTATCTTAGTGAAAACATTTTGCAATCTAGTGCCTTTATATCCTTTTTATAATATGGAGACCAGAACTGTTCACAGTACTCCAAGTGTAGTCTAACCAACCAAGGTTCGATGAAAGTTTAACAGAACTTCACTGCTTTTCAATTCTATCCCTTTAGAAATGAAATCCAGTGCTTTGTTTGTTTTCTTTAAATGTCCTTACTAATGCGTGATTACTTTTAGCGATTTGTTTATCTGTACCCCCAAGATCCCACTGCTCCTCTAAAGTGTTTTGAGATGTCTTGTGGTCATGAAAAGTGCTATATAAATGCAAGTCTTTCTTTATGAACCACTTAGACACTTATTTTCCTCCTTATTCTTCCTACCATAATCTACCACCTCACACTTATCCATATTGAAGGTCATTTGCCAATTACACACCCATTCTGCAGCTTTATTAAAGTTTTCCCATATTTTGTCATGGTTCTCCTCAGTATTAAGGACAGCCCCCAATTTGGTGTCACCTTCAAGTTTTGAAACTGTGCCTCTGATTCCTGAGTCCAAATCGTTTATGTAAATGGTGACCAGTGGTCCCAGCACCAATGATGTTCATATTCCTTATTTTCAATGTAAATACAATTCATTAATGTAGTAAGAATTCTCAGGGTTAAACAGGGAACTTTGAATTTTTTGTACAGTTTTAGTTCTTCTTCTTCTTTGGCCTCCTTGCCTCAAGAGACAATGGATAAGCGCCTAGAGGTGGTCAGGGGTTTGTGGAGCAGCACCTGGAGTGGCTATAAAGGCCAGTTCTAGAGTGACAGACTCTTCCACAGGCGCTGCAGATAAAATTGGTTGTCGGGGCTGTTCCACAGTTGGCTCTGTCCTTACACTTGTCTCTTTTCTTGCCAACTGCTAAGTCTCTTCGACTCGCCTCTCTTTAGCCCCGCCTCTGGTGATCGCTGGCAACTGACTCCCACGACTTGTGGTCAATGTCGCAGGACGTCATGTCGCGTTTGCAGACATCTTTAAAGCGGAGACATGGACGGCAGGTGGGTCTGATACCAGTGACGAGCTCACTGTACAATGCGTCCTTGGGGACCCTGCCATCTTCCATGCGGCTCACATGGCCAAGCCATCTCAAGCACCGCTGGCTCAGTAGAGCATATATGCTGGGAAGTTGGCCACCTCGAGGACTTCTGCATTGGAGATACGGTCCTGCCACCTGATGCCAAGGATTATCCGGAGACAGCAAAGATGGAATGCGTTGAGACGTCGCTCTTGGCTGACATACGTTGTCCAGGCCTCGCTGCCATAGAGCAAGGTACTGAAGACACAGGCTGGAAACACTCAGACTTTTGTGTTCCGTGTCAGTGCGCCATTTTCACACACCCTCTTGACCAGTCTGGACATAGCAGCAGACGCCTTTCCCATGCGCTTGTTGATTTCTGCATCGAGAGACAGGTTATTGGTGATAGTTGAACCTAGGTAGGTGAATTCTTGAACCACTTCCAGAGCATGGTCGCCGATATTGATGGATGGAACATTTCTGACGTCCTGTCCTATGATGTTCGTTTTCTTGAGGCTGATGGTTAGGCCAAATTCGTTGCAAGCAGCTGCAATCCTGTCGATGAGTCTCTGCAAACACTCTTCCGTGTGGGATGTTAATGCAGCATCGTCAGCAAAGAGGAGGTCCCTGATGACTTTCCGTAATTTAGTCTTCGCTGTAAGACGGGCAAGGTTGAACAACCTGCCATCTGATCTTGTGTGGAGGAAAATTCCTTCTTCTGAAGGCTTAAACACATGTGAGAGCAGCAGTGAGAAGAAGATCCCAAACAGTGTAGGTGCAAGAACACAGTCCTGTTTCACGTCACTCAGGATAGGAAAGGGGTCTGATGAGGCACTGTTATGCTGAATTGTGCCTTTCACATTGTCATGGAATGAGGTGATGATACTTAGTAGCTTTGGTGAACATCTGATCTTTGCTAGTAGTCTGAAGACACCACGTCTGCTGACGAGGTCAAAGGCTTTGGTGAGATCTATGAAGGCAAAGTAGAGGGGCATCCGTTGTTCGCGGCATTTCTCCTGTAGCTGGTGAAGGGAGAACAGCATGTCAATGGTGGATCTCTCTGCTGGAAAGCCACACTGTGCCTCAGGGTAGACATGCTCAGCCAGCTTCTGGAGTCTGTTTAAAATGACTCGAGCGAAGGCTTTCCCCACTATGCTGAGTAGGGAGATTCCATGGTAGTTGTTGCAGTCACCGCGGTCACCCTTCTTCTTATAGAGGGCGATGATATTGGCATCGTGCATGTCCTGTGGTACTGCTCCCTCATCCCAGCATTGGCAAAGCAGTTCATGTAATGCTGAGAGTATAGCAGGCTTGGCACTCTTGATTAATTCAGGTGTAATGCCGGCCTTTCCAGGGGCTTTTCCACTGGCGAGAGAATTGATGGCATTACTGAGTTCCAATTTTGTTGGCTGCTTGTCCAGCTCATCCATGACTGGCAGAGACTGGGCTGCATTGAGGGCAGTAATAGTGACATCATTTTCCCTGGATTACAGTTTTAGGTAGTGCTGCACCCAGCAGTCCATTTGCTTGCGTTGGTCAGTGATTGTTTCCCCGATTTAGACTTGAGGGGGTGCGATCTCCTTGATAGTTGGCCCAAAAGCCCTCTTAATGCCATCATAAATTCCTCTGATGTTTCCGGTGTCGGAGGCCAACTGAATATGACTGCATAGGTGTTGCCAGTAGTCAGTTGCACAGCGCCTGGCTGTTCTTTGCGTGGTGTTTAGTTTAGTTTAGTTTAGAGATACAGCACTGAAACAGGCCCTTCGGCCCACCGAGTCTGTGCCGACCATCAGCCACCCAATTATACTAATCCTACACTAATCCCATAGTCCTACCACATCCCCACCTGTCCCTATATTTCCCTACCACCTACCTATACTAGGGGCAATTTATAATGGCCAATTTACCTACCAACCTGCAAGTCTTTTGGCTTGTGGGAGGAAACCGGAGCTCCCGGAGAAAACCCACACAGACACAGGGAGAACTTGCAAACTCCACACAGGCAGTACCCAGAATTGAACCCGGGTCGCTGGAGCTGTGAGGCTGCGGTGCTAATCACTGCGCCACTGTGCTTCTGGCAACTTTAAGTGCTAAGGATGTTAACTTTTCTGGGGACTTTCTTTTAGTTCAGCAGTGCAATGCACTTAGCGGCTATGACTGGTTCCATCTCTTCAGAGTGAGATTGAAACCAGTCTGCATTCTGCGTTTGATAAGGTTCCCCATGGTAGGCTGATGGAGAAAGTGAAGTCGCATGGGGTCCAGGGTGTACTAGCTAGATGGATAAAGAACTGGCTGGGCAACAGGAGACAGAGAGTAGCAGTGGAAGGGAGTTTCTCAAAATGGAGACGTGTGACCAGTGGTGTTCCACAGGGATCCGTGCTGGGACCACTGTTGTTTGTGATATACATAAATGATTTGGAGGAAAGTATAGGTGGTCTGATTAGCAAGTTTGCAGACGACACTAAGATTGGTGGAGTAGCAGATAGTGAAGGGGACTGTCAGAGAATACAGCAGAATATAGATAGATTGGAGAGTTGGGCAGAGAAATGGCAGATGGAGTTCAATCAGGGCCAATGCGAGGTGATGCATTTTGGAAGATCCAATTCAAGAGTGAACTATACAGTAAATGGAAAAGTCCTGGGGAAAATTGATGTACAGAGAGATTTGGGTGTTCAGGTCCATTGTTCCCTGAAGGTGGCAATGCAGGTCAATAGAGTGGTCAAGAAGGCATACGGCATGCTTTCCTTCATCGGACGGGGTATTGAGTACAAGGGTTGACAGGTCATGTTACAGTTGTATAAGACTTTGGTTCAGCCACATTTGGAATACTGCGTGCAGTTCTGGTTGCCACAATACCAAAAGGATGTAGATGCTTTGGAGAGGGTGCAGAGGAGGTTCACCAGGATGTTGCCTGGTATGGAGGGCGCTAGCTATGAAGAGAGGTTGAGTAGATTAGGATTATTTTCATTAGAAAGACGGAGGTTGAGGGGGGACCTGATTGAGGTGTACAAAATCATGAGAGGTATAGACAGGGTGGATAGCAAGAAGCTTTTTCCCAGAGTGGGGGATTCAATTACTGGGGGTCACGAGTTCAAAGTGAGAGGGGAAAAGTTTAGGGGGGATATGCGTGGAAAGTTCTTTACGCAGAGGGTGGTGGGTGCCTGGAACGCGTTGCCAGCGGAGGTGGTCGACGCGGGCACGATAGCGTCTTTTAAGATGTATCTAGACAGATACATGAATGGGCAGGAAGCAAAGAGATACAGACCCTTAGAAAATAGGCGACAGGTTTAGATAGAGGATCTGGATCGGCGCAGGCTTGGAGGGCCGAAGGGCCTGTTCCTGTGCTGTAATTTTCTTTGTTCTTTGTTCTTACGTTTGCCAAAGGTGGTCATTGCTGAGTCATAGAGGGCATCTCTGATTTGGGCCCACTTGGTCTCTGCATCCCCTGCAGGAGTTTTTTGAAGGGCTTTAGTTTTGGTATAATGCACTTTTACCTGCATGGGTCACATGGTACTCTTAACAATGAATATTATTGCCGTTTTATCAAGTTACTTGATCTAATTTGTGACATTATATTTGCAAGTTGTACAGTTACATTTTTCTGTTCACTTTGCATATGCAACATCAAATACCCATTGTATTCTTGTGCTCAAGAGCTTTCATAATCTGTTCCTCATTGCTGGCAGAGCAGTCAGCTCATGTTGACCATCAGGACGATTTTTTTTTAAACAATGGCAAGAACCAGGTACAATATAGGATATAGGGCGGCACAGTGGTGCAGTGGTTAGCACCGCAGCGACCTGGGTTCAGTTCTGGGTACTGCCTGTGTGGAGTTTGCAAGTTCTCCCTGTGTCTGCGTGGGTTTCCTCCAGGTGCTCCGGTTTCCTCCCACATGCCAAAGACTTGCAGGTTGATAGGTAAATTGGCCATTATAAATTGCCCCTAGTATCGGTAGGTGGTAGGGAAATATAGGGACAGGTAGGAATATGGAATTAGTGTAGGATTAGTATAAATGGTGGTTGATGGTCGGCACAGACTCGGTGGGCCGAAGGGCCTGTTTCAGTGCTGTGTCTCTAAAAAAAAATATTTTTGATACTTATGATATAAAGAAAAGATGTAAAGGGAGTGAATTAGTGACATACATGAGTCCTCTCATTAGTTTAAGTCTGAATTGCAGGTCAAATCAAACTGTTTTCTGCAAGATACTGTTTTGATACAAGTACAATCAGAAAAGTGTAAATTGCCGATAAAAGTGCACACAGAATGGGGAAACAAAATTGAGTGTTTTCACCTGCACGTGTTTTCCCAGACCACACTGACAGTCAAGATAACAAGTGTTACTGCATCAGCGACCCAACGCATCAACCATACTGCAAACATATATCCATTCATGTGGTCATCCTGAACAATTACATCCACATTTATGCAGCGGGGAAAATCCATTGGTATCCACCATAATCCTCAATGTAAAAACCTGTTTCTAACTTCTATAATTTAATGTAGATATTTAACATCTATAGCAAGAACTGAAATGTAATTTTTTTATATCTCAAGGCTTCAACACATATATCAAATTCATTACACAAAAAGCATACAAATTTCAAATATTTTCATATTTGTTTAGTGTTTAGAGCTGTAGCGGGGCGGGGGGGAGGGGTGCGGTTGCGGGAGGGAAGAGGTGGAAGGAAGGGAGAATGGAGGACTATACTTATTCCATATATAACACACATTTTTCCATCTCTAAATTTTTTCCAAATTTACAGTAACTTGTTATGATGGGTTTTAGGTCCATCTTCTAACAGGAAGTAGCATCTTTTTTTTGAAAGAATATATGAAAATAAGCTTCAGAGTTTTCAGATATAACACACACTCATGTTTTCGGCCCATGTTTAAATGTAAAGTAATAAGCTAAAGAAACATGATCCAGCTTCTGAAATGTTGAGAGGACTGAATCATAAAATATTAGAGCACAGAAACAAGTCATTTAGCTTAACATGCTATTTGACTTATACTGTGATCCCAGATCTAAATCAAAGAACATGAGTACAGTAAAACACCTTAGCAAGACTTGAGATTAAAAGGAACTAAGGTTCCCCCCCAACACACTCCTCATACATTACGTAGTAGAGAATATTTAGAACCGGCTCCAGCTA
Organism: Heterodontus francisci; assembly: GCF_036365525.1. Classification (NCBI taxonomy): domain Eukaryota; kingdom Metazoa; phylum Chordata; class Chondrichthyes; order Heterodontiformes; family Heterodontidae; genus Heterodontus; species Heterodontus francisci. Next base: position 76,956,772 of record NC_090380.1, on the reverse strand, counting down.
TAATTAATAATGCATCAGTTCACATCTTTAGGGAAGAACAGCTGGTTGAATATGTGGTTAGAAGCAAAGTGCTAAAAAGATGAATACAACTAATTCTTAATTCAAAGCCACAATTCAAATGATCTGATCATTCAATTTTTGTATGAAATTCTTACTTTACTGGGTTATTTACATTGCTTATATTTTCGCTAATGAATACCTGGAGTAGTAATCAGTCAGAATGTTTATTTGCATCTCATAGCATACAATATCAAAAAAGCCTAATCAAAACTGCATTTCATCACAACCATCTACACACCCATTAAGCCAGGTAACACACAACAGTATGATATTCTTATTTGATGTTAAAATGTCAAAGATTTTAATGGATTATCTAATTCAATATTATTTATTGCAAACACAAGCAGTGAACAGCCTTTAGAATACTTTGAGTCACTGGTGACAAGATTAATGTTTATTAAACCAAGGTTATCATAATTATAAAAGCAAAATACTGCGGATGCTGGAAATCTGAAACAAAAACAAGAAATGCTGGAATCACTCAGCAGGTCAGGTCAGGTCAGTGACCCGAAACGTTAACTCTGCTTCTCTTTCCACAGATGCTGCCAGACCTGCTGAGTGATTCCAGCATTTCTTGTTTTTGTTATCATAATTATGTTTTGTGCTCAGTTGCTTTCATGACTTGAAAAATTCTAAAGAAAATTATAAATACTCTGGTGAATTTTACATTAATTCATGCACCCCATGCTCTTTTATCACTATTTTTGATGCAATAGCTGCTCACCAGAGAGTCTTGCCAACAAAGGGCATCTGTAGCAGCTTGGACAGAAGTTTGCCAGCATCCTCAGTGAATCATTATGATAGGTATACAGAAAACCTTTTTCATTTTTAAATAGTAAAAACAGCTCAGGTGGCTACTATACTGCCATTTAAATTTCCAACAACTATAAAGGGTGTAGAATCCCATCAGTTCTTTTCTATCTGTACAAGTTTCACTGAAGACCAATGAGCAGAGCTTTGTGATTCTATTTAAATATGCATTTGTGGATTTTTAGTAAAAAATGGGTGTAAGAATTGCTTCCATTAATGTGCGTAGCATTAAATCTACTACGCGATGTGTTTCAACCTTGGATTACCTTGCCAAGGTCAAAGCTGACCTACTGTTTCTGCAGGAGTGTGGAATACCACACCTCAGCACCTACAGGCAGTGGTCGCGATGGTGGTCCCACGGGCCATCGATCTGGTCGGGGGGTAATGACTGCCGTTCCTCCGGCCTGGGTATTCTGCTGCGGGGAGGTAACTTCACCATCTCCGAAGTTAAGGAGGTGGTGGGCGGCCGCCTCCTCGTAGCAGACGTGATGTACAACAACGCTCCGCTCCGGTTGATCAACGTGTACGCCCCGGTACAACGCAGCGAGCGGCTGACCGTCTTCCAGCAGCTCCCACTGCTGCTGGCGACGTCCAGGCCGGTCATCCTAGGCGGTGACTTCAACTGCATCATCGATGCGGCTGGACGATCCGGCAGTGACGACAGCAAACTGGACGCTACGTCCAGATTCCTAGTAGAAACAGTTAAGGATGCCAAACTGCACGACGTCTTCAGCAAACCTGCAGACGGAGCGCAGCGCAGATACACATGGTCAAGATCGGACGGGTCTGCCCGTTCCAGGATTGACTTCCTGTTTGTGTCCCGTGCTGTCACGGTCGGATCCACCGACGTCAAGCCGGTGTTCTTCTCCGACCACTGCCTCTTACTGGCCGACTGTCACTTACAGGACGACCAGCGGGTTGGCAGAGGGACGTGGAAGCTCAATGCGACACTGCTGACCCCAGAGAACGTTGAGGAACTCAAAAGGGATTACAAAGGTTGGAGGACCGTGAAACCCCTCTTTGAGTCTCCAGTTCACTGGTGGGAAGCGATAAAGGAGAACATCAAGAGGTTCTTCATCCACAAAGGTGTTCAGAAGGCGAGAGAGAGACAGAGGGAACTGTCCCGACTCCAGAAAATTATGCAAGATCTACTCCGGTTGCAGTCAATGGGGGTCGAGGTCAAGGAGGACCTCCAAGAGGTGAAGAGCCAGCAGGCCTCGCTCTTTGCCAAGGAGGCCTCCAAGATCATCTTCCGGTCCAGAGTCCGCTCCATCGAGCAGGATGAGACGTGCTCGCGTTACTTCTTCCAAAAGGTACACAGAGAGAGCTCTGTTATCAGCAGCCTGAAGGAAGAAGATGGCTCGGTAACGTCTTCGCAGTCCGACATACTAAGGATCAGCAAATCCTTTTATGCTGGGCTGTATGACGCGAAGCCCACAGACAGCAGAGCCTCCCAGTCCTTCCTGTCATCTATCACAGAGGTCCTAGATGACAGCAGGAGGGAGAGACTGGACAAGCCGCTAATTCTGGACGAGCTGACAAAGGCCGTCGAGTCTTTCGAGACGAGTAAAACTCCCGGGAGCGACGGCTTACCGGTCGAGTTGTACTCGTCCCTGTGGGACTGGGTCGGCCCGGACCTGCTGGAAGTATACGAGAGTATGCTCCTGGCCGGCAGCATGTCAGAATCCATGAGAAGAGGCATCATCACCCTCATTTACAAGCAGAAGGGGGAGAGGGCAGAAATCAGAAATTGGCGGCCCATCTCACTGCTTAATGTTGATTACAAGATTCTGTCCAAAGTCATAGCCAGTCGAGTCAAGTCTGCTCTGGAGTTGGTGATTCACCCCGATCAGACCTGTACTGTACCCGGCAGGAAGATCTCTGATAGTCTCGCGCTACTCAGGGATACGATCGCCTACGTACGGGACAGGAGGGTGGACACCTGCCTCATCAGTCTGGACCAGGAGAAGGCTTTTGACAGGATATCGCACACCTACATGATGGACGTGCTTTCCAAAATGGGGTTTGGGGAGGGAATCTGCAATTGGATCCAACTGCTCTGCACAAACATCAGTAGCGCAGTGTCAATCAACGGGTGGGAATCTGAAAGTTTCCCGATCAAATCTGGAGTCAGACAGGGCTGTCCTCTGTCCCCGGTCTTGTTTGTTTGCTGTATTGAACCCTTTGCTGAGTCTATTAGGAAGGAGGCGAGCATAAGAGGGGTGACAATCCCAGGCAGCGGAGGCACTCAGGTCAAAACCTCCCTGTACATGGATGACGTCGCCGTCTTCTGCTCGGATCCGCTGTCCGTGCGCAGACTGATGAGCATCTGCGACCAGTTCGAACTGGCCTCGGGAGCCAAAGTTAACCACGGCAAGAGCGAGGCCATGTTCTTTGGGAACTGGGCTGACCGATCCTTTGTCCCCTTCACCGTCAGGTCAGATTACCTGAAGGTGCTGGGGATATGGTTCGGAAGTGCCGGGGCGTGCACCAAAACATGGGAGGAGCGAGTAGCCAAGGTACGACAAAAGTTGGGCATGTGGGGGCAGCGATCTCTCTCCATTGTGGGTAAGAACCTGGTCATCAGGTGCGAGGCGCTCACGTTGTTGCTCTACGTGGCGCAGGTCTGGCCCATACCCCACTCCTGCGCCGTGGCAGTCACCCGAGCCATTTTCCGCTTCGTCTGGGGATCTAAAATGGACCGGGTCCGGAGGGACACGATGTTCAAATCTCTGGACATGGGTGGGAAAAATGTACCCAACGTGGCCCTCATCCTGATGACCACCTTCGTGTGCGGCTGCATCAAGCTATGTGTAGATCCCCAGTACGCAAACTCCAAGTGTCACTACGTGCTGAGGTTCTATCTGTCCCTGGTGTTGCGAAGGATGGGCCTGGTCACATTGCCGCGGAACGCACCGTGCAGTTGGGCGGCGCCGTACCACCTATCCTTCGTGGAGCAGTTTCTGCGGAAAAACACCTTTGACCACCGGTCCATCAGGCAGTGGTCTGCACGGAATGTCCTCAAGGCCCTACGGGAAAAGGAAACGGTGGATCCTGTCGGATGGTTCCCCGAGCAGACCGTCAAAGTCATTTGGCGGAATGCCTCATCACCAGAACTTTCAAACAAGCACCAAGACGTAGCTTGGCTGGTGGTGAGAAGGGCCCTCCCCGTCAGATCCTTCATGCACACCCGAAGTCTCGCCCCCTCCGCACAGTGCCCCCGCGTTGGCTGTGGTGGGGAAGAGACGGTCGCCCACCTCCTCCTGGAATGTGCCTTTGTAAAGCAGGTGTGGAAAGAGATGCAGTGGTTTTTGTCAAGGTTCATCCCAAGCAGCTCTGTAACACAGGAGTCTGTGCTCTACGGGCTGTTCCCAGGGACGCACACCGAGACAAACATCAACTGCTGCTGGAGGACTATCAATTCGGTGAAAGACGCCCTTTGGTCTGCCCGAAACTTGCTGGTCTTCCAGCGCAAAGAGTTGTCCACCACCGAATGTTGCAGACTGGCACATTCCAAGGTCCAGGACTACGTGCTGAGGGACGCACTAAAGCTTGGGGCAGCCGCAGCAAAGGCTCAATGGGGAAAGACCACAGTGTAAGGTTCCCCCACCAAGCTGGACTGAGGGGCTGGAACCATGGGAAACCCCTCGAACTGTATCGTTAATATTCTCAATTGCTGTAAATGTAAAACTGTAATTGACATGACAATTGTGAAACGGAAGGGTTGGGAAGAAACTCATGACATTATTGAAAGAAACTGATCTCTTTTGCAATGTTTGTATTTTTTCGTGCTGTTTGGAAACTGTTTGGCAATGTAATTTTTACAGATTTTTATGAATAAAGTATATTTTGGAAATAAAAAAAAAAATATGCATTTGTGGAGGTTTGGTTCTCCCCCAACCACCATCAATGCAAGTACACAAAATAACCATAACTCCTGCTCACGCACATTGCAGTTAACATCTTTATTAATAACTACCTTAGCCGAGGCATACAATATAAGAGCAGGGAGGTTATGATGGAGCTGTACAAAACGCTGGTTAGGCTACAGCTGGAGTACTGTGCACAGTTCTGGTCACCACACTATAGGAAGGATGTGATTGCAATGGAGAGGGTGCAGAGGAGATACACCAGGATGTTGCCTGGGCTGGAGCATTTCAGTTAGGAAGAGAGACTGGGTAGGCTGGGGTTGTTTTCCTTGGAGCAGAGATGGCTGAGGGGGGACCTGACTGAGGTATACAAAATTATGAGGGGCATTGATAGCATAAATAGGAAGAAACTTTTTCCCTTAGTGGAGAGGCCAATAACTAGGGGGTGTAGATTTAAGGTATGGGCCAGGAGGTTGAGAGGGGAGTTGAGGAATAAATCTTTCACCCAGAGGGTGATTGGAATCTGGAACACACAGCCCGAAGGGGTGGTAGAGGCAGGAACACTCACAACATTTAAGAAGTATTTAGATGAGCACTTGAAACGCCATAACATACAAGGCTACGGGCCAACTGCGGGGAAGTGGGATTAGGTTTGGATGGGTGCTTGATGGTAGGCGCAGGAGCGTTGGGCTGAAGGGCCTGTTTCTGTGCTGTAAAACTCTATGACTCTATGACTCTATGAAATGAAACTGAACTATGGGTTAAAAAGAAAGAGCATTTTCAAGACACTAACCTTTGGATACAGATAATAGTTCTAAACTACAATCTGCATTAAATACTGAGTGTCAGCAGTGCCTCAATTGGTAGCACTCTTGCCTCTGAGTCACAAGATTTCAGGTTCAAGTTCCACTCCAGAACTCAAATGCAAAAATCAAGGCTGACATTCCAGTCTTTCAGATGAGACATTAAACTGAGGCCCCATCTGCCTGCTCAGAGCGATGTAAAAGATCCATGGCACTATTTCAAAGAGGAGCAGTGGAGTTATCCCCAGCGTCCTAGCCAATATTTATCCCACAATCAACATCACAACACAGATTATCTGGTCATTATCACATTGCTGTTTGTGGGAGTTTGCTGTACAAATTGGCTACTCCATTTCCTACATTGCAACAGTGACTACACTTCAAAAGTACTTCACTGGCCATAAAGCACTTTGAGATGTCCGATGGTTGTGAAAAGTGCTATATAAATGCAAGTCTTTCTTTCAATCCTATATTCACAATTTGACATTGAATGGTTAGATTACTGCCTTGAAGTAATTCCCAGGTGTCTATTGGTTTCCCCAATTTAGTAAGTGGCACATAATACATATTGTATTTCTGTCCATAATTTTTCATTTTTTGAAATACTCCAACGACTGTGGTCCATGAAAGGTCTAACGGAACTCATTTTAAATGAAAGGCAGATTTTAAGCAACAGGCAGCCCACAGTCTGATATACTGGGTGGGGACCTGGTGGGGGTGGGTGCGGGGGGAATACGATTTTAACCAGCCACTTAATGCCAATCAAAAAATAGCATTTCAAACTCTAAGGATGTGTTTATTATTACCGCACAAATTCTAATTTACTAGTGAATGAAAAAGCACCAATATAGGGAATAATTAGAGTGAATTAGATAAGTTACAGTTCATTTGCAATTTTCTGATGTTTCAAAAAATAAAATGCCACAGGTCAATCTAACCAGGTTTTATTACAATCCATGTGCTCATTATTTTAAAACTTCAGAATTTGCAATGTAAAATGAGTATAGGTAAAAGTTTGCAATGATATTTTTTGTCAAAAACAATTTATTTGTTTCAAATGAAACAAATCAAGTCAATTTCTATGTTAAGTATTAATGAAATTAGGCCCTAAAAATAAAAGGCCTCAATTGGAAAACCTTCTGAACTATGAACAGAACAAAGAAGGGAGAATTGGTAACATTCTCCACGTTTCTTTTCTGTACGAAAGATAAAGGGACAATCAGCTTGAAGCAGGAGCATCAAAAGTGTTCAACTGACTATGACCACATCAAATTTCTGATAGGCAATGGCACCACAAACTTGGATTTACATAGCACCTTTTAACATAGAAAAAAAAATACTAAACATTGCACAGATTTTTAAGCAAAATGAAGTAGTTAACCTTAGATAATTTTACATTTAATTTAAAATTAGCAAGAAATGTGGATTTCCTCTCCTGTGAAATAAAATACTATGTTCAGTACTATATATATAAAATGTTATTAGATCTTTCCTTAAGAATTGAATTAATAAAGTTTAGCAGTATTTTTTCTTTTTACAACTGTTTACATATTCTGTAGAATTTTTAAAAACTTTATACTCCATGAAGTCACACACTGATGTTGCACAACAAAGTTCTGCAGACTAGCCTTCAAACAACTAGAGTGATCTAAATAGCTGTGCCTCAGACCTGCAGCCTTGCTGTTTTTTAACCTGCCTGATGAACAACTAAGATCTAGAACAAATCTGCTCTACAAAATGCACTCAAGGAAATTGCATTATGTAATGCAATGTTGTTAAATCATCAAATGACACAGAAGTTTTTAATTTAGAATGGCCTTAGCTATTGTGCTTTTATGTGTATGATGCAGGTTTCAACTGGGATTTATGAAGACCTACTCTACCAGTCACAGCTTGTAGGTCATGGCTGCCATTGGCTAATTCAAGGATTAGTTTATCCACAACCCTCAAGGGACCAAGGGAACCACTACCCTCCTGAATTCACTTATTTGCCTAAAGGTGCAGGCACTTTCCAGAGATGGTCAGCTTACCTACCCACTGCCCAGCACTGGGAATTAAGTAATCACATGTAGCTCTGTCCACTATCATTATAGTAGCAGGTTTTTTAACACCTGACCTGAATGATCCTGTTGATCAACGTCAGTCAATATAATGGACCTCGCTTTCCATGTTTGCAAGGATTGGCTGTTCATTCAATTGCCAGACATATAATTAATGTCATGGTCATTCTTCCCAACCCTCTCCAAGAAAAAGAGATTGTGGATGCAGAATAATGGCCATACCTGGAATGATTATTGGCTGACTTTGGATTGTCCATGAACTAAAGATGCTTTTCAAGACTAAGGTTTGTTCAGAGAATGCAGAAGCAATGTGTACACTTCATGAACAGAAAATTGCTACTGACAACCAATATGAGGGATAAATTGGATAGCCCTCGAAATCAGGCATGGGGACTGCCATGTGCAATTACCCGGCACTTGATCGAAGTGATGCAAACTTCATGCTGCCTGCTCAGTTCCATGATTGTGGTGTGCAGCCCAGCACTCAATGTGTTGCTGAGTGACTGCATGCCTCAGCAGGTGGCCCAAATTCATGCAAGACTACCAACACTTAAAGCTTGCCTGTACTACTTAAAGCCAGACTGCACCTCTTAAAGACAAGGTGCATTCTGGCCGCAGCAGGGGCTGAAACTGTTTGGACAACATTTGAAGACCTGGAGGAATGAACAGAAATGGTGCAACTAGAGAGCTAGAGATCATGTCCCCTGGTTTTTGGATGCCATGCTAGTATCATTGGTGCAGGAGGTGAACAGGAGGAGAGGGGCTCTCTGCCCTCAGGGATCCAGGAGGCCCTACAGACAAGTGCTCTGAAGGCAGTGAGAGCAGGTGGCTGTGGCAATCAATACCACCAGTACAGCATTGAAACCTGGATGCAGTGCCGCAAGAAGTTTAATAACCTCACATGAGTGGTCATGAAGAATTAAAAAAGGGACAGTGGCAGCATGGATACAATGCTGGCTGAGTGACAGAAAACAGAGAGTAGGGGTGAAGAGTTGCTTTTTGCACAGGAGGACTGTATGTAGTGGGCTTTTCTAGGGGTTGGTATTAGGAGAACTGATTTCTTGATCTACATTGATGACCTAGACTTGGGTGTGCAGGGCACAATTTAATAATTTGCAGATGACATAAAACTTGGAAGTACTGTGAACTGTGAGGAGGATAACGATAGACTTGAAGGTCAGTGAATGCACCCTTACATGCTACATCCTACCAACTGCACCATTAGCCTCACACACAGCTCCTGGCTTAGGTGCAGATAGGAGAAATACTCCCTGAAGACCCTAGTGGATAAGGTCTCCTGCTGGCAGCCCTCCTCCTCCTTGCCCCTCTGCTAGCAATTTGTTGTTGTCTCTGCTCCATCTCTCTCTCATGCGACAGCCCATCGGGGACTACAACTAGAGCCCCCATGACTGAGAGCAAATGGTGTACTCGGAGGCCTTTCAGTAACAACCAATGCCTTCCCAGCATCCAGCAGCACTCCCTGCAGACTTTAGCAACTTTTCGTAACTCTTCCAACAACCCAGTACTTCCACAAACTCTGCAAGAGCCAGTAGATAGTAGCAGGAAACAGGAGATCAGCAGCAGCATTGAGAACGGAAGCAGCAGCAAGAAGCAAACTGAGGCCTGAGAGCTACAGCAGCAGTAAGAGCGGACGGACAGTGTTTGAATCAAAAATTTGAAAAAACAGGGAGAAAAATCAAAGTGTAATGTCACAGGAAAGCAGGTAAGTGGTCAGTTGGTGAGTATTTCTTCTTTTTTCCTCTCTAAACTAGGGTATTGGCTTAAACTAAGAGCCAGGAAATTAAAATTTTCCATTAGGGTAAGTAAAACAGTAAGTGAATTAATAAAAAGAGTATTAGCACAGAGCAGCTTCACCTGAATGCAGATTTCACCAGAGTGCAAGGGAATTTGGTGAGGGAGACGGGGTAGCTCTGTTAATAAAAGATGAGATCAGTACAGTAGTGAGAAACGATCTTGGCTCAGAAGATCAAGATGCAGAATCAGACTGGGTGGAGATAAGAAATAGCAAGGGAAAGAAGTCACTGGTGTGAGTAGTCTTTTGGCCCCTAACAGTAGCTACACTGTAGGACAAAGTATAAATCAAGAAATAATGGGGGCGTCTAAGAAAAGTACTGCAATAATCATGAGCAACTTTAATTTTCAGATAGTTTGGACAAATCAAATTGGCAAAGGTTGCCTTGAGGACCAGTCCATTGTATATTTTGGACAGTTTCTTAGAACAATACACAGTGGAAGCAAACAGGGAACAGGCTATTTTAGATCTGGTAATGTGTAATGAGGCAGGATTAATTAATGATCTCATGGTAGAGGATCCTCTAGGCAAGAATGATCATAATGTGATAGAATTTCACATTCAGTTTGAGGGTGAGAAACATGGCTCTGAACTAGTATCTTAAATTTAAATAAATACAACTACAAAGGTATGAAGTAAGAGTTGGGTAAAGTGGACTGGGAAAATAGATATTTAAGCAGATATTTCATAACTCTCAAATATATTCCATTGAGAAAGAAAGACTTTACGAAAAGGATGAACTATCTGTGGTTAACTAAGGTAGTCAAGGATGGAATCAAATTGAAAGAAAAGGCATATAATGTTGCAAAGATTAGTGGTTGGCTAGAAAATTGGGAAAATTTTAGAAACCAGCAATGGATAAATTATACAATAATAAAGAGGAAGAAAATAGACAGAGTAAACTAGCAAGCAATATAAAAACAGACAGCAAAAGCTTCCACAAGTACATAAAAAGGAAGAAAGTAGTTAAAGTAAATGTTGGTCCCTTAGAGAATGAGACTGGGGAATTAATAATGGGAAACAAGGAAATGGCAGAGTTTTTGAACAAATATTTGTATCTGTATTGATGGTAGAGGACATGAAAAGCATCCCAAGAATTGTAGAAAATCAGGGCACAAAGGGGGAAATTAAAACAATCACTATCACTAAAGAAAAAAGGCTGAGAAAAATAATGACACGCAAGCTGACAAGTCCCCTGGACCTGATGGCCTGCATCCTAGGGTCTTAAAAGAAGAAGTGGTAACAGAGACAGTGGAAGCATTGGTTGTAATCTTCCAAAATTCCCTAGATTCTGGACAGGTTCCAGTGGATAAAACCACAAATGTAACACCTCTGTTCAAGAAAGGAGGGAGACATAAAGCAGGAAACTGTAGGCAAATTAGCCTGACACCTGCCATTGGGAAAACGCTGGAATTCATTATTAAGGAAGTAGTAGCAAGACATGTAAAAAAACATGATGTACATCCCCACTTTTGGATTTCCAAAAGGCATTTGATAGGTGTTACATAACAGCTTACTGCACAAGATAAGTGCTCATGGTATTGGAGTAATATATTAGCATGGATGGAAGATTGGCTAAGTAATGGAAAAGAGAGAGAGTTGGGATAAATGGGTCATTTTCAGGTTGGCAAACTGTAACTAGTGGGGATCAGGAATGGGGCACTATTTACAATCTATATTATGACTTGTGTTATGAATGTTGGACTTGGTAGCATGATTATGCTTTAAAAACTGATTTTTAAATGTAGTGTAAGATGGAGTTAGAGAAGTCATGTGACCCCAACGAGAATCTTGGTTATCAGGACAACAAGGAACCCAGATCAAAGTCCCTTTTGAAAAGTAGAAGGCAAGGTTGTTTCACCCTCTCAGACTTTTAGATCATAAACAAGGGGCCAGTGGTGCGAAAATTTAAATGCAAATTGCAATTGCTAACACCTGGAAACAAAGGAAAGCCCAGGTGGCTCTGCTGTAGCCAGACTTGTGTGCTCTGCATATGGGAAAAACAAATGGCTATTGACCTTCTGCTTCTGGATAAATTATACAGACTTTTGAGAAATCTGCAAACTGTAAGGAAGACCCAAAGCAAAAAAAAACAGTGGTGGCAGCCTCAAGGTTGAGAGAGAGGTGTACCTGTTCTTAGAAGACTGATACAGTGAAAGGCTGCAAAGATACGAACCTGATTTGAAAGTTGAGAATTGTGGAGATGGAAAAGACCAACAGGATCACTAGATATTGCCTTATTCACGGAAGTCTAGGTCAAAAGTGCTCAGAAGGAGTGAGTAAAGAGGACAATGACTTTGAGAAGGACTGCAAGATCCTACCCAATGCAACTGGGAGGAGTTTGGGACTTTTAGCTGCAAAGCTTTCACCTCAAGGAGGACTGTGTAACATATAAATGTGGTGTGAGGTTTTCAAGTGTTTCAATAAGTGAAGAAAATACCTTTCTCTGTAATTTAGAGTATTAGCTACTGACAAATTCCCATTTTGTTAATGGTCATTTTGTTTTAAGTTTAGTTATTATAATAAAAGGCTTAAAACCTGAAATCTTGTCGGTTAATTCTTTAAATTGGATTGGGGAGTTCATATCTCGTGTTTTAATATTAACAGTCACACAGAGGTCGTAACAGATTGGGGGCTCGAGTCTGGGATACGAATTCAGAGGCTGTAAAACGGGTCCATTGGAATTAAATAGAATTTGAACAAACAAGATTTCACATTTATTTTGGCTGGGTCCAGTGAAAATCGGCATGAATACCATTAATATACAAGAATTTTTTAAGAGAGAAGATTTGACTCTCAGTATTATGATTAGATTAGAGATACAGCACTGAAACAGGCCCTTCGGCCCACCGAGTCTGTGCCGACCATCAACCACCCATTTATACTAATCCTACACTAATCCCATATTCCTACCAAACATCCCCACCTGTCCCTATATTTCCCTACCACCTACCTATACTAGTGACAATTTATAATGGCCAATTTACCTATCAACCTGCAAGTCTTTTGGCTTGTGGGAGGAAACCGGAGCACCCGGAGAAAACCCACGCAGACACAGGGTGTCATGCTAGGCTCCCACCTGCCAAGAATGAGGCACATTAATTTTGTCACGAACATTGATTTTAAACTGTTACTGGAGTGAAGAAAGGACTTGTTAAACAGATCAGCCGTGGCTGGAAAAGACATTTGCATACAAACAGACATTGCTTGGAAGGACAAAGCAACCATTCCCTGACACATTCAACCCACAATGGACTTTTGATCACTAAACGTTGAAGGTGGGGGAGCTCGCACTCCAGGTTGACTGCTAAGATGGACGAATACACAAATGAACATGGCCAAACCAGCTAGTCACATGACTAACCTGCTGGGCAACCTGAGTTTTTTGAATTTGTACAAACAGTTTGGGCAGAAAAGTCTGTTTGCTCCTGGACTGAGAAGATCTCTTTCCTGTCTGCTCCTATCTCTTTCTCACAAGCCTCTGAATCCACTGAAGACACATGAACCCCAAGAGAGAAAAGTCTCCTACAGCAAACAAGGTTTAAAAAGAACACTGGGCCCGAACAAAAAGCAAGATCTACCTACAAGCAAGGACTCTACAGTGAGCTCGAAGAACCGTAACAACAACTCGTCAGATATTGCCTCAAACCTTTCCACTTTATTTTTCTTCTGCTCTTTTCTGTCTCTATTTGCATGTGTATCGCGTATGTATGCTAGCATAGGCGCTTCGTGTATCCGTAGGCGTCAACCAAATTAAAGTGTAAGTTTACTAAATTTCAACTTCTCTTCTTTAAACCTAAGAAAGCCTGTTTGTGCTAGTTTCTTTGCCTTATAAATGGAAAGCGGTGAACAAGGATTCACCAAGTGGGAGCTAAAAACAATGTGTTAAAGAAAAAAAAACCCTGTTACAGTAAGACCAGGTGAAGACTGAAAGGGAACCCTAGATCTCGTTGTCACTTGGTCATAACAGCATATTGCAGCAGTTGAGAAAGATCGATTTGGTCATGATATCAGGGGTTAGCATACGCCCAGTGGATAGGAAAGCAAAGATAATCCAAGAATTGTTTCCTTGCTTGAAGATAGTGAAAAAAGGGGATGTATCAACTCGTGCTCAAGTCGAACTTGCCAAAATCGAGTTAGAGAAGTTGAGATTGGAAAGAGAAAAAGCAAGAGAAGAGAAAAGGAAAGACAGGAAGAGAGAAGGGAAAGGGAAAGATAAAGACAGATGATTACAATTTGACATGAGAAAATTTGAATTTGAAAGAACAGAACAAGAAATGTGAAAATTGACATTAGACTATGAAGTGATAATGGAAAAGCTTAGATTACACCAATAGGGAGTGTCAGGAAGGTTTGAGGATGAATCCAATTTAACTCCTGGTTTTGATTTGGCAAGGTTAGTGCCTAATTTCAGTGAGGAAGGAGTTGAAATGTATTTTGTGTCCTTTGAAAATTACTACGAAGTTGCAATGGCTGAAAAAGGTTGGACAATTTCATTGCAAAGTGTGTTGGTGGGAAAAGCATTACAGATAGATTCAGCAATTTCAGAAGGTCAGGTGACTATGAAATGGTTCAATGCTTATGAGTTGGTACCAGAGACTTACAGGCAAAAATTCAAGAATTTAAAAAAGAAACAGGGCCAGACATTTATGTAATTTGCTATAGAGAAGAGATGATATTTGATCAGTGGAATAGGTCCATGAAGATTAAGTGAGATATTGAAAGCCTTAGAGAAGTAATCCTAATAGAATAATTTAAAAATTGTATCCCTCCAGGAATAAGGCCCCACCTGGAATAACATTGTTGGTAAAATAAGGAATGCCACAGCATTGGCAGATGATTATGAATTGACCCACAAAAGCAGTAGGTGCAGGCCCTAGTTTGGAACTTTCAGAGAAGTTGGAAAGATAGGAAGGTTGATAATGAGAAAAGATTTGGTTTTAGTGAGAGAAAGGATAAAGGAGAGGATGCAGGCATCCATATCAGAGCTCTGTGACAGAGAAGAAAAAATACACAAATAGATCACTTGCTCATTTCTTGAAGCAAACAGCAGATGAGATATGTTGTTCCAAATTGGTATTCAGTCCAACCCTCTGAGCACGTAGACAGGTCTTTTTAAAAAAAACAGTTCTTTTACAGGTGGCGTTGAAAAACAATTTAGCAGGCCTTCTTGAAATGCAGGAAGACAATTAAATGACACATTGAAATTCACTGAGTCTTTTAGGGAATTGCAAGAAAACGAGATGGGTTATAAGAGGAAAGATCATTAATGAAGTAGCTGAAGATGGTTGGGCCCAGGACACAACCCTGAGAAACAGTGATGTCCTGGGACTGAAATGATTGACCTCCAACAACCAAAACCATCTTCCTTTGTGCTGGGTATGACTCCAACCAGCGGAGAGTTTTCCCCTTGATTCCCATTGTCTCCAGTTTTGCTTGGGTTCCTTGATGCCATATCTGGTCAAATGCTGCCTTCATGTCAAGGGCAGTCACTCTCACCTCACCTCTGGAGTTTAGCTCTTTTGACCATGTTTGGACAAAGGATGTAATGAGTTCAGGAGCTGAGTGGCCCTGGCAGAACCCAAACTGAGCATCAGTGAGCAAGTTATTGCTGAGCAAGTGCCACTTGATAGCACTGTCGACAGCCCCTTCCATCACTTTGTTGTTGATCGAGAGTAGACTGATTGGACGATAATTGGCCTGGTTGGGTTTGTCCTACTTTTTGCGTACAGGATATACTTGAGCAATTTTCCACATTGCTGGGTAGATGCTAGTGTTGTAGCTGTACTGAAACATCTTGGCTAGGGGCGCAGCTGGTTCTGGAGCACAAGTCTTCAGTACTATTGCCGGAATGTTGTCAGGGCCCATAGCCTTTGCTGTATCCAGTGCCTTCAGCCATTTCTTGGTATCACGTGGAGTGAATCAGATTGGCTGAAGACTGGATGTTGGGGACTTAAGGAGGAGGTCAAGATGGATCATCCACTCGGCACTTCCAGCTGAAGATGGATGCAAATGCTTCAGCCTTGTCTTTTGCACTAATGTGCAGGGCTCACCATTGAGGATGGGAATATTTGTGGCGCCTCCTCCTCCTGTTAGTTGTTTAATTGTTAACCACCATTCATGACTGGATGTGGCAGGACTGCAGAGCTTAGATCTGATCTGTGGACTCGCTTAGCCCTATCACACCAGCTTCCGCTGTTTGGCTTACAAGTAGACCTGTGTTGTAGCTTCACCAGACTGACACCTCACTTTAGATATGCCTGGTGCTGCTCCTGGCATGCCCTCCTGCACTCTTCTTTAAACCAGGATTAGTCCCCCATCTTGATGGTCACAGTAGAGTGGGGGATATGCCGAGCTATGAGGTTACAGATTGTGGATGAATACAATTCTACTGCTCCTGATGGCCCACAATGCCTCCTGGATGCCCAGTTGTCAGTTGCTAGATCTGTTGGAAATCTATCCCATGTGGCATGGTGTTAGTGCCACACAACACGATGGTGGGTATCTTCAACGTGAAGACGGAAGATTGGGTGACCGTTTTGCAGAACACGTCCATGTCCATGCATGACCCCGAGCTTCTGGTTGCTTGCCAGTTTAATTCACCATTTGCTCTCGCCTATATTTCTGTTCTCGGCCTCCTGCAGTGTTCCAGTGAAGCTCAATGCAAGCTTGAGAACAGCACCTCATCTTCCGATTAAGCATTTTTAAGCCTTCTGGACTCAACATTGACTTTAACAATTTCAGACCATGACCTGGTTTAAAACTTGTTTTCACATTTTTGTTTTCAGACAGAGCTGTTCATCATTTTGCCATTAACACTCTCTCTGGACAAATGCTTTGTCTTTTACTACAACTATTGCTCCTCCCTTTGCCTTTTATTCCATGACATCTTTGTTATTTAATCTCTCCTGCCCTCTGCCCTATCGCAGACCTTCCCTTTTGTTCTGCTACCCCCCTTCACTTGCTCAAAACCTATTACATTTCTAACCTTTGCCAGTTCTGATGCAAGGTCATCGGCCTGAAACATTAACTCAGTTTCTCTCTTAACAGAAGCTGCCAGACCTGCTGAGTATTTATAGCACTTTGTTTTTATTTCAGGATTCCAGCATTGCAGTATTTTGCTTTTATTTATATTAACGTGCAACTTTAGTGTGGTTCAACCCTGAGTTCCACCTCGTACACCATATCTATCCATCAAGACTGCTGACTTACACCTCTGCAAAACTGCTCATTTCCATAGCTGTTGAAACCATTATTTACAGTTTTCTTACCTCAGGACTCAGTTTATCCAATGTCCTCCATACTGATCTTTCTAACCAGTCATTTTCTAACTTTTCTACACCTGAGTGTCTGCTCTTTCCTATGTAAAATGCTTGTGACATTTTAGCATATTAAAGGCACGACAAAAAAGCAAATTGTTAAATGAAACAACTTCCTGCGACCAACAAAATCAATATTTTAAATAACTAAGAACCTTTTTTTTCAAAAAAAGTTCTTTCTACCAAAAATTTGAACAAGCTTTTTATATAAGCACATGTTTCTGATAAAATGGAATTCTGTTTCACTGCAATCCCTTGCCGTGTGGTTGAGCTGAGTGAATTCAAGAACATACTCATGCTTTTCAGATATATACCTCATTTCCTTTTAAGTAAAAGGCAGATTTTTTGAAAACCACCTCCCCACTGCTAAACGTAGCAGCCCTTTTCATATCATATGTTAATCTGGTGATAACCTTCCCATCAGGACACCCACAATAGAGCAGCCATTACAGATAACAGCTCTCTTCTCAGTGGCAAACATGTATAAATTGCTTGTGGTAACAGTCAAACAAACTGACATAATGGAGTCTGTCTACGGGCCATATTATAGCAAAACAGAAAAGCCTCTCTTTAAAGTACACTCCATTACCAATAAGCTCTCAAGTCAACAGAGAGAAACCTAACTGCAGCCATGACATTCATTTTAAAACTCTCAGCACTGCAATTTCACATGAAAAGACAGACTATAAAGATTTTATCATCATTTGAATCAGGATAGCTAACACTTTCAAAAAGTTACGCTTATTGCGCAGGGGAATTCAGTCTTATAGAAATATTACTAATACTGTTTGATTCTTTTCAGGGAAGGAACTCTGAGGGAAAAACAGGATATCCTTTCATCTGTTTTTCAGGCATGCAACAGGTGCAAAACTTACCAACATCGGAGCTGCAATTGTATGCACCTGACATTTGCCTGGAAATGCACTACGTATAATTGATTCGGTCATCCCGGAATCCTGCGTTGTGCCATTAACTTTTTAAAATCAGCTTTCTTCAATTGTTCTAAGAACCTTTAGTGAAACTGATCTGTGCCAGTGTCTGATTCATGAATTCTCAAGCCCATCCAGCAGCAAAGCAGAAACAATCAAGAAACAGGCTGTAAGCGCAATTTAAAGTAATCCTCACCTCCATTGCAGCAACTCTCTAGTTAGTCATTTTAGGCTGCTAGGGTATTTCTGGGCCTTTTTTGTGGCTATTTTGGTTGCAATAGTAGTGTTTAAAAATTGGTCTGAAAGGGATGTGCAGAAGTCTTTCTGTCCTTTGCATTCAGCATTATTATTTTTATCATGGTTGTTCTGCTAGATTTATGATTCCTGTTGGAGGATGAGGAGCAGCAGCACTACAAGAAAGTGTGCATAGACCAGGAGATGCTGGTAGAAGCGGGCAGAGGAGGGAATGGTGCAGGAGGCCCTCCACAATGATTGTGTTCAGGAACCAGATTTTGTACCTGAACCTGATTGATGAGCAATGTGTGAGGTAGGGTTGCCAACTCTGGTTGGATGTATTCCATATTTACATGACTTTCCACCTCCAACTGCCCCCTCCGTACACTTCCACCACTGGCTGCCCGTCATGTCCATCCTCACAGCTTTCTGTCTTTGCACACCAATTGGAAAGCAAACAGACTCTTCATTACCTGGTTGGATGATACTTGGTTGCTAGAGAAACAGTGGCTGGGGTTTTTGTGGTACCCTGAGGTGGGGCCGGAGGAGGGGGTGCACAGAGTATTGTGGCGGAGGCCCCGTCGCCAAGCAATCTTCCCGGGGGCGGAATAGGCCAACGATGGCCTTCCCACTCAGAAACCAATTGTGCTCCTTAAGTGACCTATTAACGGCCTCTACCCGACGCTGCCGGGACCTTGCTAGTGGTGGGGTGTGCCTCTGTCATGCGGGGAGGGTGCCTTGTAACACGAGGCACGATCCCTGCGGGCTTGGGGGTCCCTCCTCCGTGGGCAATCTGTAGCTTAGAATCATATAAAGTTTAAGGCACAGAAAGAGGCCACTTGGCCCATCGTGTCTGTGCCGGCCGAAAAATTATCCACCTATTCTAATCCCGCCTTCCAGCATTTGGTCTGTAGCCCTGCAGCTTACGGCACTTGAGGTGCATATTCAGACTCCTTTTGAATGAGTTGAGGGTATCTGCCTCAACTACCCTTTCAGGCAGTGAGTTCCAGACCATCACCTCCCTCTGGGTGAAAAGGTTTTTCCTCATCTCCCCTCTAATTCTTCTACCAATCACTTTAAATCTATGCCCCCCCATCTCTGACCTCCCTGCTAAAGTGAATAGATCCTTCACCTCCACTCTATCCAGGCCCCTCAAAATTTTGTACATTTCAATCAGATCTCCCCTCAGCCTTCTCTGTTCCAAGGAGAACAACCCCAGCCTATCTAATCTTTCCTCATAGCTGCATTTTTCCAGTCCTGGCAATATCCTCGTAAATCTCCTCTGTACCCTCTCTAGTACATCCTTTCTGTAATGAGGTGAACAGAACTGCACACAGTACTCAAGTTGTGGCCTCAGTATTTTCCCATTAATCTTGTATTCCTTTGCCTTGTTTGACCTCCCCAAATGCATCACCTCACACTTCTCCAAGTTGAATTCCATTTGCCACTTTTCTGCCCATCTGACCAGACCATCAATATCTTCCTGCAGCCTACAGCTATCTTCCTCGCTATCTACCATAAGGCCAATCTTTGGGTTGTCTGCAAACTTCTTGATGATGCCCTCTACATTTATGTCCAAATCGTTAATATACACCACAAAAAGCAGGGGACAACCAAAAACAGCGGAACGCCACTGGAAACAGCCTTCCAGTCCCTAAAACACCCGTCAACAATTACCCTTTGTTTCCTGCCACTGAGCCAATTTTGTATCCATCTTGTTGCATTTCTCTGGATCCCATGGGCTTTTATTTTTTTAACCAGTCTGCCATGTGGGACCTTGTCAAAAGCCTTGCTAAAATCCATGTAGACCACATCAACTGCACTACCCTCATCTATCTTCCTTGTTACTTCTTCAAACATTCGATCAAGTTGGTCAAACAAGATCTTCCCTTAACAAATCCATGCTGACTATCCTTGATTAACCTGTGCCTTTCTAAGTCACCGTTTATCCTGTCTCTCAGAATAGATTCCAATAATTTGCGCACTATTGAGGTTGGACTGACTGGCCTGTAATTATTCACTCTATCCATCGCTTCTTTTCTCAATAGAGGTACAACGTTAGCAATTCTTCAATCCTCCGGCACCACACCTGTATCCAGTGAGGACTGGAAAATGATGGTCAGACCCTCTGCTATTTCCTCTCTTGTTTCTTTTAACAGCCTAGGATATATTTCATCTGACCCTGGTGATTTGTCAACTTTCGAGGATGCTAATCCCATTAATACTTCCTCTCTCTCTATGTTTATCGCATCCAATACTTCACACTCTTCCTTCTTAACTACAATATCAGCATCGTCCCCATCTTTTGTGAAGACAGAAGCAAAGTATTCATTAAGAACCATACCAATGTCTTCTGCTTCTACACTTAGTTACCTTTTTGGTCTTTTGTGGTCACTACTCTCTCTTTAGTTATCCTCTAACTCTTAATGTATTGATAAAACATCTTTGGGTTCAGCTTGATTTTGCTTGCCAATATTCTTTCACGCCCTCTCTTTGCTTTCCTAATTTCCTTTTTGATTTCACCCCTCGACTTTCTATACTCCTCTCAGCTTCCTGTAGTATTGAGTTCTCGGTGTCGGACATAAGCTTTCCTTTTCTGTCTTTTCTTACCCTGTAGGCTCCTCGACATCCATGGGGCTCTAGATTTGGCTGCCTCACCCTTTTTCTTGAGGAAACATGTTTACCCTGAACCCCTTGAATCTCCCCTTTGAATGCCTCCCACTGTTCTGACACTGATTTACCTTCAAGTAGCTGTTTCCAGTCAACGTTCGCTAAATCACTCCTCAGTTTAGTAAAATTAGCCTTACCCCAATTGAGAACTCTATCTCCTGTTCTATCTCTGTCCTTTTCCATAATTATGCTAAAACTGACTAAATTGTGATCACTACCACCTAAATGCTCTCCCACTGCCACTCCTTCCACCTGTTTATCTGCATTTCCTAAAACTAAGTCTAAAACTGCACCCTCTCTTTGTTAGACTTACTACATATTGGCCAAAAAAGTTCTACTGAATGCACCTCAAGAATTCTGTTCCCTCAATTCCTTTCACACTAAAACTATCCCAGTTAATATTGGGGTAATTAAAATCCTCTACTATTACTGCCCTATTGTTCTTGCACTTCTCAGAGATTTGCCTACATATCTGCTCTTCTGTCTCCCTTTGACTGTTTGGGGGTCCATAGAACACTCCCAGCAGGGAGTTCCTTAGCTCAATCCATATGGCCTCATTTGATAAACCTTCCAACATATCATCCCTCCTCACAGCTGTAATATTTTCCTTGACCAAAATTGCCACTCCCCCTCCTTTCTTATCCCCCTCCCTATCGTGTCTGAAAACCTTGTAACCAGGAATGTTGAGCTGCCATTCCTGTCCCTCCTTAAGCCATGTTTCTGTAATAGCTATTGTTACAACCGACTGCTCCAGTCTAATCCCCCAATCAAAATATACGATTCTGATTGTGGTGGGAGAAACGCACTGTTAATTCAATCCCGTCACTCCACAGATCACCTAACATGTCATTTAAAACTTTCCAAATTAAAGAAAGACCCAGCCAAATTGTACCATCTATTAACCCCCGAATGAGGCTAACCAAACCAGGTGTCTTTTAATCAAAAAATTAACTCTTTAATTAGAAGAACTAAATTCTTAAACACTATGAAGATATAAACAACATTTAAAATAGAAAAAATTAGAGTCCTTGCAAATTTACAGTCCAATATTGCTTGAAGTCCTCACAGAATGTTGCTTGAAGTCCTCACAGTCATCTGATGTGGAAAAAAGGTTCTTCTACAGTAGAACAGTCCATAATCTAATCCAGCAGTAGGTGATGCTTTTTTTCTCCAGCGAATTTCAACAATTAACGACATACAAACACTTTCAATAGAATCAATCTGACTTTAGAGTTATTGAGGGATAAAAGATTGTCACAGTCTAACGTCCCTTCCTTCAGTTCAAATTACCAGAGATCTCTGTTTTTGGCTTGACCTTTTTAGAATTTTGAGAGATAATAATTAAACAGACTAAAATCCTATGCCTTCAGTTTAAATGGTTGAGAGCTCTCTGTCAGAATCACCTACCACTATGGCTTTTCCAGATTTCCCTGTACCCCCTGTGCAGCTGGGCTACCCATGATGCCATGGACTTGGCTCTGGCTGCACTCCCCAGGTGAAGCATCACTTACCTCAGTATTCAGTACTAAATACCTGTTGGAGAGTGAGATGTACTCAGGGGTCGCCTGCACAGCTGTCTGTCTGTGTGTCCCCTGTGTCACTGTTCTGTTAGAACAAACTGTCATCAACTAAAAAGCCATTTCAAAATTGAATTGTAACAAATGTATCACTTGATATTCACTCCCAGTAGCTGTATCTATGGTAACTGAAATGCACCCTTTGAATCACAGTCTCCAAATGGCTGTTTCTGAGGCAATAAAAATGCACCTTCCTATAACTCCTGAGGCTTGCTGGTTCTTAAAGCAAACTGATCCTTTGCAAGCCTTAAAGGTAAACCGCATCTTCCCGGAAAAAAAACTACAGGACCATAACACTATGATATCATACTGCCACATGTCTATCTGTGCCCTCTGCTCATCTGATTTATTTGCTATACTCCTTGCATTGACATAAATACCCTTCAGCACTGCCAAGCTCTTTTTTTGTTTTCTAACCCTCATTTCCTCTGTCTTCCAGACTCATCCATTAATTTTCCACCTTCCATTTTAATTTCTGATTTTGTCCCAGCTGAACCTACTCTCAGGTCCCCATCCCCCCGCCAAACTAGTTTAAACCCTCCCCAACAGCAAAACATCCCGCAAGGAACTCAGTCCCAGCTCTGTTCAGGTGCAACCTGTCCAGTCTGTACAGGTCCCATCTCCCCCAGAGCTGGTCCCAATGTCCCAGGAATCTGAAGCCCTCCCTCCTGCACCATCTTTCCAGCCATGCATTCATCTGTCTTATCCTTCTATTTCTATACACACTTGCACGTGGCACTGGGAGTAATCCGGAGATTAGTACTTTTGAGGTCCTGCTTGCTAATTTCTTACCTAGATCCTGACTGCAAGACCACATTCCTCTTTCTATGTATGTCGTTGGTTCCAATGTGGATCACGACTGCTGGCTGTTCCCCCTCCCCCTTCAGGATGCTGCAGCTGCTCAATCACATCCTTGACTTGACCCTGGCACCAGGGAGGCAACACACCATCCTGGATTCACGTCTGCAGCCAGAGAAACACCTGTCTGTTCCCCTGACTATTGAATCACCTACCACTATGGCTTTTCCAGATTTCCCTGTACCCCACTGTGCAGCTGGGCTATCCATGGTGCCATGGACTTGGCTGTGGCTGCACTCCCCAGGTGAAGCATCACTTACCTGCCTGATTCTTTTTGACTGTCTGGTGGTCACCCATTCCCTCTCTCCCTGCATACTCTTAAGCTGTGGGCTGACCACATCTATAAACGTGCTATGCACGTAGCTCTCATCCTCTTGAATGCACCGCAGTGTCGCCAGCTGCCGCTCAAGTTCTAAAACCCAGAGCTCAAGCTGCTTCAATTGACGACACTTCCTGCACAAATGGTTCTCCAGGATACGGGAAGCATCCCTGGAGCTCCCACATAGCACAGGAGGTGCACTCGCGAGGTTGAAGCAACCCTGCCATTCCTTTATTTGTTAGTTGACCCTTTGCTACTGCTAAAAAAAACTTACCAATACTACAACAGCTTAGAATTATTAATAAAACCTTACTAATACTGATAAATCCTACTAAAAATCAATACAGTTCAATAGTTAAAATAAATCTTACTCAAAAAAAAAATACCAGCTACTCACTTGTTCCTTATTATTAAGCTATTTACACACACACACTAACAGTAATGTACCAATCTAGCTATTTAAAGTTATTCCCTAATAGCAGTTACTCACCAACCAATCGCCATGCAGCTTTCCCGCGATGTCACTGTTCACATTGTTTTCAAACTCTGGTGCGCCTGGACTCCTCTCCGCTGCTCTCCCAGAAGGTAGGTGCTCTAGGCCACGATCCTCGGGCTGTATTTAACTGCTCCTCGCTCTGTGTTCTTCCGCAGGTCTGCTCCTCTCCCGTAAGTTCACGGAGGAACCTCACCAGGAGCCACTTTATCACCACCACACCCCCCCCCCCACCCCGAGACCCGCACCCCCCCAACTGCACAACTACTCCCCCCAACCGTCCGGACTGCACAACTACTGCACCTCCCTCACCCCACTTCGCTGATGCCTTCTGGACTGGCCTCGGCGACTTCGACTTACTTACCTTGGGTCTGGGGTTCAAGCACTGGGCCTGGGTCCAAGACCTCTGCAGTACCGACAGTGGTGACCACTCCCGGTGGCACTGCCAATACTGCTGAACTGCCAGCCCTGTGATTGGCTGACAGCTCTTGGAGGCAGGATCCCTATCTTTAAAGGGATGGGGATCCTGGCTCCTAAAACGATTTAAAAAGACCAGAGGATTGCTCCGGGGTTTGGGGGAGGGGTGTTGTTGGGCACAAAAAGGCAGAGGCAGACTTTCCCCGACCTTTTCGGCCCAGCACCAGGAGCCCCGCCACCAACACAAAATCCAGTCTGGTTTTATTTCTCCATGTCCAATATGTTTCTAACTAATAAACAAATGTGTCCTATGAAAAAAAATGTATTTAATTCTGGTATGATTTTTTTTTCCATGTTGCTTGCAGTATTATATGGGAAATTAAACTTTAATCCCTGGATACTCCAGGATAATCCTAAAGATTGAAAACCCTAGTGTGAGTTACCTGCGGCCTTTAATTTTATATGCCATAGGGTCATTCCAGGCTGCAACAGATGATATAAGCAAACATCCAGTTTGCAGTTGACTACTGAATCAAGAATGTGATGGAAGCACTCTACTCCAGGACGAAACAATATACCTCATTCACAATGAGGGCAACAAAGCAAGGAAAGAACTGTGGGCTTTGCCAGGATAGAAGGCTTCCTACACGTGCAAGGCATCATAGAATGCATGCACAATGTCTTGCATGCTCTATATGAAGACCCAAGGATAAACGTGAACAGGAAAGGATTCCACTCCCTTAATCCCTGTCTCGTGTGATGAAAGGCACTACATTGTACAGGTCTTCCTGGTTTCATAATGCTTTTATCCTGTGCTAGTCCTCAATCACACCTCTCTTCCACCCAGACCATCAAGTTAGAGGATAGCTGCTGAGGGACAAAGGGGTATTCCCTAACCTTTTGACTCATGACTTCTGTTAGGAACCCAAAATATACACTGAGGAATGCTACAATCATAGCCATGCATCCGCCACAGTTCTCATAGAACAAAGCAATGGCCTTCTGAAGCAGAGGTTCCACTGCCTGGACAGGTCTGGTGGCATTCTGCATTACATACCTAACAAAGTGTCCAAATTCATCATCATCTGATGCATCTTATATAACGATGCACTGTATTGGAGCCAACTCTTACAGACACCTGGGGAAGAAGTGTAGGAGCAGGAAGATCAGCAGAAAGACAAGGACACCAACAAAGAGCAAAGGCCACCAATCCCGAAGCTAATCAATGAAAGGTTCACTTGAATCATCCCTCACAAATGCGCCCAAAGTTCCTCCTCCCATCTCACCAAAGTACTTATACCCATTATATGAATGCCCTCAAAGAGTATAACTTGAGTGTTGCACACACATTATTACGAATGTTAAGAAAAAGAAAAAAATTAAAATACGTAATCAGTCTCAAAATTCCAAAAGTTAACAATTAAGATTTAGGGAGGGAATTGCAGAGCATTCTTGTAAACTGCAGGTTGTTATTCATGACAGTGGTTGTGTGTCAGGACTGGCTACTAATGGAATTCCACTGGCATTCATGTTACTGCCACTGCTCTTCACAATCTTTATCAATGATCTGGATGAAGGCGTTGGGGGACAGTTGATAAATTCTGGGATTATACAAAGATTTTTGCAAATGTTAGGACCTTGGATGAGAAAAATAGATTATAAGCAGATCTAGATGAAATAAGGAAATGGACTCACATCTGGCAAATGTCACTTAATATTGATAAAAATGTAGTAACATGCATATGGATAGGACTATCACCAAGCATGCATGTACAATACAGGGTTTGTATTTAAGGCTGTTGAGTGGGAGAATGACCTAGGTGTTATAACACACAAATCTCTGAATGTTCACACTCTCTAGCACATGAGACTATAGAAAAAAGCAAATAAAGTACGAGGATTTATTGCCAGGATGATCAATGTAAAACAAAAAACTTTTATAAAACCTTGGTTAAGTCACATCTAGAATACTGTGTCCAGTTTTGGTTCCCTCATATGCTGGCTGATAAGAGACCCTAGAAAAGGTTCAGAGGAGGGCCACTAGATTGATAGAACCGATGGCATGCTTAAATTGCACTGACAGTATGGGACAAGCTTGATGGACCAGCTTGTCCTATCCTGTTTAACATTTTTCTAAGTTCATATTTATCTGAAGTTAGTAGTGAACAAGTAAAATTTCTGTTGCATGCAGTTGCTGTACTACCTTGTAAACAGTCCCTCATTTGATTTCCAAGTGCTCAAACAGGTCACTGGCAGGAATTTTACATTGGGCGGGAGGCCCCGCCCACCGGCTGACAAGTCAGTGGTGAGTCCGCCTCCACCAGGCCAGGATTTTTCGCTCCCCATGCCCTTAATTGGTCTTGGGTGGAATTTTCACCTCCTTGAGGCAGGAAGTCCCACCTAATGGAGCTGACAGTCAGTCAATCAGCGGGCCGGCAGCTCTTAGTCGCAGCAGCGCCATCGGGAGCAATGGCCACTGCTGGGACTACACACAGCCACCACAGCAAGAGGAAGGACTGCCCCAGAACTACGGTACAGTTTTGGAGCCTCGCTGGGGATAATCAGCTGGGCCCCAGCGAGGCAAGGGAGGTTCGGTTGGCGGGGTGGGAAGGCAGGGACTATTGTGCGTTGGGGGTGGTTGGGGCTTCAGGGGTGGCCCTCCGTGGGGAACAGGGTGCCCAATCAGGAGGGCGCCTCCCCAGCCCGAAGGAAGGCCACCTGGATTTACTAGGCGGAGTTCTTGAGGCCTTTGCCATCTGGCCGCTGAGGGTAAAATACCCTCGGCAGCGGGAGGAGGCCCTTATGTGCCAGTTAATTGGCCACTTAAGGGGCTCGATTGGCCTAGGACGGGCGGGCCATTTCAAGCCACTTCCGCCTCGCATAAAATTGCAGTGGGGGCAGGAAGGGGTTGGGAACGGCCCCCACGCTGCCTCCCACTCAATTTTACGCCCACCACTAGCCCACAGATTTGGGGGCCACATCTTGACAATGCAGATTAGCATGAGATTTATGAGGTTGACAGTGATTGCTATTACATTAAACCTAACCTTTATTATCACCTCCGAGGTCTCCATCAGCACATCCTTGTTATCTACACACATCTATCCATCTTCAATTCTGTTAGCATCACCCGTTGCTGTTGGACTAAAACTAGGGGGAGGTGGTGGTGTATTGGTAATGTCACTGGACTAGTAATTTAGAGGTCCAGCACATAGGTTCAAAGCCCACCACAGGAGCTGGTGCAATTTAAACTCAATTGATAATTTAAAAATTCAATTAGTTTCAGTAATGGTGCCATGAAATGATCATCGATTGTTATAAAAACCCATCTAATGTCCTTACTTATATAGCCTATACATGACTCCAGATCCACAGCAATATAATTGACTCTGAATGGCCTAGCAAGATACTCAGTTGACAAGGACAATTAGGGATGGACAACAAATGCTGGCCCTGCCAGTGATGCCCACATCCCGTGAAAACTTTTTATTAAAAAGCTTTAAGCATCTTCTCCAACTCCCATTCCTCTAGCCAAATGTCTGTAATGATGATGCTGCCTCCATAAATGCACTTATCAATTCCCATGCTTCCACTGTGGCACACTGATCACTATCTGATCCTTTACAGTTTTCCACCCCAACACTCTTCCAGTACAACAAAGCCTGCTTGTCCCAAAATCGGATCATAGGTTTAAGAAAGCACAGCGCGTGACCAGCCTGGGTCATTCATCGCCAAACCCAACTCAACCACCTGAAACAATTTTACCTCTCCCTCTTTACACCTAAGTCATCTTATTACTCCAAAATTATCTTAGAAGGCAAGGGAAATTCCATATTCCTCTTCTCCACTAATAGCTGCCTCCTTCAATCTCTCTCCAGCCCTATCGATTGTCACATCTGATAATAGCTGTTGCTTGTGAATGTGTCTGCAAAATTCAGATGGCCCAAACTCAAGCTACTCTGTCCTCCTTGACCACCCCACCTCATCCCTTATCCTAGCTCCAACTTCACAATACTTTATAGCTTCATGCCAATCTGCACCCCAGCCCTCACCAGACCTATCCCCTCCATGTGACCTATCACCTGCTTTCTTGACCCCAGACTAAGCCCTGAATACTCAGCCATCCATCCTTACCAACATCATCCTTCCTTTGGTTGAGGTACCATTAAAAAAAAATGCATTTCCTTTGGTAACGTGTCAAATGGGGTTGTAGTTTCTCTAGCATCAGTTGTAGTACTTTGGGTATGTTAATCTCAATAAGCATGTGGTTGTTGGTGAAGCTTGTAATATGCAAATTTCCATTATTACATTGTTCTGGGTTGCATGCAACTTTCTCTGTCTGTAAAAGCTTCAACCCCTTAACTATTGCTTCCACAATACATGACTTTAACAATTCAGGTTCTGGCACACTGATGGTTCTTATCTCTAAGATGACATTGGGTGATAAATTGCTTTTTAGCCCCTGTGAGGCATCTCAGATTTCCTCCTGCCCCTTTTATTGCTGAGTTCTTAATTTAAATTGTTGGGTTTGATTAGATTTGGATTTGGAACCTGTTGTTTGATTCTTCAGTGGGTAGATCCACACTGACCTTACTTTTATAAAAGCAGATGCTGGAGAACTTCAGTTCTGAAGAAGGGTCACTGACCTGAAATGTTAACTCTGCTTCTCCCTCCACAGATGCTGCCAGACCTGCTGAGTATTTCTGACCTTACTTTCAATTTTCTTGTGATTTTCACAAGTGTCGTTAGCGATACGCCAAATGAGAAATATTAATTGATCAGCTGGAAACTTACATTAAACCTTTAATGGAAAAAATCCTATAGTTAACTTTTTTTAAAACTGACAACCAAAATGGCTACTGCAATTTGCATCTGAAATACCAAGAGATTGAATTGGAGATACCAGTCTAACAAGAAGCCCAGTCAGGACAATGCTTTGGTTGAGTAGATTATCTAGATCATCCTCGTTAGCAGAACATTCAAAACCATTTTGAGACATTCATGAGTGGTGACGTCCCTCAAGGGGTTGAACACTGACAATACCACCAGAGAGAGGTTTTCGGTTTTAGACTTTGGACCTCATTATAAACAAAGGGGATTGAGAGAACCATATGAGTTTTGTTACACAAAAAAGAGACAAGCAGTAACTCAGACTGTGGAGCAACAGTAAGGCTGTGCGCCTTTCTCTCTCTCCAGATAACACAAGTTTGAACCCCGTCTGTGACTGTGGACCCTCCAAACCTACAGATTGCTACAGAGACCAGGGGAAGAGAGCCACCTACGAGTCTGCCCCCAAGATAGCCTTGAGCCAAGTGGGCCAGCCATAAAGTGCACTTTGACCACCAAATCAACCAACTTCACAGACTGTGTATTTAATTTCCATTTATTCTGGATGCTAAACCAACCACAAAATCTACTTTTCCCTCTGTAATCTATTTGTGTGTGTGTGAGTCTTGTGTGAATGTGTATGTGAATGTGTAGCGTAAATGTATTATTTTTTTCTAGATCAGTTTTAGATTGCTAAGTGTAATAAACTCATCTCTTTCTTGTTTAAACTGAAGAAAACCTGTCTGATTGGCTCTTTCACGACACATTAAAGGTAAAACACTCACTGAGGTGGAAAGCTCAACCAGTGTTTAAAAAAGGAATAAACCCTCTTGTGGTCAAATAAGAGGAAGAACAGAGGGGAGCCTGGGACCCCTCCTCACCTGGCTGTAACAGTATTTTATCTTCCCTTTTCCTTTTACTTTAGGGATGAGTTTTTCCTTAATCTGCCTCATGTCCTTTAGGACACTACTGCTCGTAGGTGGTTGTCCAGTTTTCACTGCACTCACCTGTGGTATTTCAACTAGGTGAGGCATCTCCCTCACTTTCGGTGTGACTGTTTGGGAACTTTCCTTGTCCCTATTTAAATCTTTAAAGAAGGTTTTGGCCAAACATATCTCTGATGCTTCTCCTTCAACCTTTGCTGCTTTTATCTTAGCTTCTTTAAATTCTCTGGCTCTATCTTGGCCTTTTTAAATTCTTCTGACTATATCATGTCCTTTTTAAATTCTACTGGCTCTATCGCCCCCTTTGCAGCTGTGCAGAGTTTTGTTTGTTCCCCTCAGTTTATCCGGTGTCTGTGGAATGCTCTGGACCCTCTGGGTACAATAATATACTTTCTGCCATGTCATTGCACAGCAATACGTCGACCACCTGCATTGGTAAGCTCAGAATGATCCCAACCATCACGACACCGGTGACCAACTTACTCTGCAGGTAAACTTTAACTAAGGGAACCTTCAAGCATTTGCCAGTAAGCCCTTTTACCAATACCATGGTATTTGTTCTGCTTTTGGGTGGCATTTCTGTAAATTTGGCTGCCAGTAGGGTTTGAAAACAACCAGTATCCCTGAGGATAGTTATCTCTTTGCCTGCGATACAAAAAGAGACATTTTTTCTTTCTGTAAAAAGTTGTGGTATGTGCTTTGTTCTTGAGTTATTTTAGAATACATGCTTACCACTTTCATAGCTACAGACACAGACTTGCAGGCGTGAGGTGTTTGTCGGTTTCTCTCTTGGTTGAAAGTTCAATTGAAGATAGTGGATCACTTCTAATTTACTGCTGTAGAAATATAAATGTAGAATTCTACAGCAGGGTGCTTCCCTTCTGGCTTGCTAGATTTCTCCCAGCCCCTTAGCTGGAAAACCTGTTTGGTGCTGCTTCTTTCTCTCTCTCTCTCTTTCTCTCTCTCTCTCTCTCTGACCTAATTTTATGTAATGAAGCAGGGTTAATTAGCAATGTCATAGTAAAAGATCCACTGGGAAACAGTGATCATACTACCATTGAATTCCATGTTAAGTTAGAAAGTGACATGCTCCAATCACAAACAAGAATCTTAAATTTAAACAAAGCCAATTACATAGGCATGAGGAGAGCTAAATTGGGCAAATGAACAGTGGGAAACCTTTAAAGAAACAATTCAAAACGTTCAACAAAAATACATTCCTTTGAAAAACAAAAACTCAGCCAGAAAGACCCATCTGTGACTCACCCAAGATGTTAAGGATAGTATTAGATTAAAAGAAAAGGCTTACAATGTTGCAAAAAACAGTAGCAAGTCTGAGGATTGGGGGTGTTTTAGAAACCAGCAAACAGCCACCAAAAAGTTGATTAAAAAAGGAAAAAATAGAATGAGAGTAAACTAGCCAGTAATATAAAAACAAATTGTAAGAGCTTTTATCGGTATATCAAAAGGAAGAGAGTAGCTAAAGTAAACGTTGGTCCCTCAGAAGCAGAGACAGGAGAAATTATCATGGGCAATGAAGAAATGGCAGAGGCATTGAACAAATATTTTGTGTCTGTCTTCACAGTAGAAGACACAAGCTTCATAATAAAAATAGACAATAACCTAGGGGCATAAAAGAGTGAGGAAATTAAGGAAATTCATATCAGCAGAGAAAAAGTACTGGAGAAATGTAAGGGACTAAAACCTAACAAATTTCCAGAACCTGATGGCCTACACCCTCGGGTTCTAAAAGAGATATAGTGGATGTGCTAGCTGTGATTTTCCAAAATTCCTTAGATTTGGGAAAGATCCCATCAGACTGGAAGTTGGCAAATGTTACACTGATTTTCAAGAAAGGAGGGAGAGAGATAACAGGGAACTACAGGCCAGTTAGCTTAGCATCAGTCATTCGGAAAATGCTGGAATCTATTATTAAGGAAGTCTTAACAATGCACATAGAAAAGCACAGTATGATTAGAATAAGTCAACATTGTTTTACTAAAGGGAACCCTGTTTGACATATTTATTAGAATGTTTTGAGGATGTGACTAGTAGGGTAGATAAAGGGGAACCAGTAGATGTAGTATACCTGGATTTCCAAAAGGCATTTGATAAGGGTGCCACACAAAATGTTGATTGGCAAGGTAAGGGCTCATGGAGTTGGGGGTAATATATTCGCATGGATAGATGATTGGAAGACAGGAAGCAATGAGTGGGCATAAATGGGGCATTTTCAAGTTGGCAGGCAGTAAATAGTGAAGAGCCGCAAGGATCAGTGATGGGGCCTCAGCTATTTACAATCTATATTAATGACTTAGATGAAGAGACAGAGAGTAATGTATCTAAAACAAAAACAAGAAATGCTGGATTCACTCAGCAGGTCTGGCAGCATCTGTGGAAAGAAAAGCAGAGTTAACGTTTCGGGTCAGTGACCCTTCTTCGGAACTGACAAATATTAGAAAAGTCACAGATTATAAACAAGTGAGGTGGGGGTTGGGCAAGAGATAACAAAGGAGAAGGTGCAGATTGGACCAGGCCACATAGCTGACCAAAAGGTCACGGAGCAAAGGCAAACAATATGTTAATGGTGTGTTGAAAGACAAAGCATTAGTACAGATTAGGTGTGAATATACTGAATATTGAACATCAGCAAGTGCAAACCTGAAGAAGAACAACCTGAAAAAAACAGTGGGTAAGCAAACTGAACAAACTAAGATGAAATGAAATAAACGCAAAAAAAGATTGTAAAAAATGTAAAAAGGAATGCAAAAAAAAGGAAGAAAAAATAACTAAAAATGACTAAAAATGAAAGTAAAGTGGGGGGCTGTCATGCTCTGAAATTATTGAACTCAATGTTCAGTCCGGCAGGCTGTAGTGTGCCTAATCGGTAGATGAGATGCTGTTCCTCGAGCTTGCGTTGATGTTCACTGGAACACTGCAGCAATCCCAGGACAGAGATGTGAGCATGAGAGCAGGGGGGAGTGTTGAAATGGCAAGCAACCGGAAGCTCAGGGTCCTGCTTGCGGACTGAGCGGAGATGTTCCGCAAAGCGGTCACCCAGTCTGCGCTTGGTCTCCCCAATGTAGAGGAGACCACACTGTGAGCAGCGAATACAGTATACTACATTGAAAGAAGTACAAGTAAATCGCTGCTTCACCTGAAAGGAGTGTTTGGGGCCTGGGATAGTGAGGAGAGAGGAGGTAAATGGGCAGGTATTACACCTCCTGCGATTGCAAGGGAAGGTGCCCTGGGACGGGGACGAGGTGGTGGGGGTAATGGAGGAGTGGACCAGGGTGTCGCGGAGGGAACGATCCCTTCGGAATGCTGACAGGGGAAGGGAGGGGAAGATGCGACTGGTAGTGGCATCACGCTGGAGGTGGCGAAAATGGCGGAGGATGATCCTTTGGATATGGAGGCTTGTGGGATGAAAAGTGAGGACAAGGGGAACCCTGTCACGGTTCTGGGAGGGAGGGGAAGGGGTGAGGGTAGAGGTGCGGGGAATGGGTCGGACACGGTTGAGGGCCCTGTCAACCACAGTGGGGGGAAATCCTCGGTTGAGGAAGGCAAAAGTAATGTATCTAAGTTTGCTGATACAAAGGTAGGTAGAAAGGTAAGCAGTGGGGAGGACACAGAAAGGCTGCAAAGAGATATAGGCAGGTTAAGTGAGTGGGCAACAAAATGTCAGATGGAGTATTACGTGGAAAAGTATGAAGTTATGCACTTTGGTCATAAGAACAGAAAAGCAGAATTTTTTTTAAAGACGTGAAACTTGTAAGTGTCGACATTCAAAGACACTTGGGTGTGCTTGTACAAGGAGCACAGAAAGTTAACATGCAGGTACAGCAAGCAATTAGGAAGGCAAATGGCATATTGGCCTTTATTGCAAAGAGACTGGAGTACAGGACTAAGGATGTATTGCTACAATTGTACAGGGTTTTGTTGAGATCACATCTGGAACACTGTGTGCTGTTTTGGTCTCCACATTTAAGCAAGGATATACTTGCATTGGAGGCAGTGCAGCAAAGTTTCACTAGATTAGTCCCTGGGATGAGAGGGTTGTCCTATGATGAGAGGCAAAGTAAATTGGGCCTGCATTCTCTAGAGTTTAGAAGAGAGGTGATCTCATTGAAACATGTAAGATTCCAAAGGGGCTGGATAGGGTAGACACTGAGAGATTGGGCTGAATTTTACCAGCCCCTTGACACCGTGTTTGCGGCGGGCGGCCTGTAAAATTCTGCAGGGAGAGGCCCGCCTCGGCCCCGACGTCGAGAAGGGCCTGCCGTATAATACCGGCGGCGGGGGGACCTCAGTGCGGTCCCCCGCCTCCAAGCAGTGGGGCCTTCATCTAAATATTTAAATTAACATAAATTAGATGTAAATGAACCTACCTGCTGGCGGCCACCGATCGCATCTTGCGCACCTTACGGAGTTCCGAGCCGGGTAGCTGGTGGGGAGGAATAACATTTTCAGGGTGGGAGGAGTGGGGAAAACAATTTTTATTGATTGTGGGGATGGTGGGAAGTGGTTGAGGGTCAAAGGGAGCAAATTATGATTGGAGGGGGGGAAGTTCAGGATATTAATGTTGATGGTGGGGAACTCAGTAATGCTGCTGCAGTTGAAGGTCATGGCGATATGGCTGGGCTTTCTCTTGCTTGAGGTGGTCATTACCTGAAACTTGTGTGGTGCGAATGTTTCCTTCCACTTCTTAGCGCAAGCCTAGGTGTTATCCAGCTCCTGCTGTAGGCTGGAATGGGCTGCTTCCTGATGGAAGGAGCTGTCAATAGAGTTGAACACTGTGGAATCACCAGTGAACTGTCCCACTCCTGGCCTTATGACAGAGGGAGGGTCATTCATGAAGCAACTCAAAATGGATGATCCAAGGAGACTTCCCTGAGCAATAAAAGTTTAGAGGGGAAGAGAGGGCAATTTATATATAAATTGGGGGGGTGGGTTGGGGAGACGGAATTTAAAGTTGAAATAACATTTTATTTTCATTTCACGGAGACCAGGACATTTAAATATTGAAATGTTACTGAAGGGTTTGAAGCCCCTTAAAAATGGCGCCAGCGCTTGCACAGTGGCGCCGAATGCCATTGTCGGGGACGCGGCGGCTACCCCCTCTACGTCATTGGGGGCGGTCGCTCCACCCCCTCTATTTAAATGAGCCCCCGTGCGTAATATCGCGGGGGTGTCGGAAGGCCACCGAGTTCAATCCACGGTGGCGCGCTAATAAAATTCAGCCCCTGATTTCCGCCAGTCAGGGAATCTAAAACATGGGGGCTCATTTAAATAGGATAAGGGGCTGATCACTTAGGACTGAAATGAGGAGAAATTACTTCACTGAAAGGATTGTGAATCTTTCAAATTCACTACCCCAGAGGGTTGTGGATGCTCCATCATTGAATACATTTAAGACTGGGATAGACAGATTTTTAATCTCTCAGAGAATCAAACAATATGGCAAGCGGGCGGGAAAGTGGAGTTGAATCCTAAGATCAGCCATGAGCAAGCTCGATTGGCCATATGGTCTACTGCTCCTATTTCTTGTGTTCTTCAAGGGCTGCCCTTTTAAGGTAAAAGTTTGTTACATCTCGCCTCTGCTGGGAGACATGGATCTTCCTCCCTGTGGTGACCAACAATGGCCTAGGATGTGGCTACATCACATTCACATCTTCTTTGTTTCAGAAGTGTTTCAGGATGGGTGAAAGTGACACCTCTTAACCTAGTTAGGCATCTT
The DNA here is from genome assembly GCF_036365525.1 of Heterodontus francisci. Taxonomy (NCBI): domain Eukaryota; kingdom Metazoa; phylum Chordata; class Chondrichthyes; order Heterodontiformes; family Heterodontidae; genus Heterodontus; species Heterodontus francisci. The sequence goes on along the minus strand of NC_090380.1, from coordinate 76,921,033 downwards.
TTGTTCTAAACAGACAGTGTGGCCATGTTCGAATACACATGTGGCCATCTTTTGCAGCCTTGTCCATTTCTTAAAAGGTAAAGTCAATTTTTATAACTCTTCAGTTTGAGTATTTATTCATCGTCATATTTCTCGTAAGCGTGACAGATGTGATAGAAGTATAAATTATAATTGTTGTAAACCTGTTAGAACACATTCAAGTTCTTTCACTTAAAGCTAAAAATGGATAAGCTCACTGATCTTCCCTAACTAGCATACATTACTTGGACAGCTGTCACCAGAATTTTTTTTAAATTGTCTGAAATTTCTAAAATTTCGTAATTTGATCCAAGAATTACTGAATTGCAATTAAAATTATTGTATAATAAAAAAATCAAGTGAGCTAAATCCAAATTCACTGTTCAAACCAACTTTTTAAAAGTTATAATTTGCTTTTTGAAATGAATAGCATTATGAAACTGATAGCAACAAAGTGCAAGAGAATTTTCTGTTTAAACTCTTCAGGCTACAATGTTCAAATTGTACTTACAGCATTAATTTTGATTTAATTTTCTACATAGGGGTTCAGTTCCAGAAAATTATGTTTTTAAAAAAATGCAGGAGTCACAGATCATTTGTTAATCAAAACTACTTAAAGAAAGTTGTAATTCTGTTTTCAATTTAACCTACCAAACCCAATTTGAAACACAGCATGCCAAGACATATAGTCTATTCTTGACATCTTCTGAAATTAATAAGCAATATTTTGATGGATTAAATATTAGGACTGAATTGAAATCATATTTTCATACACACCCAAGTCAATTTAAATGAGAATTTTATTTTCCTTATTAGGTATGAATAACTGTGGAGAAAATGTTGAATAAAAGAATCACATAATTTGCCACATTTAATTTGCAATTAGTTTTGAAAAGTTGAATGTTTTGGATAGATATCAATAACTCAATCACAGAATAATTAAAATCAGTTTATTTCACATGATATACCATCTATGTTTAAACGCCAATTTGCTCTAAAGTGTTATGAACACTGGACTTTGTAGTATGGTTATGTTTTTAAAACTGTGATCTTTAAGGCAGTATAAATTCTGCCTAGAGACAAACCAGAGATCTTGGTTACCATAAGAACCAGGAACCCAGATCAAACACCCTTTTGAAAGCAGGGTGCAAGGATATAACACCTAAAGGACAATGGGTTTCACTCTTCCAGACTCACAGATTGTAAACAAGGAGCCAGGGGCTCCGAAATGCAAATTCAAGTTGCAATTTTTAACACCTGGAAACAAAGGAAGGCCCAGGTGGTTTTTGCCCTGATTAGACTTATGATCTATCAGAATTGTAAAAGGCAAATAACTATTGACTTTGTGATCTGGATACAGGCTGAAAGGAAGCAAGGAAGACCAGCAAGCAGAGCTGTGCAGCCTATATAGAGAGAGAGAGAGCGAGAGAAACAGCTGCTCTCAGATCACCAATATAGTGAATGGCAGCCAAAACTTGAACCCATTTCAAAAGTTGAGATTTACAGAGGAGAAAGGACCAATGTAGTCACCAGAGATTGCCTTATTAATGGAAGACCAGTCAAAAATGCTCGGGAGAAGTGAGCGAAGAGGACATTGGTTTTCAGAAGGACACCGGCAGATCCAACCCATTGCAACTGGCAAGCGTTTGGGACTTTTAACTGCAAAGATATCTTTTCGATGAGAACACTGTACAATGTATAAATTTGGGATGAGGTTTTCAAGCGTGTTAATAATTTAATGGGAAATACCTTTCTCTGTAATTTAGTGTATTAACTACCGACTAAGTTAATGTTGATTTTTCGTTTAGTTGTTATAGTAAAAGTCTTAAAACGTGAAATCTTGTCGTGTAATTCTTTAATTGGTCTGGGAAGTTGATATCTCTTGTTTTAAAGTTAACGGTCTCTACTGAGGTCGTAACAAAAGAAAGATAAGAAACCTTCCATCTAGTGCCTTTCATGATCTCAAGACATCCCAAAGCATTTTGCAGCCAATGAATTACTTTTGAAGTAATTGTTGTAATGCAAGGAAAATATTATATGCTTATCTAATATGATACATTTTTTTATTATCAGCAATCCAAGATACACAAATGGCAATTTATGATGAAAGGGAGGAAAGCGCAGTTTTTCATAACTTTATAAAACAAATATACAAGTATAAAATACATTCATATTCCAATTATTTTATTCAATACGTTTCACCCTTTATTTTTACTCTGTTAATTGTCTGTCATGTCTAATGCCTGTAGTCTACAGGTTGGATATGTGGCCTATCTCCCAAGTCATACATGATCCATGCAGCCGGCTTGCAGGGCAGAAAGATCAGTCTGGCCTATCGCTTGTCCAACTTTCCTTTCTCTTGTTGGGAGAAATCACCCATTCAACTCACTGCCTTCCTGATTTATGTAGCTATGATCAAAAAAAATCAAGCAGATCCTCTACTCATCTACCCTCCACGGCATTGTTTGTTAACTCCACAATAATCCACAGCCCAATTCTGTAAATTGTATTTGACAAAATAATTAATATTCTTCCCAATATTACCATGTTATTTTTGAGCCAACTATTGATTTTACAAATTAGTTAATAATATTCACTAACATGCAAAAATGGAGAATTGTTTCAATAGCATCACAGGAATTTCACACTATACTGCTAAAGAAGTCATGCCAAATCTCTATTAAAGCAATAACAACTTGTATTTATATAGCACCTTTTAACTTAGTAAAATGTCCCAAAGCACTTCACAGGAGCATTATAAAACAAAATCTGACACTGAGCCATATATAAAGATATTAGGGTAGATGTCCAAAAGCTTGGTCAAGAGGCAAGTTTTAAGGAGCATCTTAAAGGAGGAATGAGAGATAGGGAGGCAGGCAGGCTTAGAAAGGGAATTCCAGAGCTCAGGCCCTTGGCAGTTGAAGGCATGGCTGCCAATGGTGGAGCGACTAAAATCAGAGACACACAAGCGGCCAGAACTGGAAGAACGCAGATATCTCGAGAGTGTTGTAGGGCTGGAGGAGTTTACAGAAATAGAGAGGGGTGTGACTGTGGAGGAATTTGAAAACAAGGATGCCAATTTTTAAATTTCTGGGCATTCGAGGAACCAATGTAGGTCAGCGAGCAAAGGGGTGATGGGTGAGAGGGACTTGGTGTGAATTAGGACATGGGCAGCAGAGTATTGAAGTTTACGGAGGGTAGAAAGTGGCAGGCTGGGAAGGAGTGTGTTTGAATAGTCAATTCTAGGGGTAAGAAAGGCATGAATGAAAGTTTCAGCAGCAGATAATCTGAGACAGGATGGAGTCATGCAATGTTATGAAGGTGGAAATATGTGGTCTGAGTGATGGCATGAATATGTGGTCAGGAACTCATCTCAGGGTCAAATGTGACACTGAGGTTGCATACAGTCTGGGTCATTCTCGCATAGTTGCCAGATAGGCATGGAGTCAGTGGTGAGGGAATGGGAATTGTGACCAGGACCAAAGACCAATGGCTTTGGTCTTCCCAATATTTAATTGAAGGAAATTTCTGTTCATGCAGTACTGGATGTTGGAGAAACAGTGTGACAATTTACAGACTTTGACGGGGTCAAGAGAAGTGGTGGTGAGGTAGAGTTGGATGTTGTCAGTGCACATGCGGAAACTGAAGCTGTTTTTGGATATTGTCACCGAGGGGCAGCATGTAAATGAAAAATAGGAGGGGGCTAAGGACAGATTCTTGGGTAACACCAGAGGTAAAGGTTTGGAAGCAGGAAGAGAAGCCATTGTGGTTGATTCTATGGCTATAATGGGATAGACAAGAATGGAACTAAGTGAGTGCACTCCCACCCAGCTGGCAGTGGTGGAGAGGCTTTGGAGGAGGATGCTGTGGTCAACCATGTCAACGGTTGTAGACAGGTCAAGAAAGAGAAGAAAGGATAGTTTACCATTGTCACAGTCACATGAGATGCAATTTGTGACTTTCATAAGAACCATTTCAGTACTGCGGCAGAGGCGGAAACATGATTGGCGAGATTCAAGCAAGGAGTTGCAGGAAAGATGGGCACGGACTTGGGAGGCATGAGGTGACATAGAAGTGAAACTACAGTAAGATGCAACTTCAGCGGGTAAAGGGAAGCATTAGAGGAAGGTTGACCTGGTGGGCTAGGGGAAGGGAGGGAAGCGGTAGAGGCAGCTGATCAGATGGTCTTGATCTTAACGACAAAGAAGTCCTTGAGCTCCTTGCACTTTTTGTTGGAGGTGAGAGTAGATGAGACAGGGGAGAGGAGTTTAAGAAGAAAGTTTGCAGTAAAGAATAGAAGCCTAAGATTATCTTTGCATCCCAGGATTATCCTGGAACAGTGAGCAGTTTGGGCACAGAAGGGCAGGACTCGATAGTGCTTTAATGTGGTCCAGCCAGATCTGACGAGGAATGGCTAAACCAGTTGTCTGCAATATCTGTTCCAGTTTGCATCCCTTGGAATTGGAGCGGAGATGAGAGTCATACCAAGCCAGGGTTAGAGAAATTGTTTTAATGGGGCAAGAGCATCAAGGTGAAGGAGAGGGTATGGCTGAGAAGATCGGTAGCTGCAGAAATGTTGTGAATGGAGGGCCAAAGGCTAAAGAGTTGGGATTTTGAAAGTGCAGAAGTGCAGTTGTAAGTGAACTGAGAGAATAGTTTTTCCAAGGGCAGGCACAGAAGGAAGTAGGGTTGGGAAGGAGAGAAGGATGTAGGTGAAGAGCGATACAAGGAAGTGATCAGAGATGGCCTTATCTGTGATTAACACGATGGGAGTAGTGAGACTACATGAGTTGGCAAAGTATTGGGTGGGGCCACGTATATGGGTAGGGGAGTTTATATGGAGGGAGAGACTAAGGGAGGTGAGGAGAGTAGTGAACTCAGGAGACAGAGCATGATGAATTGTGATGGAGCTTGAAATCACTGAGAATAAGAAATCACTCAGTGCAGAGGCTGAGGGAGGAAAGTAGTGAAGAATTCTCTGAGAAAACTTTAATAGTTTATGGGTGGGTGGTAGAGAACAATGATTTTAAATGAGAGGTGAAGGGGTGGAACATGTTGAGATGCTCAAAGGAGGAGAAAGTGCAAGAGGACTAAGGGGACAGACCACAGTATGATCTGGTGATAAAAGCAATGCAACAAGTGTCAAAATCATATTTTAATTTCATCAGCATGCGGCCATCACCTTCACATCAGCAATAAAACTACATTTGGATGCTTGAACTAAAAAATTTCAGCAGCAAGATCAGTTACATGCCCCAAAAGACAATTATGCCATCCTTATATTCAATTATCTGCAGAAGTGGGGAGGCAATAATAAAAGGTTAATCCTGGTGAGATAGCCATATCTAAGTGTTCCGTCCAGGTATTCTGGCATATTGATGATACCTGCAGGATACATGTGGGGCTGGATTTTGTGCCAGAGGCGGTCTCCCAGCGCCGGACTGAAAAGGCGGGGTACCTCGCCTCTGCCTTTTCGTGCCATCCCCAGTGCGATCCTCTGGTCTTTTTAAATAAACGTTTCAGAGCCGGGATCCCTGTCCCTTTAAAGACAGGGAACCCGCCTCCAAGAGTTGTCGGTCAATCAGAGGACCGGCAGCTCAGCAGGATCAGCAGCACCACTGGGAACAGGGGCAAATGCTGGTACTGCAGAGGCCTCGGACCCAGGCCCAGGGCTGGAATGCCGTACCAGAGATAGGTGAGGCAGTGTCACTGGGGCCAGTCTGGATGGCCCCAGAGAGGAAGGGGGATAGTTGTGCAGTCCAGGGGGAGTGGGGTCCCGGGGGGGGTAATGTTCCCGGTGAGGGTCCTCCGTGGTCCACAAATTTCCCACAAAGGAGGCCCCCCTCACCAAACCCGTAGGGAAGGCACCTCATGTTATAAGGCATCCTCCCTGCGTGGTGCAGGCACCCCTGCCATTGGTAAGATCCCGGAAAAGGCCCTTAATTGGCAATTAATAGGCCACTTAAGGACCTCAATTGGCCTCTGGGTGGGAAGGCCGTCGCCAGCCTATCCTGCCCCCGAGAAGATCGCCTGGTGATGGGGAGGTGACGGGCCCGCCCCCGCCCCCCAACCCCCCCCCCGCCCCCCACCACTCACTGTGCAACCCCCACCCATGGCCTCAGGGGGTCACACAAAATCCCGGCCGCGTAAACAGAAGAACATCTAATTGATGATTGCATACTCATCATGTCACAAAGTATGATCTTCAGGACTAAAATTTTACCCACATTTTTGCATATTCTAAGATTACCTTGTACCCTAAAGCAGATTAGGTTCTGAATAATGCATTGAATGTTACCTCAATGAATAAACATGAATGCATTATAAAAGTGTCCTCAGTACCTTGCTCTACGGCAGCGAGGCCTGGACAACGTATGCCAGCCAAGAGCGACGTCTCAATTCATTCCATCTTCGCTGCCTTCGAAGAATACTTGGCATCAGGTGGCAGGACTATATCTCCAACACAGAAGTCCTTGAAGCGGCCAACATCCCCAGCTTATACACACTACTGAGTCAGCGGCGCTTGAGATGGCTTGGCCATGTGAGCCGCATGGAAGATGGCAGGATCCCCAAAGACACATTGTACAGCGAGCTCGCCACTGGTATCAGACCCACCGGCCGTCCATGTCTCCGTTATAAAGACGTCTGCAAACGCGACATGAAATCGTGTGACATTGATCACAAGTCGTGGGAGTCAGTTGCCAGCATTCGCCAGAGCTGGCGGGCAGCCATAAAGACAGGGCTAAATTGTGGCGAGTCGAAGAGACTTAGTAGTTGGCAGGAAAAAAGACAGAGGCGCAAGGGGAGAGCCAACTGTGCAACAGCCCCAACAAACAAATTTCTCTGCAGCACCTGTGGAAGAGCCTGTCACTCCAGAATTGGCCTTTATAGCCACTCCAGGCGCTGCTTCACAAACCACTGACCACCTCCAGGCGCGTATCCATTGTCTCTCGAGATAAGGAGGCCCAAAAGAATTATAAAAGTAAAAAAAAGCAAATAATTCTCACCTTCAAGGGTTAAATCACTATTGTAATTTCACGGAGGTTATGTGGAAAACCATGGTATATGTCTATTTATATGTTACTCTATAAAATTCCAGTTGTGTATTACAGTATTTACAGGAATGGTTAATACTATGAAACTGCAATTGTCCACTTTTCTATATACACATTTGAGTAGTTCAAAATCTAGATTGAAGTCCATGGATTTTTTTTTAATCGTTCATGTCCATATATTGTATATGTAAAATGGCTTAATCTTTGGTTCATACAGTTCATAAATCTCACTACAAATCCATGAATCCAAAATAACCAGATCAAATGTTTCCCATTTTAGTGGAACATATGATATACATAGGACTGTAGAGATTATTTAACCACTCAACTGCATAACCAAATGGACAGTCAATTCCTTTTATCTATTATTTGCCATTATTGATGTGAGGTTCTGTAGTGCCTCTCTCTTCGGGGATCTTCCTTTTCATTTGTTTGAATAAAATAATACTTTACATCTGAATGAATATTACATTAGTAATGTTCACAAGTGTCTTCACTGAAAGTAACAACCTCAGTTTGCTTAGATAGTACACTGTTTCTACTACATCCTACCCCAGTGAGTAAAGTGGTTTTAGAAGATTAAAAATGAATTATTATTTTAAAAACAAAGAATGAAGCATTTCTTGGCTTCTGAAGAACATAAAATAAACAGAGATTTTGATGATATGAAGTAATTAATTTTAAAAAGACCATACGTTTTTCAAATCTGCAGTGGTGCATGAGTTATGCAATCTCTTCCTTTTGAATAAAAATCAATGCCTCGCCTCCCATCATATATTATCTTCTACTTATTATTTTAGCAATTTTTAAAAATATTAATACATACACCAGGGACTAGTTAATATTTTGAGGATGTCAACAACATGTTTCATTAAAATCAAAGAGTATATATGATTACAAATAGGTATTGTACTGACAGTGACAGTGGATTACAACAGTTCTCCATCAGTACCACAAACGCATGAGTGAAAGTACGTCAGCAGCTCTCTGTCGCTAAAGTGCTATTTAGTCCATGGCTGAGCCCCTTTGCATTCTGTACTTATTCTGAACATGCCTCGCAGGTTGGACTGTTACTACGAATTCACCAATATTAAGTTCATTACATTGAACTGTCAGAACAATGGACTATGAAACATCATAGATACCAGTAGAACAAAATGTTAATTAGTAGGATTTTAAAAAAATAAAGAAATAACTATTTTGTGCTTTGCACTCCACCATTCTTTGTCCTAACCTGGCCCACCCCCACTCCATCCCTCTTTTTCCCTTTTTCTTGACCCAACTCATTGTCTATTATATGTCCATTGCCCTATAAGTGGTTTAAGATGCCTTCCTCCATCTGAGGAGTGTTATAGAAATACAATTTGTTGTATTCATTACATCTTGGTATTCTACAAAATAGCCTTTTTAAATTACAGAAAGTAATTCATGCAGATTTTATAAGCTAGGAATGAGTCTATACAGTAATGGGGACTTTATCTCTTAATGGGGACTATCACAGATTAAAATTGACCTAAATCTGCAATGACATTTAAACATTACAGCACTCTTTTTTGTAGTCATTTAGTAAAACATTATTGATGTCCTAGTACACATTTGTTTTTAATAGTATTAAAATACATGACAGAAATCTGATTTCTGCAGCACAATTTCTTGTACCATACCCGACATTTCCCATTTGATTGAATCCACAGTTACTTTTCAACATTCAGAAATCATTGGCTCTTTTCCTTTGTATTCAAACATCTGTAGCATGGTGTGAATTAACAGCATAATTGTTTCAAGACTACCGTGTCAATCACCACATCATTGTAGCATGCAATCTACTTTCTGAAAACTTACTTTGCTCAAGTACCAAATTCCACCATTATCTTTAGAATATATTTTTTCTGATTTAAGATAATTACAAAAAAGATGGTTTAATTAGAATGCAGCTCAAATATTATGATTTGTAAACATTATGTTTCTATATTGTCAATAATATCCAGAAACTAAGGACCACTACTACATTTATTTTGTGCAGAAGAAATAATTTTCATACTTTCATTCCATATCGATTGCAATTATGACTCAGTAATTCTAAAAATATTGTTATAAACTTGCATACCCTATACAATATGAATTATATTTAGTTGTTTTCATGAAAACATTTCTTTCTTTCAGCACAGCCAAAATTACAAAACAGTTCACAAATTTCCATTAAAATATGCACTCTACTGCTATTTCCACTGAAAAACTTTGTAATAGCATTATTATTAAATACATATTGCATCACATTAATTTTTAGATACAAAATAATTCAACTTAATTCACTGCCATTAAGGTGTTCTGAAGGCAGTTCTATAGATCACTCCTTGTTAAATCACACTATATTATCTGTTATATATTGCACTTACTGAGGCAAGCGACGTTCTTTAAATGTCAAATTCTTGACGGAGAAATGATTGTACACATTGTTTCGAATGATAAATTGGAGAATATTAAATCTTTAATTACAAGTTAGTGTTCACGAGTGGTATTTCCCCAGTTCCTATTTACTACCTACCTTCACAGCATGGAAAATTACATTGTAATGATGAAAAACCTGCTTTTTCATTTTGCCCTTGTCTTCTCTTAGTTTTCTGTTTGACATCTTAACCTAAAACTAATATAAATAAAAGGTAATGCTTTTCATGCCACGCTGATTTTGACAAGCTCAGGGATGTCCATTTGAACTACCTCCAGGTTTGCATGTCATTTATAGCATCCTGATATTGCATACGTTGTCTATGCTTCCTTTACAGACTTTATATTCAGAGGTAAGAAGTCTTGGCACCTGCACCTCCTTGACATTCTCCTCCTGCATGTATTATTTCGCAGGATACACTGACTGAATTCCAATATATCAAGTTGTCTTGCAGATTCTTAACTGTTCTGGGGTACTTTTTACCTGCTATGTGAACTCTATTGAAGTCTTTATTTCCAACAAACTCTAATACATAGATTTCGATTAACTTACAACCATTTAATTTAGTTTGCAGAGCTCTGCGTTAAGTTTTCCGAGACTCACATAATCCCTCATTACGATTTGCCTTATTTCAGATACAATAAATTAAACTTGTTGTTTTAGTTAAGATACCATGAAACAGTATGCTTTTATTTTCCTTACCAAAATGCGATCGGCATCATCATTAAACCCATCAACCAGTGCATCTTTACAATGCTCTTTCGTCATTAAATATGCCGGCATTTAATATTGTTGTGTGTAGGAGAAAATTTATTACATTTTCACACCAGAGTCTCAAGGTTACCAATAGTCCCAGCATCCACCTTTAAATCCTTCACTATTAACCTTTCGATATGAGCTGGCTGATGGAAAATTCACGACTTAGCTGTTAATGTAAAAAGTTTTTCATTTAATTACTCGGCAGATCAGACAGCTAACAATTATACTGAGGTCTTGCACCTCGTTATTATGTTTATCAACAATAAGCCAAATGTGTTTATTTCGTTCTCCCTTCAATTGAAATCTTTTTTTGTTGGGTGGGGGGGAAACATGTTTATTTCCCTTACCTTACAGATCTGGAAGTGTTCCGATGTGAGTGTCTCCGGTATCTCCGCGTCCCCGGCTCCTCCTCTCCCTCCTCCCATGGAACCGCCGCTGCTGCCGCCACCGCCGCCACTGGCAGCGCCACTGCCTCCGCTTCCAGCGCCACCGCTGCCACCGCCGCCTGCCCCCGATCCGAGGCCGCCACCGCTGCCAGAGTGAGCCGGGGAGGACGCTGCTGTCAACCCGTCCAACACCTTTCGGAAATTAAACTTCTTCATAATTAATTTATTTTCAAAAATCTGTAATTTTGAACCGTGTCGTCGCCCTATTTTTTCCTCCCTCAAAAATAAAGATCCTCACAAGGAAAAAAAACAGTTGAAATTATTGGAAAATTATGTCTTCTCTAATAAATATATTTAATTACAAAATAAAATTTCAGACATTCTGTATGTGTTGTGTGTGTGTCTATGTGAGCTAACTGACTCGTTGCCCCTCACACAGGTGCCATCCCTCGCTCGCGCTGAGGATACTCGCACTGAGGGAGAATTTGCGCTAACGGTCGGTACCTCACTAACTGGAAGTCCCGGCTGGACCTCCGCATCTCATTGGACGATTCCCGGCATGGTTAACCTATCACCGGAGCGGAGGCTCGCGGAATTCTGGGGATTGTAGTCAGTTCAGCCCTGTCTTGCTCTGATTGGATCAAAGCACCCGAAAATCCATTTGATTGACAGGTACCTTGCTTCCAACCTTTTCCCCCGCGCTGCCCCGGCATTCAGCAAATTATAGAGCTACCCGACTCATAAAGCAATTAGAGAAGAGAAAAATCAATCTGCAGAGAAACAAGTCTCTGTCTCATCTCATATAATCCGATGTAATGATCAGGTATCTGCCCTTAAAATGCAATGTGTAAGATTACCCTTTCATTCATTTAAACTGACGTTCCCTATCCGTATATTTTACAGTAATTTGGAGCATCGAAATGTGTACAGGGGTTGCAGTCTTTATTAGTCTGTCTGTCGATCTGAAATAATTACATTATAGGTTTTAAATTCTAAGCTCACTATAAATGCGTCTTTGTTTTAAGGACAGATAGCCTTTGAAATTGGTTTGCAATACATTTCTCAGAGATGAAACGCCTCATTCCTTCCACTCCCACCACCGGGTTGGAGAAGCATTTATAGAGGGTTTGTCCAGCATTCATAAAACCAGAAAAACATGGAAGCTATCTTACACTCCGATTAAAACGTCCAGGTAACGACTGCTAACCTTTTTTAAATCCTTTGTATTTCGTCAAGAGAACAAATTACAGCACAATCTTGTAGCAACCTGTTACTTTATTTTAATATCATAATATTGTGGTTTTTGTTCAGGTGGTCTACAGAGGGAAGAACTCCGCGCTGCGGAAATTTTAAAAAATCAGTATCTTCAATCACAGCCAGATTGGGACCATTGTAATTTGAATTTCTACTTTTAGGAAACCTTTCCGCTTTACTGATCACATATCAGGCTAATTGTTCTCGGTTTTGGATAACAGGTTTTGCACCTACTATAAAACTACTGTATTTCCTCATTTGTAGAACCATATCAGGAATGCACTCGACACACATTATTTGATTACTTAATTGTAATAACAAATATTGACAAGTACTACAGAGATTGTAGCTAGTATAACATCTTTTGTAATAAATATTCTTGTCATCAGAATAATATTATGCTCGTTTGCAACAAATCAAATGGAATGCATTTCATTTTTCCGCTTAAGAGATGTTTGATAAATTACTATAAAAGCAAAATACTGCAGATGTTGGAAATCTGAAATAAAAACTGAAAGTGCTGGAAATACTCAGCAGGTCTGGCAGCATCTGTGGAGAGAGAAGCAGATCTGTGACTTTTCATCAGAGCCGATGATGAAAGGTCTGATGAAAGGACACAGACCTGAATCATTAACTCTGCTTCTCTCTCCACAGATGCTGCCTGACCTGCTGAGTATTTCCAGCACTTTCTGTTTTTATTTTTGATAAATTACTGTCCGAAAAGTGATGTTTTTATACACAATCCAACCCATTTTCTATTTGCACCAATTCTATTAATCATTGTTAGTGTTAGTTGTAAATTACCATTAAATGAGTACTTTCTTGAACTAATTACAAATTTACAACTCAAATGTTTGGGCAGATTTTATCTTGCATGTTGCATAATGTCATCGTTGCCAACCATCATACTACAGTAAACGTTTCAATTTGAGAAAAAATTTCAATTATAATTACAAATATACAAGAAATTATCAATAATAGTAAATATCCTATTAGGGAATAATATTTTACTGTAATTTACTTTTGGGAACCAATGTATTTCTGGTTTTAACATCAAGAAAATTGAAACAATACAAGAGTAAGATAATTCCTCATAGGATTAATGGCAAAGTTAACTATGTTTTCTAGAAAAGCAAAATAAATGTGATCCATTGATGCTGAGCTTTGGTTCTGGCAATACTAGAATCAAAAACTGGTAGGGCATGGCTGATTCTCATGAAATTTGATATATAGCTGTTGTTTTCAATGAATTGTGTGTATTATTAGCAATGGGAATACGTACAGCATTTCTTTATTTTTGGAACCCAGTGTCAATATTTCGGGTTAGGGGTATTTCAGGGTAAAACATCCTCTTCTCTGCTCCAACAAATATGGATCCTGTTTTAATTTTTTGTCTTTCCCCAACTCTAAATCTCACCAATGTTTTCACATCATGGTATTTTCTGACTCTTAACAACTTTAGCCAAAAAGTTATACTTGTCGTGGGGTTAGCTTTTTTTTCATTCACACACCCTTTGCTCAGCATGGACTATTGAATTATCTGAGAGAATTTTAACCTTTAAGCATTTAATGAAAAAAGTTATTCTAATGGTGGCAGGAATAGTCTACAAATCAAATGTGTGACCATCTAACTGGGATGATGTACTGTTGGAATATCCTATTTGCTCCAAGTGTTTTAGTAAAACGTTCTGCCTTTTGGACTAGAATTCTTTTGAGTTCAAATGTTTCTCACTAGGATAAACATTATTTTATACTGTCCTTGGAGTCTGGAACGGAGGCGGGGGGCACAAAAAATGGCAAGGGGTGGCATCAGGCAGTGTGCCCAATGTTGTCCTGGCCCCCTATCATTTTGTCTAAGGCCAATTGAGGCCCTTAAATGGCCAATTAATGACAACCTAAGGGCAGCTTCTCACCTTCACTCTGATTTTAATGTAATTGGAGAGACCTTCTGCCGTGTGAAGAAACCACTAGGTAAGACCTGGCGGCCTTCTAGAAGCCTCAGGGAGGGATCCGTCCTCTGGGGGCAATCCATGGCCCCCAGAGGGCCCACTGGCACCAATGGTCACCCCCCAGCAAGACCTACCCCACCTCACCAGGGCCTGCATGACTTGCTCTAGCAACCCCAACCCAACTTACCTGCATCCTGGCGTCTCCAATATCTTGTCCACGGCAGGCCTCCTGCAATACCAGCAGTGACCACCGCTCCTGATGGCGCTGCTGATACTGCAGAGCTGCTGGCCTTCCAATTTCCACAGCATCTACCTGATCAAACCCCATAAGAATTTTATATGTTTCAATTAGATCACCTCTCATTCTTCTAAACTCCAGAGAATATAGCCCTAGTCTACTTAATCTCTTCGCATAGGTCAATCTCCTAATCCAGGCATCAGTCTAGTGAATCTCCGTGGCATTCCCTCTCTAGTGCAAGTATGCCCTTCCTTAGGTAAGGAGACTAAAACTGCACACAGTATTCCAGATATGGTCTCAACAATGCCCTGTATAATTGTAGTAATTCTTTACTCTCATACTCTAATCCCTTTGTAGCAAAAGCTAACATACCATTTACCTTCCTAATTGCTTGCTGTACCTGCATGTTAACTTTCTGTGATTCATGTACAAGGACACCCATGTCCCTCTGAATGCAAGCATTTCCCAGACTCTCATCATTCAAAAAATATTCTGCTTTTTCATTTTCCCGATCAAAGTGGATAACTTCACACTTTGTTACATTGGACTGGATTTTACAGCCCACCCCCCCAACCCCGCCAGTGTCAGGGATCGTGACAGGGGGGCCGGAAAATGCCTCCAGTAGTAGCCCGCCATGGGCCGCAACGCTGGGAAGACCTAGCCCGATAATGCCGGCGGCGGCGAGGCCTCGTGGTGGTCTCCCCCGCGGCTCGGCAACTGGAACAAAATTTAAATATTTAAATTTATTCAAATAAAGCAATTAATTACTTGCCCGCTTCCACCATCCATTCCAGAACAATATTGTTGCCAGTGACTGGCATTCCCACGCCTTCAGGGATCCGATGCAGGACACTGGTGAGAGGGGGTAGCAAGTAAATATTTCAGAGCAGGAGTGGGGGGAGAGGGGTCAAACTCATCCGATTGGTGTAGGGGATGGTGGGAAGGGGTTGAAGATAAAAGTTTATGAACTTTGGTTGGGGAGAAGGTCAGGTGCATAAGGTTAAGTATTTTGGGGGGGTAGAATTCTGTGGTTATTGGGAGTGGGGTGGGAGAGGGGCTAGAAACATTTATTTATTTATTTTTAATCAATTTTAATACACTATCTCTAAAAATCTTAATTAAATGGGAGGGCTTGAAGCCCTTTAAAAATGGCATCGGCGCCTGCGCAATGGCACTTGACGCCATTGCCGGGGATGGACTGCCTGTCCCCTCCACATCATCGGGGGCGGGGGATCTGGTCCACCCTGGCCACTTATATGAGCCGCCACGTTTAATATCGCGGCGGCTCTGCAGCATGAGGTCCACACGGATGGACCGCCGTAGTTTATGTCCGCCGCTGAAATCGGCAGCGGACATGTAAAATGCAGCCCAACTGTATTCCATCTGCCTTGTTCTTTCCCACTCACCCAACCTGTCTATATCCCTCTTTGTGTTCTTTTCATCACTTACTTTCCCTCCTAACTTTGTATTGTCAGCTAACTTGGATACATTACACTCAGTTTCCTCATCTAAGTCATTATTATAAATTGTAAAATAGATAACCCTTGTGGTACCCCGCTTGTTATAGCCTGCCAACCTGAAAATATCCCATTTATCCCAGTCACTATTTTCTGCCCATTAACCAACCCTCAATCCATGCTAATATATTACCCCAATCCCATGAGTCCTAATTTTATGTAATAACCTCATATGTGGCACCTTATCGAATGCTTTTTTGAAAATCTAAATAGTCTACATCCATTGGTTCCCCCTTATCCATCTTACTAATTACATCTCCAAAAAACTCTTAACAGGTTTGTTAAACATGATTTCCCTTTCCTAAATCTTTGAGATATCTTTGCTTAATCATATTATGATTTTCTAAGTGCCCTGTTATCAAAGCCCTAATAATAAATTCTAGTATTTTTCCTACTACTGATGTTAGGCTGACTGGGCTATAGATCCTCATTTTCTCTCTTCCTCTTCTTAAATAGCTACCTTCCAATCCTTGGGAACTGTTCTAGAATCTAAGGAATTCTGGAAGATCAAAACCAATGCATCCACTATCTCTGCAGCTACCTCTTTTAAAACCCTAGGATGCAGGTTGTCAGGTCCGGGGGAATTTGTCGCTATTTAGTCCCATTGATTTCTCCAGTACTATTTCTTTACTAATACAGATTTCTTTAAGTTCATCATTCTCTCTAGACCCTTTGTTCCTCATTATTTCCGGAATGTTTTTATGTCCTCTACCGTGACAACAGATACGAAGTATTTGTTTAATGTCTCTGCCATTTCCTAGTTCTCCCATTATAATTTCACCTGTATCTGTCTCTAATGGGTCCACATTTACTCTCACTAATTTCTTCCTATTTACATACTTCAAGAAAAATTTACCATATTTTATATAGTTTGCTCATCTATTCTCATATTCTCTTTTCTCTTTCCTTTCAATTTCTTGTTTCTCCTTTGCTGAATTCTAAAATCCTCCCAATCCTCAGGCTTACTGCTCTTTTCGGCAACATTATGAGCCTTATCCTTTGATTTATTACTATCTTTAACTCCTCTTGTTAGCTACAGCTGGATCACTTTTCTGTGAGATCTTTGTGCCTTAATGTAATGTATATTTGTTGCAAAATATGTTTTAATTCTCTAAATGCTAGCCATTGCTTGTCCACTGTTATATCTTTTAATATAGTTTCCCAATCTACCCCAGCTAACTTGTCCCTCATACCTAGTAATTCTTTTTGTTTAGATTTAAGACCCTAGATTTGGACTTAACTAAACCAGTATAAAATTCTATCATATTATTGTTAACTCTTTCTCTTTGCACAATATTAAATCCAAAATAGCTGGTTCTCTAGTTGGTTCCTTGATATACTGATCCCAAAAACTATCTTGTATACATTCCATGAACTCGCCCTCCACACTATTACTGCAAACTTGTTTTTCCCCGTCCATATGAAAATTATAGTTCCCCATGATTACTACATTACCCTTGTTATATGTACCTCTAATTTCCTCATTTATACTTTGTCCTACGCTACATCTACTGTTAGGAGGCCTATAAACTCCCACCAATGTTTTCTGTCCATTGCTGTTTCTTAGCTCCACCCAAACTGATTCTACTTCTTGATTTTCTGAGCTAAGATCCTTTCTCACTACTGTCTTTATCCCATCCTTTCTTTATCAGGGCTACCCCTCCTCCTTTTCCATTTTGCCTATTTCTTCTAAAAGTTAAGTATTCCTGGAATACTTAGTTCCCAACCTTGGTCACTTTGCAACCACATCTCCATAATGGCTATTAGATCAAACCTATTCATTTCTACTGTGCTATCAATTCATCTAATTCATTGCGAATGCTTCACACTTTCAGAAATATTGCCTTTAGCTTTGTCTTTTTTCCCTGATGACAGGTTAGTCACTAATGCCCTATTGCCTTTGTTACACTCACTGTCCCTTCCTGACCCACTCTGCTTATTTTTATCCAAAATGCTGCTCTGTTCTAGAGCCTGGGCATTTCGCTTGCTTTTAAAAAAAATTACCTCCCCTTTATTAGTTTAAAGCTCTGTCTACTGCCCTAGTTATTTGATTCTCCAGGACACTGGGCCCAGCCAGGTTTAAGTGGAGCCTGTCGCAACAGAACAGCCCATGAAACAAAATCCCTGCCTCCCACGCCACACCTTCAGCCATGTGTTTAACCTTCTAATCTGTTTATCCCTATGTCAGTTGGCATGTGGCTCAGGCAATATTCCACAGATTATTATTTTCGAGTGTCTGCTTTTTAATTTGGACCCTAACACCCCAAACTCTCTAAGCAAAGCATCATTCATAGTTCTACCTATGCCTTTAGTTCCAAATTGGACCACAACAACTGGATCCTCCTGCTCCCACTCCAAGTTCGTCTCCATCCGCGAGGATATATCTTTAACTCTGGCACCAGGCTGGCAACGCAACCTTCGGAACTCCCGGTCATGGCTGCAGAGAACAGTATCTATCCCCCTGACTATACTGTACCCTATCATTACCACATTCCTTTTCACTCCCCCTACTTGAATGGCTTCCTAGACCATGGTGCTATGGTCAGTTTGCCTATCCACCCTGCAGTCCTTGTTCTCATCCACACAGGTCGCAAGTACCTCATACTTGTTGGTCAAAGTCAAGGGCTGAGGCTCTTCCATCACGACTGCCTGGATCCCCAGACCTGCCTGACTCGCTGTCACACCCTCCTGTCCCTGACCATTAATTGACTCTGAAGTTCTACTTAACCTAAGAAGTGTGGCTGCCTCCTGGAACAAAGTGTCCAGGTAGCTCTCCCACTCCCTGATGTCCCACAGTGTCTGCAGCTCAGACTCCAGCTCAACAACTCTGAGCCTAAGTTCCTTGAGCTGCAGACACTTACTGCACATATGGTGGTCCAGAATTGCAATGCTCTGCACCAAGTCCCACATGCGGCAGTTGTTGCACACTACCTGCCCTGCCATGTCTATCTAAACTTAATTTTTTATTTAATTAATTAGTTACTAATTTAGTAAAGAAAAGTAATAGCAAGTTATAGTTTCCCAGCTTAGAGACAAAAGAAAAACACTCACCAGCTCCTGGAGCTAAAAAAAATAAACAGTCCAGCTACTTTCCCCTCTGCACTGAATTCCCACTGGAGTGTGTGAGAGAGCCCTGCTGTCAGAATGTACAGCCATTTGCTAATATCCAGAATTCTGATGGAAGGTGCTAATATATTTAGTGTTGCCAGGAAGGTTGAATAGTCATCTACACAAGGTATTGAAGATTTGTCATCAATGGTTACGTCAATTAGGCTTCTGTTGCTGATGCAACGCTAACTTCCCCAGGTGACCTTGGGACTTCCACCAGAGAAAACACCCATGGGGTGGAGGCTGGATCAATAATATCATCTGCTAGCATCTTCTCAATATGCTGGTCTACAACATTCTTTCTACCAGTAAGTTGCAATAAGGGGTTAATGCAATAGAAAAGCTTCCTTTATTTCAATATAATGTGTAATCCTATCAATCCATCTCGGTAGAGGATTCGCATAGCAGTTTCAACAAATCAATTTCTTTGGCATGTTGCCAGCAACCTGGTTGTCAATTAATTCAAACTGTTTTTCAAATATCCTTGGCTAAAGTCATGTCCCCAAATAATTGTCTGGCTACCTTACAGTGTACCTCTGTTGTGAAGCAACCAAAGCAAAGGGGTTCCACAGTATAGTAATTTGTGACTGGATGGATCTATCTACGGGGTGCTGTCTGAATATAACCTGCCCATGAGGAGCTTTCTTTTCACTATGGAGCGTAAAGAATCTGTTATCAAATCGTACGCAGTCACTAGGTGTAATCGTTACTTCTTATGAATGAATTAAATTATGGCCCAGACAAAAGGCACTGGCAAATTCACCCCGGTGGGACAGGACATACCCGGGGATAGTGATGGCAGTGTCTGGGACATTGTCTGTGAGGTATGATTCCGTGAGTATGACTATGTCAGGCTGTTGCTTGACTAGTCTGTGGGACAGCTCTCCCAACTTTGGCACAAGCCTCTAGATGTTAGTAAGGAGGACTTTGCAGGGTTGACAGGGCTGGGTTTGCCGTTGTCGTTTCCGGTGCCTAGGTCGATGCCGAGTGGTCGCCGTCCGGTTTCATTCCTTTTTATAGACTTTGTCGCAGTTAGATGCAACTGAGTGGCTTGCTGGGCCATTTCAGAGGGCATGTAAGAGTTAACCACATTGCTGTGGGTCTGGAGTCACATGTAGGCCAGACCAGGTAAGGACAGCAGATTTCCTTCCCTAAAGGGCATTAGTGAACCAGATGGGTTTTTACAACAATCGACAATGGTTTTATGGCCATCATTAGACTAGCTTTTAATTCCAGATTTATTAATTACATTCAAATTCCACCTTCTGCTGTGGTGGGATTCGAACGCAGGTCCCCAGAGAAATACCCTGGGTCTCTGGGTTACTAGTCCAGTGATAATACCACTACGCCACTGCCTACCCCTGCAACCCATGGATAGTCCCTAGTTTGCCTGTGGACGGGGTTGACCTGCTCCTAGGTAATGATCTGGTGGGGTTGAAGTTGGTTGCCCCCCCCCAGTAGTGAAAGAAAGATCGCAGGAGATCAGAGAGACAGGGCAATTGCAGGAGACGGACCCCTGAAGTTTCCATGAATGTGCAGTGGATCAGGCCATGATAAAACCAGCTCCCCCAGAGGAGACTGCATTGGCATTGCAGGCAGATGACCACGAGGTCTGCCTTTTCAAGACTTCCTTTGGAAAGTTAGGAGACCCAGGGAATGAATTAAATGAATCTTCCCTAGCTGAGGCTCAGCGACTGACCCAGTATTGAGAGAGTTCACACAGGCTGTCCAGTCTGAAAGTGAAGCAGAGGGAGTCCCTGATTGCTACTATTTAAAGAATGAGGTACTGATGAGGAAATGGAGCTCTCCTCACAGACCTGAGAGCAAAGAGTGGACAGTAGTTCACCAGTTAGTGGTGCCACAGAGGTACCAGAGAGAAATATTAAGAAGGGCCCACAAGACCACAGTGGCTGTAAATGACGGTATACGAAAGACCAAAGTCCGCATAAGACAGAAGTTTGACTGGCCAAAACTCCACAAAGATGTGGTGGAGTACCGCAGGAGTTGCCACATGTGCCAGGTTGAGGGGAAACCCCATCCTACAGTGAAACCTGCACCCCTAAGTCCTGTACCGGTGTTAGGAGGACCCTCCAGCAGAGGGCTGGTGATGTGTAAGGGACCCCTGCCGAGAACAAAAAGGGTCAGGCAGGCACAAGGCTGGCAAAAGGCTAGACAGAGAAGGGGAAAAAGTGACCAAGAGGGCAGGTTAAAGGAAGTCCAAGAGGAATCCCGGATGAAAACCCCGACTGACCGGTCAGCCGACCCCAAAAAATGTGAAAAGTTGTCTCCACATCCTCCTACCTAAATGTAGACACTAGAAGCACCCCACCAGGGTTGCTAACAACATTTACAGAAACCTGCAGTGACAAAGAAAGACCTCTGGGGCCATCGGGGTGATGCTTCACCTAGTCGGAATGCCAAAGGGGCGTGCAGTAGAGTTTGCACAAGCACCTGCAGGCAGGAGTGTCCTCTAGGACAAAGGGGAAATTAACAAAGAATCATCCCCACAGTCAGAAAAAAAGTGAATCAGCCATCCCCTGAAGTCAAAAGCCTGGCATGACTCAGCAGCGCACTGAAAGAGAGTTCGGGATAGACTCACCCACTACTGACTTTTTTTTTTAAATTAACTCAGCAGGAACAAAGACCCTAGACAGCCATGGAAATAGGCAAATGGAAGAGAAACTTCCCCAAAAAAAGAACCACATGTTATTGGGATGCCAAAAGGGGGCAATTAAAGCAGCACAGTCACCAAGAGAAGACAGGCTATAATAAGTTTTAGAATTTATGAATGAATGGGAATGAATGAGAAAAATGCATGGGTTTTTCTGTATCTTACATTTTGCTCTCGACCCTTTTAATGAAATGCGCTTTTCTCAAATCGCATTTCATTCCGCTGGGTGTGGAGGTGTCATGCTAGGCCCCCACCTGCCAAGAATGAGGCACATTAATTTTGTCATGAACATTGATTTTAAACAGTTACTGGAGTTAAGAAAGGACTTGTTAAACAGATCAACTATGGCTGGAAAATACATTTGCATATTAACAGACAGTGTTTGGAAAGACAAAGCAACCATTCCCTGACACATTCAACTCACAATGGACTTTTGATCACCAGACATTGAAGGTGGGAGAGCTCACATTCCAGGTTGACTGGTAAGATGGCTGAATACACAAACAGACATGGTCAAACCAGCTAGTCACATGATTAACCTGCTGGGCAACCTGAGCTTTTTGAATTTGTACAGAGTTTGAAGTGAGAGTGTCTGTTTGCTCCTGGACTGAGAAGATCCCTCCTATCTGATCCCATCTCTTTCTCACAAGCCTCTGAACCCACTGAAGACACATGAACCCCAAGAGAGAAAAGTCTCCTACAGTGAACAAGGTTTATGAAGAATACTGGGCCCCAACGAAAAGCAAGATCTACCTAAAATCTACAGTGAGCTCGAAGAACCATAACAGCAACCTAAGAAAGCCTGTTTGTGCTGGTGTCTTTGCCTTATAATTGGAAAGTGGTGAACAAGAATTCACCAAGGGGGAGCTAAAAATGTGGTGTGTTTAAAATCAAACCCTGTTACAGTAAGACCAGGTGAAGGCTGAAAGGAAACCTTAGACCTCTTTCTCAGCTGGTTGTAACAACATATTCAATAAAATTAAATAAATACATTTCTTTTGCTCCCTCCCATTCCCCCCAATAACAATTAGATTTACTATTTGCCTTTCACCCCCAAAACACTTACCTTTAACATCTGACCTCCCCTGCCGAAACTGCACAAAGTTTAAAGTATAACTCACCATCCCCCAGACCCATGACATTTATTGGACCCCCTCCCCCCAATGCATCGATAAACTTACCTCTTCCCCTTTCACCACCAGTGTGGTGCCTCGTTTCCCCGGACGGGGATCCAAAGGCAGGTGTATGCCAGCCGTCGCGCCAAAGATTGCCCTCAAGAACTGAGGTAATTAATTTTATTATTTTGAATATGGTGATTGTGGTCCCGTTGCCGAGTGGCAGGGAGGCTGTCACGGTGCCTCGACGCTGCCGGGAGGATTGGGCCGGGCCCTGCTGGCGTTGCGGTCCGTGGCGGGCCTCATCCGGAGCCATCTTCAGGCCCCATCCCGCCACAGATCTCGATGTCGAGGGCTGCTTAAAATACAGCCCATAGAGTCTGTAACTTCTCTGGATTTAATTAACTTTTCCCCCAATGAGTCCTCTTGCAACATAGATAGGTAAAGATTGTAAAATTGGCTATAGTACAGCAAAATCAATTCAGCTGCTGGTCACGCTCCAGAGATACTGACATTATTTGGAAAGTTTGCATGTCAGCCACCCAAATCTATTTCAAGGGCCTGTAATATCATTTCAGCTATATTGCTGCAAATCTATAAAGCCCAGTGCAATTTGTATTTCACACTTCTCAGAACTGTTGAGATTTGATGAGTCTAAATGGGGTGACAACAACTGTGCAATCATGGATCACACAATCATGGGTAATGGGTCACTAAGCCATTGCTTTCTAGCTGTGATCTTCTGTAGAATAAGATAATCTCTGTTAGAGACAAGAATACTTGTCTGAACAATTGGAGAATTTCTCCCATATCCCAATGTTCCTTTGGTGACATTGCCCTTTCATATAATAACAGAAATAGGAACTGCCCAGGCCAATATTCCTCCCCTACTTTATGTGGTTATTGAATTCAGCCAGCCACTTGGTAATAGAGCTCATTTTCTGTTTAACATAATGAGCTGAATTTTCCTGGCCTATTGAACTTGGGCTGGGAGGCAGGAGGACTGGCAATATGGTGGACGAAGGCATCGGGAAGGGGAGCCCGACATCATCCCACTGCCATGTTATATTGCCAGCAGCAAGAACCTTGGCAGCACAGCCGCCCACTGGCTGGCCAATTGAGCCACTTAAGTGGCCAATTAAGGGCCTTTTCCCACTGCAACATGCATTCTGCCCACATCAGGAAGGCCTGGCACTGCATGGGGAGACCACCAGGTAAACCCTGGTGACCTCCCAGCGGTGTCCAGGGTGGGTGGGGGGGGGGGGGGTCCCTCCTTAATAAGTGCTCCATGGCCCATGGAGGGGTCCTCCCGGCAGCAATGGCCGCCCCCGCGCTAACTATGCCACATGTACACCACACCAAACCCAACTCCCTCCCCCCGATCACTGAGGACAGCCTGCCTGCCTGGCTCCAGCTTCCCCCCAGCCAAACTCACCACTCTTGGAGGACACCTCCACTTAGGTGTCTGCGCATGGTGATGTAGCCTCAGCAATGGCCACCACTAGTGGTGGCACTGCTAACGCTGCTGAGTTGCCAGTCCTCTAATTGGACAGGCAGCTCTTGGGAGTGGGCCGCCTCCTCAATGGGATGGCAGCCCCGGTGGCAGCCTCTTAATTGGCTGCCACCGGCAAAATGCCACCCCAGAGTTGGCCGCCTGCCGGAGCGGGGTCAGCTCCCGCTTTCGGCCCTGGCAGCAAGACTTGACCATCAGTGAAAAGAATTCAGCCCAGTGGGCTTATTCTTTCCTATATTTATATTCAATAGAATAGTGACTACTTTGGTGGCAGCTGTTACTTCTAACAACCTGTTTCTATCAGGGGTTGATGTATCCAAGTATATCTGATTCCCTGGGCTGAATTTTCAGGCTTCATCCTTCCGAGGGCGGGGCAGAAGTTGGAGGAGCCCCGAAAATACTGGCGCCGGCCGGCATGTTGGTTTCAGGACGCCAATCCAGGTGCCGGCAATGTTAACCAGGGTGGGGGAAAGGCAGGACAGGGATCACACTGTCCTCCCTATTGAGGCCAATTAAATAGTTTATAAGCTCATTAAGAGCTTTTTAAAGTTGAAAGACTTTGAAGTGGCCCCATGGACTACATACGCTGTGTTGCAGATCAGCAGAAGGTATAAAGTGGGGAATCACCCCAGCCCCATAAGAGGATCAGCACAGCAGAGGGGGACTTGGCCTTGGAAAGGAAGTGCCCTTGGTGCTGCACAGGATGCGGAGAGAGTGAGCACTCAACATTTGAGCATTGAATGGAATCATCGCGGGGGCAGTAGAGCAGGGGCAAGGCATGTGTGTAAGTGCACAAAGTGTGGTGAATAAGGTTTGTGAGCTACAAGCACAAGGAAACATGGTTAAAAATGGTGAGGACGCAGCACTTAATATTCAAGGATACAAAATGTTCAGAAAAGATAGGAAGGAAATAAGGGAGGTGGGTTGGTAGCACTGATCAGGGAAAAGATTGTGGTGTTAGAAAGAGCAGATGTCCTTGAGGAGGCAAGGACAGAATCCATTTGGTTACGAGTTGAGAAGCAAAAAAGGGATGATCATGTTTCTAGAAGTATTCTATTGGCCTTCAAATAGTGAGAGAGAGATAGAGGAGCAAATCTGCAAGGAAATCACAGAGATGTGCAAGAACTATAGAGTGGTGATACTGGGGGAATGTTAATTACCCAAATACCAATTGGGACAGTATTTGAGTAAAAGGTAAGGAGGGAGAGGAATTTCTGAAATATGTTCAAGAGAACTTCCTTGACCTGTATGTTCTCAGTCCAAATAGGAAAGAGGTATTCCTGGATCTGATGTTGGGGAATGAGGTGGACTAAGTGTCTGTGGGAGAACACTTGGAGAAGAGTGATCATTGTATCATAAGGTTTGGACTAGTACTGGAAAAGAGCAAGGCACAGTCTAAAGTAGTACGTTTAAATTGGAAGAGGGCTAACTTCAATGGGATGAGAAGTGATCTAGCCAGGGTAAAATGGAAACAAAGACTGACAGGAAAATCTGTAACGGAACAATGGGTGATATTTAAGGGGGAAAACCTTCGGGAACAGGCTAGGAACATACCAACAAGGGCGAAAGGCAAGGGAACCAAAGCCAGGGCTCCTTGGATGACAAGGGAGATAGAGAATATGATGAAACAAAAAAAGAGGGTGTAAGATAAATGTCAGGTGAATTCTTCAAGTGAGAACCAGGTCAAGTACAATAAGCTGAGAGGGGAAGTAAAGAAAAAAATAAGACTGGCAAAGAGAGAATATGAGAATAGAATGGCAGTCAACTTAAAAGAGAACCCAAAAATCTTCTACCGACATGTAAATAGTAAAAGGGTAATAAGAGGTGGGTGGAGCCTATTAGGGACAAAGAAGGCGATATATGCTTAGAGGAGCAAGGCAAGGCAAGGCTAGAATACTTAATTAGTACTTTGTAAAGGTGTTTACTAAGGAAGAGGATGCTGACAAAATATCGGTAGAAGCGGAGATGGTAGAGGTAATGAATGAAGTGAAAATTGATAGAAAGGTTGGGTATGCTTAGAGTGGATAAGTCACCTGGTCCAAATGGCTTGCATCCCAGGTTGTTAAAGGAAGTGGGGATGGAGATAGCAGAAGGGCTTACCTTAATCGTCTAATCTTCCCTAGATATGGGGGAGGTGCCAGTGGATTGGAGAGTAACAAATGTGACACCCTTATTCAAGGAATGGTGTAAGGACAGTCCTAATAAGTACAGGCCAGTCAATTTGACATTATTGGTGGGTAACGTTTTAGAAACAATAATCAGGGACAAAATCAACAGGCACTTGGAGAGATTTGAGCTAATTAAGGATAGCCAGCATGGATTTGTGAAAGGCAGATTGTGCTTGAATGTTTTGATGAAGTAACAGAGAATGTTGACGAAGGAGATGCAATGGATATTGTATATCTAGATTTTAAGGAAGCACTTGACAAAACATTACCACATTAAAGGCTGGCGAACAAAATTGAGGCTCATGGAACAGGAGGGTCAGTGTCAGCTTAGATAAAAATTGGCTTAAGGACAGAAAACAGCAAGTCATGCTAAATGGTTATTTTTCAGTCTGGAGAATGGTAGATAGTGGTATTCCCCAAGGATCAGCGCTAGGACCACTGCTTTTTTGAAATAGAGAGTAAAATTTCAAAACTTGCCCATGATATCAAACTTGGAGGAATGGCAAACAGTGAGGATGATTGACTGCACAACACATAGATAGGCTAGCAGAATGGGCAGACAAGTGGCAAATGGAGCTTAATACAGAAAAGAGTGAGGTAAAGCATTTTGGCCGAAGGAATGGGAAAAAGTTATATAGACTTAATGACACAGTTCTAAAGAGTGTGCAGGGACAGACGGACCTAGGAATGCATTTGCATCGATCTTTGAAGATGGCAGGACAGATTTTTGATTGACAGGGGAGTCAAGGTTTATGGGAGTTGGCAGAAAATTGGAGTTAAGGCCACAATCAGATCAGCAATAATCTTATTGAATGGCGGAGCAGACCCGAGGGGCCGAATGACCTACTCCTGCTCCTATTTCTTATGTTCTTCTTAGAGAGTGGTCAGCAAAGCATATGGGAATATAGGTATTGAGTACAAAAGCAGGGAAGTTATGCTGAACGTTTATAAAACTCTGGTTAGGCCACAACTAGAGTATTGTGCCCAGTTCTGGTCACCTCACTTTAGGAAGGATGTGAGTGTCCTTGAGAGGCTGCAGAGGAGGTTTACCAAAATGGTTCCAGGGGTGAGGGATTTTAGCTGTAAGGTTAGCTTGGAGAGGCTGGGATTGTTCTCCTTAGAGCAAAGGAGATTGCGGGGAGATTTGATAGAGGTGTACACGATTATGACAGGTTTGCATAAGGTAGACAAAGAAAAACTGTTCCGATTAACTGATGGTAGAAGGACTAGGGGACACAGATTTAAGATTTCGGGCAAGAGATGCAGAGGAGATGTGCAGAATAACTTTTTTATGCAGTGAGTGGTAATGACCTGGAACATGCTGCTTACAAGGGTGGTGGAGGCAGAGACAATCAATGATTTCAAAAGGAAATTGCAGGGCTGTGGGGACTGAACGAGGAATGGGACTGACTGGATTGATCTGTGGTGAGCTGGCATGGACTCAATGGGCTGAATGGCCTCCTTCTGTGCCGTAAATGACTCTGTGGACTGGATCTTGTTCTCTTCCTGACAACAGGTTTCATGGTGGGGCGGGACCGGAGAATTGGATCGGCAGCAACCGCCACGGAACCCGACGCCGGGATTGCCGGTTCCGATCTTCCTGGGGACGGCGAAGCTCCGTGGCGGCATCTCCACTGCTCTGCGACGGGACCCTAATTTAAGTATGGTAAGTACCTGTTTGCACCATTTGAATGTAATTCGCTGCGATCCTACCAGCAGTTTCCAATCTTGAGCTCAACATGCGACACTCACGCACCTTCACTTTCCTGTCCATAAGAAGCTGGCACCACCGAGCAGGGAAGGGGTCAACCCTGCATTATTTTATGGATAAGGGGGGAAGGGGTCAACCCTGCATTATTTTATGGATAAGGGGGGAAGGGGTCAACCCTGCATTATTTTATGGATAAGGGGGGAAGGGGTCAACCCTGCATTATTTTATGGATAAGGGGGGAAGGGGTCAACCCTGCATTATTTTATGGATAAGGGGGGAAGGGGTCAACTCTGCATTATTTTATGGATAAGGGGGGAAGGGGACAACTCTGCATTATTTTACAGATAAGGGGGGAAGGGGACAACTCTGCATTATTTTACGGATAAGGGGGGAAGGGGACAACTCTGCATTTGGATCCACTGTTTTCAAGGCTGGCAGCCTTTTAAAGATGGCACCAGCACCTTCTCCTGCATCTGGTGACGCTGTTCACAGCATCGGCAATGCCTCCCCGCCACGCAATTGCGGAAGGTGGGGGGGGGGGGAAGGGGATCGCCACCATCATTATGGTAAGTAGCCACCTGCCATGTAATCATGGCGACGCGGCCGTATGGGACACGTGCGGGATGGCCGCCATGTTCCACACCCGCCGCCACTCCTTGCATCGGGACTACAAAATCCAGCTCTATTATTTTATGATACCACATATGGCTCTCCAAGAGGTTGACCACTCTATGGAGCAGCTTATGCACTCACAGCCCTGAACCATTGTGGTGCACATGAGCTGGATGGACTCCTCCATCTTCCATCCAAGACCTACCAGTGCCTCAGGGAACTCCGACATGTGGGAGCACATCTCCTGCTGCTGTTCAAGGTAGAGCCTCCTTTCCTGTGACTCCTGAGGTCCAGCTAAGCATGAAGGGCTGTGTCTGTCCTCCATCGTCTGAGGGGTACTGACTATATCTCCCTCCGCCTCTGGCACCTCCTCCTGGACACAGGTGCCATGAACATCACCCTGTGCCACCATATTTGGACATGCTTAAGGACCCGCTGAGGTGACAGTATCTGTGCTGGTGAACAGTGAGCTTGTAAGGTGTGACAGTGCTTCTTCTTCTTCCTCGTGCAGCTTAGGGCCCACCGAGGGAAGGAGAGAGGGTGCCATGGTCTGGACGTCTGCACCTGTGGGAGACACAAGAAGAGATGATGAGAGCTGGCCTTGGAGAATAGAAGGTGCTGCAGTGCTGAGGCCATCCAATGTTACTCAGTGCATGACAAGCTGTGGGACAGGTTGGAGTGCACTGCACCCCTTTAATGACCAGGTGCGCCAGGAGCTCTTGTTCCACCAGGGCGTAATGCCTTCTATCCTGGCTATCTCCATTGCCGTCTGCTCCATGGGAGTTGTTCGATAGGGGAAGGACACCGCTCCTCCCATTTTCGCCCTCTCCCTTGCACTGTGCACGTTTCCCCTGCAAGGGCAAAATTGAGTGAAATAAGGCATTGGCGTCTTCTGCCCCTATTCATTAGGAGCTCTGTGGCTTAGTGGCTACAGGTCCTCAGCAGCTCTCTACCTGTGAACCATTCTGAGGGATCAGTAAGTGGCTTGGGCACACACCTCTTCAGCATTCAGGAGCAGCATGAACCCTGATGCATTTTCCATGGGATGTGGGCATCACTGGCAAGGCCAGCATTGTTACCAATCCCTAATTGCTCTTAACAAGAGAATGGCTTGCTCAGTCATTTTAGAGTTAAGAGTCAACCACATTGCTGTGAATCTAGATCACATGTAGGCCAGACCAGGTAAGGATGAAATATTTCCTTCTCTAAAGGACATTAGTGAAAGAGATGGGTTTTTACAACAATTGATGATAGCTTCATGGCATCATTACTGAGATTAGCTTCCAATTCCAGAATTGTTTTTATTACTTGAATTTAAATTCCAACTGCTGCTGTGGTGGGATTTGAACCCCTGCCCCCAGAGCACTAACCTAGGTTTCTAAATTACAAATTCAGTGACATTATCACTATGCCATTGTCTCCCCGTGTTTGTTGGACAGTGCAGGCCCTGAGACCTGCCGGAGGGTTGGGAGGGGGTTCGCACTTACCATACCAGAACATGTGAGATCGTTGAACGTTTTTCAACACTGGACCTAAGTTCTCTTTGTTTCAATTCTGCCGCTTAAGGCGGCAGCAATCTACAGGCAGGCCAGCTTGGTCTCAGCTAGTGGCCTACTCCGGCCTACCTCCAGGAAAGGAACTCCCTCCTCTCTCTCACGGCCTCCAACATGAGATTCAGGTCCACATCAATGAAGCGAGGGGCAACTCCTCCCTTTGGATCAGTGGAAGGCTTTGGCACGATCCACAGTTCTCTTCTTCAGAACAACCAGCAGCCTCAGTGATGGCTGCCGTGGGGAGTCTAAATCAGTCCCACACTTGATCTGACAAGTTCCCGTTCCCACGCCTACTGGCTCTAATTGGACAGGAAACCCGTCTCCATATCAATTCAGGGCTCACCCACGTGAAAATTGGGACTTGAATAAGTTTTCCACTGGAGGTGCATTTCTGACCTGAAAACAAACCTGTTGCCTGTGTCTGTGGTGAAAATTCAGCCCCCTGTATTAAAATGGACTCATCGACCATAAGGGATTTCCATTCAAATTCTCAACACAGGTTTCCACTAATTCTTGTTTCTGATTTAATTTTCCTTCCTAGAGCTTCCAGATCCTGACGCCTCAAGTTTACGTATTTGCCTTGAGTTCCAAATCTTTCCCGCTCCCCCTTGGTATGATTTATCTCCCCATCCTGACATATCATTCACTGGGTTTATGGAAAAATGCATAAAGCTGGGCGTTCTCCAAATGTTGACATTTGCATCAAAAAATTATGTCATAATTAAAACATGCAGTCTGATCTCCCAATGTATACAGTAACACCGAATCATTGGTTTATAATTATATCCTCCCTCTTACTTGAAGTGGCTTTTACCAGATGAATCACATTTTTGCATAGTCTGTACCTTAAATGTTACAATGTGTAATTAACCAACTGTCCCTTTTACAGGTGCTAAACTGTAATGACTTAATAGCTTTATTAAATATTAATCCTCCGCTTTATAAAGCAATTTTTTATAAATTTGAGAAAAATCTATCCTGGTTCTAAATAGGGAAGATCAACTCTGAAAAGTTTTAACAGTTTGAACGTGCAGGTATGACTCTAAGTAAGGAGTCGTTACATGACAAAATATATTAACTAAAAAAACAGATAATGCTGGAAATATTCAGCAGGTCAGGTAGCCTTTGTGGAGAGAGGCGATGGTAGCATAATGGTAATGTTATGGGATATGTATAATGTCCGGATTCTGAGTAATCTAGAAACCTGGACTGATGGTGTAGAGATATGAGTTCAAATCTCACCATGGCAATTTAAATTCCATTAATTAATAAATCTGGTATTAAAAAGTTAGTATCATTAGTTGTTATTAAAAACTCATCTCATCAGGGAAAATCTGCTATCCTGTGATTCCAGATTCACAGCAATGTGGTTGACTCTTAACTGTCCTCTGAAACACCACTCAGTTGCATCTAATCACTGTAGACTAAAGTTCTTGTGGGTGTATCTACCCAACATGGACTGCAGTAGCTCACCACTGCCTCTGCAAAGGAAATTAGGGATGGGCAATAAATGCTGGCCTTGCAAGCAATGCTCACATCCGAAGAACAAATAAAAAAGTTGTGGCAGAATTTTTCCAGGCAAGTTCTGGTGCATGTCAGGTGGGAAAAGGAAGTTGGGTTGGGATCCCACCCTCTTCTGGCTTTGCCCAAGATGGGTTCCCTGCAGGACTAGGAACCTGTGGGTCTGGCAGGAAAGCAATAGAGGTGATTAAAAAGGCAATTAAGATATTTTTTAACCATGTGTTCCATCTTTCCCAACAGTACATGGCTTCCACACTGTGTCTGCATCTCACCAGGGTCACTGAGGCGAGTGTACAGCAGGAAGAGTTTCTTCAGTGAAACTGGCAAGCTGGGAAGGCTTTGCTCAGTGAAACTGAAGAGCTCTAGCCACGGCCAGGTGGGAGGCTGCTGTTCAAAGCACTTCTTCTCTCAGAGAGTGCTTTCACTGCTTGAGAGGTGATTGCCAACTTCCTGGAAGGCACTTCACCTGTCTAGCACTTCACTCATCTTTAGCTACACTTCTCTGCTGCCAGCCTTCACCACAGGATGGGAGCAGCTTATGCAGCCCTGCTGAGAGGCAAAAGCAGAAGCCACACCACTGCCAACTGTTCCAGCAGTAGCAGTACCAGCTGCCTTCTCCTCAGCCATATGCTCCTCCATAGGGCAGATGGGATGGACACTGAGATCCAGTTGGAAGGAGGCGAGACCCCCAACACAGGGTCTACAGGCAGAGGATTAGTTCTCATGACATGTCAGAGCACCAGTGCTTCAGAAGGCTCAGGCTCTCAGGGCAGGTTGTTGCTGACATCTGCAGTCTCCTGGAACAAGAACTCCTTTCCACTGGAGCAGTTGGGCAGACATTGCCAATGGCTGATAAGGTGCCTGTCACAGGAGGGCCCCCGGTCACTGCCTCTTGCCAAGTAGTGTGCTCTCTTCTCCTGCAAGGTGAGAAAGCCAAGAAGTGTGAGTATTGTAAATACTTGTGTGGAGAGGAGGGAAGGACACCATTTGTAGAGGTTCACTGTGAGGCATGTGTTCAAGAGGTCAATAGGCTGAGGGTGAGTGTGACTGTAGGCTGCTCATCTGGTGATGTGAGGTGGCTGCAGAGAGAAGAATGAGAGAATGAGAGAAGAGTGGAGCTGCAAAGTATGTTGACCTGAGGTGTGCTGTACAGGAAAATGTTGGGCAAGTCAGAATGTAGGTTAGGGACTTGTAAGTGTTATACCACTCACCTGTCATGCCCTCCTGAGGTTCTGGATCCTCTTAATCTCCAGGTTGGAAGGTCCTCAGTTCTTCTGCTGACTTCCTTGGCCACTTCCATCCATGCCTACTTTGTTGGAGAGGTTGTCCTCTTTCTGCTGTCCTTGGGAAAAGATCACCTCACTGCAGCCCCTCAGATCTCTCAGCAGGACTTCCAGGTAAGTGTGAGAGGCCTATGGGAGCAGCCTTCCAAGGACTTCTCTCCATTCCTGTGGTTGCTGCAACCTCAAAATCCAAATGCTGGTGAGCCCTTGTAACCCCATGCTGTGTGGTCCCTTTAATTAGAAATTCTTCCTTTGACAGAATGGATGTGTCATCCCACCCACTCTCCCTAATTGGTTGGGGAGCCCAGAGGCGGGATGCTAATGCCATTGCTATGGGAAAGAGCCTCAGCAAAGCCCGCCCATTAAGGAATCTGGTTCGACCTGAAAATGGTCCCACCATTCCAGTAGGGACTAAGTGGTCTAGTTCTGCCCAATGTTTCAGGTTGTGGATGAAAGGCCAACAAAAACAGAGGTGTTTATTGTCCATCCTAATTGCCCTTGAGAGGGTGATCAATGTGTCCAAAAATGTGAACTTTCGGGACCATCCTATGCAGATGACAGTGATAAAAACATAGAAACATAGAAAATTTATGGCACAGAATGTTGCCATTTGGCCTATTGTGTCTGTGCCGGTTGAAAAAGAACCATTCAGCCTAATCCCACTTTCTAGCTCTTGGTACATAGACCTGTAGGTCAAGGCACTTTAAGTGCATATCCAAATATTAAATGCGATGAGGATTTTTGCCACATAACCCTTTCAGCAGTGAGTTCCAAACCCCCAGCATCCTCTGGGTGAAATAAATGTCAACTTCCCCTCAACTTCCCTCTAATCCATCTGCCAATTACTTTAAATCTATGCCTCCTGGTTATTGACCTGTCTGCTAAAGGGAATAGGGCCTTCCTATTCACTCTATCTGGGCCCCTCATAATTTTATATACCTCAATTTAATCTCCCCTGAACCTCCTCTGTTCGAAAGAAAACAATCCCAGACTATCCAATCTTTCTTCGTAGCTAAAATTCTCCATTCCTGGCAACATCCCTGTAAACCTCCTCTGTACCCTCTCAGTGTTATCACATCCTTCCTGTAATGTAGTGACTAGTACTGTACTCAGTACTCTAGCTGTGGCCTAACTAATGTTTTATACAGGTCTTATATTCTGTTATGCTCTCATGCTCTTATTCTATGCCCTGGCTAATAAAGGGATGTATCCCATATACCTTCCTAACCACCTTATCTAACTGCCCTGCTACATTTCTCAGTAACTATCATTCATTATGTATTCCCTTGCCTCATTTGCCCTCCCCAAATGCATTACCTTACATTTCTCTGTATTGAATTCCATTTGCCACTTTTCTTCCCACCTGACCAGTCTATTAATATTTTCCCGCAGTCTACAGCTATCTTCCTCACTATCAATCACATAGCCAATATTTGTATCAACTGCAAGTTTCTTAAACATACCCCCTACATTTAACTCTAAATCATTGACATATACTATGAATAACGAGGGATTTAGTACTGGCTGGCAGAGATGCACAGGTGTCCCTTGTGCCCAGTGTTGTCAGCGTGATAATGACAAAATTCCCTTGATTCGGGGAAGGTTCCGTTAGATTGGAAAATAGTGAATGTAACTCCTTTATTCAAAAAGGGAGGGAGACAGAAAGCAGAAAACTACAGGCCAGTTAGTTTAACATCTGTCTTCGGGAAAATGTTAGAAGCTATTATTAAAGATGGTATATCAGGGCATTTAGAAAAATTCAAGGTAATCAGGCACAGTCAACATGGTTTTGTGAAAGGGAAATCATGTTTAACTAATTTATTGGAGTTCTTTGAAGGAGTTACATGTGCTGTGGATAAAGGGGAACTGATGGATGTATTGTGCTTAGATTTCCAGAAGGCATTTGATAAGGTGCCACATCAAAGGTTATTGCAGAAAGTAAAAGCTCATGATGTAGGGGATAACATATTGGCATAGATAGAAGATTGGCTAGCTAACAGCAAACAGAGAGTAGGCATAAATGGGTCATTTTCTGGTTGGCAAGATGTAACGAGTGGTGTGCCACAGGGATCTGTGCTGGGGCCTCAACTTTTTACAATTTATATAAATGACTTAGATGAAGGGACCGGAGGTATGGATGCTAAATTTGCTGATGACTCAAAGATAGGTAGGAAAGTAACTTGTGAAGAGAGCATAAGGCGGCTACAAAGGGATATAGATAGGTTAAATGAGTGGGCAAAGACCTGTACAAATGGAGTGTGAAATTATCCATTTTGGCAGGAAGAATAAAAAAGAAGCATATTATCTAAATGGTGAGAGATTGCAGAGCTCTGCGATACAGAGGGATCTGGGTGTCCTAGTGCATGAATCACAAAAGGTTAATATGCACATACGGCACATAATTGGGAAATCGTGAAGGGAATTGAATACAAATGTAGGGAGGTTATGCTTCAGCTACACAGGGCATTCGTGACACCACATCTGGAGTACTGTGTACAGTACTGGTCTCCTTATTTAAGGAAGGATGTAAATGCATTGGAGGCAGTACAGAGAAGATTTACTAGACTAATACCTGGAATATGCGGGCTGTCTTACGAGGATAGGTTGGACAGGCTAGGCTTGTATCCGCTGGAATTTAGAAGAGTAAGAGGTGACCTGATTGAAACATGTAAGATCCTGAAGGGTCTTGACAGGGTGGATGTGGAAAGGATGTTTCCCCTTGTGGGAGATTCTAGAACTAGGAGTCACTGTTTAAAAATAAGGGGTTGCCCATTTAAGACAGAGATGAGGAGAATTTTTTTTTCTCAGAGGGTCGTAGATCGCAGTCTTTGAATATTTTTAAGGCAGAGGTAGATAGATTCTTGACAGGCAAGGGGGTGGAAGGTTTTTTAGTTTTTATTTAGAGATACAGCACTGAAACAGGCCCTTCGGCCCACCGAGTCTGTGCCGACCATCAACCACCCATTTTTTATGTTAATCCTACATTAATCCCATATTCCTACCACATCCCCACCTGTCCCTATATTTCCCTACCACCTACCTATACTAGGGGTAATTTATAATGGCCAATTTACCTATCAACCTGCAAGTCTTTGGCATGTGGGAGGAAACCGGAGCACCCGGAGAAAACCCACGCAGACACAGGGAGAACTTGCAAACTCCGCACAGGCAGTACCCAGAATTGAACCCGGGTCCCTGGAGCTGTGAGGCTGCGGTGCTAACCACTGCGCCACTGTGCCGCCGGTTATTGGGGATAGGTGAAAATGTGGAGAAATCAGTTCAGCCATGAACTTATTGAATGGCGAAGCAGGCTCATAAGGCCGAGTGGCCTACTCCTGCTCCTAATTCATATGTTCATATGTAGAAAATATATTGCATGATTATGGAGCCTGGAATCTTGCACAACATTTTCCTATCTGATTCTGCTCCCCCATCTGCTTAGGTTAAATTAGATTTCCCAATATTATTGAAAATTAAATTCAGGATTAAGGAGATTTTAAAAAATTGAGGGCGGTAGCGGGGATGGTGGAAGTCGATTGGACTTTGGTGCGGAAGGCGAATTGGACATGGAGCGGGGGTGGTGAACCAGAGGTCATGGAAGGGTTGGTGGGGGGAGGGGTGAATCAGACATAATGGCAGTGTGGGTGTTGAATCGGACATCTTGGGGGGAAAGGTCAGATATCATGGGGGTATGGGTTAGACGACCATGTGAATAGGATGACATGCAGTTAAGCTTGTTGGGCTTGGAAGAAACACTTCTGCTCCTCCTGGCCCACCAGCAGTGGAATGAAAGAACACACCTCATGGATCTGGTCCTTCGTGGCTCCTTTTACCTGGCTGGATTCCCAAGGCCTGGAAATCCTGGCTTCCATGAGTTAAAAATCCTACTTAAAATGGAAGCACGCAGCCTCCTTAAAAGATTTCAGTGACTGACCCGCCTCCAAAGAGCGGATTGAAACTGGATGTGGGTAGGTTGGAGGCGGATTGGCTAATAACAAAAAATTACCTTCCCACCCACCCCCAACCCATCCATTATTTGGGATTAAGATTCTCTGCATTGTGTGCTTTGTACAGGTCTGTGCATAACAATGAATTATTTTCAAATATGATGAATAGGTATTCAAATCCAGGAAGTTCCAATGGCTATTTTCAGGGATACTTAATAAGCTGCATCTTTTGAAATCTGAGACAGTCAACCTCCAAGAGATATAGGGAGTATAAATTGGTATACAGGCAGTATTAGATCAACAGTACCTGTCTTATTTTCTTTTCTATTGACTTTAATAGAATAGAAAACAGGAGGGGGTGTAAAATGGTCTGCAGATTCGCTATCGCCTATTTGCACTCTTTCTACAGATCAATTACACCTAAATATGAATTGACTGCTCAATGTAATACTTGGAGAGCAGCCCCCCTGATCTGAGGGCTCAAGTACTGTAGAATTGGGAAAATAGGCCTCAGTGCACTCAGTGTTGTACTTCCAATTTTACAGGAGAAAATGTTTTCCAAATTTTTGATATCACGCTCCGTGCATGTAACTCTCATTACAGTCTGCAGAATTATTTAATTTAAAGAAATTCTGTCTCATGATCAATGTATAACAGTATTCTGTATTGCACCTCCTCATTTACTAAGCACATAAAAAAATCAGGCACTGGAAAGCCTTCAAATTATTTAATTTAAAATTTCAACACCTAAAGCTGTGAGACTTGCAATTTGAGTGCTGATTTGACTTGCCAAACCAAATTGTGCATTATAGCTAATGCATTCATTTTCCTGCTGCTTACTGCTGTTTTTCTGCAATTCAATACTGCTTTGATGCTTACCTCCAATTGCAGCAATTTTCCTCTCACCAGTTCCCACAGTGTTCAACCTGGGCTTGCGAATTGCTGGCCAGGATCTAGAGGAGGAGTTCTTGTAGTGGAAGTTAAGGCGGCTGCGCTTAATGCCTATGACGTTGGCGATGCAGCCCAGGCACAACTATTTGGCCATGCTAGAAGAGACCTGGCTTTGTCATCTATGAGTTAAGAGGGAAACAGGCAAGTGTCTGAGGCTGAACTAGACTGTTGGCAACCACAGTGTCAAATTTAACCCCAGGATGAGCTTCTGACCATACACCTGCACCATTACTAAGACTGTCTATTTCCATTTCTATAATATCACCCAACTCCATCCCTGCCTCAGCTCATCTGCTGCTGAAACACTCATTTGTTACCTTTAGACTTGACTATTCCAAAGCACTCCTGGCCAGCATCCCATGTTCTACCCTCTGTAAATTTGAGGTCATCCAAAACTCTACTGCCTGTGTCCTAACTTGCACCAAGTCCCATTCACCCATCACTCCTGTTCTCAGTGACCCACATTGGCTTTCAATTAAGCAAAGCTTCGATTTTAAAATTCTCATCCTTATTTTCAAATCCCTCCATGGCCTCGCCCCTCCCTATCTCTGTAATCTCCTCCAGCCCTACAACCCTCCGGGATATCTGCATTCCTCTAACTCTGCCTCTTGAGCATACCTGATTTTAATCACTCCACCATTGGTGGCCACGCCTTCAGCTGCCAAGGCCCTAAGGTCTGGTTTTCCCTCCCTAAACCTCTCCACTTCTCTACCTCGCTTTAGTCCTTTAAGATGCTCCTTAAAACATACTTCTTTGACCAAGCTTTTGCTCCTTTGCACCCATATCTCCTTACGTGGCTTAGTGTTAAGTTTTGCTTGATAATGTTACTGTGAAGCACTTTGAGGTACTTTATTATGGTCAACGTGCTATATTTATTTATTTTATTTAGAGATACAGCACTGAAACAGGCCCTTCAGCCCACCGAGTCTGTGCTGACCAACAACCACCCATTTATACTAACCCTACAGTAATCCCATATTCCCTATCACCTCCCTACACTAGGGGCAATTTACAACGGCCAATTTACCTATCACCTGCAAGTCTTTGGATGTGGGAGGAAACCGGAGCACCCGGCGAAAACCCACGTAGACACAGGGAGAACTTGCAAACTCCGCACAGGCAGTACCCAGAATCGAACCCGGGTCCCTGGAGCTGTGAGGCTGCGGTGCTAACCACTGCACCACTGTGCCGCCCTATATAAACCTATATTGCCTATATAAACACATGTTGTTATTAAGTTGTGTCATCTACTGCTGGATGGCCTGCAGACTGCAGACTACATCCAGCATACATTCCTGAGGGCAAATACTCTTGCTGGATATGCTTCCATGGACACTAGCTGCCTTCCAGCGCCCTAGCCAAGTGCTCACCCTTCATCTGTAAGCCGAGACTGTCAGTGGTGGTCGGCTATTTGACAGTGAGGGATATCATAGCCAGGCCTAGTAGTAGTCTTATGTGACAGTCACATCTGCATTCTTCAGCAGCAGTGTTTATGTAGTGATTTGCAGTGGTCATCCTGACTGATTTAATTTGTCCAGGAACACTTAGGCATGTTGGTGAGTCCCAGCTACCACCCCAGATGAGATCAACAAACACTAGGCATTGCCTTTTAACAACTGAGTAGATAACTCCAGTTGAATAGCTAGTGCTGCCACAGCCACATTGGGTTACATGGCCTATTTTTGTGCTGATAATTCTAATTATTTGCAATTCATGTTTACCAGTTGCTTTTGACTGCTGAACAGGGAGTGGGTATGATTGACCAGTCTTTCCTGCCTCTCTTTCTGGATTATATATGAAACATTTTCATGCATTAGATTGACATGCAGGAGACAATTTCACTTAAAATAAAGATAACTGTAATTTACTTTAATTTACTAGCATGTAAACAGATGCTTGACCAAAATTATTAAGCTAAAGTTCAATTCATGTTATTGGATCATCCTAATTAAGTTGAATTATGCCGGTATATCAACATTTTAATATGGTGTAAAAAAAACAATTTCTTTATAGAATCATACAGCTAAAAATTGGATAAGAGCCATTTGAGGGCTTGGGGATTGCAATGGATGATCATCCTGTGCCCGATTGATGTGATGCAGACACGAGGCAAACTTTGTGTTGCCTACTCATCTCCATGAATGGTGCATGCAGCCCAGGGCTAAACATGCTGCTGAGTGGCCGCATACTCAGCAGGGAGCCCAGGTTCATGCAAGCGTAGCACAAGTTAAAGCCAGCCTGCACTTCTTCAAAACAGCCTGTACCATTTAAAGGGGAGGAGCATTCTGGTTGCTGCAGGGGCTGGAACTGTTTGTGGAAAAGTTACTTAGAAGGAAGAAAAAGGAACAATAGAGCAGCAGGCCAGAGAGACAGCTCCCAGCTTCTCTGATGCAGCGCTGGATGCCTTAGTGATGAAGATGGTGAGGAGGCCTTCTAGACATATACTTCGAAAGGAATGGAAGCAGATAGTCACGGAGGTCAATTCAAGGAGTCTGGCCCCAAGGACCTGCCTGCGGTGCTGGAAAAATTTCAATGACCTCATGCAATCTGTCAAGGTCAGTGAATGCAGCACTCTCCGCTGCACCTACCTCTCAAACTGCTCAATGCACCACACCCCCATCATCAACAATTTCTAGCAATCAGGACTTATGCCTGACATGCAAATGCTCCACCTCACTCTCACACACTTACCATTGCTGCAAGCCTCACACCCACATTTCACAGCTTTCGCATATTTCATAAGGACACAAGAAATAGGAGCAGGCGCAGACCATATGGCCCCTCAAGCTTGCTCTGCCATTCAGTATGATCATGGCTGATCTTCTACCTCAACTTCACTTTCACACCAGCTCTCCATATTCCTTGATGCCCTAAGAGATCAAAAATCTATCTATCTCAAATAAAAACAAGAAATGCTGGAACCACTCAGCAGGTCTGGCAGCGTCTGTGAAAAGAGAAGCAGAGTTAATGTTTCGGGTCAGTGACCCTTCATCGGAACTGACAAATATTAGAAAAGTCACAGGTTATAAGCAAGTGAGGTGGGGGTGGGGCAAGAGATAACAAAGGAGGTGTAGATTGGACCAGGCCACATAGCTGACCAAAAGGTTACGGAGCAAAGGCAAACAATATGTTAATGGTGTGTTGAAAGACAAAGCATTAGTACAGATTAGGTGTTAACGCACTGAATATTGAACAGCAGCACTTGTTTTTTTTTCAGATTTGCACTTGCTGCTGTTCAATATTCAGTGCATTAACACCTAATCTGTACTAATGCTTTGTCTTTCAACACACCATTAACATATTGTTTGCCTTTGCTCCATGACCTTTTGGTCAGCTATGTGGCCTGGTCCAATCTACACCTCCTTTGTTATCTCTTGCCCCACCCCCACCCCTCACTTGCTTATAACCTGTGACTTTTCTAATATTTGTCAGTTCCGAAGAAGGGTCACTGACCCGAAACGTTAACTCGGCTTCTCTTTTCACAAATGCTGCCAGACCTGCTGAGTGGTTCCAGCATTTCTTGTTTTTATTTCAGATTTCCAGCATCCGCAGTATTTTGCTTTTATCTGTCTATCTCAGCCTTGAATATACTCATTGATGGAGCATGCACAACCCTCTGGGGTAGAGAATTCCAAAGATTCACACCCCTCTGAGTGAAGAAATTCCTTGTCATCTCAGTCCTAAATAATCGAACCCTTAGCGTGAAACTGTGCCCCCATGTTCTAGATTCCCCAGCCTGGGGAAACAATCTCTCAGTGTCGACCCTGTCAAGTTTCTTCAGCATCTTTATGTTTCAACGAGATCACCTCTCATCCTTCTAAACTGCGGAGAGTATAGGCCCAATTTACTCAGCCTCTCATCCCAGGACCAATCTAGT
Organism: Heterodontus francisci; assembly: GCF_036365525.1. Classification (NCBI taxonomy): domain Eukaryota; kingdom Metazoa; phylum Chordata; class Chondrichthyes; order Heterodontiformes; family Heterodontidae; genus Heterodontus; species Heterodontus francisci. The sequence goes on along the minus strand of NC_090380.1, from coordinate 76,879,381 downwards.
GAACCTTCGCTGTACTGGCTGCAAGGCAGGTATATCCTTCGTTAGATATGGAGACCAAAACTGCACATAGTACTTCTAGTGTGGTCTCACCAAAGTCCTGTACAACTGTAGCAAGATTTCCTTGCTCTTGTATTCCAATCCCCTTGCAATAAAGACCCAATATGCCATTTGCCTTCCTAATTGCTTGCTGTACCAGTGTGCTAACTTTTTGTGTTCCTTGCACAAGTACAACCTAGGATCTCTGACCATCAACATTCAAAAGTTTCATGGCTTTTAAAAATTATTCTGCTTTTCTATTCTTATTACCAAAGTTACTTTACACTTCCCCACATTATATTCCACCTGCCACCTTGTTGATCACTCATTTAACCTTAGCCTCTTTGTGTCCTTCCAGCTGTTCAGTTATGACAGACACATCACCTGAACACATTGCAACACACTCACTGACACTCCTTCATCTCTCTTGCAGGACAAGGTGGCACATTACAGGAGGGTGCAGCAAAGAATGATAGGGGACAGGCACGGCTGCATGTCCACAGCTCCTTGGAGGAAATGGTGCTCTGAATTATTGGTGCAGCATTCACTGATGCTGTTGCAACCAGTATCAATGAAACCATCCAGGTGAAGCTATGTTCCTGCCATAGATATGCATCTTCTCAAATCCCACTTCACCCTCATCCTATTATCTGGCATGAAGTAAAAGCTGCAGATGGTGTGACCATGGAGCTCTTGCTTTCCAATCATTTCGTCTTGCCTCAACCCAACTCTCCCCTTCTGCATTTATGCTTTCAGATACTCAAGAGCTGCTGCTTAGCCTGACGATGAACAAGCAGAACAAGAGCAGACGTCTGATGAAGAAGCACCGTCACTTGTTCTGACACTTGCAACCATCAGCTCAGATACTAGCACTGCATGCACTTTAGAGGAGTGTAGAGGCGGGAATAGCATGTGGTGAGTCACCTGGCACTAATGGGCTGCAGGAATGCTGTGGGAAAGGATCGCGCATGTGCCAGCTATCCAGAGGGTGAAGTCACAGACAAGTTCTGCTGCAAAGCACTCAGATGAGGACTTCAATGGAGTGGTGTACAGGAAAAGGCTGATGGGTATGCATGCCAAAAATGCTTGGTACATTGGCTGGCCTCCCAGAGAGCCCGTTGTCACTGTCAAGGAGCATGGAGAGGTTCACCTCCAATTTGGCACAGGGCTTCACGCAGTGCTTGGAGCCCATCCTTTCCAGTGTGGAAGTGGTGACCAACTTCATGAGAACAGGGGCGGCACAGTGGCACAGTGGTTAGCACCGCAGCCTCACAGCTCCAGCGACCCGGGTTCAATTCTGGGTACTGCCTGTGTGGAGTTTGCAAGTTCTCCCTGTGTCTGCGTGGGTTTTCTCCGGGTGCTCCGGTTTCCTCCCACAGCCAAAAGACTTGCAGGTTGGTAGGTAAATTGGCCATTATAAATTGCCCCGAGTATAGGTAGGTGGTAGGGAAATATAGGGACAGGTGAGGATGTTGTAGGAATATGGGATTAGTGTAGGATTAGTATAAATGGGTTGTTGATGGTCGGCACAGATTTGGTGGGCTGAAGGGCCTGTTTCAGTGCTGTATAACTAAACTAAGCTAAACTAAACACTTGCAAAGCCAGCTCTGATGCAACGTCTGGTAGCTGATGTCTCAGCTTCCACTGCAGCACAGCCAGAGGCCACACAATGTCTGAGTGCTGCAGTGAAAGTTCAGACTGAGGTTATGAGATCCCTGATTCTTGCCATGCAAACCAAGCTTGGTGCCATGCAGCCTCAGATTGCTGCTATTATGGCTGAAGATTAGTGTAGGATTAGTATAAATGGGTGGTTGATGGTCGGCACAGACTCGGTGGGCCGAAGGGCCTGTTTCGGTGCTGTATCTCTAAATAAATAAATAAGTAAATAATAAATAAAAAATAAAATAAAAAAGATGCCTGTGTTCAAAGGGGCTTGCAGGCTCTCATAGCAGTCCAGCCATCTGTACTCCAGGGATTCTGCGGCACCACCCCAGGGGAGTGGCATGGCTCTATGGTGCACCAGCTTGCTGTTCTCTCAGGATGACATCTCTTCGCCCCTGTTGTTGCCTGTCAGTCAACCCAGACTTTTGTCACCCATGCTGAGGTGGCGCAGTCTGAAGCTGGGCCTTCTAGGCCGAGAGCTGCTTGAGATTGTCCTGCAAGGCCGTTTCAGTCTCCTACATTGAAAGTCAGCAGCCTTCCACAAGCCATACTGCAGCCACGGGGGTAGCACTGTGTCGGAGCACTAGGCCTGGCAAAGGCGCCTGCAAGACAGGCACTAAGGGGTTGCACAAGGGCAAATAGTTCAGTTTTGTATGTGCTATTGCAAACGTTGTTGGATAAAGTTGGTTTGGAATGCTTGTTTTTTATTTCAGGATTTTGGTCAAGAGGACGCAGTGATAGTCTGTAACAGGGGGATGGAAAGGTGTGGAAGAGCGGATTTTTTTCATGGGAACTGGAGTCTGATAAGACATTCAAGGACAACCTATCTAGAGTGATGATGTCCTAGATGCTTCCATCCTTCCTCCAGCTCTTCCTCCTCCTGAGGTAGTCGCCAAAGGCCTGGTGGCAAACGGCTGCACCCCCACAATTGCCAGGTTGTGGAGGATGCAGCTTACCACCACGTATCAAGAGACATGCTCTGGCATGTATTGAAGGACTCCCCCAAGCGATCTATGCAATGGACCCATTGTTTGAGGATGCAGGCGGTCTGCTCCACCACCACATGCGGAGGAGTCATGAGTCACATGTACAGTGGGTATCCCATGTCGCGGAGCAGCCACCCTCTGGTTCAACATGGTGGCTTGAAGATTGCTGGAACAGCAGACAGATACAGGATGAAAGCATGGTGACTGTTGCCAGGATAACAGGCATTCACCAATGTAATGCTGTGTGAGTGGTCACACAACAACTGCACATTCAGGGAGTGGAACCCTCTTCCCATTGAGATGTGCCCACAGAGCCATGTGCGTGTAGTGTATGGCTTACTGCATTACTGGGGATCCTGCCATCCTGGCAAAGCCACATGCCTGCTCCTCTCGCTTAGCAAGTAAACAATAAGGTCCCCTGTCCTTGCATAGAGGGCCTCAATTATCTCCCAGATGCAGCGATCCATGGTGAACTGAGAAATGTTTGCAATGTTGCCAGCTCCAGCCTGGAAGGTTCCACTAGTGTAGACATTGAGGGAGGCAGTGACCTTAATGGCCACTGGAAGCGCCACTCTTATCCTGCTTTGTGGCTGCAGGTTCCATTGGAGAAGGTACCATATTTCAGTGACTACCTCCTTGGTGCCACATAGCTGCCTCTGCCACTGCTCCTGGCTGAGGTGGAGGTAGGAGAAGCGCTCTGTGAAGATCCAAGGTGGATATGGCCTTCTATTGAGAGCCCTCCTCCTCCCCACTCTGCATACAGCTTCTCCTCCCTACTGTCTCTGCTTCAACTTCCTGTTATGCTGCAGCCCAAGAGGGACTGCAACTATATGCCCCTATGACTGAGAGCAAGTTTTCTACTCAGAGGCCTTTAAAACCTACTCCACTCCTTGCAGGTCCAGCACCACTCCCTTCTAATTCAAAGAACTTATGCGAGCTCCTCCAACAATATAGTACACTACTTCCATAAACTCTGCAGCAGCAAAGGAAAGTCAAGAGCACCTCACCTGTAAGATCCATGGTGATCCCTTTCAATAGTGCTAGTATGGTGGGCGGTGGGGTCCCTAGTGCATCTGAATGTGTGTTTAAGAGAGAACATTAACAGCATCTGCAGTCCAAAACCGCAGATTGAACACCAAATCAGCATTAGAAACTGACGGATGTCGCAATCTGCAGACAGTATTTGCTTCTGGCACATACACAGGATGCCTAGCCTGTTGCCCTTCCCAATATGGCAATTGGTGTGGGCCATGCCAGAAGTCGACGGGGACCATTGCACCATTTTTTTGAACTCCAGGCTCCCTGAGAGCTGAAACCAGTGGTGTTGTGGAGCTGAATTTTGTGGCCATGCAATCTTACAGCACAGAATAAGGACACTAGCCCCATCATGCTGTGGTGGCTCTTTGAAACAGCTATACAATTAGTTGCACTTCCCTGCTGTGTCTCCATAGCCCTGTAAATTATTCCTGTTGTAACCCATGTGTCAATCTACCACTGTACTATTTTATTTCTTCTTCATATGATTTGAACCATGACAAAAAACACAGCAACTCAAATTTAAATCAAATTTTCTATGACATGTATATAGAGTGACTTGCAGTTGCTCATCCATTCTGACAGCCATTTCACCAACACATTCCTACATGTTTCATTTGTACAGTAGATAAATTTGTAGAGTCATCACTAGCAGTTAGCCAGAAGGCATAACATTTGGTTTGCACTCCTGAATGAGGGCATAATGGAACCACACAAAGTTCATATTGTTTTGAAAAGTCAAAATAAATGCATGACTATGTCCCTCAGTCTTCCCTTCTTGCAATTTATTGTCTTTTAAAACTTCAGATGGCACGAACTTATCACTACCTTTTGCTGTTCCTTGTCTTGTTTCTCACTTTGTGCTGTCTTACAGCTTTGACCTTTTACCTAACTTTCCCAACTGAAACAAAGATGAAAAAAATCAAGTTATAGTCAGGTTAACCTATTGTAATTTTTTCACCCTTTTTAAAAGGGTCATTTATCCCATGGCCCTCAACCTAATGTGAACGTGCAAACGTATTTCATGCAGGGTGTTTCATAACAGTCAGACACCTTTATCCTCTCACAACATATTAAATTTGTAACACTGTAAGGTAAAAGAAGAGATCTTAAAGTAATTCTATCCATTCCCATTCTTATTAGTCGTCTTAGAATACAGTTGCTGGTTGGGTGTATTCCAAGATATTTCATCACAGAATGGAATAGCTTATGAACTGTGCTACTCAAAATTCATCTATTTGAAGCAGGCAGTTTTCCTGCAGTTTAGACCCAGTGGGAACTAAAGACAAGTGTGTGTAACAGATTTTTCATGTACACACAAAGCTCAAGCACATATTTAAATAAACAGTATTGAAAATAAAATTGCAGAAATGGATAAGTAACACATTGAACTGAGTGGAATCCCTGTGCAATAATCTGGCACAAGCATTGTCATCAGAAGTTTAACCTTTAAATATGCACAATGTGCCATTCTTAATTACATCTTATTCTCTTTGTGGAGTGACTGCCATCCAAAATATCAACTGTTTCCAACCACACCCCCAACCCCATCTGACCCTGGAAAATATAGGTGGATCTGATCAGAACTCATTCTTTTGCAAAAAAAATTAAAAGTGTGATCTTTGCCCAACTGCACATGGATGTCATCACAAGCCTCTTGTAACCAATTGGCATAAAAACCACACACAGGAAGCACTACAGCTCATCATGAACCGTTTCTCAGAAACAGCTAAGGCATTTGGCCTTACCATCAGCCTGAAGAAAACAGAAGTGCTGTTCCATCCACCATCCCATGAAAATTACAACCCACCACAGATCAATATCGATTATGAAATCTGCAACAAAGTTATTCAATTCACATATCTGAGCAGCGTTATTTCAAACGAAGCCTTCATCAGCAAAGACATTGACATTGCTTGTCCAAAGCCAACAGTTCTTTTGGCTGCCTCTCTAAACAAGTCTGGAAAAATCACTCCTTGCGTACTTCCATGAAAATCCAGGTGTACAGAGCTGTTGTTATCATTCCCCTCTTGTATGGCTTAGAATGTTGGGTCCTGTACAGTAAATAAATTAAGTTTCTTGAACACTTCCATCAATACTGCTTGCGCTCCATCATGAATATCAAATGGCAGGACTACATTACACATATTGAAATCCTTAGAAGATTGAATTTACCCAGAATTGAGAGCATTCTTCTACAACGACAGCTGTGCTGGACAGGGCATGTGTCATTTGTGGAGGACACCAGAATGCCAAAAGCAGTGCTGTATGGAGAACTGTGCCTTGGGAAGCGGAATTCAGGTGCGTCACGAAAAACTTTCAAGGACTGGCTGAAGAAACAACTCTCCTAGGCTGACATTGAACGATGGATGTGGGAGCAGGAAGCTGCCGACAGGAACAACTGACGCTCGAAAATCAGGAATGCTAGGCGCAGGTTTGAGTCCTTAAGACGCAAAGCTGTAGGATAGAAACGTTGAAAACAGAAGGAAGCTGCTTCTGCCCAGGTCAAGAATTCCTATGCCCCAAATGCTGAAGGGCCTGGAGATCTAGAATTGGACTGTTTAGTCAACAGCGAACATGCCAGCACCCATGGAGCCAAATCTTCCTTTGATCTTCATCTGCGAAGCCATCAATGTGGTAAAACATCCCCAGGCACTTCATTGGAGTGTTATCAAACAAAATTTGACACCAAGCCACATAAGGGCCGGAATGTTACGCCACCCGCCCCCCCCCACAAGGATAGGGTTGGTGGGGGTGGGGGAGGGTGAGCATAAAATAGTGGGAGGCTCAGGAGTCCACTGCAGCAAAAACCAGCCCGCCCGCTCCAGACTAATCAAGGCCCTTAAGTGGTCGGTTAACAGCCACTTAAGGGCCTCTGCCCGCCACCATGGGGATTTTTCCCTTAGCCGGTCAGGCAGCCCAGGCGTGAGAAAAGCCACCTGATAAAAGCAGGCGGCTTTCTAATGGCCTAGGGGGACCCTCATGATCAGGCACCCTGTGCCCCACAGAGGGCCGTCCCCGATGCCCCAACCACCCCCAACACCCAACACGCCGCCCCCCACCCCCCCCAGTTCCCTCAATCAACCACCCTTGCCTCGCCATGGCCTGACCAATCAGCCCGGCGAGGGCCCAAAAACTTACCTTTTCTCGGAGCTGTCCTTCCTCTTCTTCACGAAGCTGAGTTGCAGACCCAGCACTGGCCACTGCCCACGGTGGCGCTGCTGGGACAGAGAGCTGCCGGCCCACTGATAGGCCAGCAGCTCCATTAGGCGGGATCTCCTACCTCAATGAGGTGGAAGTCCCGCCTCAGACCAATTAAAGGCCTGGGGACCACAAAATGCAGTCCGGATTCCCAGGCCAGGCGGAGGCGGGTTCGCCACCGACTTTTCAGTTCCTGTCCGTTCAGGGTAAAAGTCAGTCAAGGTTATATTAAGGCAGATGACCAAAAGCTTAGTCAAAGAGGTAGGTTTTAAGGAGCATCATAAAAGAGGAAAGAGAGTTAAAGAGGAAGAGAGGGTTATAGAGGGAATTCCAAAGCCTAGGGCTTTGGCAGCTGAAGGCACAGCTGACAAGGGTGGAAGGATATAAATCGCGGATGTCCAAGAGGTCAGAATTGGAGGAGCACAGATATTTCAGAAGGTTGTAAGGCTGGAGGAGATTACAGAGATAGGGAGGGGAGAGACCATGGAGGGATTTGAAAAAAGGATGAGAATTTTAATATCGAGACATTGATTAACCAGGAGCCAATGTAGGTCAGCAAGCACAGGAGTGATAGGTGAACGGAACTTGGTACAAGTTAGGACATAGGCAGCAACGTTTTGGATCACCACAAGTTTATGGAGTGTTGAAAGTGGGAGGCTGGCCAGCAGTGCATTGAAATAGTCGTCTAGAGGTAACAAATGCATGGATGAGGGTTTCAGCAGCAGATGAACTGAGGCAGAGGCGGATTTGGGCAATGTTATGGAAGTGGAAATAGCAATCTTAGTAATGGCGCTGACATGTGGTTGGAAGCTCATCCTCAGGTCAAATATGACACTGGTCAGGCCCAGACAGTTGCCAGGAAGAGGGATGGAGTGGGGGCTAAAGAATGGAGTTTGTGGTGCAGACTGAGATAATGGCTTAACACATACAGTGATTGGATTGATTGGTAGATCTCAATTTACAGTGTAGTAAGTGAAATAATTTAACTGTTGATGGTGAGCTGAAACTCCCTGTAATTTGAGTTAGGATACCACATAGTCTACAGTGTTTCGGTAGCACAAGAAATGCATTTAAACCAGATCAGACATCCCAGGAGCTTAAACACAGCAAAGCTGTTTGTCTGCTAATTAAAAAAAAGAACAAAAATAAGTTTTTAAAAGTTGTTTTAGGTCCTATTACAGGTGCTTGCTACCCACCTCTGGGAGGTAACCAGAAAGATTCCAAGCTCCAACTTGTCTTATTCAGAACAGAAACTCACTGATTTACTCACCCTTTCTCAGCTTCAAGTTGTCCTGCAGTGTTTATTTTGAGAACTCTCTATGATCTTTCACCCAGGATGGTCAAAACAATGTCCAGGTGATAAATTTTTAATTCCTGGAAAGTCTGGGACTATCCAGGAAGGTTGGCAACCCTATTTGCTGCATTGATTCAGACTGCAAATTGTGGAGACTACAATATAACAGTGCATTAATTTTAATGGAAAAATAAATAATAAGGCAAAAAAGATAAGCTGTCTGGGTCTCTAGACAAGACCAAACAAATGAGCTGTGTGGGTCTCTGAACCAGATTTAACAAATGAGCTGTCTGGATCCATGAACCAGAGAATCTGTTTATCCCCATTGGCAATTCTGGAGCAGCTGGCTCATTTGGTTTAATTTACATTGTTGGCACATGTACTATGGTTGGTAGTGACACCACTTGTATAGCATGTACATTCTTTTTGATAGGCCAGAATAGTCTGCAGTGACCTGAAGGGATGTTGAAGCAGAGGCATGTGAAACATTCAGCACTTTACGCTGTAATTCTTTGCTTAGGTAACACATGCTTTCCTTTGAGTCAAGATGTGACTAGCATGAGAATGTCACATAATGAACTCCAGATTTTGTTACCCTTTGAGGGTTATGGTAGCTTTTGGTTGCAGAAAAACCATAATGTTATTTTTGTTTCGGTCTTCAGCATGTAAAATTAATTTTTAAAAATCGGTCCTATGCATTTCTTTATCTCAGCTCTATGCTCTGCAACATTACAATTTTTTAGAAGATAACTTGTTGAAGGTGAAACATTTGCTTTTGATGCACCATTGCGTTACATGTGGAACTTATGTCCACTTTTTTCATTTGTTCTAATGCACAGATTTTATTCTCAATTAGCTAGTATCTGTGACTCTTGGACATCAAATTAGGGCAAGTGCTATGACAAGTGTGCAATACGTCTATCATATTTGTCTGTGTGCCGTTGACTGTCAGGCAAATGGGAACATGTGGTGCATATTCACAGTGGTAGGTGCAGCAGCCAACCCAGAATGTTCCTAAACTTTTCTGTTTTTTGTTTCAGGCAAGATATATTAACCTCCTCAGAACTTTTCCTACTCCATCACTGCAACTTCATTGGATGTGCATGATCTAATTGAATGGCAGAACAGGCTTGAGGGGTTGAATGGCATACTGCTGTTTCTATGTTCTTAAATGTGGTGGAAACCCCATTTAAGTGTATCAATAATGTTTCAGTCGTAATTCCACCACAGTTACAGCGGCTGAAAAGCAGAAGCTCAATATGATTGTTATGTTGCGATCAGGTGAGGAGGGGGTCCCAAGGCTCCCCTCTTGCCTTTCCTCTTTTTTTGACCGCAACAGGGTTTATTCCTTTTCAAATGGTGGATGTGCTTACCACATCAGTAAGTATTAACTTTGTTGTGATCGTAAAAGAACCAATCAGACAGGTTTTCATGAGTTTAAACAAGAAAGTTTATTATACTTAACAATCTAAACCCGATCTAAAGAAAAAACAAAATTACGCCAACACATTCACCTACGCACTCACACACACACAAATAGATTACAGAGTGATGAGGGGTAGATTTGTTGTTGGATTAGAGTCCAGAAAAAATAAAAATTAATTCATTAATTAATGTGAGATTGGATGATTCTGTTGTCTTCCAGCTGAGGTTGTGTTCTTGAAGACTTTGACTGGTAAACGTGCAGTTTGTGGCTGGCCCACCTGGTTCAGGCTTTTCTTCTAGGTGGCTTTGTTCCTATAGTGTGTTTGTCTTGGATCCAGCAACCAGCAGTTAGGCTTTGCATACCCCCACCAGGCCTTCTGGAAAGAGAAAGAGAGATATCTTCTGGCTTCTGCCCAGAATCAGTCACTGGCTTGTCTGCTGTGTCCAAGGGAAAACTCCCAGATTTCACAGAGGTGGACAGATGGTCACATGACTGTCTCAGTGTATTGCCTGGAACCTTCTAATGAGATTCAAGTTTAGGAATTTCAGTCCCTCAGGCCTCAGGATTTTTACACCTGGAAGGATTGACCCTTTCAAGGTTAATGTGCCACGATGGCTTTGAATGTCCTGCTAATTTAAAAAATTATCTGTGGTTCACCTAGTAGAGTGGGCAGTTATTTTGGGTACAGGCTATCAGACATGTGTCTCCTCTTTGCGGCCTTGGAATTTGCCAGGTGTTCAAATGCAAATTGCAGAAGCCAACTTGGCTGCCAGCTTTAAAAAAAAAATTAACTGTACAATTCCAGCTCTTTCTGTTTCATTAAAAGTTTAATGTAGGTTTCCAATTGATGAATTAAAAAAGCCTCCCTTTGGCATAGCAAGTTTTCTTGACAGTTATAATTTATTTTGCACACAATCTAACTATCTCCGAGGGTAATTTTAACTTTTATTGCTGGGTGGCAAATGGGCAATAATGAGTCTGCCACCCATAATATACCCCGCCCAATTTTATTTTCCATGGTGACATTGCGACTTTTTCATTCAAAGGTGGCCCCACTTGTCTGGGACAGCCAACCCTCCCGTGACCCACCTGAGGTCAGTTAAGATGGCGGGAGGTAGGAATGCGTCGGGAGCCTGGCGCAACTGTCCTGCCATCTACAGTCCCTACCCCCATCGTTCCCACCAAGTGAGCAGGGTTAAACTTGATTGTTAAATCTCTCATTCATTACTTGGCTGTGTCTCATCTTTGTTTCCTCAGTCTCTGTGGGTAATGTTAACCTAACCGTCCTGGCAGCAGAATGACATGATCAGATAGGCCACCCATCTTATATGCTGGCTGATACAAAGTAGAATTGGGAGCATGTCAAACTGAACAAATCAAGTTACACATTTCTGTTCAGCCGGTATCTTAGTCCAAGGCTTGTGAAATGCTAATGATCCGTGACTTTAAGAAGCTTTGTGCCGAGACAGCCCCGTTGTAGGCTGCACTAACTTGATGGCTGCCTGGGCAGTCTGGCCCAGCTGGTTTTCGGGCACTAATTGGTTCAGGGCATGTCAAGGGTCCAGACATACTGTCAACATGAGAGATGGCATAAGGTTCCCATTAATTGCCCCTGTGACCAGGCTGTGGCTCAGCACCTCTATAGATCTGTGGGAGAGCCGACTGTAGGACATCTGTGATCTGATTGAATCCCCTATCCATTTGGTCTCACAACATGTCACAGGCAGAGGAGACGGTTGAGCACAGAGAGATGTTAATCCCGGTGCCACAGACTCTTGCAGGAGAGCTCAGCCACTGCATTAATTGAAGTGACTATACATTCCATGGTTGACTGCAGAATTTCAATGCCACACACCAGAATGTCACACAAGTTGCTAGTGGACTCCTCCACACTCTCCAAAATATTTTGAAGCTCTCTGTCAGGCAGTGCACTGCATTGAGCAAATTATATGATATCATCTTTCTTTGAAAGGCTTGGCTCCTAATGTCTGTTTATCTGTCCTCAGCCATGGTTGGATGTGATTTGTTCTTCCATTCAGCAGTTTCCTAGGCTGTCTTTTCTACTTGCATCTGCTGCTTTTCATTTGTGCTTGATCAATCATCCAGTGCTGATCCCTCTAACTCACTATCTATACTATGCAGGGTTCTGATTTCTGTGCTGTGCAGTAGTGGATGAGTGCAGTAGTGCAATGCACCAGTAGGTTGTCATGCTGAGTGTGTGGTTGAGAGTTAACTAGAAAGAGAAAATATGAGAAGATGTCAGACATTCTATTGTCTGTGGCTTCCAGTCTGGCCATGTTCAAAGCTGTGCATCCTCTCTGTGGCCAATTATATTGCTGGCAGCCTGCTCTATTTATAGACTCAGGATCTCCTCCAGTGCTTGTATTCATCCTCCTGTTTCGTGCTATCTTCTTCTGCAAGATCAGCTGAAGTGTACTGAAAATGTTTCTGACAGCTTAGCATAGTGTACATGATGAGAGGTAGCAGCAACAAATGTGTCCAAGAGACGGAATTAGTTGTGAGGACAGTAGTAGGTCTTGAGGGTGTGAATGCAAACAAAAGGAGGTCCAATGAGGTGTCCCGTTGTGAGTGGAGGAAAGTCATAAGAAGTGATGGGAGTGGGCAGAAGATTGACTGTGCTGGGACTAAAGTAGAGTGCTGCAGCCATGCAGATAGTAAGAAAGATGTAAAAGGGGGGTTCTTATGTAGGCAGAGTATCACCTGCAATGACATCTCTTCCTGCTCCCGCACCGTTACCTCTGGTGTCAACTAGGATCTATCCTTGGCTCTCTCCTATTTCTCATCTGTATGCTGCGCCTTGGCAATATCATCCAAAAATACAATGGCAGTTTCCACATGGACCCTGACGACATCCAGCTTTACATTACCACCACCTCTCTTGACCCCTCCACTGTCTCTAAATTGTCAGACTGCTTGCCCAACATCCAGTACTAGATGAGCAAATACTTCCTCCAATTAAGTATTGGGAAAACTGAAGCCACTGTGTTCAGTCCCCACTACAAACTCCATTCCCTAGCCACCAACTCCATCTCTTTCGTTGGCAACTGTCTGAGACTGAACCAGTCTGTTTGCAACCTTAGTGTCATATTGACCCTGAGATAAGCTTCCAACCACATATCTGTGCCATTACTAAGACCGCTTATTTCCACCTGCATAACATCGCCTGACTTCACCCCTACCTCAGCTCATCTATTGCTGAAACCTCCATCCACGCCTTTGTTACCTCTAGATTTGACTATTCTAATGCACTCCTGGCTGGTCTCCCACATTCTATGCACTGTAAACTTGAGGTCATCCAAAATTCTGCTGCTTATATCCTAACACACACCAAGTTCCATTTGCCCGTCTCCCCTGTGCTCACAGAAATACATTGGCTCCCAGTTAAAAAAACGCCATGATTTTTAAAATTCTCATCCTTGGGCTAAATTTTACCTACTCTGTGGTGATGGGCCAAGAGGCAGGAGAGTCGTAATATTGTTACGAAAGGCATTGGGAGGGAAGCCCGTGTCTTTATGTCACAACTGGATGTTCGAAGGGCAGCCGGGCTGGCAGGAGAACCTCATGCTGAAATGCAGTGGGAAAGTAATTAAGCCTGTTTAACAGGCAATTAATTCCTATTTTACCAGAGATTTCGAATTTTACAACACGTGTTTGGGAACAACAGGGCTTCAGAGCCTCACCAGGTACAAGGAGGCGATGGATGAGTGGGAGGTCAGTGCAGGCTCTAGGCAGCAGCCATTGTGAACAGTAGTGTGGCTTGACAGGGAGGGTGGTACAGTGCAGGCCGTGGCAATAGGGAGCAGGGACAAAGTCGTCAGCATAGCGGGGGCATACCGCTTGCGTACCATCTCAAAAGTGGTGCTTATATGTACAGAGTGGGGGGTATGTAGTGACAGGCCCTTAAAACTGAGTGCAGCTTTCAGCTCTGGGCCTTATTCACTCAAGCTTCGTGACCTCCAGTGAGGAGGAGCACCAAAGAGGGAGAGAGCTGCAGCCATAGGCAGCAGCAACCGAGGGTCACCAGGGGCTTCAACCTCAGTGGGGTCACAGGGGAGGAGGGCACAGAGGAGCATGCCACCAGCCTTATGTGTGCAAAAGAGAGTACCCACCAGGGAGGGTCTATTGTCAAAGGCTTAGCTTCCTGCAAATGCTAGAGCAGCAGTGTAGCCAAAAACTCTGCCTCTCCAGGGAGGTGGTCACAGAGCTGTGTGCCATGATGGAGGACAAATTTAGCTCTCTGAGAAGTTGTGGCCACCCCGTGCCTGTGGTGATGAAGGTCACTCCCATGGCGCTGAATTTCTACACCTCATGATCCTTCCAGGGATCTTCTGGAGATATGTGTGGCATATCACATACTGTGGCTTGTGGCTGCATCAGAATGGTCACTGATGCCATCTTCAAGAGGGCCAGCCAATATGTGTACTTTCGCACTGATCCGGGCAGTCAGGCTGAGAGGGCCAGAGGGATTGGGGCCATCGTAGGATTCCTTCAAGTGAAGAGTGTCATCAACTACATGGATGTGGCCGTCAAGGCTCCCACAGAGCAGGCAGCAGCCTTCATCAACAGGAATGGCCATCACTCGCTCAAGGTACAACTGGTCTGCAACCACTGTAAATGGATCCTTCAGGTCTGTGCAAGGTTTCCAGGAAACAGCCATGATGCCTACGAACTAAGGCAGTCCCAGGTGCCAGACCTTTTCAGGCCCCCGCTCAAGGATGAATACTGGGTGACAAGGGCTACCCACTGAAGAGATGGCTACTGATGCCTGTGAGGACCCAAGAACAGGTGCAGAGGAAAGAAGCAACAGCTGCCACAGGACAACTCTAGTGACTATCGAGCAGGCATAGGGCTTCTGAAGATATAGTTCAGATGCCTGGATGGGTCTGGTGGAACCCTTCAGTATGCCCCAGCAAGGGGATAAAGGGGAGTCGGTGGACATGGTATACTTGGATATTCAGAAGGCTTTTGATAAAGTTCCCCACAGGAGATTGGTTAGCAAAATTAAAGCACATGGGATAGGAGGTAATATACTGGCATGGATTAAGGATTGGTTAATAGGAAAAAAACAGAGAGTAGGAATAAACGAATCATTCTCGTATTGGCAGGCTGTGCCTAGTGGGGTACTGCATGGATCAGTGCTTGGGCCCCAGCTGTTCACAATATATACACTGATTTGAATGTGGGGACTAAATGTAGTATTTCCAAATTCGTGGATGACACAAAACTAGGTGGGAATGTGTGTTGTGAGGAAGATGCAAAGCAGCTTGAAGAGGATTTGGACAGACTTAGTGAGTGGGCAATAATGTGGCAGATGGAATATAATGTGGAAAAATGTAAGGTTATCCACTTTGGTAGGAGTACTTCTTAAATCACAAGAGAATTTCAGTACAGGTCTTGTTTCAATTGTATAGAACCTTGGTTAGACAGCACTTGGAGTATTGTGTGCAGTTTGGTCCCCTTACCTTAGGAAGAACATTATTGGCATAGAGGGAGTGCAACAAAGGCTCACCAGACTTGTTCCCAGGATGGTGGGACTGTCCTGTGAAGAGAGACTGGGGAAACTGGGCCTGTATTTTCTAGAGTTTTGAAGAATGAGCGGTGATCTCATTGAAACCTACAAAATAGGGATAGACAGGGTAGATGCTGATAAGATATTTCCCATGATTGGGGAGTCTAGAACCAGGGGATACAATAATAAGGGGGAAGCCACTTAGGACAGAGATGAGGAGAAATTTCTTTACTCAGAGGGTTGTGAATCTTTGGAATTCTCTACCCCAGAGGGCTGTGGAATCTCAGTCATTGAGTATGTTTAAAGCAGAGATTGACAGATTTCTAAATACAAATGGCATAAGGGGATATGAGGATAGTGGGGAAAAGGCATTGAAGTGAATGATCAGCCATGACCATATTGAATGGTGGGGCAGGCTCGATGGGCTGAATGGCCTACTCCTGCTCCTATATTCCTATGTTTTTATATCTTTCATAACGTGGTGATGTGCTGTGCTCTGCACAACCTTGCTTTAAGCAGTGAGGCCATCCTGGAGCATGCTGTGTCCTCCAATGAGGATATTTGCAGATTGCTTGAGGTCATTAACTCTCTTCGGCACTGAAGCCAGCTTCGAGGGACGACTCCACGGCTGCTGACCTCCTCTGCAATCTCCGACCAGGTTTGCTTCGTCTGCTGGGCCGGTTTCCTCCTCTCCTCCTTGCCTGAAAACCCAGGAGAAGAACAAGCAGAGAGGTGTAGATGTCTTCCATGGGTCCGGTGGCTTGGGAGAAGTGAGAGAGAGCCAACCAGGAGAGGGGCTTCCTTGTTCCAGCTTCAGTTGCAAACTGCCTTCTGTTCCTTTCTGTGTGGCACAATTCAAAAAACTCCAGGTGCCCAGTACGTTAGTCATGTGACTAGCTCTTTATTTGGAACAGTCTCTCCAGTGAGGCTTGTGGATTGTATTATCTTAGCAGGCCCTGGAATGCGCTTCCTTACACCTTCAATGTCTGGTGATCAAAATCCATTTGGGTAATTGGATGAACCGTGGAGCCACCCTGGATTGTCCTACAGCCATTCCACGTGTTGCCTTGTTCTTCAACGCTCCCGCTCTGCTGCCTGTGTGGATGAATCGATTTGACAGAATGCTGGCAGCCCTTTAAATATGGCACCAGTGCTTCCAGCGGCATGAAAGCATGCCGGCCAAGCAGCCTGAATGGACAGCAACTCTGCCTCCCAGCTTTTAATTGGCTGTCTCCTGCGTAATCGCAAACTTTAGCCAGCACACACCCCTGCCCTCCTGGCCCCGGCCCCTGCTGCCTGCACAACATCGTTTCCTGCATCTGGTACCAACGGTGGAACCTCAGGCCTTTATGTAAAATTCAGCCCCTTGTTTTCAAATCCCTCCATGGCCTTTCCCCTCCCTTTCTACATAATCTCCCCCAGCCCCACAACCCTCCAAGATATCTGCATTCCTCTAATTCTGGCTGCTTGAGCATCTCTGATTTTAATCGTTCCACTATTGCTGGCCATGTCTTCAGTTGCCTTAGTCCCAAGCTCTGGAATTCCCTCCCTAAACCACTCCACCTTGCCACCTCACTTTTCTCCTTTAAAACACTCCTTTAAACCTAACTCTTTGAACAAGATTTTGGTCATTTGCCCAAATATCTCCTTTTGTGTCTTGGTGTCATATCTTGTTTTATAATGCCCCTGTGAAGTACCTTGAGATGTTTTATTACATTAAAGATGCTATATGAATACAAGTCATTGTTGTGCCTTGGAATTCCTGGTTTAGTCTTTAAATTTCTTCCTTGGTTGCAGCCATTGAACAATGCTGCTGACATTCATTTGCTAGGCCACCTCTCTCCATTGTTGCTGACTGTCATGCAGACCCCCACCTGCCAAGAATGAGGCATATTACTTTTATCATATGATCATTGATTTTTAATTGTTGCTGCAGTGAAGAAATGACTTGTTAAAGAGATCACCAGACACTTGGGCTGGAAGGACATTTGCGTACTAAGAGACGCTGCTTGTGGAGACAAAGGACTATTCCCAGTTAACACAAATGAATTTTGATCACCAGACATTGATGGTGTAAGAAAATGCATTCCATGGCCTGCTAAGATAATATAATCCACAAAACTCGCAGGAGAGACTGTTCCAAATAAGCAGCTAGTCACATGACTAACCTGCTGGGCAACCTGGGGTTTTTTGAATTATGCCACACAGAAAGGAACAGAAGGCAGTTTGCAACTGAAGCTGGAACAAGGAAGCCCCTCTCCTGGCTGGTTCTCTCTCAATTCTCCCAAGCCACCGGACCCACAGAAGACACATATACCTCACGAGAGAAAAGACTCTGACATCGAAGCAAATTGAAGCGTGAATTGAGCCCCAACAAATAGCAGGACATCCCAGCAGCCAAAGACCCCACGTTGAACTCAAAGGAAAGTAAATAACTAACAGATATTGCATCAAACTTTTCCCCTTTATTCTTTTCTACTTTTTCTGTCTCTATCTGCGTGTGTGTTTATCGCGTATGCATGCTAGCGTGGTTGAGTCGCATATTTGTAGTCGTTAACCAGATTAGGGTTTAAGATTAATAAACTTTTACCTTTCTTGTTTAAATCTAAGGAAACCTGTCTGATTTCTTTGCATTGCAATTGGAGCAGTGAACAAGGATCCCAAACAAAAAGAGAAAAGATTTCCATACAGGTTTTCTTGTGGTTGTGTGTGATTGAATACTAATATGTCTGTGACTGAAGCTAGTAGCTCCCCAAGCCAGGGTAAAGTAACTTGGGATAAGTTAAAAGCACTGTCTATGGAGGAGTTGAGGAAAATGCCTGAGCAGTGTGGGATCACTGTACGTGGCAAGGCGAGGAAGTCTGAACTCCTAAGACTAGTGGCCAACCATTTTTTCCTTGAATCTGAAGAGGCAGAAACAGGGTTAGAAGTAGACTCCAACAGGATATTGTTAGCAAAGATACAATTGTAACAGAGTAAACTTGAATTTGAGGAAAGAGAAAAAGTAAGAGAGAGACAGGAGAAAGAAAGAGAGAGAGGAGAGAGAGAAAGCAAGAGAGGGGAGAGAAAGAGAAAATATCTTCCAGAAAGAATGCAAAGAGAGAGAGCTGCAGTGGCTTGAGTTAACTAGGGGGTGACCGAGTAACCCCAGTGAAAGCATGGCCAATATGGAGGAGCGTAATTCAGGGCTGGGTACAGAATTGTTAAAACTCTCCCAACTGATCCCAAAATTCAATGAGGGAGACGTGGAAGCGGTTTTTGTGTCTTTTGAAAAACTGGCAAGGCAGTTAAAGTGGCCAGCTGAGGCTTGGACTCTGCTGTTACAGAGTAAATTAACCGGAAAAGCCCATGAGGTTTCTTCCCTGTTGCCAGGTGAGAGTTCATCAAATTATGAACTGACAAAAAATGCTATCCTCGGGGCATATGAGTTAGTACCGTAAGCCAATTGCCAAAAGTTTAGAACCCTCAAGAAGCAAGCTGATCAAACTTACCTGGAGTTTGACAGAAATAAGCAGCTAGCTTTGACCAACTTCAAGGCATAGAATATAAGAGCAGGGAGGTTATGATGGAGCTGAATAAAACAATAGTTAGGCCACAGCTGCATTACTGTGTACAGTTCTGGGCACCACACTATAGAAAGGATGTGGTTGCACTGGAGAGGGTGCAGATGAGATTCACCAGGATGTTGCCTGGGCTGGAACGTTTCAGCTATGAAGAGAGACTGAAAAGGCGAGGGTTGTTTTCCTTAGAACAAAGAACAAAGAACAGTACAGCACAGGAACAGGCCATTCGGCCCTCCAAGCCTGCGCCGATCTTGATGCCTGCCAAAACTAACACATTCTGCAATTCCGGGGACCGTATCCCTCTATTCCCATCCTATTCATGTGTTTGTCAAGATGCCTCTTAAACGTCTCTATGGTACCTGCTTCCACCCCTCCCCTGGCAGCAAGTTCCAGGCACTCACCACCTGTGTAAAAAACTTGCCTCGCACATCCCCTCTAAACTTTGCCCCTCGCACCTTAAACCTATGTCCCCTAGTAACTGACTCTTCCACCCTGGGAAAAAGCTTCTGACTATCCACTCTGTCCATGCCGCTCATAACTTTGTAAACCTCTATCATGTCGCCCCTCCACCTCCGTCGTTCCAGTGAAAACAATCTGATTTTTTCCAACCTCTCCTCATAGCTAATGCCCTCCAGACCAGGCAACATCCTGGTAAACCTCCTCTGTACCCTCTCCAAAGCCTCCACGTCCTTCTGGTAGTGTGGCGACCAGAATTGCACGCAATATTCTAAGTGTGGCCTAACTAAGGTTCTGTACAGCTGCAACATGACTTGCCAATTTTTATACTCTATGCCCGACCGATGAAGGCAAGCATGCCTTCTTGACTACCTTATCCACCTGCGTTGCCACTTTCAGTGACCTGTGGACCTGTACGCCCAGATCTGTCTGCCTGTCAATACTCCTAAGGGTTCTGCCATTTACTGTATACTTCCCACCTGCATTAGACCTTGCAAAATGCATTACCTCACATTTGTCCGGATTAAACTCCATCTGCCATTTCTCTGCCCAAGTCTCCAACCGATCTATATCCTGCTGTGTCCTCTGACAATCCTCATCATTATCCGCAACTGCACCAACCTTTGTGTTGTCCGCAAACTTACTAATCAGACCAGCTACATTTTCCTCTAAATCATTTATATATACTACAAACAGAAAAGGTCCCAGCACTGATCCCTGCGGAACACCACTAGTCACATCCCTCCATTCAGAAAAACACCCTTCCACTGTTACCCTCTGTCTTCTGTGACTGAGCCAGTTCTGTATCCATCTTGCCAGCTCACCTCTGATCCCATGTGACGTCACCTTTTGCACCAGTCTGCCATGCGGGACCTTGGCTTTACTGAAGTCCATATAGACAACATCCACCGCCCTTCCCTCATCAATCATCTTCGTCACTTCCTCAAAAAACTCAATCAAATTAGTAAGACACGACCTCCCCTTCACAAAACCATGCTGTCTCTCGCTAATAAGTTCGTTTGTTTCCAAATGGGAGTAAATCCTGTCCCGAAGAATCCTCTCTAATAGTTTTCCTACCACTGACGTAAGGCTCACCGGCCTATAATTTCCTGGATTATCCTTACCACCCTTCTTAAACAAAGGAACAACATTGGCTATTCTCCAGTCCTCTGGGACCTCACCTGTAGCCAATGAGGATGCAAAGATTTCTGTCAAGGCCCCAGCAATTTCTTCCCTTGCCTCCCTCAGTATTCTAGGGTAGATCCCATCAGGCCCTGGGGACTTATCTACCGTAATGCTTTGCAAGACACCCAACACCTCCTCCTTTTTGATAATGAGATGACTGAGACTATCTGCACTCCCTTCCCTAGGCTCATTATCCACCAAGTCCTTCTCCTTGGTGAATACTGATGCAAAGTACTCATTTAGCACCGCACCCATTTCCTCTGGCTCCACGCATAGATCCCCATCTCTGTCCTTGAGTGGGCCAACCCTTTCCCTGGTTACCCTCTTGCTCTTTATATATGTATAAAAAGCCTTGGGATTTTCCTTAATCCTGTTTGCCAAAGACTTTTCATGACCCCTTTTAGCCCTCCTAACCCCTTGCTTAAGTTCCTTCCTACTGTCTTTATGTTCCTCAAGTGCTTCATCTGTTCCTAGCCTTCCAGCCCTTACAAATGCTTCCGTTTTCTTTTTGACTCAGCTCACAATATCCCGTGTTATCCAAGCTTCCCGAAACTTGCCAAACTTGTCTTTCTTCCTCACAGGAACATGCTGGTCCTGGATTCTAATCAGCTGACGTTTGAAAGACTCCCACATGTCAGATGTTGATTTACCCTCAAACAGCCGCCCCCAATCTAAATTCTTCAGTTCCTGCCTAATATTGTTATAATTAGCCTTCCCCCAATTTCGCACCTTCACCCGAGGACTCTTCTTCTCTTCTTCTTTGGCCTCCTTATCTCGAGAGACAATGGATAAGCGCCTGGAGGTGGTCCCGAGGACTACTCTTATCCTTATCCACAAGTACCTTAAAACTTATGGAATTATGGTCACTGCTCCCGAAATGCTCCCCCACTGAAACTTCGACCACCTGGCCGGGCTCATTCCCCAATACCAGGTCCAGAATGGCCCCATCCCTAGTTGGACTATCTACATACATACTGTTTCAAGAAGCCCTCCTGGATGCTCCTCACAAATTCTGCCCCATCCCAGCCCCTAGCACTAAGTGAGTCCCAGTCAATATTGGGGGAAGTTAAAATCACCCACCACTACAACCCTGTTACCTTTACATCTTTCCAAAGTCTGTCTACATATCTGCTCCTCTACCTCCCGCTGGCTGTTGGGAGGCCTGTAGTAAACCCCCAACATCGTGACTGCACCCTTCCTATTCCTGAGCTCCGCCCATATTGCCTCGCTGCATGACCTCTCTGAGGTGTCCTCCCGCAGTACAGCTGTGATATTCTCCTTAACCAGTAATGCAACTCCCCCACCCCTTTTACATCCCCCTCTATCCCGCCTGAAGCTTCTAAAGCCTGGAACATTTAGCTGCCAATCCTGCCCTTCCCTCAACCAAATCTCTGTAATAGCAACAACATCATATTTCCAAGTACTAATCCAAGCTCTAAATTCATCTGCCTTACCGGTTATACTTCTCGCATTGAAACAAATGCACTTCAGACCACCAGTCCCGCTGTGCTCTGCAACATCTCCCTGCCTGCTCTTCCTATTAGTCCTACTGGCCTTATTTACTATGTCCTCCTCATTTACTTCACTAGCTGTCCTACTGCTCTGGTTCCCACCCCCCTGCCACACTAGAGTGATGCTAGCAAACCTTGCAGCCAGGATATTAGTGCCCTTCCAGTTTAGATGCAACCCGTCCTTCTTGTACAGGTCTGATCTGTCCCTGAAGAGAGCCCAATGGTCCAGATATCTGAAACCCTCCCTTCTAGAGCAGAGAAGGCTGAGGGGGGACATGATTGAGATATACAAAATTATGAGGGGCATTGATAGGTTAGATAGGAAGAAACTTTTTCCCTTAGCGGAGGGGTCAATAATCAGGGGGCATAGATTTAAAGTAAGGGGCAGGAAGTTTAGAGGGGATTTGAGGAAAAAAGTTTTCACCAGAGGGTGGTTGGAATCTGGAACGCACTGCCTGAAGAGGTGGTAGAGGCAGGAACCCTCACAACATTTAAGAAGTATTTAGATGAGCACTTGAAACACCATAGCATACAAGGCTATGGGCCAAGTGCTGGAAAA
Organism: Heterodontus francisci; assembly: GCF_036365525.1. NCBI lineage: Eukaryota > Metazoa > Chordata > Chondrichthyes > Heterodontiformes > Heterodontidae > Heterodontus > Heterodontus francisci. The sequence goes on along the minus strand of NC_090380.1, from coordinate 76,856,937 downwards.
TGGGATTAGAATAGTTAGGTGCTTGATGGCTGGCACAGACACGATGGGCCGAAGGGCCTGTTTCTATGCTGTATAACTCTATGACTCTAGTGGCTGAGGGCTCTTAAAGTGCAGCTCAGCTATGAAAATTTCAGAAGTAATTTTGCTAGAAGAATTTAAAAACTCTCTCCCATTCTCCATAAAGACACATGTGGAGGAACAAAAGGCTCATAGAGACCGACAGACAGCAGTTATGGCCAATGAGTTTGCTTTCATTTATAAGTCAGTTTCTCAGGGGAAAACCTTTCCTAATCACCCTCACAAATCCGAAAAGGACAAAAGGTGGGAAGGTGGTCGAAGCCCAAGCAGTCCTGGGAGTGAAAGAAAAGCAGGAGACACAGGGGGCTTCCTCCAGCCAAAAAAGAAGGTGCTGTAAGTAGGAGTGAGACCCGGAGACCTATGTGCTTCCATTGTAATAAAGCACAGTATTTAAGAGCTGTCTGCTGGAAACTAAAGGGAAAACCTGTAGGGTTAATCAGGGCACACCCGCTCAGTGAAGAAGGGACCCTGATGGAAAGCACAGCAGAACAAGTTGTGGCTTTAACTGCAGTGAGACCCAGGAAGCTTAATGCTGCAAGTGCAGGGAAATTTAATAGGATTCCTGAAGGTTATCAGGGTTTTTTGTCTGAAGGGAGAGTAACCCCATACCCCTTGAGTGGGGAAGCAAGTTTTAGTAATTCTCAGGGACATGGGGGCCACTAGATCCCTTTTATTGGGAAAAGGCCTGACCTTTTCCCCAGAGAGTGCAGTAAACTCCGGAATGGCGATGAATAGTATTGGAGGGCAGTGTATGTCTGTACCTTTACACTGGGTGCACTTGGAGTGCAGCCTAGTTTCGGGACTGGTGACCGTAGGGATTGTCCCTAGTTTGTCAGTGGACGGGGTTGACCTACTCCTAGGTAATGATCTGGCGTGGATGAAGGTGGTAACTTCCCCGGTAGTGAAAGAGAGACCGCAGGAGGTCATAGAGACAGGGCAGTGGCAGGATACTGTCCCCTGTAGTTTCCCTGAATGTGTAATGAATCAGGTCACGATCAACTCCCCCGGAGGAGACTGAATTGGCACTGCAGGGAGATGACCATGAGGTCTGCCTGTCTGAGAGTTTCTTTGGAAAGTTAGAAGACCCAGGGAATGAATTAAATGAATTTTCTCGAGCTGAGGCTCAGTGAGCTGACCCAGTATTGGCAGAGTTGGCACAGGCTGCCCAGCCTGAAATTGAAGCAGAGGGAGTCCCTGATTGCTACTATTTAAAGAATGAGGTACTGATGAGGAAATGGAGTTCTCCTCATAGACCTGAGATCAAGGAGTGGACAGTGGTTCACCAATTAGTGGTGCTGCAGAGGTACCGGAGAGAAATAGTAAGGTTGGCCCATGAGATTGCAGTGGCTGTACATGTCGGTATATGAAAAACCAAAGCCTGCATAAGACAGCAGTTTGTCTGGCCAAAACTCTACAAAGATGCAGTGGAGTACTGTAGGAATTGCCACATGTGCCAGGTTGAGGGGAAACCCCAATCTACAGTGAAATTTGCTCCCCTAAGACCTGTATTGGCATTTGGAGGACCCTCCAGCAGAGGGCTGGTGAACTGTAAGGGACCCCCACCAAGAACAAAAGGGGACAGGTAGGCACAAGGCTGGAAAAAGGTTAGAAAGGAATGGGGAAAAAGGGACCAGGAGGGCAGGTTAAAGGAAGTCCGGTAAGAATCCCAGATGAAAACCCCTACTGTCTGGTCAGCCAACCCCGAAATATTTGATAAGTTAAGCCTCACATTCTCCTATGTAAATGCACCCCACCAGAGTTGCTAACAGTATTTACAGGATCCTGCAGAGACAAAGAAAGTCCTCAAGAGGGCAGAGAAACCATAATGGTGATGCCTCACCCAATCGAAGTGCCACAGGGGAGTGCAGCAGAATCTGGACAAATACCTGCCAGCAGGAGTTCCCAGAGGACAAAGGGAAAATTAGCAAAGAATCCTCCCCTACTGTGAGGAAAAAAGGAAACCAGCCATCCACTAAGGTGAAAAGCCCTTGCACAACTCATCAAAGCACTGAAAGAGAGTTCAGAGTGGAACCGCCCACTGCTGCCATCCCTGAGCAGAACTCCAACCTAGGGCTAATTAAATCTAACCACCCACCCCCGCTGCAGACCTCAACAAGAACAAAGACACCTTAGGCAGTCATGGAAATGTGCAAACTGAAAAACAGAACTTCCCCAAAAATCACATGTTTTTTGGGATGCCACAAAGGGCTGTGTAAAGCAACAATGCTACCCAGAGAAGACAGGCTTTAACAATTGTTAAGGTTCTGAATGAATGAGAGAGATGCATGTGTGTCTTCCTGTCCTTATCTTCTCTCCAGTCCCTTTTAATGACATGCTCTTTTTTAAAAATCGCATTTCATTCTACTGGGTGTGGAGGTGTTATGCAGACCCCCACCTGCCAAGAATGAGGCATATTAATTTTGTCATTTGATCATTGATTTTTAACTGTTGCTGGAATGAAGAAATGACTTGTTAAAGAGATCACCAGACATTTCGGCTGGAAGGACATTTACGTACCAAGAGACGCTATTTGTGGAGACAAAGGACTATTCCCTGATCCAAAAGGATTTTGATCACCAGACATTGATGGTGTAAGGAAGTGCATTCCAGGGCCTGCTAAGATAATACAATCCACAAACCTCGCAGGAGAGACTGTTCCAAATAAGGAGCTAGTCACATGACTAACCTGCTGGGCAATCTGGGTTTTTTTGAATTATGCCACACAGAAAGGAACAGAAGACAGTTTGCAACTGAAGATAGAACAAGGAAGCCCCTCGCCTGGCTGGCTGTCTCTCACTTCTCCCAAGCCACCGAACCCACGGAAGACACGTATACCTCACGAGAGAAAAGACTCTGACATCGAAGTAAGTTGAAGCGTGAACTGGGCCCCAATGAATAGCAGGACTTACCGGCAACCAAAGTCTCCACATTGAACTCAAAGGACAGTAAATAACTAACAGATATTGCGCCAAACTTTTCCCCTTTATTCTTTTCTACTTTTTCTGTCTCTCTCTGCATGTGTGTTTATCGCGTATGCATGCTAGCATGGTTGTGTCACATATTCATAATCGTTAATCAGATTAGGGTTTAAGATTAATAAACTTCTACCTTTTTTGTTTAAATCTAAGGAAACCATGTCTAATTTCTTTGCCTTGCAATTGGAGCAGTGAACAAGGATTCGCTGAAGGGGGAGCTAAAAACAGTGTTTCTAAAATTAAATCCTGTTACAGTTAAACCAGGCAAAGGCTGAGACGGAACCCCTAGACCCCCTTCTCACCTGGTCATAACACTGACTCATTTTTCTGAGTACCCAATGCCCATCAGAGAGGAAGAGGACTTCTTTCCTATTCTATGAGCACCTCCATAATCTATCAGATAATCTGGGATCCTTGAACAAAGTCATGTTTTGTGCTGCTTTAGAAAATTGCTTTCCACTATGCACCATTGTAAAGTGTACCTCCCTTTATGGGTGCTTTTAAATAGTGGCCATACTTCCCACCTTCACATTTGGTTAGGTGCTTGTTCGGAGCACCATTAGCACTGGCAGCTTGATGATTACATTTTAACACGACCTGGCCAAGAAAATGGCTTAGACCTCTCGCCGGCTACAGCAAGTGCGCAAAGTGGACTCTGCACCTATCGATACCCATTGCCTATACCACACGAAAGTCAACCCAAAATCCTTCTTCATTTTTCAAAATTTTATCTCATCTGTGTTTTGTTGAGAGTAAAGATAAATGTTAATTTCTTACATCCATGAGATAAATGGACACAGATAGGCCAATAGACAGAGAGTGGCAGGCAGACTGTGCTTTTCTCATTTCAATTTGATTTCCTTAAAAAAAAATTAAGTTTATTTTTGAAAGCAAAGAAAGCCTCTTTGAGGGAAATAGATAGTAAACGAGGATGAAGAAGGAGAGGAAACAGGTTGACAATGAGATGACCTCTGGGGAGTGGAGGACAAGGGAGCTTGTCTGAGCCATGTTAATAAGGTTGATCATATGAATTCATTGGGAGACCATGCCTGGGAAATTGGATGGACATAAAGCCTTCCACCACAAATTTACACCAAGTATCCACCAAAGTGGAAAACACCATCCAGATGGCAAGCTTTGCAACTGGGGAGAGTATTACAGTCAAGTCCAATGCTGTTCTCACCCAACATCCACAAAAATGCAAGAATTACTAGATGCCAATTGGGTGGAGAATTTTGGTTGATTTTACCTCACCTGACGACTGAAGATAATTGCCGTGTCCCCCCACCTACTGGCCCAGCTAACGCAACCCAGTATAATACCTGGGATCTTCTTGTCGGTTTTTCTGTGTCACACTGCATTTATCCACCAGGCTGGTGGAAGGGCACTTTGTTCTTCTCTCTTTTCTCTTAACTCTTTCTGTATTTCTTTGTCTTAGTTACTATCTTTTATTGGTTCACTTCTACTTACTTTATTTTTGTCTGCTGTCTGTCTTTTTTCCTTCTCTTATTTTGCTCTTCCCCAATTCTTTACCTTTCTCTTACAAAATAGGTGTGCCCATTATAATATTTTGATCAAACCAGTATGGAAACCATGTTTCCATGAACTATTTTCAATAAAGTACTTTGTGAATTACACACTGAAGCTATCATTCTTCTCAGTTCAACTTTCAGAGAAAGGGGAGAAAGGAAGACAAACAATAAAATTCAAAGAAACTAAAGCGTATGAAAAAATGATAATGGATACTCAGATTTAAGAATGGATCAATCCTGCACATGCTCTATTCAAATCCGTTACCAATAATTCCCAACAGTCCAACTCCTCATAAAATACAGAATTAGGGAACACATGAACCATATTATTTCTGGGTAGTGTTTATACTTTTAAGGCAGGACTTCTGTTTTTTTTATTGTTCTTTATTTCAATACTTAAAAAGATGTAAAATATTTACCCATCATGGCTCACATAGATGCCATTGTGATTTGGTATTTAAACAGCTTGTGGACCTAACATGACACATTGCATTAGGGTCTTTTATGCTTTTGTATTATGTGGTTATGGCTACTTGTTTAAATGTGTTACCATACTGCACTCATGTCACATTCTCAACATTTTTATTTTGCAAGGTACATAGCATATTCACTACAATAAAATGGCCGGTGAGATTATTACAAAAATTCCAAGCAATTGTAGGAACACTTTGTCCAAACCATATTTCAGCTAGAAGCCCCATCATTTACAGGAACCTCACAGAAATAGGTGCACTGAATATACAAATTCATTTGCTATCTGATCAGATTTCACTTGCAGCATTAAATTAATTGCTGCTGGCAGCTGTGAATTCTCTCTATACTTTACTAAATTCCATTTCATGTGTGCCATGGCAAAACTATGTTTGCTTTGAATTTTGTTGTACAATATACATATTCTGCTGCTCCTTCAAATTTGCCATGCTCCATTAAGTTTGCAGTACATTGCCACCGAGGGGGATAGAGACCGTATTAATACCCCTGGGGTGCTGCCACAGAAAATCTTGTATTGTTTTAGATACTGTATTTGCCATGGCTACAGTGAGGCTTTTGAGCAGAAAACAAGTAACAAATAGAGATCTTTATTAAGTTTAATGGGAATATTTGCCTATGCATGAGGAGTTCCAAATGGCCGAGTGCATTTTAAAAAATCACTATTATTTCTGCTCTATCTCATCTTCATCCTGGGGGAAAATAGCCTTTGTTTGCCAGGTGAAACCATTTTCAGTCTAAGCCTGTGATGAAATTCTGCCCCAAAACATATTTTCTAATGTTGTTAATATATATGAAAAGAAAATGATCAGGGTTTACTACCAAGAAAAATAGCAACAGTATGCCAACACTGCACTAAAACCTCAGCTCAATATTGTTATTTCTTATATCTTTCAGTGAAATAAAGCTTATATCACTGATCCACATCCTGGAATATCATTTCAGATTGAGTTTCCACTGTGCCTGCCACTCTGAGTTATCCAACAACCCTATCAACTTCTCTTTTAGTCAGTATTTCTGAGTATAACTTTTGTCTTTTGGGTAGAAAACTATTTAATTTGTTCCCTTAAATTAACACAGCTTTTTTAAATGGCAGTTAACAGTGGTTTTCTTGTCATTAAATTCATGAAAAACAAATTCATTAGTGAGAATGGCAGAAAATTAGTTATTCATGGTACAGCTGTATTAATGCTGCTTTCACAGTTCACAACACCTGATTCAGTTACTTGCCTGCATATGGATTGATATCCATAGCAGTGGAACATGGTGCAGACACGTTGCCTCAAGCAGTCATGGCTGACTTCAACTCGATAGGCAAATTCATAGAGGCAGCCATACGCAACAGATTCAGAGAACTAACTGTTCTTTGCAAAGAAAGATCAGAGGATCTTACAAGGACATTCCGTCTAACAGCGGCATGTACGCAGCTGTATAGCAGCTGCATGCATGTTAGGGGCCGTTATGTGCCATTACATAGCCTTGCACAGGTGCTGTACCCAAAGTTGTTCAAACATAAAGTCCACTGGGACTGATGTAGGTACATCAGAGAAAATTGTAGTTAGAGGCAACAAGTTTATGATTTCCATACTGGCCAGCTACCTAAGAAGATATCCAACACTTCTACTCCCTCATGTTGGGGAACACTACACTTGGGAATCAGGAGAAGCAACACAAAGATGTGTTTGACTCTAAAGTGATGTGATCTTAGGCCATGTGGATGAAGAAAGAGAAAAAAAATTAAAACTAGAAAAATATCTCCATGAAAAAAAAGTGAAACAATAATTGTGAAACTTTAGTGACTTAATGGGCTCTGTAATTAATGTCTTTTAAAAATAATTCCACTTATTGTGGCCAGAAAAGTTATTTTTAGTTCCTTATTTGCCAGTAGTGAAATTCTTATTTTTCAATTTCTTGAGAGGAGTCTCCTTACTGTTTCTCTTTGAGGACTCTTAATTTTTGATTCTTAGGCACCAGGGGTGACTATCAAAGCCTAGAAATGGGCATTGTATGTTATGCTGTATAAATGTCAGCTACAGTACTGCAAGATAAATCGTGTGGCACTAGGTATCTAACCCAGGTATTGTTGTGACTGTGCGTTCTGTCCCCACACTGCAAAGTCTCAGCAGCAGTAAATAGAAATGTCTGCTTCTGGTGACACAAGTCACTGCAAGCAGCCAATTTTTGTGCCTCAAGGTGGACTAAGCATTTGGCCAATACAGTGAGTTCTTTTAGTTTTGTTAATGATGCTCTGAACTCTATTTCACAGTGCTTTTTTAAATGAGCAGAATGCAGCCAGCGACAGATGAAAAATTCTCCCATGGTCTGTTCCACTCCTTACTCGCTAGACAGGGAACTAATCTTATTGTAGATCCAAGAAAATGTCTGCCATATGTTCTGTTGCTACAGCAAAGTAATCATAGAGAGTTTCGCCACATCGATCAATGAGTTTAATAAAGCTCTTGCTAAATTAGGAAGGCATCATAATCTTTGGAATCCCAAACCAAATTGCCACAGAGTTCATCTCTCCTTCAGGAAGAAATCCCTTTGCAATAGTGCTGATTATGTCCTGCAATAGCTTTTCCACATACCTGTACTGGGGGAATTCATCATAATTCATTGTAAGCTGCAAGATTTGCAAAGGACTTTGTGTACCCAAAGATGTTCCAAGCTTGCAGTTTGAGCTGGTCTCCAATGGAACTACATGGAGACTAGAACAAAGCAGGAGTATTAATGGGCAAGGATGGGGGCGGGGGATGGTGTTATGCATGAACGTTGCTTCTTCCATACCATAACAACAAATGAAGGTAATATAAATGCAACTATAATGTACATGGGGTGGATCCCAGGGCAATGGGATTTGGCACATATGTTGAAAACAGTTCTGTGCAATATAAAGTAGACCATATAATTTATTGAATATACTAGAGGGGAGGGAATCACATGGTATACAGCACAAATGGTGGCAGAATAAGATAGAATTTGCATTAGGTAGCAGGAAATTTCACTGGAGAGAATACCTAAAGAATGGCATAGATCATTTTTGCTAAAGAAATACCTAAGCTAAGATTTTGAAGAAGCCTAGGGGGTAAGAAATATTTTCAAATAACATCTGTTCTTTGATTGTTATGCTAAATGGTTGTCAATTTCCTGATTTTCAGCAAAGAAATAGAGATCTAAAACATGTTAAAGGTGTTGGAATGCAGCTGATATGCAAGTATGATTGACATAGTCTATACCTTCAGTTTCTTAAAGTGCTGCAAATGCTCTGAAAATCTATAGAGCAAAAAAGACCAAAATGATCAGAAAAATTGAATTAAAACAATTTTTCTTTTCTGATTTCAATTCATTATGGGTAACATTAAAGGGAACCCAAGAGTTTTTAATAAACATATAAATAGCAAAAAGGTAGTCAAAGGAAAGGTAAAACCAATTAGGGACCAAATAAGAGATCTTCTAGTGGAGGCAGAAGGTATGGCTGAGTTAGTAAATGAGTACTTTGCATCTGCCTTTATGAAAGAAAAAAGGCTGTGGGGTATGTCACAGTAAAGCAGAGGGTAGTAGAGAAATTGGAACGGCTAAAAATAGATAAAGTGCAGATGCTTGCAAAGTTGGCAGCATTCAAAGTAGGGAAGTCACCTAGTCCGAATGAGATACATTCTAGGTTGTTGAGGGAAGTAAGGGTGTCAGAGGACTGGAAGATTGCAAATGTTACATCCCTGTTCAAAACATAGAAACATTGAAAATAGGAGCAGGAGTAGGCCATTCGGCCCTTCAAGCCTGCTCTGCCATTCATTATGATTATGGCTGATCATCCAACTCAGTAACGTGTTCCCACTTTCACCCCATATCCTTTGATCCCTTCAAACCCAAGAGCTATATCTAACTCCTTCTTGAAAACATACAATGCTTTGACCGCAACTGGTTTTTGTGGTAGCGAATCCCACAGGCTCACCACTCTCTGGGTAAAGACATTTCTCCTCATCTCAGTCCTGAATGGTTTACCCCGTTTCCTTAGACTATGACCCCTGGTTCTGGACTCCCCCACCATCAGGAACATCCTTCCTGCATCTACCCTGCCTAATCCTGTTAGAATTTTATAGGTTTCTATGAGATCCCCCCTCACTCTTCTGAACTCCAGCGAATATAATCCTAACTGACTCATTCTCTCCTCATACGCCAGTCCCACCATCCCAGGAATCAGTCTGGTAAACCTTCGCTGTACTCCCTCTATAGCAAGAACATCCTTTCTCAGATAAGGAGACCAAAACTGCACACAATATTCCAGGTGTGGCCTCACCAAGGCCCTGTATAATTGCAGCAAGACATCCCTGCTCCTGCACTCAAATCCTCTCGCTATGAAGGCCAACATACCATTTGCCTCTTTTATCGCCTGTTGGACCTGCATGCTTACCTTCAGCAACTGGTGTATGAGAACACCCAGGTCTCGTTGCATATTCCCCTCTCTCAGTTTATAGCCATTCAGATAATAATCTGCCTTCCTGTTTTTGCTACCAAAGTGAATAACCTCACATTTATCCACATTTATACTGCATCTGCCGTGCATTTGCCCACTCACTCAACTTGTCCAAATCACCCTGAAGCCTTTCTGCATCCTCCTCACAACTCACCCTCCCACCCAGTTTTGTGTCATCTGCAAATTTGGAGATATTACATTTAGTTCCCTCATCTAAATCATTAATATATATTGTGAATAGCTGGGGTCCTAGCACCCATCCCTGTGGTACCCCACTCGTCACTGCCTGCCATTCAGAAAAAGACCCATTTATCCCTACTCTTTGTTTCCTGTCTGCCAACCAATTTTCTATCCATTGCAATACACTACCCCCATCCCATGTGCTTTAATTTTACACACCAATCTCTTATGTGGGACTTTGTCGAAAACCTTCTGAAAGTCCAAATAAACCACATCCACTGGCTCCCCCTCATCAACTCTACTAGTTACATCCTCGAAGAATTCTAGTAGATTTGTCAAGCATGATTTCCCTTTCGTAAATTCATGCTGACTCTGTCCGATTGTACCACTGTTATCCAAGTGCTCTGCTATAAAATCTTTGATAATGGACTCTAGAATTTTCCCCACTACCGACGTCAGGCTCACTGGTCTATAATTCCCTGCTTTCTCTCTACCTCCCTTTTTAAATAATGGGGTTACGTTAGCTACCCTCCAATCTGTAGGAACTGTTCCAGAGTCTATAGAATCTTGGAAGATGACCACCAATGCATCCACTATTTCTAGGCCCACTTCCTTAAGTACTCTGGGATGCATACCATCAGGCCCTGGGTATGTATCAGCCTTCAATCCCATCAATTTCCCCAACACCAACACTGATTTCCTTCAGTTCTTCTCTCTCACCCTGTGTTCCCCAACATTTCTGGTATGATATTTGTGTCCTCCTTTGTGAAGACCATTTCTTTGTTCCCCATAATAAATTCCCCTGTTTCTGACTGTAAGTGACCTACCTTTGTCTTCACTAATCTTTTTCTCTTCGCATACCTATAGAAACTTTTACAGTCAGTTTTTATGTTCCCCACAAGCTTGCTCTCGTACTCGATTTTCCCCTTCTTAATCAATCCCTTGGTCCTCCTTTGCTGAATTCTAAACTGCTCCCAATCCTCAGGTCTGTTGTTTTTTCAGGCGCATTTATATGCCTCTTCCTTGGATCTAAATATCTCTAATTTTCCTTGTAAGCCATGGTTTGGCTACCTTTCCCGTTTTACTTTTGCGCCAGACAGGAATAAACAATTGTTGCAGTTCATCCATGCGCTCTTTGAATGTTTACCATTGCCTTTTCATCGTCATCCCTTTAAGTAACGTTTCCCAATCCATCATAGCCAACTCGCGCCTCATACATTCGTAGTTTCCTTTACTAAGATTCAGGACCCTCGTCTCAGAACCAACTACGTCACTCTCCATCTTGATGAAGAATTCTATCATATTATGGCCGCTCATCCCCAAGGGGTCTCGCACAACTAGATTGTGAACTATTCCTCTCTCATCACACAATACCCAGTCTAGGATGGGGAGAGGGATAAACCTGGCAAATATAGACCAGTCAGCCTAATAACAGAGGTGGGGAAATTTTTAGAGACAATAATCTGATACAAAATGAATTACCACTTATAAAAATATGGGTTAATTAATAGAAAGAAAGACTTTCATTTATGTAGCACCTTTCATGGGCTCAGGACGTCCCAAAGCACTTTACCGCTAATTAAGTCCTTCTGAAATGTAGTCACCATTGTAATGGAGAAAATAATAGCCAGCACAGATTTGTTAAAGGCAAATTCTGTTTGACCAACTTGATTGAGTTCTTTGATGAAGTAATGGAGAGATCTGATGAGGTCAGTGCGGTTGATATTGTGTATATGGGCTTTCAAAAGGCATTTGATAAAGGACCATAAAATAGACTTATTAGCAAAATTGAAGCCTATGGGGGAAGTGGCAGCTTGGATAGGAAATTCACGAAGGGACAAAAAGCAGAGAGCAGTGGTGATTTTTTTTTCAAACTGTAGGGAAGTTTACAATGGTATCCTCCAGGGGTTAGTATTAGGACCACTGCTCTTTTTGATATATTAACAACCTGGACTTCAGTATACAGGGCATAATTTCAAAGTTTACAAATGACACAAAATTCAGAAATGTAGTAAACAGTGAGGAGGATAGTAAGAAACTTCAGGATGACATAGACAGACTGATAAAAAGGGAAGACTGGTGGCAGATGAAATTTAATGCAGAGAAATATTAAGTGATGCATTTTGGCAGGAAGAATGAGAAGAGGCAATATAAACTAAATAGTAAAATTTTAAAGGGTGTGCAGAAATAGAGAGATCTGACGATGTAGATACATAAATCTTTGAAGGACAAGTTGAGAAGGTTGTTAAAAACAGATACGAGATCCTTGGCTTTATTACCAGAGGCATAGAGTAAAAAGCAAGGAAGTTATGTAAAACCTTTATAAATCACAGGTTAGGTCTCAGCTGGAATATTGTGTCCAATTCTGGCCACCACAATTTAGGAAGAAAGTCAAGGCCTTAGAGAGTATGCAGAGGAGATTTATGAGAATGGGACATCAATTATGTGGGAAGGTTAGAGACACTGGAGTTTTCTCCTTTATACAGCACCTTTCACATGTTCAGGATGTCCCAAAGCATGTCATAGTTAATTAAGTATAGTCAGTGAGCTGAATTTTTCCAGACGGTGAGATTCAAAATGGCATGGCGCATGTGGGAGATGTGCGCTGCGGAGCCACCATGATATTTAGCGCGGTAGCTCATTTACATGACCGAGGTAGTCCGACCGCTCCCGATGATGTAGAGGCAGAGGCCATTTTTAAAGGACTTCCAGCCCTTCATTTAAATTTAAATATTTAAAATTACCTGACCTGAAAAATTTCAAGGGAAAGTTTATTAAAAATGTCATTCCTCGCTTCCACCGCACCCAATGACTGTACACTTTATTAATTGCCCTCTCCCCCCATAAAATGTGAACGTGTGATCCCGACCTTTACCCCCCCCGATCTTTCTTCACTTTAACCTTCAGCCCCTTCCCACCATCCCCTCCACCAATCGCAATAGTTTTCCCTGCTTCCACTCCCCACCCTGAAAACTTACCTGCTCCCCCCTCCCAACCAGTGTTCTGCCTCGGATCTCTGAACAGTGCAGGAGTTCTGGCAACTGGCCGGAATATCACAGCGGGATGGCCATCGCGATGAGGTAAGTACTAATTCATTAATTTGAATAGATTTAAATATTTTGATGAAGGTCCTGTGCCGAGTGACGGGGGTCTGCCACGAGGCTTTGCCGCCACTGGTAAAATGGGGCAGGGCCTTCCTGGCATCGAGGCCGGTGGAAGGCCTCTCCCGCAGCTATTTTCCAGGCCCCCTTGCCATGACCCCCGACGTTGTGGGGCTGGTAAAATCCAGCCCAGTGTTTTAATGTGGGAGTTGCTTTACTGGTTTGAGATTAAAACACACTCAAACAGAATAGAGTAAGCTTTATTTGCATTTGGCTGTTTTTGACTTTATCAGCCAGTACCATCTGAATTCTGGTCACACCAAAACTCAGCAGTAACTCCATTAAAAAAATGTCAGTTCTGCATGATATTAGTGTAAGTAACCAGCTGAAAAGTGATCGAAAACCACTAAAAGAAAACAAACAAGATCAAATGACAAGCAATTATGGGTTCTGACTTTGTGACCTTCTAGTTGGAAGCTTTTGTTCAGCACTCAAATGTTGCAACTGATGTAATAGTTTCTGAATGATTTTTGGAGAATCTGTTAAAATGACAAACTGAACTGAATTTAATCTCCCTAGTGTTTAGATGACATCTTCTTACTGACATGCATTGGACAGTATTCCATTATAGTCCAGCAGAGGAAGAGCAGGAAATCAAATATGGCTATTTACATCAGCAAAATTTGGATCCATTTGCTTTGAAGCTGTTTTGAATCATTTAATTGCTGGAGGTGCCAGAAATTCATGAAATTGGTTCCCTTGTTAAAAAATGCCACATAATTTATACAGGTGAAACTTTTAACAAGATAATTTTTGACAAGTTTTGCATATGGTAAATACATTCTTGATCAAATTTTGCAATCTAAGAATTACATTTGAAACTTTTTGGTTAAATGTTTTGAAAAAATCTATGCCATATGTCAGGGTATAGCATAAAAATAATTTTCTTCAGACTGTAAATTTCATTACTCTCGACAATTTTAATATCAGCATGATGCAGTAAAACTATTTAACCCCATGTAATACTGGAGAAAGTAAAGCCTCTGTCATTGTTACAGCGATTGCCAGCTGAACCCCAATGTTAGTTAGCTGTTTTCCCTCCCATTGACAGATTAGCAGTGGAGTGGCAGTACCAGCCACCAATGTGAATCCAGTACTAACCTTCTCCAGTTTCCTCCCAGGACCCACATTAATCTAAAAGCAGAAAATGCTGGAAATACTCAGCAGGTCTGGCAGCATCTTTGGAGAGAAAAAACAGGTCTGTAACCTTTCGTCAGAACAACCCTCATTGGTTTGCAGGATGGCTTTGATGGGTTTACCTTTCTGGGAGAGGAGAAGTGCAGTCCTGGTGCTGTTTTTAAACAGTTTCAGCCCGTTAAAAGGACCTCACCACTTTTCTTCAAGAATAGCTGAAGCAGCAGCAGCAACCTTAAGGATATCAGCAGCTGGAATGGCTCCCAGATTCTTGGACAGATCCCTGGAGAACTTTTTGGCAGAAGTCAGGTACAGAAAAGTGAGATCATTGGGCAGTTAGTTCAAATCTGAGAGAGGCGACACACAGTCAGTGATACCTCCATCACCATAGCAATTGTCACGCAGTGCCAGAAGAGGAGAAGGGTAGCCAAGATAAGTCAACACTTTCTTACAAATGTACATCCTTTACCACTCAGACAGCCTTAAATTACCTGTTTATCTGTCATACTTTTTTTCTCTCAGCATCCGGGTCTCAGGGGAACTCACATCTGCAAAAGGCAATCTCTGCTAACACATATGCACCTTCAATACCCAAAACATCCTTCCAACTCACATTGTAGACCACAAGGCCTGTAAATAGTCTTCAAAGAGTCTTGATTTAAAGGGACCAAGTACTTCTATATCTCATCATTATGGAGAAAAGTGTCTATGTCAATCACAAGGATTTAACATTGTATTCCCTCCATCCAAAGGAAAAGATGGCCTGCTAAAGGGATATAAGTGATGGAGTAGCAGAAGCACCTAAAGCCTTGAGTACAGAGCAAGAGGGTATGCTGCAAATAGTGGACAAGCAGACGGCAGAATCTACGGGAGAGGACGAGTTGAGGATGAGGCACTAACAGAAAATTAGTAAAAGGTGGGAAATGGACGTTATACACAATGCCAGCTTTATGTGCCTTCTTAAACGATTGTAATGGCCTTACACTCAGCAAATACTTCTTTAAGGGATATGCCACAGTGTGCACAACTAAACAATCTCTTTTGTGTTTCATATCATAGAGGGCAGAGTCTCAGGATAAGGGGTAGGTCATTCAAGACTGAGATAAAGAGAAATTTCTTCACTCAGAGGGTTGTGACTCTTTGGAATTCTCTGCTCCAGAGAGTTGTAGATGCTCCATCGTTGAATACATTCAAGGCTGGATAGATAGATTTCTGGTGTCTCAGGGAATCAAGGATATAGGGAGCAGGTGGGAAAGTGGAGTTAAGACAGGTCAGCAGTGATCATATTGAATGGCGGAGCAGGCTTGAGGGGCATATGGTTTACTCCTGCTCCTATTTATTATCATCTTATCATAGGTGTTCCCTTACAGGAAGAGGTCAGCCATGGTAATGACTACCCAGGCACATCCACTGGGAAATTAGTTGCCGGAACCACAGCCTGAACATTTCATCACCAGTTGCATCATGAACTGTTACTTGCACAAACACCAACACTGCTACACCAACTTGAGGAGAAGTATTTATTAAGATAAAACTGCAGTAACTGGGTCAAACACAGAACATTATTGAGAATGAGGACCAGGACAGTAGAAAGGGAGAATGCCTTTCTTCCATGGTGGCTGGACAAATGACCTCCCTTGGGTAAGTTGTCTGGGGACCCAGATGTCAGGGGCCCAGTCTTCAAACATCTTATGATTAGGAAGCATTAATTTCATGTGCAGGCAGTGAAGATGGTTTCCATGCATATAGTTGAGATGATGGACAAATGGAAGGAGTCCACAACCCGCATCAGCAACAAATTGAGCTGGATTTTTTTCTGCGCTTGGAGATGGGGTGGGAGATGGGAGGGTACACAAAATGGCATTGGGTGGCATCAGGCGGTGTGCCCGATATTGTCCTGACCCTATGCCACTTTGTCCGCGGCAGGCACGGTGGTGGATGGGAAGTCCACTGGGAGGCCAAATAAGCCACTTAAGTGGCCCGCCCATTAAGGGCCCAGTAAGAGCCACTTAAGGGCTGACAGAGGGCTGTCCCTCCTCTAGGGGGCAATCCAAGGCCCATGGAGGGCCCCCCGGTGGCCATGGCCACTACTGCAGCAAGACCCCCCAACTTCACCAACCTCCTCCTACCCCTTCGCCAGGGCCTGCCTCACTGGCCCCAGCGATCCCGACCCCACTTACCTGGGTCCTGGCGTCTCCTCCATTGGTGCTGCACCAGGCCTCCTGTACTATCGGCAGTGTCCACCACTCCTAGTGGCGCTGCAGGCACTGGTGAGCTGCTGGCTCTCTGATGGGCCGGCAGCTCTTGGAGGCAGGAATTTGTCCCATATGAATCAGGGGAATGAAATTTAATAAGAAAGAGCTGAAATTGAGATTGACACAACATTGTGCTAATCAGAAGTTACAGGAACTACAGGAGGTAGAAAGTTTAGAATCATAGAAAGTTTAAGGCACAGAAAGAGGCCACTTGGCCCATTGTGTTTGTGCCGGCCAAGGAAAGAGGTGTTAGCATGCTGGAAAAAGCAGTGGTTAACAAGTTAGGTCACTGGTAGATTATAATGGTGCTATCATGAAAAACTAAATGCACAAGATGAGCTATTGCTTAAGAAAGATTGATTATATCAGCTTCTAAAATAATTGACATGTTAGAAATTGCCTGAGGTGCGTAGGAATGGAAAAATGCAAAACAGAGTGTGTGAAATTATATTTTGGGCCATAGATGTGAACCTAGGTCGAGGGTATGATAGTAAAATGCACAATGTGTAATACATTTAGAATGTCAATAAGCAAGCTAACCATTGGAATCTCAGGAAGTACGAAGAAGATGGTGACAGAAGATACAAATCGATCTTTTTGAATGACAAAGTGACATTTATTCACAAATGCATATCTATTTTTGTGTGTTTTTAAGATCAGATTTACTATCGCAGAGTAAGAGACTAATGAATGGTGTCCAAGATGTGTGAAGTAATCAAAATGGCAGAATAGTAAACATAATGATCACTAAGTGAGGAGCTGATTTACAAAACAAGTTACTCCTGTCCTGCTAAAGATGCCATGGCATCATTTGAGGAAGAGCAGGGTGTACTCCTGGATTTTTAGTCAACATTCCTCCCTCAACCAACACTACTAAAAACAGTTGTTTATTTCATTGCTTTTTGTGGGCTCATACTGTGCACAAAATGGCTGACACAGTTGCCAATGGCTATAGTTCATTGTATGTGAAGTGTTTTGGGGCATTTCTGAGAGATGTGATAAATCATATATAAATGCAGTCTTCTCTTTTTTTTAATATTCCAATACTACACCAAACTCTGAAGAGTTCAAATGGACGAATATGAAGAGCACAGCATTAATAACAAGTAATGCAGTTTGCTGAGCATAATATAGAACAAAGAACAAAGAACAGTACAGCACAGGAACAGGCCATTCGGCCCTCCAAGCCTGCGCCGATCTTGATGCCTGCCTAAATTAAAACCTTCTGCACTTCAGGGGACCGTATCCCTCTATTCCCATCCTATTCATGTATTTGTCAAGATGCCTCTTAAACCTGCTACCACCACCTCCCCTGGCAGCAAGTTCCAGGCACTCACCACCCTCTGTGTAAAGAACTTGCCTCACACATCCCCTCTAAACTTTGCCCCTCGCACCTTAAACCTATGTCCCCTAGTAACTGACTCTTCCACCCTGGGAAAAAGCTTCTGACTATCCACTCTGTCCATGTCGCTCATAACTTTGTAAACCTCTATCATGTCGCCCCTCCACCTCCGTCGTTCGAGTGAAAACAATCTGAATTTATCCAACCTCTCCTCATAGCTAATGCCCTCCAGACCAGGCAACATCCTGGTAAATCTCTTCTGTACCCTCTCCAAAGCCTCCACGTCCTTCTGGTAGTGTGGCGACCAGAATTGCACGCAATATTCTAAGTGTGGCCTAACTAAGGTTCTGTACAGCTGCAACATGACTTGCCAATTTTTATACTCTATGCCCCGACCGATGAAGGCACGCATGCCGTATGCCTTCTTGACTACCTTATCCACCTGCTTTGCCACTTTCAGTGACCTGTGGACCTGTACGCCCAGATCTCTCTGCCTGTCAATACTCCTAAGGGTTCTGCCATTTACTGTATACTTCCCACCTGCATTAGATCTTCCAAAATGCATTACCTCACATTTGTCCGGATTAAACTCCATCTGCCATTTCTCCGTCCAAGTCTCCAACCGATCTATATCCTGCTGTATCCTCTGACAATCCTCATCACAGTCCGCAACTCCACCAACCTTTGTGTCATCCGCAAACTTACTAATCAGACCAGCTACATTTTCCTCCAAATCATTTATATATACTACAAAGAGCAAAGATCCCAGCACTGATCCCTGCGGGACATCACTAGTCACTAGAATATACCTTAGGAAATCATGATAGTGATAAACTTAAAAAGTTTGTTGAGGCATCGTGAGGAAAAAAAAATTATGCAGCAAGTGGTTAGGATGCACTGCCTGACAGTGTGGTGGAGGCAGATTCAATTATGACTTTCAAAAGGGAATTGGATTATTATCTGGAGAGAAAAAAATTGCAGGCTACAGGGAAAAGGCAGGGGAGTGGGACTAGCTGGGTATCTCTTACAGAAAGCTGGCATGACGGGCTCAATGACCTCTTTCTGTGCTGTTATCATTCTATGATTCTATGAATATCAATTTGAACATGTTACTTCAAACCTAAAGTTCCCGAAGCCAAATGAAATGTCTGAAAAGGAATTGCACACAGCTAAAAGACAGCTGAATGTCAAAGGTGATGGAAGGAATCTACATCTAGGACTATGAAACTATCACAAAACAACTACTCATAAGATCATTAACTGAAATGATAGGTATACAAAAGTATTACTGTTAAAATCAGGTTTGGTTTGGCATGTTAGTCAGGCAGCAGTAATTGACGGCAGTCAAATATTTGCCTGTAATGAAGGACAAAGATTCTGTAAGAATCTCATTGAGATAAGAAATTGTGGGAACCAACTGTACCAAAAGGTCAAGTCGCTCCAAGGTCCTACTTAGTGAAATCAGTATATAATACATAAAAAGCGAGATCTCAAAGAATAGAGAAATAATTTGACAACTAGAGGCTGAGTGAAGTACATAAATGCACAATTCAGAAAAATAAAAGAGTAGATCCAACTCTACAAGGATGAAAAAAAAACACAAATCCAAAGACAACCAATTATCTGCCACAGGCACCAGAAACCAGAAATAACTGTAGCATGTACAGAAAATGTGACTACTCAGAACTCAGATTATGATAAAAAAAAAATAGACTGAAACATCAAGTATTACATTTTTGTTACAAATGAACAGATAGTGCAATTCTGTTTTGTAAATGTATGATTATATTTTCAGATTATTTTAACCTGTTTGATAAAGTCAAGTTCAAGACTAATATCAGGAAGCACTTTATACAGTGAACGTTACCTGGAACGGTAAAATAGTAGATGCACCTTTCATCGGGCAGTTAGATGCAGTGGTGAGAAATGTAAGTTCTTACTTCAGGATATGCTCATGGCTTCCTTCATATCTGAATCTCTTTCTTATCGCTATAATATTTGAAAAAGAAAATAAATGGAATGTGATGTCATCTTGCAGTGGTGTGTTAGTGAGAACAAGATGGGTTTAGGTTTTAATACAGGTGGCATGCTGTAATGTGAGCATTGTAATAAAATTGGATTGAAACACAAACAGATGGAGTCTCACTGCTGGTCAGTATTGCACTGCTGTGATGTAACTTATTACAGTCACTGTGCACAGCTGTAATTATGGCAAAACTTGGCTACTTCCCAGGAATACAAAATAGCTTATTTACCAGTGTCTGTCCTGCAAAGAATAATAATGAGGCTACTGAATTTCTGCACTATGTAAGTGTAGTTAAACTCATGATTTCTTCAGCTCAGGTTTTACAGCTCTAACATTGGAACCATTTTTTATTTCTCAAGAGCGTCCTAATAGGGCTAAACCTTGTGATAAATATTTACAATTTGACCATGATTTTTCTCAGCTTTATTATTTTCATGCAATAATGTATTGCTTATTCACGAATGATAAGGAGGGGACTTTTGAGTCGTACATGATACAGTTGGATTTGGATTTGTTTGGAGACTGATCACCAATGGTGTCCAATAAGGATCAGTGTTAGGACCATTGCTTTTTACGATCTTTATGAATGATCTAGACGTAGGTGTTGAGGCACAATCTGCAAATTTGTAAATGTTAGTAAAATTTGTGTGAGTGCAGAGAACCATAGACAACGCTTGACTCAGGCATATTTTGTGTGTTGGGGATTAGGTTCATGAGTGGCAAATGGTATTTAAATTGGAAAAATGCAATTTTATGCATCTGGGCAGGGCAAATGCTTAACATGCAAACATCCTTCAGGGAAAAGCATTAAAAAGGTGATGAAAGAAAGATAGCTGGCACTTAAGTGCATAGACCTCTAAAGGTTTAGGTGCAGTACATAAGTGTCAGCTATAGCTCAGTTGGTAGCTCTCTTACCTCGGCATTAGAAGGTTGTGGGATTAAGTCCCAGTCCAGGACTTGAGCACAAAAATCAAGGTTAACACTGAGGGATTATTGCACTGTCAGAGGTGCTGTCTTTTGGATGAGATGTTTAAACCAAGGCCCTGCCTGCCCACTAAGGTGGATGACCCTATTTCAAAAAAGAGTAGGGAAATTATCCCTAGTGTCCTGGCCATTATTTATCCCTCAATCAACATCACACAAACAGATTATCTGGTTATTATTACATTGCTGTTTATTGGGGCTTGCATGTGTGCAAATTGGCTGCTGGGTTTCCTACACTTCACAAAAGTACTTCAGTAGCTGTGAAGTGCTTTAGGACATCTGATGGTTGAAAAAGCTACTGCGAGATAAATGCAAGTCTTTCTTTCCTTTTTTAATGCCATGAAATAATAGCTATTGCAAATTGAGTTTTGGGTGCATTCATAGGACAATTTTGTGTAAGACTTTGGTCAGACCTCAGTTGCAATACTGTGTTCAGTTTTGGTCTCCTCACATGTGGGTAATAGCGAGGCTTTGGAAAGGGTGCAGAGGAGGACCACTGAACTAATTTCCAGTATAAGGCATCTTAGTTATCAAGATAGGCTAAAAGAGCTGGAACTTTACACATTAGAGAAGTGTAGACTTAGGGGGTGATCTGATTGAGGTTTATAAGATGAAGGGGTATAAGTTGTGTCCCAGCTGACAGTTTGTTCCAATTAAATAGGTGAGGGAGGACAGGGGGTCACAATTTTAAGTTGTATAAGGCTAAAGCCCAGTTAGATATCAGGAGGTGGTTCTTTTCACAGACAGTAGTGAACCTCAGGAACAGATTGCCGTCTCGTGCGTTGGCCGCCAATTTGCTGAATTCCTTCAAGCGAGAGCTGAACATGTTTCTGGCTGGGCAGAGATCACCTCTTCCAAAAGTTAGGTACTGCAAGGAATTTATCAGTACCAGAGTGATCTCCTGGACTAGTTTTGATTGCCTAGGGGACTTGGAGAAGAATTTCACAGATTTTGTTTTCCCCAAATTGGCCTGGGTTTTTATCTGTTTTTTGCCTCTCCCAGGAGATCACATGGTTTTGGGTGGGGTGGAATGTATATATTGTGATATACATGGTATCACAATTATGTGGGACAGTCTTGATAAACCAGAGAGTCTTTTCCTGTCAGTCATTGTTCATATGTCCATATGAAATCAGTAGCAGGCCATGGCACCTGTCAAATGCAGCAGTCGGGAGGCCCAAACCATATCGGATTCGGGCCTTGTTAACATCTTTTTGACAAGTAATGGGTGTTATTTGTCGATCTGTTCAGGAGCAAACCGATTGACTTCTGCACACAGCTAACTATCAGGTAAGGTCTGTAAGGGATGGGAAAAATTTACTGGCAGGATAAGAACAGGCCACCAGTGGGCCAGAAAACTTTTGTGCTCCTCAGGGCCCCAAAGAAAGTTAAAAGTTTATCTTTTGGGAAAGTGGCTCCTTTAAGGACCTCCAATAAGGTCTCACAGCACCTGAGAAAGTGAGACTAGAATGTGCCATGCATACAACATAGAATTACACCAAATTTGCACAGGCCTGCAACGGCGCTTGCTGTTGACATCAAATAAATCTCTGCACGAACCTCCTGGTGTGGGTTGCACTGAGGCCCAACAGCGCAGGCTAGTTAATGTGAAAATGGCAGACAGTTGTGGACATAGCTTACTTTCACTGCATCACCAAACTGAAAAGAAAGGCTGCTGCAGTAAAATGGTGTGGAATATCACATTTAAAAAGGCATTGGAAAATCACATTTTTAGTAGACATAATTAATTTTACAAAATTAAAAATGTAAACATACTCTGATGGAGTCCACAGTTTGTAAGACCAATGGAGGAGCGTGTGCAACCTAAAATCTTCAGGGTTCTGGGAGACAGAACTGGTTGGAACCAGATAAAACACAGAGTCGTTTGACCAAAAGCTTGTGACTAGAACTATCCAAGCTCAGATTACAAGATTGCAAAGTTGAAGCAGGCTGCAGGCAGAGTGTTGGCAGACAAGCTACTGAGGCTGGAAGCTGATTCTGGGAGCTGGCCATTGGCAAATACAAGTTGCGGCAGCTGCTTTTGGTGACTTAAAGAAACACTGGTGGACCCATACCATCAAGACTGACGTGAGCACAGACGAGGAGATTTCAGAGGTGACAAGACCGAAACATTGAAGGGAAGACTGCGACACTCATTATCGACGAGAAGACATTAAATCCGTGACAGCATCTTGGAGAATAGGAGCTGGAAATCTACCTGAAGAGGTTTAGAGTTTTGCAGTCCTGACTTGTGCCTTGTAGTTGGTGGACAAGCTTTGGAGAGTCAGGAGGTGAGTTACTTGCTGCAGAATTCCCAGCCTCTGGCCTGCTCATTATTTATTTAAAATAATTGGCAAAAGATGTAGAGGAGGTGTAAGGAGAATTCTTTTCACTCAGAGAGTTGTCAGGATCTAAAATGCTGAATTGAAAAGGTGGTGGAAGCTGATTCCATAACTAATTGAAAGGGAGCTGGACAGGTACTTGAGGATGAGGCACTTAGAGGATTACTGACAAAAAGCGACATGTGGAACTAAGCACAATTGCTCTTTCAAAGAGTCAGCACAGGAATGAAAGGTTGTATGGCCGCCTTCTGCACTGTAAGTTGCTATGAATCAATGATTTTATGAATATTAAATGCCCGTTTGAAAGTTTGCCTGACAATTGGTTCAGATGTGATTGGGTGCACAAGGTTCCTCCCAGAATCTCAATTGCTGGTTGCCCGTTTTGCAGGCCAGAAATAGGCTGCCCACAGTTGAAAATTGACTCCAGTCTTTTTGCCCCCATTCTGATGATGAGTTGCTGAATATACCTTCTTTTTAGTTGTTTTATAACTTTTAATTAAAGATCCTGGTTATTTCAGACTTGCTGTCACTGGAATTGGTCTTTTGGCTTGTCATATGTCAGTGTCTCTTCCTGCCCATATCAGTCTCTAACTTGATCCCTTGACAGCCAGTGTATCTTACAATGACTGCCAATAAATATCACCAAAAATGTCAGCTGACACCTAACATAAACATATAGAATACACTAATAAACTGTTTAGATAGCCAAATCAGTTCATTTTTTCCCCTCAATTTTTTTCCTCTTTTCCTGAAGGCAGTGATTCATGCTGGGGTATGATTCTATAATACTGATAAGTATTATACTCAATTAGCCATTCTTGACATGTGAACCTTCACTGTGAGTGCAGCTGTTATGTGGAGGGTGTCCCAGATGAGTGCAATCTTGTCCTCAAATTATGTCTACATACACATTCTGCATTCTAGAAGACCACAAGAGGGTTTGTGTCCTATCCAGAAAGCTAAAGACAGCAATATGGTTTTCTATTAGATTCTTAAGCAATGATAAATTACCAGTATTGTGTGTTTAGAATTGCACTGCAGTGTGTAAGGAGTGGGAACTGGCTAATGGGAGCAGATTTTGGTACACAGCATGACAGAAATGTTTAGTTGCAGCCTAAAAGCATTACAGTAATTCACCAGCTTGCTCACAACACTTATTTCCAATCTCTCCATTCTTGTGAAATCTGAATCTTTGTGCCTCCTTGTGTATCATAATTACTCCATTGACCATCTTGTTATGGGCACCAAAAGGTGCATTTCATTCCTTTCATAACTCATTTTCAATTATTAGAGTTCAAGCAATGGCTGTTGGCAAGTTTTTTTATAAAGTCTGAAGCATCAGTCGATAAGTAACAAAGTATTGTTAGTTGATTGGCAAAAAACCTTTACTGATTTGGAAATTTTTTATTGATCATCTGCAGACCTGAAAACACACCGTTTGGCACTGCGGAAGAATTGTTCAAATCTGACAGGTGTTAAGAACTGGAAATGATTGGACAAATTAAGATGTGTATTTTTAGTATTAAATTGGGAACTTAAGAGTTTCTCATTAAGAATGATCTGTTAAATTATTCATTTCTTTAAAAGGTTGTATGAATATTAAACTGGAGATTAATTGTCAAATATATGTTGAGAGCTCCTAAATTATTGAATGTATTAAAATAGTGTGCCTATAATATTAAATAATTAATTAAACTTTTCTGTAATATTTAATCTCCTTTGAGCAAGTTGTCCCACTGATCATCAGTACTAATTTTTTAAACGGACACATCAGAAAACAGATCAATGAAAATATCCAGAAAAAGGATGCTAAAATTAATTATTTGTAAGTTTTTGATTTTTAAAAAGATGCTCATGACAAGAATCAATCTTTATAATAATCAAATGATAGACAATTATTGTTTGATTGCTGTGGTTCATTGATAGAATCATTTCCAAGATGCAGGCAGCTTTTTATTGTTGTCTCATCAGGAAAGAAAAATGTGCCAAGAAAACAAATTACAATTCCTGCTTTTAATTTTCAAGTGCTGATTGATCATGTAATCAGAATGTTGGCAATTTCTATACAACCTGGAAGATAGTGAATGTCGGGGCTGAAATTCCTGCAGGGTGGGAGGGTGCAAAATTGGAAGATTGCCTGCAGACATCATGACTTTGGGGTGGACCAGACCCATTCGGCAGGATTTTGTGCTGCCCTTGGAGACAGACACAGAGACAAGGGGGCAAATAAAATGACAGGGGTGCTGTTCCTGATGTTGACCAGGCCCCCTGCCATTTTGTCTGGGGTGGGGAATCCACTCAAGGGCCTCTTCTCACCTTCACCTCAAGTTTGTTGAAGATGGAGGGGTCCACTGCCATGGGGAGAAGCCACCAGTTAAAGCCTGGCGGCCTCCTAGCGGGGTCGGAGGGAGGCCCTTCTTTTGGGGAAATCTAGGGCCCCTGGAGGGCTTCCCCTGGTGGTCATGGCTGCCTCACCCCAGGAAGACCCCCCCCCAACTAGCCTCACCAACACTCCCACCTCTTTGCTGGGACCTGCCTGAATGGCCCCAGCATCTCCGACCACACGTACCTATCCTGGGGTCTTCTGCACTACTGACAATGGCCACTGCTCCCGGTGGCATGGCTGGTACTGCAGAGCTGTCAGTCCTCTGATTGGCCAGCAGCTATGCAGGCAGGATCTTATCCCTTGAAGGGATGGTGTCCCTGACAGTGGGCAGTTAATTGACTGCCCACCATATGATAGCAATGGGGGTCCGACAGAGGACCGAGGTGCACCCCCCACCAACCCACCCCGTCTTCTGGCCCGCTGCCGGGACCCACATTGCCAGAATAAATTCCGGCCCATTGTCTTCCACCCATGCTCCCACATCAGCGACTTTGGGAGAATTCCAGTCAGTATGCTCTTTCAATGCCCATTTGAAGCCACACAAGCTGAGAACAAGCAGGGGTTCCTCTGTACATACATACAAATATAAGAAAACAGACAGGAAAAGGCTAACTGGCTCACTAAGCTTGTTCCAAACAATCATGATGCAACCAACCATCAGGACTCCCAGTGTACCCTCCCACTTGTAATTATGTAATCTCCTGAGAGAGGCAAAGAAACCTGACAAAAACTCTAGGCCAATTCAGGAAATGTGATCTGCGAATTTCTTCTCTGACCAGTAAAGGTGAAAAATAAGTTCCAGTAGTCCATAGTGACCATGAAGTACATGCCCAAAGTTCCACCTATCATTTGTACGCAGTGACTTTAGCCACTGGAGGGAACTGCTCAAATTCCTTTTTGAACTGTTGCAGCAAATCCGCACTCACCGCATTATTTACAGAATTTGACTTTTTAAAACGTCTAGTTTCACAGTACGAATTTGCGTATAATGTGGATCCATTTTTTTCTAAAATTGATAGCTTTGGCTGTTTCATTGTTTCATGATCAAGAGTTTATCTCATAAGGAAAGACTGGGGATTTGTTTTTGAAAACAGAAGGCTTTGATTAAGGGAACTGAAGTTTTCAAGATTCTGGAGGAACTGACAACATGGTTTGCTTTGATGATGAGGTCAAGTAACAGGAGATACAAGTGAGAAGAAACAAGCAGTTAGAAAGAAAGAAGAAAGAGCTTGCATTTATATAGTGCTCTTCATATCTGCAGGATGTCCCAAAGCACTTTACAGCTAATGGTTTACTTCTGAAGTGTAGTCACTGTTGTTTTATAGGCAAATACTACAGCTAATTTGCACAGTGCAAAATGTAGCAGCTAGGAGATTTGTTTTGGCTGTCAACTTGTTTTTGGTGGTTTTGATTGAGAGATAAATGTTGGATAGAATACTTCCCCAGCTCTTCTTTGGCAGAGCTATGGGATCTTTTATATCCAACTGAACAGTGGCCTTGCTTTAGCATTGTATCAATAAGACAATGCTTCTATCAATGCAGCACTCAGTACTGCACTGAAATGCCTACATTTTATATTGTGGAGTCTCAAACCCATAACCTTTTCACTCAGAAGAAAGATGTTACCTTTGATCCAAGCTAGTACATCAACTAATAAAACTAACAAAATCAAATGGAACTTTTTCACCTAAAGAGTAATAGAAGTTACTTATCAGAAAAAGTAATTGAAGCAGACTGTATAACTGGGTTCAAAGAAACCAAATGGGGTAGATTTTAATTTTTACCACCGGAAAATGGGCAGTAGCATGTTGGTCGTCTGTTACACTCCCACCTGATTTATTTTTCCATCAAAGTCATTTTACAGCCTGGCTGTGAAGATTAAAATCTCTTCCAGTGAGATGTATTTTTAGAGTGAACTGAGATTGAGAGATAAGGTGAGAGAGAAGTGAGTCAGTATCACAGAGTCACAAAATTGTTACGGCGCAGAAGGAAGCCATTCAGCCCATCATGTCTTCAGCAGCTCTCCTAATGAGCATTTCACCTCGTGCCATTTCCCCACCTTCTCTCCATAACCTTGCATGTTCTCCTTTTCATATAACTGTCTAATTCCCTTTTGAATGCCTCGATTGAACCTGCCTCCACCGCATTCTCAGACAGTGCATTCCAGACCTTAACCACAAGCTGCTTCGAAAGGTTTTTCTTCATGTTGAATTGTTCCATGAAAATACAACAGGTTTGTTGGACCTAATGGCTTTTTCCTGTTTTTAAAAGTCTTGCCTTGGTTGGGATATCTTAGAATTAAGCCGAGGCATAGAATATAAGAGCAGGGAGGTTATGATGGAGCTGTATAAAACGCTAGTTAGGCCACAGCTGGAGTACTGTGTACAGTTCTGGGCACCACACTATAGGAAGGATGTGATTGCACTAGAGAGGGTGCAGAGGAGATTCACCAGGATGTTGCCTGGGCTGGAGCATTTCAGCTATGAAGAGAGACTGGATAGCCTAAGGTTATTTTCCTTAGAGCAGAGAAGGCTGAGGGGGGACCTGATTGAGGTAGACAAAATTATGACGGGCATAGATAGGGTAGATAGGAAGAAACTTTTTCTCTTAGCGGGGCATAGATTTAAGATAAGGGGCAGGAGGTTTAGAGGGGATTTGAGGGGAAAAAAAATTTCACCCAGAGGATGGTTGGAATCTGGAACACACTGCCTGAAGAGGTGGTAGAGACAGGAACCCTCACAACATTTAAGAAGTATTTAGATGAGCACTTGAAATGCCATAGCATACAAGGCCACGGGCCAGGTGCTGGAAAATGGGATTAGAATAGATAGGTGCTTGATGGCCGGCACTGTCACGATGGGCCGAAGGGCCTGTGTCTGTGCTGTATAACTCTATGACTCTAATTTATGGATAGGAGGAATAAGGGATCTGAAAATAATTCAATTTGTGACATATTGATTTTATCGGCTACGTTTGACTGCAATAGATTTTCCATTTAGGGTAGAGTAAGGTTGAGAAAGTTTTGTGTTTGATTTATCTGATTTATTTGGTGCACAAATTTGTCTAGATTTTGTTTGGCATTCTGTTATACATCTTTCTAATAAAATTACTTGTGTTTGTCATGTAGATCAAGTTATTGTCTACATCAAGACCATTAAGCTGTCAAGTTTGTTGTCTATATCTAATCAGTCAGCTAACATATTTTCTTCCTCATTTGTTAACTATTTAAGTCTTAATCTTTTTCTCGTTTCTAATTTTCTATTTTTGTAATTCACGAATCATAATACACCAAACTATTTTTTTCTAATTTCAATTTTCTCTCCAATCAGATTTCACTAATAAGAATTCTACACAATTAAATCCGATCAAAACATATTCAAGCAGAAAAAAATTCTGCAAGATACATCTATCTTATAAACTCCACCATAAACACTTAAAAATAAAATTTATCACATAGCATTCACACAAAATAAAACATAGGCTTACTCAATATATCCTGGACTTCAGTTCACCCTCCTACCCTCCCTCCAACTGCAGAAACTGTGATAGAGAGGCAGCAAAACCCTGGAGCACACCTCAACAAGGATACAATTCCTAGAGCTATCACGCAACTACATGCATAAAGGAATCCGTTTCTGTTGATGCTCCATTCTGATTTCAATATGTTTTATCTATGGCCTGCTTTCTCTCATTCTCTCCATGTTCTCTCAGTGCCTTGTCCCTTCCTGATCTATCCTTGCTTGGTTGCAGCCGGTTCCCTCATAATTTCTCCAGACTTTTTTGTGCCCTGTACCTTCCCAATCTCTGCTATTTTTCAATGGCTCAATTTCTTCTCCTGCCCGCCTGCACCCCCCACATACAAATGCTGCAGGAAACAATGGGGGGAAAAACATTACAGAAACAAACAGGATAGAGGGGACAAAAAAGAATAGGATATGGAAATAAAAGACTAAGTGAGAAGAATGAGAGAGAATAAGTAAAAGTGCATGGAGAATGAAAGGAAAATAAACCAACATAGGGCTAGGAAAATTAAAGTGGACAAAGGTGAAAGAGGAATAAGAGGGCAAGGAGAAGGAGTCTATTTTGGATGAACAGATTTACAGTTTTAACTGTTTTAACAGCCCAGAGATGAGAGAGAGAGGGAGAAAAATTTACAGTGTTGCATGTTGATGGAAAAGGAAGACCAGACAGTACTTGCATGCAGCTGGCAGTGAGTGGATCAAGTAGGTAGGCAAGTGGGCTACCTGCCCAACACCTTCAATTTGAGGCCCAGATCATTTTGACAGTGAGGCAGCATTTGATTTGAGTGTGGCATCAGGAGCCCTAGCAAAATTTAAGTTAATGCTAATCAGGGGGAAAACACTACGCTGGTTGGAGTCATACCTAAAACAAAGGAAGATGGTTGTGGTTGTTGGAGGCCAAACATCTAAGCCCCAGGACATCGCTGCAGGAGTTCCTCAGGGTAGTGTCCTAGGCTCAACCATCTTCAGCTGTTTCATCAATGACCCTCCCTCCATCATAAGGTCAGAAGTGGGGATGATTGCTGATGATTGCACAATGTTCAATACCATTTGTGACTCCTCAGATAATGAAGCAGTCTGTGTCCATATGCAACAAGACCTGGACAACATTCAGGCTTGGGCTGATAAGTGGCAAGTGATATTCGTGCCACACAAATGCCAGGCAATGACCATCTCCAACAGGAGAGAATCTAACCATCTCCCATTTACATTCAATTGCATTATCATTACTGAATCCTCCACTATTAACATCCTGGGGGTTACCATTTACCAGAAACTTAACAGGACAAGCCACAGAAATACTGAAGTGATTTATGACTTTATCCCCTTGTAGGGACAAAACCAAATCAGGAGCACATCCACACGAATCTCTTTAATCAAGTTCAAACCAGACAAATTCTCAGACACTTATTTGGGTCCAAAAAATTGCACTAGCTTTCCCTTAAAGATAGAAAACCAACAGAGAATTTTACTATCTTTTGGGTAGCCAACTTTAATATTTTATGGTTGTCATAAATATCCCAGATATTATAAGGGTCTGGGAAACTCTCTTCAATATGTATCTCTCCACTTAAAGAGACATAGGGAGGGGGTTCTTGTTGTTGTATACAGAATATTACATGAGATGATTTATTAACTTTTATATATTTATTAAAGAATTTAACATGCAATAAACTTCTTAAGTGGATAAGTATATCACAATATCAAATATCACAGAGAGATGTAACACATATTCTTATTTCTAACATAGAATCCAAAAGTTTAACCTTGCTAATGTTACAGCAAAATTATCTTAGAATATCCAGAATATCCATCAAAATTTAAAATAAACTTGTGCCTTAAATCCCCGAATAAGGCATGGGATGAGAAGTGTTGTTTGAGGATCCAACACTCCTAAGTATCCTTCAGAACCTCGTATTTTTTTAATTTAATGTTTTGCTTGAATTTGAAGTTTGTGAGCTTTTATCCAGTCAAAGTGTTCATCATTGTGTTTACCTGACCTCTCTTGTTCTTGTGAGTACATTCCATTTATTGTTAATTACCCTTTCCATGGTACCCACAGCAACCTCCGGAGCCAACCTGTCTGAACAACAACCCTATAAACCAATTAAATTTTATTGCTACCTCTTACTGAGGTCACACAGGATATTTCATTGTATGTGTTTATCTCCCAAGCCCCTGGTAACAGAGATTCTATTCTAACAGAGACACTGAAATGTTTAACTCTAACATCTTAAAGGCGAACTTCAGTGAGCTCTGAAAACTAACCATTTATTCAATCTTTAACTCTAAAGGCATAATACACTAACTATTTCCAAATTCTACTCAATCAAACCTATTATACCTATATTCCTTCACAATACTGCAGCTACAAGAGCAGGTCAGAGGCTGGGAATTCTGTGGTAAGTAACTCATCTCCCAACTCCCCAAGCCTGTCCACCATCTATAAGGCACAAGTCAGGAGTGTGATGGAATATTTTCCACTTGCCTGGCTGAGTGCAGCTCCAACAACACTCATGAAGCTTGACACCATCTAGGACAAAGCAGCCCGCTTGATCGGCAACCCATCTACCACCTTCAACATTCACTCCTGGCACCACCAGCGCACAGTGGCTGCAGTGTGCACCATATCTAGGATGCATTGCATCAACTCACCAAGTCTCATTTGACAGCACCTTCCAAACCCACGACAAGGGCAGCAGACGCATGGGAACACCACCACCTGCATTTTCCCCTCCAAGTCACATACCACCTGACTTGGAAATATATTGCTGTTCCTTCACTGTCGCTGGATCAAAATCCTGGAAATCCCTCCCTAACAGCACTGTGGGTGTACCCACACCAGATGGACTTCAGCGATTCAAGAAGGTGGCTCACCGCTACCTTCTCAAGGACAATTAGGGATGGGCAATAAATGCTGTCCTTGCCAGTGACGCTCACATTCCATGAAAGAATGACAGTCACTTTATTTGAATCTCAGTGGTGGGCTGACCAAGTGATTACAGTGGTGAGAGACAGCCCGTCAAATTGGAGGACGGGATTTCTGGCAGGCCTGCTACCCATTTAAAGTGTGAAAGCACCTGTTGAAGTGAGGCGTCATTCAACTCAGCTGAAATCATTTTGCTACCACTGGGAATTGCAAAATGTCTCAGGCAAGATCATCTTGGTTCTCTGACAGTGGTGGAGCTGCTTGTGGAACAGATGAGTGCACAGAAGGAGATGACAGGAATGTGTCTAAATAAGTGCTACAGCAGGTCCGGAAAGAGATGGCAAACATTGTGAACGCCTGCGTAATCACCCTAATGTATGGATTCGGTGCTTCAATGACCTGAGCAAAACAGCAAAGGCGAACATGAGGTTGTTGCAACTCCATTTCTCTGCATGACACCTGGCCAACAACACTTTCACCTCCACCCACCCCCCCCACCCCCCACCGCCCCCCAGCACTCTAAATACTTCCTTCCCCACACTACATTCAGATTACATCACCTATTGCTTGCTGCCCTCACAACAGGCACTAACAGCATTCTGTTTTCACCTGGTAACAAATGCTAAACTTCACTACTGACTACTCACTGCACATTGCAGCCACTTTCCCATATGACCACCTCCCTACTCATTCGCAACTTACTGCTTCATCCTCTCAGCATGCACACGATGTGAAGATGCTCCACACACGTGCGGCCACTCACTAACTCTTCTTTCTCTTTCTGCTAGCTGGTGTTACAGACATTCATTATGGAACCATTTGTGTAAGGAGGGAAGCCCTTGTCCCCTAGCAGCCATCCTCTGATGGTCTGAGATGGCTACATGCATGCAGTCAATGATAGCCTGCGCTCATAGGATATCTGCTGTTGCAGCAAAGCCCAAAGCCCATTCCTGCTGACTGCTATTATCCATGGACTGATCAATGAGAGCATTCAATGCAGATGTGGAATTCATTTGACATATGTGACAAAAGTCACCTGTTACAGCCTGGAATGAGCCCAAGGCAAAAAAATGTTAATGGTAATAGTCACTTTCACTGCCTCATGCAATACATGATCATCTGTGAGAGTGTGTTGTAGGTCTTGTAAGAGGCTGCACAGGTCTGTTACAACCTTTCTGCAGAACTGTAGTCTGTTCATGCACTGTTCCTCAGAAAATTGAAGGTAAATTACTCGAAGCCTCTAGACCCTGGGTACTCGGTGAGGCATTTCCATGAGCAGCCCCTCTCACGAGCGTTCTTCTAAAAGGCTCAACTGCAGCTCCTTGTAGTTCTTCAGCCTGTTGCTGTTACTGTCGTTTTCCTGTTGCTTCCCTTCCTCTTCTTCCTTCAATCACACTAGAGTGCCCAGGATAATGCCCATCTGGAGCCTTGTGCTTCTTGAGGGTGTAGAAGAAATGTGAAATAAAGCAATATCCAAGCAAAGACTTCTGTGGAAATCTAGCCAACGTTTATGTTTGAGTAAACACTCAAATTGTTTTGTGGTAATAATTGGCTGCTTTATTTTCCAGATCCTCTAGAATATTCCGTTAAAAGATAACAGAAACAATATGAAAGACATTGCTTACTCCCTCAGAGGGCCATCTAGTGTTAAATACCATATATATCATGCTCCCCCCTCAAAGACAAGATGAAAACAAATACCTCCAAGAATGAT
Organism: Heterodontus francisci; assembly: GCF_036365525.1. Lineage (NCBI taxonomy): Eukaryota > Metazoa > Chordata > Chondrichthyes > Heterodontiformes > Heterodontidae > Heterodontus > Heterodontus francisci. The sequence continues at coordinate 76,823,415 of NC_090380.1, read as the reverse complement.
CCTGATTTAACAGCTTAAAAAACATTAAGCAAAGAAATTTAGCAGCTGCATCTTATAATAATATGATTTTAAAAAACTCGTGGCATTCTTAACTATCTGCAAGTCCAAATGATTTGGAAGTTTCCTTAACCTTTTCGAATATCTTCGAGTAGGATTTACAAAGGATAAACTGGGACAAATAATAGGAGCAGTAAATGGTAACTTCTCAGTCTTAGTTTCATCACTGTCAGTGTTTGCAACATTCTTCAAAGACCATCCTGGAGAGTTCACAGAGTCAGGTGCACAAACAACATCCTGGGAGGGGATTGGTTTCTTACACATGGGAACAGACCAAATATCTGAAGCTTTCTGAGGAGCTGTAACAGCGACTTTCATAATATCAACTGTCAACTCCTGAAACTGCTTCATTAACTGTTTAAACATCTTTGCTTCTCACCCTTTGGACTAGTGTTCAGCTATTTGTATTCCAGAGTCATCAGGAATTCTTTCTTGTTCACTTTGTGACTGCCTCCCAAAATCAGCATAGGATGGTGTGAGGTCTAGGCTCCTGGATAGTGTTCATGAGGGATCCAAAGGTCACATCATTAGATTGATCTGGTTAACTTTGTCAAAAACAATAATCGCAGATTGCTAGCAGCTATTTATTTCCTGGATATTGGCTGGCATGAACTGGGAACCATGGAGAAATTCTCAGTTATATCATTTCTTGCCCTCGCAATTGAGTAATTTCTATTGCTCTTCTTTGAAGCCACATACTACATTGTCATCAGGGATTTCTTCAAGCTGGTGTTGGAGCTTTCATTTTCAGAAACAGTCTCCAAGCTATTCTGTTCAGGCTTTATCAGAGGCACAATCAGGCTTACCTAGTCACTGTGGTTAATTTTCTCAATTATGTTCTCATGCTCCATGATACGTAATTCTGTTGATATCTTTTCCTTTAGAATATAAGGTTCTAAGAGCGCTGGACCTTAAAAAAAAGTGTCTTTGCCCCCTCCTTCACATTACGATGTACCTGAATAAACTTTGCTGTACCAAGTCTCAGATTGAATAAGGACTTATTCTTCCATGAGTAGATACATGGGTCTTCTTAATATCGGCCCAGTTTAACTAAGCTATGAAACCAATCTCAGCTCACCAATGAGAGACCTTTTCCCTCAACTACAATTACAGACAATTGTTTCTTCTGATTTTCATGTTTTACTCAGATGTGTATTTCCCAAGGAATGACAATGGGAGGCATAAATAACTTTTCAGTAACATGTTAATATTTTGTAGGGCAATTTTGAATAACTTTTGCTTATATACTTTTGGGTACAGTAATCTACCGCAGCTCAATTGTCTCAATTTCAAATGTAATCCCTGCTTTCCAGATCCTCAATTTCACGTTGCCCTCTTTCCTGTTATGGAACATACAGAAAATGTGTCTCTTCTTCATCCTTTCTTGTGGTACAGTTTCCTTCATTAGGTTCCTAGTCGGAATTGACATAATCGACACTGGATTTTTGTTTTTCCTTTTGCTGATTTCTCACAGTTCCATGATATGTCTTGGGGTCTTATTTTCTTCTACCTGTCGCCAATCTAGCAACACCTGCTGGCTAATTCTGTGCAGATATGACATTTAAGCTTCTTGCAAAATCGTTGGTCTGGAAGTTGTTTAAATCACATTTCAGTCTTCTAAACTCAAGGGAATCCGCGCCAAGTATAATGCAGTAGAGTCAGGGGCGGCACAGTGGTGCAGTGGTTAGCACCGCAGCCTCACAGCTCCAGTGACCCGGGTTCAATTCTGGGTACTGCCTGTGTGGAGTTTGCAAGTTCTCCCTGTGTCTGTGTGGGTTTCCTCCGGGTGCTCCGGTTTCCTCCCACATGCCAAAGACTTGCAGGTTGATAGGTAAATTAGCCATTATAAATTGTCCCTAGTATAGGTAGGTGGTAGGGAAAATATAGGGACAGGTGGGGATGTGGTAGGAATATGGAATTAGTGTAGGATTAGTATAAATGGGTGGTTGATGGTTGGCACGTTGGGCCGAAGGGCCTGTTTCAGTGCTGTATCTCTAAAACTAAAACTAAAACACGAGGAAAGACAGGTCTGTAGCTGCATGTTCAGACATTGGAAAGCAGGACTTTGGTTTCTGTTGAATAGCCACTGATGGGGTACTTGGAACAGATTGCAGTGTCATCTATTTCGGACATGTTTGCGTGGGGCACCCTGTAAACCTTCAATAGGGAACATGAGGAGTGAGTCCACTGCCTTAAATTGAACCAAGCTATTCATAATATCAACATCCTGTTTAACCCAAAACTGAGCTTCCAACTCCATAACTTCTCCATCACAAAGACCGCCTACTTCACCTCCATCATATCACATGCATCTAATGCTACCTCAGCCTATCTGTCATTGAAACACTCATCAATGCCTTTGCCATCTCTTGGCTGAAATATTTCACAGCTCTGCAGGCTCGTCTCCCATCCTTCACCCTCCTTAACTCATCCAAAATTGTATTGCATGCATCCTTCAATAGGTGTCTCTCTCACCCATCACCTCTATCCCCACTGACCACTGTTGGCTCTTGCTTCCCACCAATGCTGGTAGCAGGCTGCAAATTTGCAAGACTGGCAGGGCCTTATGTCAACACCTGGCCAGATTGCTGGCATGAGGGTGTGGGCATCTAACAGCAGGAAGCTGCAGGTGAGAAACTATGTGAATGGTTCCCAACAGTAAATGGGGTGGGTGGTGTGGTAGGTTGGAGGGGGGGTGGGGGGGGGGTGGGTAGAATCTGAGCTGGATCAGGAGATGAGGAGAAGGATCTGGCAACAATCAGGAGGGGATAGCCAGAGGCTTCCTTCTGAGCTCCAGATGAGCCCTTCTGCCCCTCCCGGACCACAAGGACACCTAAAATAAAACTACTAAACTTAGGAAAGTAGAGAGGGTTTTAAACTGAATAGTGGGGGCCAGGGATCAAATTTGGGATCAACTTTGGGAAGATATGGTAAATCAAGGAATAGAAATAAGGCAAGAGAGAAAGGTATTAATATGGGAAATGATAAACAGACTGTGACAGGAAGGGACAGAGCGTACAAATCTAAGAGTATGAGCTGATAGCCATTGCAGAGACATGGCTGCAGGACAACATAGGTTGGGACCTGAGCATTGAAGGGTACATGGCATTTAGGAAGGACAGGAAGCGAGGAAAAGGTGGAGGGGTAGCTCTGTTAATTAATGATGGTATTAGCGCAATAGAGAGGGATGACCTAAGTTTAGGAGACCAGGATGTAGAAGCAGTTTGGGTCGAGATGAGAAATCATAAAGGCAAAAAGTCACTTGTGGGAGTGTTGTACAGGCCACCTAACATTAACTATACTATAGGATGGGGTAGAAAGGAAGAAATAATGGCAGCTTGTCAGAAAGGTACAGCAATAATTATGGGGGATTTTAACCTACATATAGACTGAAAAAATCAGATGGGCAGAGGTAGCCTAGATGAGGAGCACACAGAATGTTTTCGGGATAATTTCTTGGAGCAATACATTCTGGAGCCAACCAGAGAGCAGGCTATACTAGACCTGGTATTGTGCAGTGAGGTAGGATTAATTAATGGCTTCATAGTGAAGGCGGCCCTAGGTAGCAGTGATCATAATATGAGGGAATTTTATATTCAGTTTGAGGGAGAGAAGAGTGGGTCCAAGACTAGTATTTTAAACTTAAGTAAGGGCAATTACGAGGACATGAAAGCAGAGCTAGCTAAAGTGAGCTGGCAAATCAGGTTAAGGGATAGATCAATAGAGATGCAGTGGCAGACATTTAAAGGGATATTTTAGAATACGCAGAATAGATACATTTCAACCAGAAATAAAAATTCCAAGGGTGGGATAGTGTCAAACTTAAAGAAAAAGCCTATAATTGCACAAAGATGGGAGGCAGGTCAGAAGATTGGACAGAATATAAAGAACAGCAAAGACTGACTAAAAGATTGATAAGGAAGGTAAAATTAGAGTACGAGAGAAAGCTAGCTAGAAATATAAAGACAGCGTTTCTATAGATATTTAAAAAAGAAAAGAGTTAACAAAGTGAGCGTTGGCCCTTTAGAAAGTGAGTCTGGGGAAATAATAATGGATATTAAGGAGATGGCAGATGAATTGAACAGATATTTTGCATTGGTCTTCACTACTGAGGATACAAATAACATCCCAGTATTAGCTATAAGTCAGGAAATGGATGGGAGGGAGGAACTCAAGAAAATTATAATCACTAGGGAAATGGTACTGAACAAATTGTTGGAGTTGCGGGCTGACAAGTCCCCGGGTCCTGATGGACTTCATCCTAGGTTGTTAAAAGAAGTGGCCAGTGAGATAATTGATGCTTTAGTTTTAATTTTCCAAAATTCCCTAGATTTGTGGAAGGTTCCGTTAGATTGGAACTCCTTTATTCAAAAAGGGAGGGAGACAGAAAACAGGAAACTACTGGCCAGTTAGCTTAACATCTGTCTTAGGGAAAATGTTAGAAGCTATTATTAAAGATGTTATAACAGGGTATTTAGAAAAATTCAAAGTAAACAGGCACAGTCAACATGGTTTTGTGAAAGGGAAATCATATTTAAGCAATTTATTGGAGTTCTTAGAGGGAGTTACTTGTGCTGTGGATAAAGGGAAACTGGTGGATGCATTGTGCTTAGATTTCCAGAAGGCATTTGATAAGGTGCCACATCAAAGGTTATTGCAGAAAATAAAAGCTCATGGTGTAGGGGGTAACATATTAGCATGGATAGAAGATTGGCTAGCTAACAGGAAACAGAGAGCAGGCATAAATGGGTCATTTTCTGGTTGGTAAGATGTAACGAGTGTGTGCCACAGGGATCTGTGCTGGGGCCTCAACTTTTTACAATTTATATAAATGACTTAGATGAAGGGACCGAAGGTATGGTTGCTAAATTTGCTGATGACACAAAGATAGGCAGGAAAGTAACTTGTGAAGAGGACATAAGGGGGCTACAAAGGGATGTAGATAGGTTAAGTGAGTGGGCAAAGACCTGGCAAATGGAATATAATGTGGGAAAGTGGGAAATTGTCCACTTTGGCAGGAAGAATAAAAAAGAAGCATATTATCTAAATGGTGAGAGGTTGCAGAGCTCTGAGATGCAGAGGGATCTGGGTGTCCGAATGCATGAATCGCGAAAGATTAGAATGCAGGTACAGCACGTAATTAGGAAAGCTAATAGAATGTTATCGTTTAGCGCGAGGGGAATTGAATACAAAAGTAGGGAGGTTATGCTTCAGCTATACAGGGCATTGGTGAGATCACATCTGGAGTACTGTGTACAGTACTGGTCTCCTTATTTAAGGAAGGATGTAAATGCATTGGAGGCAGTACAGAAAAGGTTTACTAGACTAATACTTGGAATGGGCGGACTGTCTTACGAGGATAGGTTGGACAGGCTAGGCTTGTATCCGCTGGAATTTAGAAGAGTAAGAGGTGACTTGATTGAAACATATAAGATCCTGAGGGGTCTTAACAGGGTGGATGTGGAAAGGATGTTTCCTCTTGTGGGAGAATCTAGAACTAGGAGTCACTGTTTAAAATAAAGGGTCTCCCATTTAAGACAGGGATGAGGAGAATTTGTTTCTCTCAGAGGGTCAAGAGTCTTTGGAATTCTCTTCCTCAAAAGGCGGTGAAAGCAGAGTCTTTGAATATTTTTAAGGCAGAGGTAGATAGATTCTTGATAAGCAAGGGGGGAGAAGGTTATCAGGGGTAAGTGGAAATGTGGAGTAATCAGTTCAGCCATGAACGTATTGAATGGCAGAGCAGGCTCGAAGGGCCGAGTGGCCGCATCCTGATCCTAATTTATATGTTATCTAAGGGGCCTCTTGTGGCCCGCCATCAGGCTCCCAACAGGGTCATCACTGCTCTCTGTCTCAGACCTTTACCTAAAATTGCAGATTAGTTCCTGACGACATCATCAGACCTGATCTGCATACTGAAAGAAGGACCCCACTTTCTTCCTGTGGGTTCCCTGCTCACCAGCTCAGAAGAGCAGGTTAATATCGGGACATGGCAGGAAGGCAGCAAGATCAGAGGGTCTAAATGACTCAGCTTATTTTAACTGTCACCCCACGCCTCCCGGCCCTGTTTCCACCTGGTGAGGGCAGTTAAAATCAGGGTCAAATCTTTTGGGGAAAATTAGAAAAAGCTTTTTCTCCCTCGTTGTGTTATAACTGACCCAGAATTTCTTGGTGCTGAAAGTAGAAGAGTATTTCTCTCTCCTGGGCTGATATCTTCCACCCAGATAAATACAAAATTCATCATGTTTCTTTTTGCAAAAGGAAAAAAAAAGTGGCCTGAGCAACTTAAATGTTTCTTTTTGTAATAACATTGCTTGAATTTTTAATTTGTGCCATAGTGTAAAACAGGTGATACTGAAATGACAGCCAGTTTACATCACTGCCAATTTTTATTTCCATAGTGAAAGTCAGCTGGACCAGCCAAGGTGTTGCAGTCTGCAACCTAGCCTTCATAGGCGTGAGTGCCCAGATGTTGGCAGCCACAAAGCATCTCAAAGGTTCCAGAATGAGCAACAGCAACATTGCTGAGACCATGAAGGGAACACCTTGCAGCAGTAGATTTTGGAAACCTTCTTATAAAAAAAAGGCACCGTGGGTTGGTGCTTAGGTGAGAAATGAATGAACAGCAATTATTGTGTTGAGAATTAAATTCATCACCTTAATCACATTTGGCATCTTGGCCTGCACTGTGGTTTTATAGCAGCTTCTCGGTCTGCACTGTCTTTATGTGTTATTGGCATTGAAGATGGCTAAATGGCTTCAATATTCTTTAATGGATGTTATTTATATGGACTTCAGTAAAGCCTTTGACAAGGTCCCTCATGGCAGACTGGTACAAAAGGTGAAGTCACACAGGATCAGAGGTGAGCTGGCAAGATGGATACAGAACTGGCTCTGTCATAGAAGACAGAGGGTAGCAGTGGAAGGGTGCTTTTCTGAATGTAGGGCTGTGACTAGTGGTGTTCCGCAGGGATCAGTGCTGGGACCTTTTCTGTTTGTAGTATATATAAATGATTTGGAGGAAAATATAGCTGGTCTGATTAGTAAGTTTGCGGACGACACAAAGGTTGGTGGAGTTGCGGATAGTGTTGAGGATTGTCAGAGGACACAGCAGAATATAGATCGGTTGGAGACTTGGGCGGAGAAATGGCAGATGGAGTTTAATCCGGACAAATGTGAGGTAATGCATTTTGGAAGATCTAATGCAGGTGGGAAGGATACAGTAAATGGCAGAACCCTTAGGAGTATTGACAGGCAGAGAGATCTGGGCGTACAGGTCCACAGGTCACTGAAAGTGGCAACGCAGTTGGATAAGGTAGTCAAGAAGGCATACAGCATGCTTGCCTTCATCGGTCGGGGCATAGAGTATAAAAATTGGCAAGTCATGCTACAGCTGTACAGAACTTTAGTTAGGCCACACTTAGAATATTGCGTGCAATTCTGGTCGCCACACTACCAGAAGGACGTGAAGGCTTTGGAGAGGGTACAGAAGAGGTTTACCAGGTTGTTGCACAGTCTGGAGGACATTAGCTATGAGGAGAGGTTGGATAAACTCGGATTGTTTTCACTGGAACGACGGAGGTGGAGGGGCGACATGATAGAGGTTTACAAAGTTATGAGCGGCATGGACAGAGTGGATAGTCAGAAGCTTTTTCCCACGGTGGAAGAGTCAGTTACTAGGGGACATAGGTTTAAGGTGAGAGGGGCAAGGTTTAGAGGGGATGTGCGAACAAGTTCTTTACACAGAGGGTGGTGAGTGCCTGGAACTTGCTGCCGGGGAGGTGGTGGAAGCAGGTACGATAGCGACGTTTAAGAGGCATCTTGACAAATACATGAATAGGATGGGAATAGAGGGATACGGTCCCCGGAAGTGCAGAAGGTTTTAGTTTAGGCAGGCATCAAGATCGGCGCAGGCTTGGAGGGCCGAATGGCCTGTTCCTGTGCTGTCCTGTTCTTTGTTCTTTGTTCTTTGTAATGCAAGATAAAAGAACTGGTGAAGACGCAAAGAAGTGGATCATTAATGTAGTGGGGCTTTATATATGTTTTCATGACAGTGGAATAATCAGGTCACCAGAATCACTAGCTAGATGGATAAAGAACTGGCTGGGCAACAGGAGACAGAGAGTAGCAGTGGAAGGGAGTTTCTCAAAATGGAGACGTGTGACCAGTGGTGTTCCACAGGGATCCGTGCTGGGACCACTGTTGTTTGTGATATACATAAATGATTTGGAGGAAAGTATAGGTGGTCTGATTAGCAAGTTTGCAGACGACACTAAGATTGGTGGAGTAGCAGATAGTGAAGGGGACTGTCAGAGAATACAGCAGAATATAGATAGATTGGAGAGTTGGGCAGAGAAATGGCAGATGGAGTTTAATCCGGGCAAATGCGAGGTGATGCATTTTGGAAGATCCAATTCAAGAGTGAACTATACAGTAAATGGAAAAGTCCTGGGGAAAATTGATGTACAGAGAGATTTGGGTGTTCAGGTCCATTGTTCCCTGAAGGTGGCAACGCAGGTCAATAGAGTGGTCAAGAAGGCATACGGCATGCTTTCCTTCATCGGACGGGGTATTGAGTACAAGAGTTGGCAGGTCATGTTACAGTTGTAGAAGACTTTGGTTCAGCCACATTTGGAATACTGCGTGCAGTTCTGGTCGCCACAATACCAAAAGGATGTAGATGCTTTGGAGAGGGTGCAGAGGAGGTTCACCAGGATGTTGCCTGGTATGGAGGGCGCTAGCTATGAAGAGAGGTTGAGTAGATTAGGATTATTTTCATTAGAAAGACGGAGGTTGAGGGGGGACCTGATTGAGGTGTACAAAATCATGAGAGGTATAGACAGGATGGATAGCAAGAAGCTTTTTCCCAGAGTGGGGGATTCAATTACTAGGGGTCACGAGTTCAAAGTGAGAGGGGAAAGGTTTAGGGGGGATATGCGTGGAAAGTTCTTTACGCAGAGGGTGGTGGGTGCCTGGAACGCGTTGCCAGCGGAGGTGGTAGACGCGGGCACGATAGCGTCTTTTAAGATGTATCTAGACAGATACATGAATGGGCAGGAAGCAAAGAGATACAGACCCTTAGAAAATAGGCGACAGGTTTAGATAGAGGATCTGGATCGGCGCAGGCTTGGAGGGCCGAAGGGCCTGTTCCTGTGCTGTAATTTTCTTTGTTCTTTTGTTCTTTGTTCACTGAGCATCTCTTGCTGCAAGGCATTGTGGTGGCTATTCTTCTGCTGCTGCCTCCCTGCCTTCACCCTGGCCTTCTGCAACCAATAGGGTGGCTGCTGCAGCTGTGCCTCTTCCAAGCTCAGGCTCTCTAAAAGGCAAGGTTATACAGGATGCAGCACATGACTACGATGTGGGATACTCTTTGTGGGCCATACTGTAGGGAGCCCCCAGCACCGGTGAGAAACCTAAAACTCTGCCTCAACAGCTTGATGGTTTGCTCACCAACCATTCTGGTGGTCCCATGGCTTTGATTATACCTGTATTGTTCAGGCGTGGTGAGGTTGCAATCCTCAACACTATCCGCAACACTATCTGCAACTCCACCAACCTTTGTGTCGTCCGCAAACGTACTAATCAGACCAGTTACATTTTCCTCCAAATCATTTATATATACTACAAACAGAAAAGGTCCCAGGAATTATTCCTTATTAATCACCAGCCATCCTGTCACATTGGTGGAAAGGTCACGTATTAGGAGAAAGAAAAATACTGCAGATGCTGGAATTCTGAAATAAAAACAGAAGTGCTGAAAATACTCAGCCGGTCTGGCAGCATCTGTGCAGAGAGGAACAGAGTTAACGTTTCAGGTCAATGTTATTAACTAGGGTTCTGATGAAAGGTCATGACCTGAAAGGTTAACTCTGTTTCTCTCTCCACAATTTCTGCCTGACCTGCTGAGTATTTCCAGCACTTTCTGTTTTTATTTCAAATTTCCAGCATCTGCAGTATTTTGCTTTTATTTTAGTGTTTAATTCAATGTCACTTCTCTTCCAAGATTGCCCACCTTGAAGGAGTTCTGCTCTTCTCTCCAATGAGATTTTCATTTATCTTTTTTATTTTGTTCCCCTTTCATTGCTTTCTATTTCCCTTCTCATATTTGGTCAGGGAGCCACCAAAACTTACTTTCACAGCCACATCTCCTTCCTCAGAAACCATCTTAGACTCCAATTTATTCCAGATGGATTCCAACTAAAATTCCACCCTTCATGTTTCGGATCCACCCAGGATTACAGGTATCTCCGAGATATTCAACATTTCTCGAACTGCTGTTCTCGCTGTATCCTGAGAGCCATACTCAGTGCCATACACTGCTAAAAGGCACACTCTCAACCTCTCCGGCAGCACCGACTCACTCTATCTCAAAGCTGTCTTGCTCCACAGTTTCATTTCATGCTTGGTCTCTCCGATACCTTAACAAAACACTTTTTTTCTTCCTTTCAGGTGTTAAGATGAAAGGTCATGACCTAAAACGTTAACTCTGTTTCTCTCTGCACGGGTGGTGCCTTACTTGCTGAGTATTTTCAGCATTTTCTGTTTTTATTTCAAGTATTCGGAGAATGGTTGAGTGTCACAGGATAAAAACTTTTTGACAGCTGGCTGAGAACTGTACACAAAGTTGCATGTTATGGTTTCTATGATTGGAGATGAGCTACACGTTAACTGAGTGCTGGCATTACCTACACAAGAATGGTGCCGGCTGATGCTCTAGTGATCTGATGGCAATGTGTCAGTCAGTGGCTCCCAGGAACTGAGCAAATCCCTAAACTTTCTCCTATTAGCTGTTGACATTAATGAGGAAGGTGAGGTACTGTTCATCCCTGATGAACAGGGAGTTGATGACCTACTTAATGCTGCTGCAGAGAGGATGTGGAAGATGTTTCCTATAGCCAACTGGAAAGAGCCAGTGGCAAAGAAGCTAAGGCTAAGCATGGCCTCCTGGTCTAGCAGGCAATAGAACCTGTTGCAAGGAAGCTGCAGAACCTACCTGGAGAGGCACAGCTTTTCATGCACTGCAGATTCAGATTCAAGAAACTGACTCTTGGCCTGCACAATCTGTGTGCCAGTTATGATTCCTACGATCAGTCCCACCTCATCTTCTGTCTTCTACTAGTCCCAGGTATTACATGTGCTGATTACAGATGGTCCTCTTCCTCCTACTTCCCACCATTCAAATGAAACTGGCAATATTAGCACCCGTGATAAGCAGATAGAGCCAATTGAGGGTTTTTGTCTGTTCCATGCCTAGTGGTCAATGAGGCAACCCATTCCTTCCACTGCCTTTGCTTCCAGCAGATCAAGATTCTATGATACTATGAGATTATACTCTTAGTTGTTTCCATAGGGAAGACCCCTTTTTTATGTGGACGCGTCAATAGCTTTAATGGGGGTCTGGCTAGATGCCATGAAGGAGGGGTGGCTACTGCACTCCCATCAAGATGCGAGTACCCCACTAGATGTCAACACAGCATTCAGAGACCAGAGCACTGGTCATCTGTTCACCAGGACTATCTGTAATGGTGGCTTGAACGCATAAGTTTCTGACTCAGAGGCGGAAATGATACCACTGAGCCAACGCTCAACTTCCTTATTGAAGGTAAGGAGGGCAAATGATGTCAGGAAAATGTGATCTGGAAACTAGAAATTCTCCTGGAAATCAAAACATCATAATGGCACACCGATTCTCAGACTCAATTAACCTCTTAGCCAAGAAATGACGTGTGTTTTCTTTCGTAAAAGCAAAGTACTGCAGATGCTGGAAATCTGAAATAAAAACAGTGAGTGCTGGAAATACTCAGCAGGTCAGGCAGCAGTTGTAGAAAGAGAAACAGAGTTAACATTTCAGGTCTGTGACCTTTCATCAGGGGTTCTGACCTGACCTGCTGAGTATTTCCAGCACTTTCTGTTTTTATTTCTGTTTTCTTTCCTATTGATTTGAAAAGCTTAGGTCCAATTTCTATATCTGTCAGCACAAAGGCAAACAGTATATGTACTACTGAGGTACCTGTGGGCAGCGATTGTACTTTGATGCTGTATGCACTATTGCCTGGAATTTCCGTAAGTGTCCTTCCGATCTCCCACTGTATTGTTAGGCAGAACCTTTGGGAAAATCAACGCATGCACCTAAATGCAGCCATTTATGCCACTTCCCCAGGGTTTCCACCAATTCTCCCCCAAGCCTATGGTGGGAGATTGGGAGAACTCCATGGAAAGTCTCCCCCATTTTCTTGTCTAAACAACTGCTGTATGTTATTCTATTCCTTTTGTGCCAAAGTTCACTGTCTGCTGAAAAATGGAAAGATGTAGAGCACCTCCTTCACACAAACATTCCTTGCTTTCATTTAGTTGTGTGTTTTATTTCAGACAGTTTGATTTTTAAAAATTGATTCTTGAGATGTGAGCATCACTGGCAAGGCCAGCATTTATTGCCCATCCCTAACTGCCCTCGAGAAGGTGGTGGTGAGCTGCCTTCTTGAACCACTGCACTCCTTGGGGTGTAGGTACACCAACAGTGCTGTTAGGAAGAAACTTCCAGGATTTAGACCCAGCGACAGTGAAGGAACGGTGATATAGTTCCAAGTCAGGATGGTGAGTGATTTGGAGGGGAACTTGCAGGTGGTGGTGTTCTCATGCATTTGCTGCCTTTGTCCTTCTAGGTGGTCGAGGTCACAGGTTTGGAACGTGCTGTTGAAGGAGATTTGACAAGTTGCTGCACTGCATCTTGTAGATAGTATGCACTACTGCCACTGTGTGCTGGTGGTGGAGGGAGTGAATGTTTAAGGTGGTGGATGGGGTGCCAATCAAGCGAGCTGCTTTATCCTGAATGGTGTGGAGTTTCTTGAGTGTTAGAGCTGCACCCATCCTGGCAAGTGAAGAGTATTCCATATACTGACTTGTGCCTTGTAGATGGTGGACAGGCTTTGGGGAGTCAGGAAGTGAGTTACTCACTGTAAAATTCCCAGCGTCTGACCTGCTCGTGTAACTCAATATCCCATGAAAGGTCAGAGACCTGAAACGTTATCTTTGCTTCTCTCTCCACAGATGCTGCCAGACTTGCTGAGTATTTCCAACACTTTTTGTTTTTATTTCAGATTTCCAGCATCTGCAGTATTTTGCTTTTATTTCAGTATTTATATGGTTGCTCCATTTAAGTGTCTGGTCAATGGTAACCCCTAGGATGTTGATGGTGGGGTTTCAGTGATGATAATGCCGTTGAATGTCAAAGGGAAGTGGTTCGATTCTGTCTTGTTGGAGATGGTCATTGCCTGGCACTTGAGTAGCACAAATGTCACTTTCCACTTATCAACCCAAGCCTCAACGTTGTCCAGGTCTTGCTGCATGCGGGCACGGACTGTTTCAGTATCTGAGGAGTTGCGGATGGTACCGAACACTGTGCAATCATCATCAAACTTCCCTTGAAGGGAAGGTCATTGGCAAGGCAGCTGAGGATGGTTGGGCCTAGAACATGACCATGAACAACTCCTGCAGCGATGTCCTGGGGCTGAGATGATTGTCCACTAACAACCACAACCATCTTCAGCTGGTTCATCAATGGCCTTGTTATTTTATGTCTTTTAATGTCTTCATTACAGTTTTTACTTGAGGCTTTCCACCTATATTAAACAATTTGCCGTGAATATTTTTGCCTAGAGCTGTAACTCTGTGAGCTGAATTTAGACTGTGAACTCCAAGCATGTGCCAGTACTAATTTTCCAGGATATAGCAGTACTGATCAGTCAGTTGTGCTGGTGTAATATCTCTCCTTTAGTTTCTAGCATATTCTGAAGAACTTTTAAAAAGCTTTATTGAGGTACACACACACACACAAACCAGCAATAACAAGCAAACAAGGAACAACAGCAAAGACAAGCATGTACCAAGATACTTCACAGAAGTACAGGCAGGAAAAGTTCTGGTTTCCCTCTGAAACTGAGAGCATTACTTAATATGCAAATATGCAATAGAGTTTAGAGTTTCAGAAGAGTGTTAAACGTGCACAGCCTATTTTGGCCAGCCAAGAATGTCTGAATGCTGATATGACGTACATTGGTTTCTGGTATGCAATGTCAGTTCCAGTGATTTTTCAAATTCAACATAGCGCAGACATAGTCCTAGATCATCTATTTGGACACCACAATAGAGATGGAGCAGTAAAATTGAAGTACAATTTAATTGTTGTATACTATAGATTTGTTTTCTGAATTTACATTACTACAGGTGCAAATCATTATAAAACATAATTTATGTTAAGGTAAATAAAAAACATTTTACTTTTCCTTTTCATTGGTGGTTTCTAGCAGTCCCTTGAAGGATGTTCTGTCCAGTTTCTGCCAAATTTGGAAGCAAAGTCCTAAAACAGGCATTGGTGCTGTGATTAGAATATTGAAGCTGCCTAACAGCTGCTTCGGGGTGCGGTGGTGTGGTGGGGGTGGGGGGGGGGGGGGGTGCGGGATGGTGGGGAGGAGGCTCCCTGGATGCTTGGAAGTTGCTGGCTTCCAATTAGGCAGCCAATGCACTTCTGGGCGGATCTGGTGTGGGATACTGCCGCTTGACATTCATCTCTCAAACACTCGTTCAGTTCTCTCTAATTTTGTGGGCTCTGGGCCAATTTCTCCCCCTGCCCCTCCATCTGTGAATATACTTTCCTGAATGCTTATGCTGCAGATAATAAAATAGAGCTAGATTACATCAGCCACATTCCCTCTACTGACACCTGCTCCTTGTTAAGCTCAAAACGTTACTCCAAAAGCTACATTTTGTAAAAGATTGAGAGAAATGCAGTGTTTTTGTGAATAATTGGAAATATAGAATTTGTAATTGTATTTTATTTTGATGTAACATGTCACTACAGTGTGAAAACAATTTTTATAGATACTCCCTTTGTATGAAGGATTCAGACAATAAAGGGTCAATTTTACAAGGCCCATTTGCCCCACTGTCACCTCATGTATAGCCAGCAAGCATTGACAAATCTTGGGCATTGCACCCACAATTTAAAATTTTCCAATATGTGCTGGATGTGTGCAAGAGCCCCAGCGGTGACAAGGGAGTCAGTTATTTTTCTATGAAAAGATATTCTGCAACTCACTGGATTGCTCGCATATGGAGAAGTCTCACTTGGGTGAGCTACTGAAATGACAAGTGTCCATGGAATTTTACCCGAGCATGAGGACAGAAGAAAACGTAGGAGAGCTGGAGCGGGTGGGGTGAGGGTGGTTTTTCTCACTGTTTACTCTAAAGTTGGACAGCTGTTTGCTTAGCTGCTTCATTCATCAGGAAAGTGGCAACTTTTTCACAAACAGAGACAATAATAGCAGTGGAGAGGCAAAGATGGAAAATAATGGCCGCCCTGTAGTTGCGGTAGTTCTGGCACTAAGGGAGCCAGTTGAGGTGAAAATGGTGAGAGCTGCTCCCGGCCACTTTCATTCTTGGCCCATGTTGTTGAGGGTGATAGTGTTGGCATTACATCCATAAGCCAGAAGTATGCAGAGTCAGCAGATTGTGACATCAGTCAATGTCTAATGTTGATTTGACACATGATATGCCATTTTAGACCTCGACGTTTTTGGTAACGCCCTCTCTTAAATACGTACAGATAGATATACGAGGGACCCACTCCCACCAGCGCTATTTAAAGGGTTCTATCCAACTTGCAGGTTAGTTGCTTCTAACTATCTACTAGCTGTTGCAGAGTTTGTGTGAAGTACTGGGTTGTTAGAATACTTCTGAGAAGTAAATGGTGCTGAAATTTACTTTTGAAAGGCCTCTGAATACACCACTTGCTCCCAGTCATGGGGGCTATAGTTGCAGTTCCCCTTTGGGCTGCAGCATCAGAGGGAGATGGAGCACAGGCAGCAGAGAAAACTAAGTTACTCATATAGGGAGGAGGAGGAGGACTCTGAGGAGGAGGACTTATCCACAAGGGTCTTCAGGGACCACATTTCCCACCTGCACAGAAGCCGGGAGCAGTCAGTTCAGTGGCTGTGCTTCACCAAGGAGTTGCTCACAGAACTGTGCCACTTCTTGGAACCTGCAGACTCAGAGCAAGATGAGGACAAGGTCGCCAGTGCCGTGAAGGCGATCATGGCCCTGAATTTATTCGCCAGTGAATCCTTCCAGGCTGGAACAGGCAACACATTGTCATGCTAGGCCCCCACCTGCCAAGAATGAGGCACATTAATTTTGTCATGAACATTGATTTTAAACTGTTACTGGAGTGAAGAAAGGACTTTCAGCCATGGCTGGAAATGACATTTGCATACTAGCAGACGATGATTGGAAGGACAAAGGACCATTCCCTGACACATTCAACCCACAACGGACCTTGATCACCAGGTATTGTGTGTAGAGGAGCATTCCAGAGACTGCTAAGGTAATACAATCCAAGATGTGGTCAGACCATTTAGTCACATGACTAACCTGCTGTCCTGGCAGCAGTCATGATACAGTCATCCTACACCAGTCTGCCATGCCAGCAATCTTTCAGCCACTATGTTAAACCAAAGGGTGTCTGCTAGATGACAAAGGCTATCCACTCTACATCTGGCTGATGACACCCCTCCACAACCCAACCACACTTGGCCAGTGCTCATGTTATGAGAGCCATGCTGTCACGAGGTATGTCATTGGGCAGATCATGGAGTTGTTCATCACTTCCATACTGGAATGGATGGTCTCTAAGTTCTGCACAAAGCCCTGTGTCAAGTTGGAGCTGGACTCCTCCATGCTCCTTGACAGTGACAACAGACCTTCTGGCAGGCCTGTCAATGCACCACTTCCTGTATGCCACTCCATCAAAGACGTCAGCAGCAGAACTCGTCTATGACCTCATCCTCTGGGGGAGCTGGCACACAGGCTGCTCTTCCCCCTGCCTTGGCTGCTGCCCACGTGCTCGGTGACTCACCACATCCAGATCCTACCTCTATGCTGCCCACTAAAATATGCATGGTGCTGGTATCTGAATTGGTGACTGTGAGTGTCAGATCAAATGACGGTGTTTCTTCTTTAGAGGTCTGTTCTCCTTCTAGGCTTTCAGCCTCCCGCACCACTGGCAGACCAGTTACAGTCCTTGGGTATCTAAAAGCATAAATGCAGAAGGGGATGTTTGGAGTAAGGGAAGGTGGGGGAACCCAAGAGGTTCATGGGTACACCATCTGCACCTTGAACATCATAACAGATTGCAAGATGACGGTGGAGTGGGATTTGAGAAGGTGTATTAGGCAGGAACAGATTGTCATCCTTTATGGTTTCAGCTATGCCGCTGGCCACTGCATCAGTGATGGTTGCTCGAGCTCCTCCATAGGGGGATCAGCACATGCTGTTATGCCAGTCCCTCACTGGTTTGCTGTTGCTGCCACCTATTATGGCCCACCTTAACCTGCAAAAGAGAGGTAAGTGTGTCAGTGAGTATGGTACAATGTGTTTGGGTGATGTGCATGCCACCGTTGAATGGTGGCAGTATGTGGAAACTCCAAGATGTGCATGTGTAGCTTCCAGCAGTGCTAAATGTGTGAGGATGAGGTGAAGCATATGAATGTGATGTTTGAGTCATGGTTAATAGAGATTGTTGTTAGGTGAGTGAAGGGACGCGGTGATTGGAACAATGTGTGAGGCTAGTGGTATAGTTGGTAGGATTTGGTGTATTAAGATGCATTCACTGACCTTGACCACTCATGTGAGGTTATTAAACTTCTTGGGGCAGTACTTCCAAGTCCTCCTTGCCAGATTGTTGGCAATGACAACCATAGACACCTGTTTCAATGTCTTCTGTGCACTTGTCTGCAGGCCTTCTGGCCCCTGAAGGAGGAGAACCTCTCTCCTCTGGTCTCCAGGACCTCCTGCACCATGATTCCAGCCTGGCATCTGAAAACCTGGGGGCACACTCTCTTATGGGTCTTTCCTGAAGGTTTCTTAATGTTGCCCAAGCAATTTCAGACCCTTCTGCAGCCAGAATGCAGCTTGTCTTTAAGAGGTGCAGGTGGGCTTTAAGTAGCGCAGATGAGTTTTAAGTGGTGCTAGCCTTGCAAGATGGGCCTCTTATTGAGGTGTGCAGTCAATAAGCAGCACTCTAAGCTCTGGGCTGTACACCACAATCATGGAAATGAACAGGCAGCACTTTGATCAGGCGTGGGTAATCATGCATTGCGATCCCTGCTCCCGAATTCAGGGACTATCCAATTTAGCCCCCAGGATATCTGCCCCAGTTTTTGTTAATGCAGGTTCCATTTACTTCTCATATTCTCTCTTATCCACTGCCTGTTTCCTTCTCTCTTTCTCTCTTTCTTTCCTATTTGCCATATTTGTGTTCCTCCTTCTATTGGCATTCTCCCCTTTACCTTTGTCTTTGTCTCATACTTCTACTCTATCAACCTCTTTTCATTTCTCTGTTACTGTCTCTCTCTAATCTAAAAACTTGCTGTCTGCTGACGCATGTTGCAGCTGAGCAAACAGGTGTCCAGGTTTGGAATAAATAGCGACGGAAGCCACCTCCATCAGCTGCTAGGTGTTAGTATTAGCATTTTAGTTATTTGCGCTAATGTTATCATTATGTCTATATCTGTTTGCAGAGTTTGAAATTTCCAATCTGACTATTGACTTTCCAACTGATACAGATAGAATTCGTGAGAAGAAATAACCCTTAATTTCGGGCCATTTTCAAAGAACACTCAGCTATAAGGCAATCAGGAAAGTTAGTCCTTTGGTGTTAGGCTTCTTGTACCTCTTCCTGTGCAAGCTGCTTAGGTTATCTTTTCAGTTTGGTTCAAAAGCAGCAGCTAAAGATTCCTCATCGTGTTGTTTTTCTACAGAATCTTAATGCGGCATGGTTTTCTAAACTTTTATTGTCCCACCAAACTGTCAGATATTGGACATGTTCTAAACTGTGATACAGAGTAAAATACAGCTTAATATGTGTGGTCTATATATTTCCTCACACTGTCATCAAGAAAATGATGACTTATTTTTATGTAGCGCCTTTAATGTAATAAAATGCCCCAAATTGCTTCACAGGAGCATTGTAAAACAAAATATGACTCTGAGCCACATAAGGAGATATTGGGCTGGATTTTCTCAGAAGATAAGTAGTCCCTCCGCAGGACCGAAAGCGCCTGCGCAGCATTTTACTGGCTGCAATTAAAAGGACACTGCCAGGACCACCATCCAATTGAGGACGGTGGCCTGCCTCCCAGAGTTGCCAGCCCAATCAGAAGGCTGGCAGCTTGGAAGCCTCGACAGCAACACCAATAGAGGTGGCTGCAGCTGAGGTAGCAGGAAGAAGAGGGCGTCTCAGAATCGGGGCACCCTCGAAGACAAGGAATTTTTTTTTCACTTACTGGGCTGGGGCTCGGCAGGCAGGTCCCAACGATCGGCCGGGGGGCTGCTGAAGGGGTGGTGCACCTTCCAGTGGTGGCACCGTTGCCGCGGGGACAGCCATTGTTGGGCCATGGAGTGGCCAGAAAGGATGCCCCTCCCCAGGAACCTGATGGGAAGTTGCCAAGGTTTATCTGGCTGTCTCCCCATGTGGTGGCAGCCCCTCCCGATGCCAGTAAAAAGCTGGCGGAGGTGGGAAGTGGCCGTTGATAGGTTACAATTGGCTTAATTGGCCGCCCACTTCCAACACCTTCCACCACCATTTTACGAGGCCTCCTGCCTCCCAGCCTGTCTCCAGAGAGCTGGTAAAATCCAGCTTAATAGGTCAGATGATCAAAAGCTTGGTCAAAGAGGTAGGTTTTAGGGCGTGTCTTAATGGAGGAAGGTGAGGTGGAGAGGTGTAGGGAGGGAATTCCAGAGTTTAGGGCCTAGGCAACCAAACCTGGAGCAATTAAAATTAGGGATGTGCAAGAGGCAAAAATTAGATAAGCATAGATATATCAGAGGGTTGTGGGGCTGGAGGAGATTACAGAGATAGGGTGGGGCGAGGCCATGGATGAATTTGAAAACAGGGATGAGAATTTTAAAATCAAGACATTGGTTGACTGGGAGCCAATGTAGGTCAGTGAGCACAGGGGTGATTGGTGAATGGGACTTGGTGCGAGTTAAGACATGGGCAGCAGAGTTTTGGATAACCACAAGTTTTCGGAGGGTAGAATGTGGGAGACCAGCCAGGAGTGCGTTGGAATTGTCATGTCTAGAAGTAACAAAGGCATGAATAAGGGTTTCAGCTGAGATAGGGGCGAAGTCGGGCAATGTTACAGAGGTGGAAATAGGAAGTCTTAGTGATGGCACAAATATGTGGTCGACAGCTTGGGGTCAAGTATGACACCAAGGTTGTGAACAGACTGGTTTAGTCTCAGACTGTTGCCAGACAGAGGGATGGGGTCGGTAACTAGGGAGCAGAGTTTGAAGCAGGGACCCAAAACAATGGTTTCAGTCTTCCTAATATTTAATTGGAGGAAATTTCTGCTCATCTGGTATTGGATGTTGGATAAGCAGTCTTATAATTTAGCAACAGTAGAGGAGTCAAGAGAGGTGGTGGTGAGGTGAGAATTGGGTGTTGTCGAGGGGCAGAGAAACAGGAGGGGGCCATGGATAGATCCTTGGGGGACATGAGAGGTAATGAGGTCGGAGCAGGAAGAGAAGCCATTGTAAGTAATACTCTGGCTATGATTAGGTAGATAGGAAAGGAACTAGGTAGAAATATAGAACGGTAGACAGAAATGGAAGATTTAGGAGAAACAAAAATCGAAAACTTTTTAACTATACACATTTTCCACAATACAGCAGTTACTATACTTTTGGTGGTAATGGAGTTAAACCTATTTAGACACAACAATCCCCCGGAAGAATACTACCAGTTAATTGTCATGCTGTGGTTATGGTCGTGCAGGCATGTTTTAGACAGAGTGTATTTTAATTAGTTACAAGTGTTAACAATAAAGGAAAAGCTGGAAATGCTGATAACAGGGACCGTAATTATTTTACGAGATAGTGATAACAACATGTTCTACAGTAAAATTTACCGTAGCTGTTCAGGTGTTTGAATCATAGAATCATAGAATGCAAGGGTTGTTTAGATCTGAGGTGAATGGGGGAGGGAGTGTGGTGTTGGTGGTATGAGTGTTGTTTGGAAGGGATACGATCTGGACAACAAAAACTGTTACAAATCCTCCCATCACATCCTCCCACGTACCGCTGTCAATGTGAATCCTCTGATTTCCATATAACTACCATTTTGTTTCCAGTAGGATTGCTTTAGTGTTGATTTTATATTGCTGACATAATCTCATGAGATAGTAAAATAATATAGTTACTCAGATAAAGGGAAGAGGTAGATTGATGACCATGTGTTTTAGCTGCCACTTGCCCAGTTTATATTTATTAAAAGTTTGTAATGGGATACATCTGTCATTGACGCCAATCTGAAGTAAATATTTTGTACCCCTGTCACAATTTACTTATATTCCTTTTAATGACAGCAGTAGCCTATCTTTTGATACAAAATTCAAAAGGTTGAATTTCAATGACTGAGTTATTGATGGGGAGATGTTAGCAATGTTATGTTATGCTTTGGGTGATTGTATCCAGTTGAACTCCACTTGCATATGAACATATTTATATTGTTGATAATACAATTCATAAATACAAAAACAACAATCGTTAAGACACCTGGGAAAAATACTGCACTTCAGACAATTTCTGTTTGAGTAGATGAAAGGCTCAATTTTAGCTTCCCGCTTAAATGAAGGCATTTCAATTCATATTACACCAATACTAAAAACAGTACAATATGATGGAAGTACTCAATTTGTTTTGCAAGTAAGTGGGCTATTTTTGATTCCGTTCTTATGAATTAACCCATTTCAAACTTTAAATTGTTTTATTCCCATGTCACTTTATTCTTATACTCAGTCATATTTAACAAAAGGTTTGTGCTTCATATTTTTATTTAATTGTAAATATCTGTCAACCTAAAGAACCTGTGCAACACCATTGTAAGATTACATTTCCTGGATTAAATTGATTATTGCATGTAGATAATTATTAGTACTTCAGGTTATGCAACTGTACAAGGGGAGGTTAAAAAGTGTATAGATTTTCCATCAGAGAGACAAGGTCTGCTTATGGGAATAACTGAAAATGTTGAGAAAGGAAAATGGTTCAATAAAAACCTGAAATCAAATCACCTCATTACAATATGGCCTGATTTTAATCCAGCTTTCCCAATAGGGACAGGGCAGTTGAGTGGTTAAAATTATGAAAATTGACTTATCACCCTGTTCCTGCCAGAAATCTGCAGCCGCCATTTTGACTTTGGCGGTTACTTGATTAAAAGAAAAAGAAATACTTGAATTTGTATAGCACCTTTCACAAACTCAGGATGTTCCAATGTGCTGAACAGCCAATTAAATATTTTTTGAAGTGTACTAATTGTTGTAATGTAAAAAAGGCAACAGCCAATTTGCTTCCACTAACAGCAATGTAATAATGACCAGGTAATTTCTTTTTGGTGATATTGGTTGAGGGATCAATATTGACCAGGACACTAGGGAGAACTCACCTCCTCTTCTTCAAATAGTTTCATGGGATCTTTTATATCCACTTGAGAAAGCAAATGGGGCCTCGGTTTAACATCTCTTCTGAAAGATGGCACTTCTGACAGTGCCCACTCCCTCGGAGCTGCACTGAAGTGTCAGCCTAAATTCTGTGCTCAAGTTCCTGAAGTGGGATTTGAACCAACAACCTTCTGACTCAGGAGAGAGCGCTTCCAGGTGAGCCATGGCTGACACCTTAAGAAATTCAGAAACGCAACCATCGGAAACAGGCGGGTGCCTCTTGAATAAATTCAAATAAAGGTCCAATTACGTCATTTGGATCCCAACGAAGTTTTAACAGGGTGGGTCAGGACTGCTTATGCTTTGCAGTATCATTAATGAGAATGTTGCAATACTCAGTATGTCATTCTCTTTCAATGTATTGATAGCATCTTTCAGAAGTGATATAAAGGGGAGGAGTTTGCATTTGGAGTCGGGAACCCAATGTTGGACCCATTTCCAAGTCCTGATCCTGCTCCGGGGCTGGGGGGGTGGGTGATGGTGCAGGTGGGCAATGGAGGGGGAATAGTCACAGCCCAAAATATATGCCCGAGGTCTGCAGTTAATTGGTTGAAGGGAGGATTTGGCAGCCAATTAGCAGCGGCAGGTACGGGATGGGGGGTGGGACTCTAAAAATGCGGGCCCAATTTAAAGGCATGACGGCAGCCATTATACTGGCAGCCATCTTGCGAATCAATGGACAGCAGAATTCAACAGGAGGAACGGCAGAAGCCTGGCACCCGTGGCAGGACTGCCGACAGTTTAGCAATGCAGCCCTTGAAATGTTGTTGGAGGCAGTTCATGAGAGGTGAGGGGTCTTGTTCCCAGAGGGTGGCAGGAGAAGGACCCCAGCCAAACTAAGCAGTCTTGGCTGGAGGTGGCAGAACATGTCAGAAGCTGCAATGTCGTCTGGAGGACCTAGGTGCAGAGCCGCAAAAGGTTGAATTACCTTCTTTGTTCAAGCAAGGTAAGTGCAAATCAACACCCAGATGACAGGTCTTCAGGTTTGCAGCCACCAGAAGACACAGCAGCTGAGTAGCCTGAGGGTGCATGGTGCTCCTGAACATGGGAGAAATGTGTGCCAGGGTAACAACTGAGCCCGAGCGCTGTTGAGGACCTGGCAGCACTAATACATGCAGCTTCTTATTTAAATGAGCTTGTTCGTATGTTCATATATTATGACCTCAGTGAAATTGTTCATGTGAAAAAGACGAGATATGAATCCCCAGACCAATTTAAAGAATTACACAACAAGATTTCACGTTTTAAGACTTTTATTATAACAACTAAACTAAAAGAAATCCTCATTAACTGAATAGTACATTGAGAATAACTGATACCCCAAATTACAAAGAACGGTATTTTATTTATTAAAATACATGAAAACCTCACACTACTCTTACAGGTTACACAGTCCTTTTTGATGGTGAAATCCTTTGCAGTTAAACATCCTAAACTCCTCCCAGTTGCAATGGGTTGGATCTCCCAGACCTTTTCAAAAAGCAATGTCCTCTTTGTTCACTTCTCCGAGCACTTCCGACCTGGATGTCCGTGAATAAGCCTGGTGTTCCTGCTGGTTTTCTACTTCTCCACAAGATTCAACTAACAAAACAGCTTCAAGTCTTCTCAGCCTTTTACTGTATCAGGCTTCTGAGAGCAGGTGTTCCCCACCCCCTCTCTCTCTCTCTCTCTCTCTCAAGCTGCCACTGTAGGTCATCCTGCTTTCTTACAGCCTCCTGCGATGCTGCAACTGCTGAGTTCCCTTCTTACAGCCTCTCTGCCTTCAGAAAGTCTGTTAAATTTATCTGGACTCAAAAGTCAATAGCTTATTGACCTGTTCCAATATGCAGAGTCCAGAAGTCAGGTATCACAGAGTCACTTGGGCCTTCCATTGTTCCCAGATGTTAACAGCTGCCTGGCACATTTGCATTTCCAAATTCCTGAGTCCTTGTTTTACGACCTGAAAGTCTGGGAGGACGAAACCCATTGTTCTTCATGTGTTACTCCTGCAGTCTCTGTTTCTCAAAAGAAAGTCTTTAATCTGTGTTCAATATTGTCCTGGTAACTAAGACTTCTGTCTTGCCCTTTTGCAGAGTGGATGTGAGGTCACCTGACTTTCTGGACCCCATCTTGAACTTTTAAAAATCACAATTTTTAAAACATAATCCTATTACAAGGTCCAGCACTCATAACAGAGTTGCTGGCATTGGTGAGAAAGGTCTGCATTCGCTTAGCTCTCTCATTTGTTCCTACAGGAGGAAAGGGCAAAAGGTAAAAAGTGCACATAGGAGGAGGAGTGCCCCAGCTCGCCATCCTCACTGCTATGGAGGCGGTGGCAATGAACATTGTGAGGATGGTGCCGCATAAAGAAGTAGGCAATGGAAAGATGTGAATACCTGGAGGAGAGGGTGAAAAGATATTGAAATCTATAGATGAATGGGATGGAGTGCAAAAGAATGCCAAAGCCTCAGCTGCATTGGGAAGCCTCAGCTCTTCAGAGGCATTGATGTCACAGGCCAGTTCTCCTTATCACCTTCTTATGTCTCCCCCGGGGCCAGTTGTGGAGGGGGAGCATGCAGGGCTGCTGCAGCATCACCGGCGGCCTCTCTGTCAATGGAACCAACAGACCCAGCACTGTCACATCATTCAAGCACACCCTCCACCAACACAAATACACTGACATCAGTGGGCCCTCACGCACAATTAGAAAGGGTGGCACTGGGTGAGCTGCACGTCAAGAGTCAGCAGAAGGAGGTGACAGAGGCAGAGATGGCTGTGAGCAGACCTCCCTCGGCGGATAGACGGACACAGCCCTGCTCAACTGAGCACAGGTGCAGGGCCTCAGGAGTCACAAACAAGGTGGATGTACTTTGACCAGCAGCGTGAGACATGTGCTGAAATGTCAGAGTTCCCTGAGGCAGTGCAGAGTTATGGGAAAAGAATGCAGGAGTCCATTCAGCTCACCTGTGCTATCATGGCTCAGAGCTTTGAATGTATGAGCTCCACCATTGACAGAGTGGCCAACCTCATGGAAAGCCATATGCAACAGCACTCTGAGTGGATTCAGGAACAGTGCACTGACATGCACAGAGTGCATGCAATGCTGTGTAGCATTGACCAGTCAGTGGCGCTAATAGTGCAAACAGGCATGAAGTGGATGCCAATTGCACCGCAGCTGATGGTCCCCTCTAGCAATGCAGAGTGCCATTAAAGAGCTGAGGTAGTTAACAAAGAGGGTTTCAACCCTCATGGGGCACCATCATCATCATATCGGCCTCCTTGGCCCTCTGACTGAGGGACCATCTGTACAGCAAAGCCCTGTGACAGAGGCTTACATGGAAGTGTCCCCACTGGCACCTCGCGATGAAGACGATTGCCATGCGCAAGCCTCAAGCAGACACGTGCAAGCAGGCTGCCTCCACCTCATCCTAGGCCACAAGATGACCACAGTGTAGAAGTAGCTAAGAGTGAAGATCACTGCATCAGTCAGAGCACTGAGTGGTTCACTTGGGTTAATTTCACTTGTGCACATTGTAATTTTTAATAACATTGGACCTGCTGAGCCATGATCCCAGATGTGTGAGCTTACATTCTTTAATGGCAAGACTGGAAAAGAGGGCGGAAGTGATAAAGGGAAGCAATGGTCATTGAACAGGGTCACTGAGACTGCTGGAAAGATGTGTACTATGCATTGCCGGTAAGAATGCTTTATGGATTTGTTCTCACAGGTAGATCAAAGTGAATGCCAGAGCATGCAATCCTATTGGATGAGTAGTGCTCAGATGAAATGTGCTTGGATAGATGTACCCTGGCATTCACACCATCCTGATGAGAGCTTTGACTCCTGAGATGGAAACAGCCACCTACCTGCACAGCATGGGCACGATTCTGCTCTGCATCCACCTCCTCCTTCTCCTCTTCTTTCCCCACTTCCTCCTACTCTGATGAACTGTGGCAGTCTTGCTCATCAGCATCTTCAAGGTCCACTACTCTCTGGAGGGCTGTTATGGAGAGCACACCAGACCATCACAATGAGCGAGTGCACTTTTCAGAAGCCTGATGGCCTGCTCAATGGTGGTCCTTGTGAGCAGGTGGCATCAGTTGTAGCGCTTCTGTGCCTCCATCTTGCATTCACTTAGAGGGGTGAGTATTCATCACTTTGAGGGATATCCCTTGTTCTAGAATCCATCCACAGAGTTACAGTAGTGACATGAAGAGCTGAGGTACCCTGGACTGCTGGCGGATGAAAGCGTCATGGCAGCTGCCAGGATAGCGAGCACACGCATGCATAAAGCTCTTGTTGTTCTTCCATACCAGCTGAACCAACTCTTGCAGATAGGGAATCAGTGACCTGCGAGACACCACCAAGGTTCACTGTTGATCCTTGGAATGAGCCAGAGACGAAGAGGTTCAAGGCCACAGTGACTTTAATGGCTACTGGCGGGGCATGGCAAGCAGTACTGTGTGGTCTGAGGTCTTTCTCAACAAGGGCACAAATCTGAGATACCATCTGTCTAGATAGGCACAGCCTTCTGTGGCACTGATTCTCTGACATGTACAGGTAGCTTCTTCTTTGGTAGTACACTGGATGTTGACGGTTTGGCCTTCGTTGCCTTTCTGTCCCTCATTCCTCTCCTCAGCCCTCCCCATGCCCGGGGCTCTGCATCTGCTCCTGAGGATGTTGATCCTCATTGCTACTGGCCCCTTTCTCCAAGTACCTTAATCCCATGTCCAGCTATTGCCTTGCTTTCGGTCAGCTGCACTCACAATGATTACAGAACTGCTACCCCCCACCACCACCCGCCACCTCTGATGGACCCACGATCTCTGGGGGTTCATGATCCCCTCAACTGATGGAGTGTGCACAAACCACTTGCTCCACTAAGTCTGCTTACCCAATGGCAACTGTGTGCTAATAACTGAGTGGCCCTATCAATCATGCACCCTTTAGTGGGCGCACCTAATTAAATGGTGCAGCCAAGACTGGATCCCCACTGTGTTGCCACCTCCTTCCACTTGGACTGTTCCAGATCCATCATGGAACGTGTGCATCCCCACAAAAATAGCAAATTGGCCCTTAACAAGCTGATAAGCTCGTTATCAAGCTTAATTGGTCATTGACACAAATTGGGCAGGTTGCCAGGTCCCACCTTCCCCCTGCTGTGCAAAATAGTTGACAGAATGATGATGATGGCAAACTGCCATGATGGCATCAAACTGATGTGAATTCATATGCCTGCTTGCCTTCGTGCCCACCCCCATATCAGGACAAAATTTCTGCCCAAAATTACTGAAATAGGCTGTTAAAAAGCAGTAAATATAGGGCTGCTAAAAGTATAATTGGTTACAAATTAATAAATAGGCTTAAATTGTTATCCAGATAATTCCAGCTACAAACATCTGGGTGCCTAAAAAGCCCTTAGGCAATTGCCTAGGTAACTCAAATTACAGGCAATAGTTTATCCTTTTAAATCCTTTATCTTTGACATTTTACTTTTTTATCCTTCCTTTTCAAATAGTTCTGTGACTAGCAGCGTATAACCCATTTTCCATGTCTCTCTTGAACAATACTCCCTGCCAAGAAACCTTCAGGAATTATATGCAGAAAGAGTACAAGTCCCAGCAGGCACTGTTGCTCATGTAAAAATAAGCTGTCACACAGGAGGAGTGAGAGACAAGCCAATTTATTTTTGAATACCTGTGGACATTTTTTTTCCCTCTGGGGAGTTTTTTCTGTAATGCTTTGTTTTCTTTGGGGCACTATCGCAACATGATGACACCTAGCCTTTAGACCCGATAGCAGGATCTATCTTTAATGGCCTTTGTTTTCTACACAAAGGTCAAACTAATTATTCAGTTGATAGCTCTGTGACTTAACAGTTTCAGCATTGCAGTAACAATTCCTGACTGAATGAAAAGTACAAAAAGTTATAATATTTATGCTTATTTCCAAGAATTTTAGGAGTTAGGAAATATTTCTACAAATCAGTTTTATGAAGCATAGCATTTTAAATTTACAGAACATTATTTTGAAGAGATTTTGTTTGAAAAAGTAGCATTTGCAAAACTGGAGAGGTGCTCCAGCACACAGATTTTGTCAGTCCAAGCAAGAAGAGACTATTTTCTGTTTATACTCATTATACTTGTTACACTGAGATGTCCTTTCTGGACTAACAGTAAAGTCTGCAGTTAAGGGTAGAATGAGTCTTGTGCCTTTCCAAACAATTTCATTGGCTTGTGTAACAGTAAACTTCTCACTGAAAGTGACACTGAAAGTGTTGAAAAATGATTTCAGAGAACTGATTTCAAGGCCTGTGTTGGTTGGACTTTGCTTAGTAACATTAGCCAATTTACCTGTTCTGATTACCTGGATCAGACTTTGCAAGGTTGCTTTGTTTCAAAGCGCAATTCTGCAAGTCAGCTCACAGGAAGTGCCATTCTGGAATTGTGCAATAGACTCCTGTATATTGTTGCTAACATTTCAGTTGCTAGGTTGAGCTTAATTTACAAACATCTCGGAGTCGTTGTAGATCTGAACAGTAACTTATTTATTATATTTCCATAAGCCTACTCTAGCTCCTACTCTACATGAAGCTTCTTGCTTCTCTCCGAGCCTGCAACACGTGATCTCTTACATTATCATGACAGTGGGAGGTGTTACTCTCACTGTCCCAAACATTAACCCTTTCAGACCCATATACTACATTTCCCCCCCCAAGTCTTTGTCCATATATATTTTTTATATATTTCATTTTTACTTTACATACTACCCCTCCAAGTCTCTGACATCACAGTTTCAATCTGTCAGGAGGCTTCACGACTCTCCCTGACCATGTTCTTGTCAGGCTCGGAAGATCAGTAGTCTTTCTCTGAACTCTTGTTCGTTGACTTGGATGGCCTTCATTGAAGTTTGTAGTATCCAGTTTTCTCTGAACTTCAGGATCAACATCTGGTTCATCCAAATATATGACTGATATTATCTTTGAGGAATAGGAATAAGATTTCTCCTATTTTGTCTTTTGGTACCTTCTGGTGTATGTACTAAATAAGATCTCTGATGATTTTCATCTCGCTGGATAATTACTCCATTTCTGCCTTGCTGTCGTATCCATGCCTTGTGTATGTTTCTGCTACAATATCTCCTATTGTAATTCTGAGCTTGTTGTTTCCTATAAGACTTTTCTCTGTCTTGAACGCTGATAATCCTAGACTTGTAACCCTGGAAGTAGTTTTTTGGGTAAGATAGGAAGTTAGTTTTGAGCTTCCTCCCCATCATCAGCAATGACGGTGCCAATCCCCATAGCAACAAAGTAGATCTGTAGTTTAAGAATGCAGTTTAAAATTTTTGTTTTTCTTCAACAATGCTTTAATAGTTCTGACTCCTCTTTCAGCTTCACCATTAAATTGAAGATATCTTGGGGAACTTGTAAGATGTACGAATCCACATTTTCTCACAAACTGTGTAAATTATTAGTTTGAAAATTGTGGTCCATTATTTGACACAACTTCATCAGGAATGCCATGTGTTGCGAAGATCTCCTGTAAAGCTCGAATGACAGATTTGGTAGTTGTTGCATAGAGCTCTTTCACTTCAATCCATCTTGAAAAATAGTCAATCACTATTATGCAGGATTTCCCCTGTAACATAAATAGGTCCATCCCTAGACATTCCCATGGTCTGTTTGGAATTGGTGTCATTAAAAGGAGTTCCCTCTGGTCTGTGCACTGCACATACCTGACAATTAAAGATCATTTGTTCTATATCTCTGGACATCTCTGGCCACCAGATGGACAACTGAGCCCGTGCTTTGCATTTTGTGATACCCATGTGGCCCTGATGTAATGTTTCCAAGATATCTGTCCGGAATGAGACCAAAATCACCAGTCTGTCAGCAAATGATCCGCAATAGTGAAGTTCTTCCTGAGCCCGAAAAGAATTTTCATCACTTTACCACTGGGATGTTGCTATCACCAACCTTGTGTGCAATATTGGCATATTTGGATGCATTCCTCATCTCGCTCCTGAGCCTGATGAATTTCTTGGAACTTTTGTGTGCTTGCGGCCATTGCCATGAGGACGCAGTGTACTCTGAGTATGACTCAATCTCATCCACGAAGTTAACACCTTGTTGTGTAGGCTGGTCAACAGTAGCTCTAGATAAAGCATTTACGCAAGTTTGCACCTTGCCTCGTACATACACCGCCTTGTATGTGAATCTCATTAACCTCAACCGGAATCTCTGAATTCTGGGAGGCATTCTGAATTCTTTTCGTCCAGTAAGGAAACTAAGGGAATCTGAGAACTTTTTGCAAGCCCATGTGACTGAGAGAGCTTCTTTCTCTATGATACCTTACCTCATCTCAGTCTCAGACAATGCTTGCGATGCATAATAGATCGATCCTCTACATCCATCTGGCTGTTCTTGAAAAAGGACTGCCCCGAGCCCAGTACATGAGGCATCTGCTGCAATTGTGGTTGGGAGTGATGGGTCTCTGGCGAAACCAACTTTTCCTTGATCCTTTGAAATACCTGCTCTTGATATGCATTCCAACACTATGCTTGATCTTTATTTAAGAGTTATCTTAAGAGATCACTAACTTGTGCTAGATTGGGCAAAAATTTGCCAACTGATTAACCATTCCAAGGAATCATTAAAGATCTTGGAGTGAAGTAGGAATTAAGAATTCACTAATGGCGCTCATCTTTTGTGGGTCTCCCATAATGCCCTTGCTACGAGCAATGTGTCCTAAGAAACGAACAGACGTTTTTGAGAATTCACACTTTTCATTAACTGTCAGGCCTTCTTCCTGTAAATTATTCAAAACTTCTTTAACCCTCAGGTCATGTTCTTCAACAGATTCACCATGTACTAAGATATCGTCCATATGGCATATGACTCCTTTAAGTCCCTGTAAGATGTTTCACATAGTCCTTTGGAATATTTCAGATGCAGATGCTATACTGAATGGTAAGCAATTAAAACAAAATTTTCCAAATGGGATGATGAAGGATTTGAATAGTCTTAACTTCTCATCCAAAAGAACTTGCCAAAAGTCACTATTCGTGTCGAGCTTTGTGAACATAACACTTTTGGATAACTTTGCCAAGCTTTTGTCTACTGAGAACATTGGATGAATTTCCCTTGCGACAGCCTTATTAAGCTGAGTTAGGTCTCCACAAATGCAAAGAGTACCATTTGGTTAAGAAACTGCAACCATTCCCGAACACCACTTTGTTGGTTTCGTGACAAGAGAAATGAGTCCCATCCTGGTCATCTGTTCCAGCTGTATCTTGACTTGCTTCAGCAATGGGTGTGGTATCTTCTTCGGCAAGTGATGGAAAGTCTGCTTGAAAGTGGCTCTTAGATTCTTGTCACTTGATTTCATCCACTTTTTTGATAAGATGAAGATCTAAACATTCTCGCCTGCTCAAAAGAGAAAATGCTTGGTTCTGTAAATGATACAGTGTTTCCAATATCTGCTTTCCCTTGTACTGGAACCTTTGGCTTTCCCTTGACTTTCAGTTCAATCCCTCCTGGACTAAGTAACTTGAGTGTTGTTTGGTTGCAAGAAACGTGTTGATAACCACGGTTCATTCTCTGACTAAACTGTGACGCTTGCTCCAGTGTCTAATTCAAAATTGGTAATATGTCCATTGACATAAATATCTGTTGTCCAGAATGCATGATTAAGGTCATTGATCTCCCCAAGGAAATTTCCTGATTTATCTTTCAATGGAGTTTGTTCCACTTCATTGACAGCTCTTTGCATGAAGACTTTTTGTTTGGAATCTTTAAAAGTAGAGGTCTTTCTTTGGCACAGTTTTCCAAAATGGCTCACTCTTTTTAAAGTTAAAGCATTCTGCATTATTAGCAGGTCTGTGGTGCCACAGCGCTGGCAGTGTTCATGGCATCTTGCATCTTCCCTCTCGAATGTACCTTCTTGTCTGGAGATTGTTTTTCAGTCCTGGCCTTCAGGAACTGTACAGTCATCAGAGTTTTCCTGACCCAAGGTTCCTCTTCCCTTCTCAGGATTGCTCTGTTCTTCCTATGGACCTCTGATGCCTGACTATCGACATCACCTCCTCCAGGGTGAGGTCTTCTTTAGACTGTAATAAATCTGATAGAGGTTCATCCGCAATGCCCACAACCATGTGATCTTTTATCAATTATCAATTCTGTCTTCAGTTCTCCATACTCACATTCTTCAGCCAGTCTGTACAAGTTGTTATTAAAAGCTTCCACCGATTCACCTGGTTTCCGGACCCTTCTATTAAATTTGGCCCTTTCTAAGATCTTATTGCTTCTTAAATTAAAATATTTATTGAAGGCTTGTAAAATGTCATCAAGCTTATCGGAAACCTTATTGATGCCCTGCCTTGCAATCACATCATCAGCTATTGTATCTATTGAGTACAGCAAAGTGTTTACTTGTTCAGTTTTAGATTTGCTGTGCAGCTGGGAAGCTATTCTGTAATTTAAAAACCATCTCCTCCACAGAGACCAATTTCGAATCTGGTTATACCTTTCTGGCATTTCTTTCTTTCGTTTTTCTTTTGGGCCTCCTTATCTCGAGAGACAATGGATACGCGCCTGGAGGTGGTCAGTGGTTTGTGAAGCAGCGCCTGGAGTGGCTATAAAGGCCAATTCTGGAATGACAGGCTCTTCCACAGGTGCTGCAGAGAAATTTGTTTGTTGGGGCTGTTACACAGTTGGCTCTCCCCTTGCGCCTCTGTCTTTTTTCCTGCCAACTTCTAAGTCTCTTCGACTCGCCACAATTTAGCCCTGTCTTTATGGCTGCCCGCCAGCTCTGGCGATCGCTGGCAACTGCCTCCCACGACTTGTGATCAATGTCACAGGACTTCATGTCGTGTTTGCAGACGTCTTTCAAGCGGAGACATGGATGGCCGGTGGGTCTGATACCAGTGGCGAGCTCGCTGTACAATGTGTCTTTGGGGATCCTGCCATCTTCCATGCGGCTCACATGGCCAAGCCATCTCAAGCGCCGCTGACTCAGTAGTGTGTATAAGCTGGGGATGTTGGCCGCTTCAAGGACTTCTGTGTTGGAGATATAGTCCTGCCACCTGATGCCAAGTATTCTCCGAAGGCAGCGAAGATGGAATGAATTGAGACGTCGCTCTTGGCTGGCATACGTTGTCCAGGCCTCGCTGCCATAGAGCAAGGTACTGAGGACACAGGCCTGATACACTCGGACTTTTGTGTTCCGTGTCAGTGCGCCATTTTCCCACACTCTCTTGGCCAGTCTGGACATAGCAGTGGAAGCCTTACCCATGCGCTTGTTGATTTCTGCATCTAGAGACAGGTTACTGGTGATAGTTGAGCCTAGGTAGGTGAACTCTTGAACCACTTCCAGAGCGTGGTCGCCAATATTGATGGATGGAGCATTTCTGACGTCCTGCCCCATGATGTTCGTTTTCTTGAGGCTGATGGTTAGGCCAAATTCATTGCAGGCAGCCGCAAACCTGTCGATGAGACTCTGCAGGCACTCTTCAGTGTGAGATGTGAAAGCAGCATCGTCAGCAAAGAGGAGTTCTCTGATGAGGACTTTCCGTACTTTGGACTTCGCTCTTAGACGGGCAAGGTTGAACAACCTGCCCCCTGATCTTGTGTGGAGGAAAATTCCTTCTTCAGAGGATTTGAACGCATGTGAAAGCAGCAGGGAGAAGAAAATCCCAAAAAGTGTGGGTGCGAGAACACAGCCCTGTTTCACACCACTCAGGATAGGAAAGGGCTCTGATGAGGAGCCACCATGTTGAATTGTGCCTTTCATATTGTCATGGAATGAGGTGATGATACTTAGTAGCTTTGGTGGACATCCGATCTTTTCTAGTAGTCTGAAGAGACCACGTCTGCTGACGAGGTCAAAGGCTTTGGTGAGATCAATGAAAGCAATGTAGAGGGGCATCTGTTGTTCACGGCATTTCTCCTGTATCTGACGAAGGGAGAACAGCATGTCAATGGTCGATCTCTCTGCACGAAAGCCACACTGTGCCTCAGGGTAGACGCGCTCAGCCAGCTTCTGGAGCCTGTTCAGAGCGACTCGAGCAAAGACTTTCCCCACTATGCTGAGCAGGGAGATTCCACGGTAGTTGTTGCAGTCACCGCGGTCACCTTTGTTTTTATAGAGGGTGATGATATTGGCATCGCGCATGTCCTGGGGTACTGCTCCCTCGCCCCAGCACAGGCATAGCAGTTCATGTAGTGCTGAGAGTATAGCAGGCTTGGCACTCTTGATTATTTCAGGGGTAATGCTGTCCTTCCCAGGGGCTTTTCCGCTGGCTAGAGAATCGATGGCATCACTGAGTTCCGATTTGGTTGGCTGTATGTCCAGCTCATCCATGACTGGTAGAGGCTGGGCTGCATTGAGGGCAGTCTCAGTGACAGCATTCTCCCTGGAGTACAGTTCTAGGTAGTGCTCAACCCAGCGGTCCATCTGTTTGCGTTGGTCAGTGATTATGTCCCCCGATTTAGATTTGATGGGGGCGATCTTCTTGATGGTTGGCCCAAGAGCTCTCTTCATGCCATCATACATTCCTCTGATGTTTCCGGCTTCTGGCATTATATATTTAGGATCCATATCCTTCCATATCACTTGGATAATAATGATCTAATTGGGCACAGTCAATATGGATTTATGAATGGCAAATCATGTTTGACAAACCAGTTGGAGTATTTTGAGCATGTTACTAACGGAATTGATAAAGGGGAGTCAGTGGACATAGTATACTTGGATTTTCAAAAGGCTTTTGATAAAGTCCCCCACAGGAGGTTGGTTAGCAAAATTAAAGCTCACGGTATAGGAGGTAATATACTAGCATGGATTAAGGATTGGCTAACAGGCAGAAAGCAGAGAGTAGGAATAAACGGGTTATTCTCGCGTTGACAGGCTGTGACTAATGGGATACAGCAGGTATCAGTGCTTGGGCCCTCGCTGTTCACAATATATATCAATGATTTGGATGTGGGGACCAAATGTAGTATTTCCAAGTTTGTGGATGACACAAAACTAGTTGGGAACGTGTGTTGTGAGGAAGATGCAAAGTGGCTTCAAGGGGATTTAAACAAACTTAGTGAGTGGGCAAGAACGTGGCAGATGGAATATGTGGAAAAATGTGATGTTATCAACTTTGGTAGGAGGAACAGATGTGCAGAGTATTTCTTAAATGGTAAGAGATTAGAAAGTGTAGATGTACAAATTGACCTGGGTGTTCTTGTCAATAAGTCACTGAAAGCTTGCAGATGCAGCAAGCAATTAAGAAGGCTAATGGTATGTTAGCCTTTATCGCAAGATGATTTGAGTCCAGGAGTAGTGAAGTCTTGCAGAATAACCTACTCCTGCTCCTACATTCTTTTTTTTTTATTTAGAGATACAGCACTGAAACAGGCCCTTCGGCCCACCAAGTCTGTGCTGACCAACAACCACCCATTTATACTAATCCTACATTAATCCCATATTCTCTACCACATCCCCACCATTCTCCTACCACTTACCTACACTAGGGGCAATTTACAATGGCCAATTTACCTATCAACCTGCAAGTTTTTTTGGAGGTGGGAGGAAACCGGAGCACCCGGCGAAAACCCACGCAGACACAGGGAGAACTTGCAAACTCCGCACAGGCAGTACCCAGAACTGAAACCGGGTCACTGGAGCTGTGAGGCTGCGGTGCTAACCACTGCACCACTGTGCCGCCCATGTTCCTAAACTCTGTAGGTAATTTTCTTTCTTCGATAAATGTTTGTTCTTGCAATGGGAGTGTTCCCGTTCTTTTCGGAGGTTTCCTGCTCTTTTCGGAGATTTCCTGCTATTCACCTTCACGGTCTGCTCGAGTAATGGCCACAGACTTTGGATTTGCCCTCTGTGAGGATTCGGCTTTTCTCCATTAAGCCTTCCCAGTGCACCGTTAGGCAATGTTTCTACCCTTTTTTGAAGGCCTATCCCCGACCATCGCTCAGTTCTGTGATTCAATGCCTGCCATCACTGGACTTGGATTTTTCTCACAGACCACTATGCTTCTGTGGTGCAGCCTGAATGCCAGTGCGGCCAACTCACAGACTCTCCGACTCTTTCCATCATCTACAGAGCAGCTCTGGAGCTCTTCGCAGCTTCTCCATGAGATCCGTAAACTTTTGGTGCTATTGTACCAGGCTAGGCTTCTTAAAAGGGGGAGGCGGTGGCATAATGGTATCGTCAATGGACTAGGGTATTTCCCTGGGGACATGGGTTCAAATCCCACCATAGCAGAAGGTGGAATTTGAATTCAATTAATAAAATCTGGAATTAAAAGCTAATCTAACGGTGGTCATGAAACCATTGTCTATTGTTGTAAAAACACATCTGGTTCACTAATGTCCTTTAGCGAAGGAAATCTGCTGTCCTTACCTGGTCTGGCCTACATGTGACTCCAGACCCACAGCAATGTGATTGGCTCTTAAATGCCCTCTGAAATGGTCTAGTAAGCCACTCAGTTCTAGCTAACCCACTACTATGTCAATAAAACAGAATGAAACCAGACGGACCACCCGGCATCGACCTAGGCACCGGAAACGACAACGGCAAACCCAGCCCTGTCAACCCTGCAAAGTCCGCCTTACTAACAGCTGGGGGCTTGTGCCAAAGTTGGGAGAGCTGTCCCACAGACTAGTCAAGCAACAGCCTGATATAGTCATACTCACCGAATCATACCTTCCAGACAATATCCCAGACACTGCCATCACCATCCCCGGGTATGTCCTGTCCCACTGGCAGGACAGACCCAGCACAGGTGGTTGCACAGTGGTATACAATCGGGAGAGAATTGCCCTGGGAATCCTCAACATCGATTCTGGATCCCATGAATTCTCATGGCATCAAGTCAAACTTGGGCAAGGAAACCTCCTGCTGATTACCACCGACTGCCCTCCCTCAGCTGATGAATCAGTACTCCTCCATGTTGACCACCACTTGGAGGAAGCACTGAGGGTGGCAAGGGTGCAGAATGTACTCTGGGTGGGGGACTTCAATGTCCATCACCAAGAGTGGCTCGGTAGAACCACTACTGACCGAGCTGACCAAGCCCTAAAAGACACAGCTGCTAGCCGGCAGTCTAGTCTGCGGCAAGTGGTGAGGAAACCAACAAGAGGGAAAAACATACTTGACCTCGTCCTCACCAATCTGCCTGCCACAGATGCATCTGTCCATGACAGTATTGGTAGACGTGGCCAACACACAGTCCTTATGGAGACGAAGTCCCACCTTCACATTGAGGATATCCTCCATCGTGTTGTGTGGCACTATCACCGTGCTAATTGGGATAGATTTTGAACAGATCCAGCAATGCAAAACTGGGCATCCATGAGGCACTTTGGGCCATCAGCAGCTGCAGAATTGTACACAACCACAATCTGTAACCTTATGGCCCGGCATATCCCCCAATCTACCATTATCATCAGCCAGGAGACCAACCCTGGTTCAATAAAGAATGCAGGAGGGCATGCCAGAAGCAGCACCAGGTATACCTCAAAATGAGGTATCAATCTGGTGAAGCTACAACCCAGGACTACATGCGTGTCAAACTGCGTTAGCAGCATGCAATAGACAGAGCTAAGCATTTGCAACAATCTTCAGCCAGAAGTGTCAAGTTGATGATCCATCTTGGCCTCCTCCCGAAGTCCCCAGCATCACAGATGCCAGACTTCAGCCAATTCAATTCACTCTGCATGATATCAAGAAATGACTGAAGGCACTGGATACTGCAAAGGCTATGGGACCTGACAATATTCCGACAATACTACTGAAGACTTTTGCTCCAGAACTGGCCACACCCATAGCCAAGCTATTCCAGTACAGCTACAACACTGGCATCTACCCAGCAATGTGGAAAATTGCCCAGGTATGTCCTGTGCACGAAAAGCAGGACAAATCCAACCCGGCCAATTACCGCCCCATCAGTCTACTCTCAATCATCTGTAAAGTAATGGAAGGTGTCATCAACAGTGATATCAAGAGGCACTTGCTTAGCAATAACCTACTCAGTTTGGGTTCCCCCAGGGCCACTCAGCTCCTGACCTCATTACAGCCTTAGTTCAAACATGGACAAAAGAGCTGAACTCAAGAGGTGAGGTGAGAGTGACATCAAGGCAGCATTTAACCAAGTATGGCATCAAGGGGCCCTAGCAAAACTGAGGTCAATGGAATCAGGAGGAAAACTCTCCACTGGTTGGAGTCATACCTAGCACAAAGGAGAATGGTTGTGGTTGTTGGAGGTAAATCATCACAGCTCCAGGACATCACTGCAGGAATTCCTCAGGGTAGTGTCCTAGGCCCAACCATCTTCAGCTGCTTCATCAATGACCTTCCTTCAATCATAAGGTCAGGTGGGGATGTTCGCTGATGATTGCACAATGTTCAGCACCATTCACACCTCCTCAGATACTGAAGCAGTCCATGTAGAAATGCAGCAAGACCTGGACAATATCCAGGCTTGGGCTGATAAGTGGCAAGTAACATTCATGCCACACAAGTGCCAGGCAATGACCATCTCCAACAAGAGAGCATCTAACCATCTCCCCTTGACATTCAATGGCATTACCATCGCTGAATCCCCCACTATCAACATCCTGGGGGCGACCATTGACCAGAAACTGAACTTTGCCTACAACAGCAGGTCAGAGGCTTGGAATCCTGCGGCGAGTAACTCACCTCCTGACTCCCCAAAGCCTGTCCACCATCTACAAGGCACAAATCAGGAGTGTGATGGAATACTCTCCACTTGCCTGGATGGGTGCAGCTGCAACAACACTCAAGAAGCTCAACACCATCCAGGACAAAGCAGTCTACTTGATTGGCACCCCATCCACAAACATTCACTCCCTCCACCACCGACGCACAGTGGCAGCAGTGTGTACCATCTACAAGATGCACTGCAGCAACGCCTTAGACAGCATCTTCCAAACCCGCGACCTCTACCAACTAGAAGGACAAGGGCAGCAAATGCTTGGGAACACCACCACCTGCAAGTTCCCCTCCATGTCACACACCATCCTGACTTGGAACTATATCGCCATTCCTTCACTGTCACTGGGTCAAATCCTGGAGCTCCCTTCCTACCTCGCCTGGACTGCAGCGGTTCAAGAAGGCAGCTCCCCATCACCTTCTCAAGGGCAATTAGGGATGGGCAATAAATGCTGGCCTAGCCAGCGACACCCACATCCCATGAATGAATCAAAACAAATCTTCTGGTTGTGTTCACCATTGCCACCATGTTGTATATTATTGCTGGCATTTCAGATGCTAGGTTGAGCTTAGTTTACAGAGATATCAGAGTCGTAAATCGGAAAGCGAACTCATTTATTATATTTACATGGTCTATATACACTTTCCATAAGCCTGTATAGCACCTACTCTGCGTGATGCTTTGTGCTTCTCCACAACCGCATTGCACATGTAGGGCTGTATTCAAAAAGTGGTGCCCATACATGTGGGCCACACACCGAAGAACCGCCGCAACCTCCCATGCAGCAACGCATTGCAGGCCCAGGTGGCCCCCCCCCCCCTCCAATTACATGGAGGGTGGCAGACTGTGTGACACTGAAAACGGTGCCAGCTGACAAGTCAGCAGGTGCTGGTGCCATATTTAAATGGCAGTCAGCCCTGCATGCAACCTCTTCCGCATATAAAGCTTTTCTGCTGGAACTGACCAACAAGCAGTGACGTCTGAAAAGCCCATCTGCCAAGGAAGTACCCCTGCAAGGCAATGGAGATGTCAGAGGTGTGAGGAGCTTTGTCCCCATGGTTCAGTGATGCTTCCCTGCTCACTCTCCTCCAAGCTGTGCAGGAAAGGTGGGAAGTCCTTTTCCTCAGCAATGGTAAGAAGAGGCCCTTTTGCCTGACCAAGCAAACCTGGATGAAGATCACATGGAATGATGCAGAGGTGTTGAAGTTAAGAGCTGCTGTCACTTTGAGGGCCACAGACATAGGATGTCCACCAAAGCCCATCGGCTGCAGGTCATCATTCAGCAGTACATAGAGATGTGGCACCGCCTCTCTGGGCATCTACAGTTGCCTCTGACACTGGCGGTCTGACATCTGCAGGTATGTCATGCGGGGCCTTAAACCCGCTGTCTTTTGTGGCCTTTACTGCACCTTGGTGGCTGCTGCTGCTCACGTCTGGGAGCTTCCACATGGGCTGCACCTGCCTCTCGGTTCTGCCTCCTGCGGATATGGCTCCTCACGGCATGTGGATCAATAAAGACAGGGTGGACCAGCCCCATCTCTATGCTGGAGGTCAACTTGGTTCCTCAGTAGGTCAATACCACCTTTCAGGGCAGAGAGTGATGTGAATTGGTGCTTCAGCTGCGTTGCAGCATCACCTATATGATATGGCATGACATTTCCCGTCTTAGCTTTAAATAAGAGCGGGGCAGCACGACCACAGTCATATTATTGCAGTTGCTTGGATCGGACCACCGGCTACATGACCTTAAACCGGCTACCATTTGTGGCCCCCATCCCACATAAAGGAGTCGTAGACTACCATTGTTCCCCCCTCCTCTAAACATTAACAGGCGCAGAATGGCCTTCTTTACGGAACAGGGGTACGGGTTACCTCCCTTCAAAACTGCAGAGTTGAGACCCCCTTTCAAAACACACACCCACCCACCTTCACAGGCTTTGAGGACTGACTCCTTGGTGTCGCCGGCTTATCACGAACGTGAAATTGAAGGCACATGAGTGCCGCACATCCAGCTGAAGATCTTGAACTGATGGCTGAATTGCTGCGACATGCATAATAATGTATGGTCAGCAGCTCTTTACATATTCAAATCTGGGTCCAGTCACCAAGCGGTGGGGGGGCCATCATGTCGCCTCGCCACTGCCAGGAGGATTGGGCCGGGCCCTCCTGGTGTCGAGCTCCATGGTGGACCTCTGCCGCAACCATCTTCCGGCTACCCCCACCCCCCCATCACCACGGAACCCAACGTGGTAAAATGCAGCCCGTCATCTCTTACATCATCATCACGGTGGGAGGTGTTACTCTCACTGTCCCAAACATTAACCCTTTCAGACTCTTATACTGCATTGACAAGAAATTACAATGACCTTTGAGATCTTGGGAGAACTGTATTGCAACATCTCGCCCTCCCACATCAGTCTAAGAGTTTGAAACTTTGGGCTGAATTTTATTTGGCCCTTGGAGATGGGAACGAAGGCAGATGGTGGGTGGGGGGGCATTAAATCGGGACGGGAGACGTTGGACAGGAAGTCTGACGTCGTGACCTCCCATCCCAATTTTGTTGATGGTGGCAAATATGGAGGGCAAAGATCTGACATCGACATGGCGGGCAGGTAATTAAGAGGGCTGTTAACAGCGATATTATTTTAGGGTAGTTAAGAGGGCTATTGACAGCGATATTATTCTGTTTTAAATTTTATTGACGGCGCTAGGGAATCATAGGGCTTCAGAGCCTCGCCTGGCACAGGGAGGTGATATGGAGGCGAGAGTTCTCTGCTGGCTGCAAAGGGAAGCCATCAGAATCATAGAATTGTTACAGCACAGAAAGAGGCCATTTGGCCCATCGTGTCTGCACTGGCTCTCCATCTGAGCAATTCACCTAGTGGCATTCCCCCGCCTTCTCCAGTAACCCTGTGCACTCTTCCTTTTCAGTTAACAGTCTAGTTCCTTTGTGAATGCCTCAATTGAACCTGCCTGCACCACAGTCTCGGGTAGTGCATTCCAGACCTTAATCACTTGCTGCATGAAGAAGTTTTTCCTCATGTTGCTTTTGCTTCTTTTGCCAATCACTTTAAATTTGTGCCTTCTTGTTCTCGATCCTTTCATGAGTGGGAACAGTTTCTCCCCATCTACCAGGGATAGGCACCGACATGTTGCACCACGGACATTTGACAAAATTATTGACTCAGAGCCACAGACATGGGGGCAATTAATCTGTATATAAAGTGTATAGCCAATCTAATGCCATCAAAACACAGTCCGATTTAAAACACCTATAAAGTAGCTAAGCATACAAATATCAATGGAGAGTAGCACAACTGTATTAGCTAGCTCGCAAGCAAAACAGTATGCAATGCCAATGCAAACTACTTTTGTTGACAGAATAGAGCTGGCCTACACCATGTTATGGGGTGGTAGATGGACCTTATTGGATAACCTCTGTGGATTCACACTGTCTGGAGTGCAAATTCATCCAATAAACCATGAAACTCAAAAAGAGGATTGTTATTGTGTTACTGAGGTGAGGCAGTCAAAAAATCAGCAATAGGAAGACAGACCATTTCTCACACTCCTATTGTCACAAGACAATTTAACGCATGATGGTTAATATTTCTGCAAATTCTCCACCTGCTTGTAATATGTGTCTGAAGACAGGGCAGCCAACAAAAGGGCAGTGATCTATAAATCAGGAGAATTGTATAGGATGGAGTAGATAGTACTTCAGAAGAGTCATGTAAAACAGAAAAGCAGAGTGGGACA
This sequence comes from Heterodontus francisci, assembly GCF_036365525.1. Taxonomy (NCBI): domain Eukaryota; kingdom Metazoa; phylum Chordata; class Chondrichthyes; order Heterodontiformes; family Heterodontidae; genus Heterodontus; species Heterodontus francisci. Next base: position 76,780,332 of record NC_090380.1, on the reverse strand, counting down.
GGAAGGGACAGAGAGATTAACAGTAGGTAGCCAAGGCTAGTTTATTCATCTTGACAGGCTGTTAAACTAGGTCCTGGATTCTAAAATACAGAAAACACAGAATCTCTCATGGACAAAAATGTCATTTGCTCACCAAACTAGTGACATAATTAAATAAACACAATTAAAAAGGAGAGACAGCATCAATTGTAAGGCAGGGTGGAAAACAGAAGGTATTGGGAATAGTCTGAGGAGGCGGGGGCAAACGTACCAGAACTGCAGTGGAGCCATACAATGGGAGGGGGAGCAATGGGCATGTGCCACCCCATCAGAGGTTATGTGGGGGAAAGGAGGTGGGAGGATGGGGGAGGGTCATTGACAGTGAAGGCCTTGCACTTAAGAGGAGGCCACCTATCATGGTCATCATTCCTCCAGGCTTCGGGGGCCCCATTGGTGAGGAGGTGGAGCAGAGCAGAAGGGAGAGCTGGGCACCAGCAGTGGCACCGCACCAACCTTTAAGTTCTCAGGAGGCTCAGCATCAGCTGCCAGATGGGGAGAAGGGCACAACAGTCTCCTCTGCTCAAAAGGAGCTACCCTCCAGAGAAGGTCTATCGGTCGAGGGTCAACTATCTGCAGGTGTCTGAGAGACAGTGCCAATGAAGATACCACCTCTCCAGGGAGGCCATCACTGAACTCTGCGCTATGATGCAGGACGAGCTGTGCCTCGAGGGCCTTGGTGAAAATCCAGTGCCAGGGCACTGAAGGTCACCGTGACATTGAGCTTCTACACCTCTGGATCATTTCAGTAATCCACTGGGGACATAGAACCATAGAAAAATTACGGCACAGAAGGAGGCCATTCAGCCCATCATATCCATTCTGGCCGAAAAAACTAGCCGCCCAATCTAATCCCACCTTCCAGCACCTGGTCCATAGCCTTGCAGGTTACAGCACCTCAGGTACATGTCCAGGTACCTTTTCAAACAATTGAGGGTTTCTGCCTCCACCACCATTCCTGGCAGCAAATTCCAGACACCCACCACCCTCTGGGTGAAAAAGTTTCTCCTCATGTCCCCTCTAATCCTTCTACCAATCACCTTAAATCTGTGTCCCCTGGTAACTGACCTCCCCGCCAAGGGAAACAGGTCCTTCCTGTCTATCTAGGCCCCTCGTAATTTTGTACACCTCAATTAAGTCTCCCCTCAGCCTCCTCAGTTCCAGGGAAAACAACCCCAGCCTATCCAATCTTTCCTCATAGCTGCAACTTTCAAGCCCTGGCAACATTCTTGTAAATCTCCTCTGTACTCTCTCCAGAGCAATTATGTCCTTTTTGTAATGTGGTGACCAGAACTGTATGCAATACTCCAGCTGTGGCCTAACCAGTGTTTTATACAGTTCCAGTATCACATCCCTGCTTTTGTAGTCTATACCTCGGCCAATAAAGGAAAGCATTCCATATGCCTTCTTCACCACTCTATCTACCTGTCCTGCCACCTTCAGGGACCTGTGGACATGCACTCCAAGGTCTCTCACTTCTTCTACACCTCCCAATATCCTCCTGTTTATTGTGTATTCCCTCGCTTTATTTGCCTTCCCCAAATACATTACCTCATACTTCTCTGGATTGAATTCCATTTGCCACTTTCCCACCCCCTCAACCAAACCATTGATATCATTCTGGAGTCAACGGCTTTCCTTTTCTCAATCAATACCTGGCCAATTTTTGTGTCACCAGCAAATTTCCCAATCATGCCTCCCACATTTAAGTCCAAATCATTAATATATACCACAAACAACAAGGGACCAAACACTGAGCCCTGTGGAATGCCAGTGGAAACAGCTTCCCATTCACAAAAACATTTATCGACTACAACCCTTTGTTTCCTATCCCTGAGCCAATTCTGGATCCAACCTGCCACATTACCCTGTATCCCATGGGCTTTCATTTTACTGACCAGTCTGTCATGCGGGACCTTGTCAAATGCCTTACAAAAATCCATGTAGACCACATCCACTGCACTACCCTCATCAATCCTCCTTGTTACTTCCTCAAAAAACTCAATCAAGTTAGTAAGATACGCCCTTCCCTTAACAAATCCATGCTGACTATCCCTGATTAATCTGTGCCTTTCTAAGTGGCAGTTTATACTGTCCCTCAGAATTGATTCTAACAATCTACCCACCACTGAGGTCAGATTGACTGGCCTATAATTATTTGGCCTATCCCTCACACCCTTTTTAAACAATGGTACAATGTTTGCAGACCTCTAATTGTCTGGTGCCTCACCTGTTTCCAGTGAGGATGTCTGGGATCTCACAGTCAGCGGCCGATTGGTGCCTCAAGGAGACCACCAATGCCCTTTTCAGGAGGGCAGGCAATTATGTGTACTTCCACACAGATCCCAACTCTTAAGCTGAGAAGTCCATTGGGTTCAGGATCATTGCTGGATTCCCTCATGTGCAGGGTATTGACTGCACGCCTGTGGCCATCAAGGTTCCTGCAGACCAGCCAGTGGCTTTCATCAACAGGAAGTGCTTCCACTCGCCCAATGTACAACTGGTCTGTGACCACTGTAAATGGATCCTGCAGGTCTGTGCATGCTTCCCAGGAAGTTGCCACGATGCCTACACTTTCAGGCAGTCCCAAGTGCAGAGCTTTTCCTGACTCCCGAGTACTTTCAGGGATGGATCCTAGGAGATAAGTGCTACCCACTGAAGACATGGCTACTGACGCCGGTGAGGAATCCATGCACCTGCCATGGGACAATGCAAGCGACCATAAAGCAGGCCATTGGTCTGCTCAAGATGAGATTAGGTGCCTGGATCGGTCTGGTGCAGCCCTTCATTGTGACCCAGCGAGGGTTTAACGTATCATGGTCACTGTGCACTGTGGACTGTGCACTGCACAACCTGTCACTAACAGGAAAGATGAATCAACCAGGGCTAACAAAAGAAGTTAAAGATTGCATTAGATCAAAGAAAGGTTGCCAGAAACAGTTGTAAGCCTGAGGATTGAGAGAATTTCGAATCCAGCAAAGGATGACAAAGAAACTGATAAAGGGAAAAGAGAATATGAATGCAAGCTAGCAAGAAACATAAAAACGGACTGCAAAAGCTTCTTTAGGTATGTGAAAAGGAAAAGATTAGCAAGGACAAATTTGGTTCCATTACAGGTGGAAACAGGAGAATTAATAATGGAGAACAGGGAAAGGGCGGAGAAACTAAACAATTACTTTGTGTCTGTCTTCACGGAGGAAGATGCAGAAAATCTCTCAGAAATACGAGGGAACCAAGAGACTTGTGAAAATGAGGAACTGAAAGAAATTAGTATTAATAAAGAGGTAGTACTCAAAAAATTAACTGGATTGAAGGTTGATAAATCCCCTGGACCAGATGAGCTACATCCCAGAGTGTTGAAGGAGGTGGCTATAGAGATAGTGGATGCACTGGTCATTATCTTTCAAAATTCTATTGATTCTGGAAGGGTTCCTGCAGACTGGAAAGTAGCAAATGTAATCCCACTATTTAAGAAGGGAGAGAGAAAACGGGGAACTACAGACCTGTTAGTTTGATGTCAGTAGTAGGGAAAATGTTAGAATCTATTATAAAGGATGTGATAACTAGACACTTAGAAAATAATAATATGATTGGGCAGAGTCAACATGGATGTATGAAAGGGAAATGACGTTTGATAAGCCTGTTGGAGTTTTTTGAGGATGCTACTTGGAGTGTATCAGGCCTGTGTCCTCAGTACCTTGCTCTACGGCAGCGAGGCCTGGACAACGTATGCCAGCCAAGAGCGACGTCTCAATTCATTCCATCTTCGCTGCCTTCGGAGAATACTTGGCATCAGGTGGCAGGACTATATCTCCAACACAGAAGTCCTTGAAGCGGCCAACACCCCCAGCTTATACACACTACTGAGTCAGCGGCGCTTGAGATGGCTTGGCCATGTGAGCCGCATGGAAGATGGCAGGATCCCCAAAGACACATTGTACAGCGAGCTCGCCACTGGTATCAGACCCACCGGCCGTCCATGTCTCCGTTATAAAGACGTCTGCAAACGTGACATGAAATCGTGTGACATTGATCACAAGTCGTGGGAGTCAGTTGCCAGCATTCGCCAGAGCTGGCGGGCAGCCATAAAGACAGGGCTAAATTGTGGCGAGTCGAAGAGACTTAGTAGTTGGCAGGAAAAAAGACAGAGGCGCAAGGGGAGAGCCAACTGTGCAACAGCCCCAACAAACAAATTTCTCTGCAGCACCTGTGGAAGAGCCTGTCACTCCAGAATTGGCCTTTATAGCCACTCCAGGCGCTGCTTCACAAACCACTGACCACCTCCAGGCGCGTATCCATTGTCTCTCGAGATAAGGAGGCCCAAAAGAAAAAAAAAGAACTTGGAGCATAGATAAAGGAAAACCAGTGGATGTGGTGTATTTGGATTTTCAGAAGACTTTTGATAAGGTCCCACACAGGAGGTTAGTAAACAAAATTAGAAAACATGGGACTGGGGGTAATATACTGGTATGGATCGAGAATTGGTTAACAGACAGAAAACAGAGAGTAGGTATAAATGGATCATTCTCAGGAGGGCAGACTGTTACTAGTGGGGTACCACAAGAATCAGTGCTTGGGCCACAGCTGTTCACAGTCTATATAAATGATTTGGATGTGGGGGCCAAATGTAATATTTCCAAATTTGCTGATAACACAAAACTAGGTGGGAATGTAAGTTGTGAGGAGGATGCAAGGAGGCTTCAGGGGGACTTGGACAGGCGAAGTGAATGGACAAGAACATGGCAGATGGAATGTAATGTGAATAAGTGTGAAGTTATCCACTTTGGTAGAAAAAACAAAAAGACAGAGTATTTCTTAAATGGTGAGAGGTTGGGAAGTGTTGATGTCCAAAGGGTCCTGGATGTCCTTGTTCATGAGTCACTAAGAGCTATCATGTGGGTGCAGCAAGCAATTAGGAAGGCAAATGGTATGTGGGCCTTCATTGCAAAGGGTTTTGAGTACAGGAATAAAGAAGACTTGCTGCAATTGTATAGAGCCTTGGTGAGTCCACACCTGGAGTATTGTGTACAGTTCTGGTCTCCTCACCTAAGGAAGGATATACTTGCCCTAGAGGGAGTGCAAAGGAGGTTCACCAGACTAATCCCTGGGATGGCGGGATTGTCATATGAGGAGAGATTGAGGAAACTGGGCCTGTATTCTCGAGAGTTTTGAAGAATGAGAGGTGATCTCATTGAAACTTACAAAATTCTTATAGGGCGTGACGGGGTAGATGCAGGAAGGATGTTTCCCCTGGCTGGTGAGTCCAGAACCAGGGAACATAGTCTCAAAATAAGGGGCAGACCATTTAAGACTGAGATGAGGAGGAATTTCTTCACTCAGAGGGTGGTGAATCTTTGGAATTCTCTACTCTAGAGGGCTTTGGAAGCTCAATCATTGAGCATGTTCAAGACAGAAATCGATAGATATCTAGATATTAATGACATCAAGGGATATGGGGATAGTGTGGGAAAGTGGCGTTGATCAGCCATGATCTGATTGGTGGAACAGGCTCAACGGGCTGAATGGTCTATTCCTGCTCCTATTTTCCTATGTTCCTATTCCTATGTTCCTACAAAGGAGGGAAGTGTTGAACAATGAGGATTTTGAGGAGTGCAATGCCTCCTCAGACAATGGAGTTACTGAGGAAGAAGCTGGCCAAGCATTGCCAGACGAAGGACCCCAGGGACAACAGGAAAGATGCCATGAGATACATGCAAACGAGGCTCATAATGTCCTTATACATTCACCTTTCCTTTGATCATAATATCATAAGTAAGATGACAAGAAATAGAGAGGTGTAGGCCATTCAGCCTCTCGAGCCTGCTTCATCATTCAGTAAGATCATGACTAATCTGATTGTGGCCTTAACTCCACTTTCCTGTCTGCATCCCATAACCCTTGACTCCCTTGTAGATCAAAAAACAGTCTAACAGCCTTCAATATAGTCAATGATCCAGCCTCCACTGCTCTCTAGGGAAGAGAATTCCAAAGATTAATGACCCTCTGAGAGAAAAAATTCTTCCTCACCTCTGTCTTAAATGGGAGATCCCTTATTCTGAAACTGTGCCCCCTAGTTCTAGATTCCCCCATGAGGGGAAACATCCTCTCAGCTTCTACCCTGTCAAGGCCCCTCAGAATCTTACATGCTTCAATAAGATCACCTTTCATTCTTCTAAACTCCAATAACTATAACCCCAACCTGCTCAACCTTTCTACCAGTTGCAGGTTGACCAATAAAGACTTACCTTTATGCAGTCCTGTTGTCACCTTCCTTCCTTTAGCAAGCCATCGCCCAGTGTCCAGCTGCACAGCTGGCAAAACTCTAATCTTGACCCCTCATACCATAGTTCCTCACCTCGAGCCCCTTGACAGAGGCAGGGTTGAAATGAAACATCAAAGAGGAAGGGGATCTTGTGAGATGAAAGCTTATCTTTATTCACTGTCACAACAAACACTTCCCTTTTCATTCACATGACACTTTCACCCATGAACCCCACGCGCATCTAGGTGATCTTCTTTATTCTTTCGTGTGGACTCCTGCCAGGTGTTCCCCCTGCGCTGTCAGCCGAAGTGGAGGCAGGCTGCTGACCTTGCTACCCTTTGGCTAGGGATGACCTTGGCAGTTGTCCTCTGGATGCCTTAGGCCTGGAGTACCACTTTCTGTTGCCGGGGATGAAGGAGGATCTTAGTCACTGGGAGAGGGCCGAGGAACTGCTGCCTGACCCAAGAGCATCCTGAGAGAAGCCCCCAGCTGTGGTAGGTGGCCGCTGCTCCTCCCTAGCAAGGTAAACTTCTGCATCCCTGCTGATCTGAGAGTGCAGAGGACCTGGGGGTGACTCCAGGTCCCCTGTCCCCCTCTTGCCTTGCCACTGCTGCCATGCACCCACGGTCAAGACGAGGATACGCAGGTCTGCACAAATGTCCTGTAGACACTGAGTGCTCTGCTAATGTGGCTCTCGATCAGAGCTGCCAATCTCTCAAAGGAGAATACCAGTCATGCACCAGTCAGAGACAATGCTAAGCTCAAGGCCTGGATGAATTCCTCCATCATCCGTGCTTGAGCATGCATTTCTCTGGCATCTCTGCCAGATGTTGCCTGACCTCTCGCTGCAGCTGCAGCATTTCCCATGATGCTGGCGACACCAGAGACACCTCATGAGCCTGGGCTCAGCTTGGACCTGGCCTCCCACAGTCCTCCAACTGCCAGAGGTCTGGCCTGTCACAGCCTCCCATCACCTTTTCGGGTGCATCCATGCTGTGTGCACCAGGTGGTGTGTCCAGATCTAACCACAAACGCAAACCTACTGATGTGAGAATATCTGTACTGGTGGAGGGCGTGGGGTTATGAGGTGATGATGGACCTTTTGAGGCTTCATCCTCCCCCTCAGAGGCTGCAGGCTCTCCCACAGTCTCGGCAGCCCTTTCCTGATGTTCTGCACGAGAGAATAAAGGCATTGAAGGGTCAAGGGCCTCCCCTCCTGACATAGCAAACATACCAATGGTGGAGTTCCCTGTGGGCACTGGATGCCTCATGAGCAACATGGCTCCATCACTGCAGTTACAACCTTGTGCCCCATGGTGACCTTACTCACTGTCTTGGGAAGGTGACCCCATCTCTCCGTCCGTGACATTCCGACAATCCTGAGGCCATGCTTGCACCATGGCCTCCTCCTCCATCGGGCTCGGCGCATGTAGCTTTGCGAGTCTTGGCCCGCTCTCTGCAATTGTGTGCTATCTTCTCCTGCAGACAGCAAGATGAGTGTTGTTGGTCTTCCAGCAGGGTCAAGCCCATGACATCTGATGGTGGTAGTTCAGCCGTCACTGTTGGGAGTATTCAGATGCTTCCTCCAGGTATCTTTTCAACTCCATTTAGCCATGGCTCAGGAAGCTTGTCTTCACTCTTTGACCCTTTGCCCATGACTATGTGGGCACTCCCCTTGTCCCCTTGTTTAAGAAGGGTAGCACGGATAATCCAGGTAATTATAGACCGGTGAGCCTGACATCAGTGGTAGGGAAGCTGCTGGAGAAGATACTGAGGGATAGGATCTATTCCCATTTGGAAGAAAATGGGCTTATCAGTGATAGGCAACATGGTTTTGTGCAGGGAAGGTCATGTCTTACCAACTTAATAGAATTCTTTGAGGAAGTGACAAAGTTGATTGATGAGGGAAGGGCTGCAGATGTCATATACATGGACTTCAGTAAGGCGTTTGATAAGGTTCCCCATGGTAGGCTGATGGAGAAAGTGAAGTCGCATGGGGTCCAGGGTGTACTAGCTAGATGGATAAAGAACTGGCTGGGCAACAGGAGACAGAGAGTAGCAATGGAAGGGAGTTTCTCAAAATGGAGACGTGTGACCAATGGTGTTCCACAGGGATCCGTGCTGGGACCACTGTTGTTTGTGATATACATAAATGATTTGGAGGAAAGTATAGGTGGTCTGATTAGCAAGTTTGCAGACGACACTAAGATTGGTGGAGTAGCAGATAGTGAAGGGGACTGTCAGAGAATACAGCAGAATATAGATAGATTGGAGAGTTGGGCAGAGAAATGGCAGATGGAGTTCAATCAGGGCAAATGCGAGGTGATGCATTTTGGAAGATCCAATTCAAGAGTGAACTATACAGTAAATGGAAAAGTCCTGGGGAAAATTGATGTCCAGAGAGATTTGTGTGTTCAGGTCCATTGTTCCCTGAAGGTGGCAATGCAGGTCAATAGAGTGGTCAAGAAGGCATACGGCATGCTTTCCTTCATCGGTCGGGGTATTGAGTACAAGGGTTGGCAGGTCATGTCACTGTTGTATAAGACATGGTTCGGCCACATTTGGAATACTGCGTGCAGTTCTGGTCGCCACATTACCAAAAGGATGTAGATGCTTTGGAGAGGGTGCAGAGGAGGTTCACCAGGATGTTGCCTGGTATGGAGGGCACTAGCTATGAAGAGAGGTTGAGTAGATTAGGATTATTTTCATTAGAAAGACGGAGGTTGAGGGGGTCCCTGATTGAGGTGTACAAAATCATGAGGTATAGACAGGGTGGATAGCAAGAAGCTTTTTCCCAGAGTGGGGGATTCAATTACTAGGGGTCACGAGTTCAAAGTGAGAGGGGAAAAGTTTAGGGGGGATATGCGTGGAAAGTTCTTTACGCAGAGGGTGGTGGGTGCCTGGAACGCGTTGCCAGCGGAGGTGGTAGACGCGGGCACGATAGCGTCTTTTAAGATGTATCTAGACAGATACATGAATGGGCAGTAAGCAAAGAGATACAGACCCTTAGAAAATAGGCGACATGTTTAGATAGAGGATCTGGATCGGCGCAGGCTTGGAGGGCCGAAGGGCCTGTTCCTGTGCTGTAATTTTCTTTGTTCTTTGTTCTTTGTTCCCTCACCACCCAATGCATTCTCCTACTCTGACACATGCAAGGCCCAAGAGATCAAAGGTTTATGAGGAACTCACCTCCAGAACCTGGATGAGGTTTTTGAGCCGCTTACCATACTGAATCCAGGTCCTTGGGTTGACACCATGCCTGTTGAGCTCCTCCACTATCTGAAGCCAGGCTTGCTTGGTCGGGTGCCCAGCTCTCCTCCTCCTATCCCTGGGAAAGAGGACCTCCCGCTTTTCCCTGGCAGTCTGAAGAAGAACCTGGAGGGATGCTTCACTGAAGCATGAGGCCACCCAGGGTCTTTCTTCTGACATTGTTCTGCTGTCTCACTCCCCTGAGAAATTTCTTTCACTTGGCCAGCATACACTGAATGCAGGGCTGGCAGCCCTTTAAATATGGGGCCAGCACCTGCTGCGGGATCATCTGTTGCTGGCGTCTCCGCCTCCACCCCAGCCACCATTCATGTTATTGAACGGCCCCCGCGCCTCATGCAGCTTAACTGGTCAGCCGCCACTTGATTGTGTGTAGCCGGTCGCTCATGGCCCCAATGGAAGCTGCACTCGCTTCCAGTCCCAACATTGGGACCTGCAGCTTCGGAATAAAATCCGGCCCTTTGTTTCAATATTCTTTTATTCTATTCAAATCATATCCTGGTTGGTACATTTGCCCTATTATATTGCATAAAATTGTCAACCCTGTCGTGAAACCTGTCTGAAAGTCTTTCTCAAAAAGATAGCATAATTTCATGACTGCCTTGCTAATGTAGTATAAGAGGTTGTATCAGATTTCTTCACAATGTTCTGTCAGCATAGGTAGCTGGGTAAAGATTAATGCTGCCACATCGCTTCAGGTGTAAGCTCACCTTCTCATCACGCTTCCGCGGATTCTCCTTTTCATCCTTCAGAACCAGCAAAAAGAAAGAAATATTCCCAGTAGGAGGGCCATCTGAGAATTGTGGTTAAGGCATCTTAAATTGCTGTTGCTGACAAGTAACAGGTGGAAGTAACAAATGTTATTGTCTAAATGGTGAGAGATTGCAGAGCTCTGAGATGCAGAGGAATCTGGGTATCCTAGTGCATGAATCCCAAAAGGTTAGTATGCAGGTACAGCACGTAATTAGGAAAGCTAATAGAATGTTATCATTTATTGTGTGGGGAATTGAATACAAAAGTAGGGAGGTTATGCTTCAGTTATACAGGGCATTGGTGAGACCACATCTGGAGTACTGTGTACAGTACTGGTCTCCTTATCTAAGGAAGGATGTAAATGTGTTGGAAGCAGTTCAGAGAAGGTTTACTAGACTAATACCTGGAATGGGTGGGTTGTTTTATGAGGTAAGTTGGACAGGCTAGGCTTGTATCTGCTGGAATTTAGAAGAGTAAGAGGTGACTTGATTGAAACATAAGATCCTGAGGGGTCTTGACAGGGTGGATGTGGAAAGGATGTTTCCCCTTGTGGGAGAATCTAGAACTAGGAGTCACTGTTTAAAAATAAGGGGTCACCCATTTAAGACAGAGATGAGGAGAAATTTTTTCTCTCAGAGGGTCGTGAGTCTTTGGAATACTCTTCCTCAAAAGGCGGTGGAAGCAGAGTCTTTAAATATTTTTAAGGCAGAGGTTGATAGATTCTTGATAAGCAAAGGGGTGAAAGGTTATTCGGGGTAGGCTGGAATGTGGAGTTGAGATTAGAGTTATATCAGCCATGATCTTATTGAATGGTGGAGCAGGCTCGAGGAGCTGAGTGGCCTACTGCTGCTCCTCATTTGTGTGTTCTTAGGTTCATACATAGGAATCACAGAGAAATCCTCAAAATAATTAAAGTAGGCCACAATCAAAACTAACAAAAAAATAGAAAAATTGAATGAACACTGTGAACCACGGCAAGATAAACCTCTGTAGCTAATAATGATACACCTATTACAAGTGTTATGTCCAAAATGGCTGAAGGAGCCTATACCATTCCCATTTTAAATGTCCTCATTTCCAGTGCTGAGCAGGAAAATAGTAGCATGCACATTAAATTAATAGCCCTAAATTTAAAATATTTGATCACATGAAAACAGCCATCACCCTTTGCTCTTAAATGGTGCTGTGTTTGAAGAATGGTGCTGTATGCACCATGGGAAAGAATCAGGCCGAAGACCTACTTGCTCAATAATATACTTTATTACTTGCACAATCAGTGCTGACACTACCAGTACACCCTATCACATAATTGACTTTACAGATTAAACTGACTGCAGGCGCATTTTTTAAAATCACAGTTCAGAATGTGTCATTTGCAAGGTTGACATTTAGTGTCCATCCTTAGTTCTCCTTGAAAAGGTAATGCTGGAACTTCTTCCTGAACCACTCAAGTCTGTGTGGTGAAGGTGCTCCCACAATACTATCTGGAGTTTCATGATTGTGACCCAGCAATAATGAAAGAATGACGATATACATCAAATTAGAATGTTGTCTGCCTTGGAGGGAAATGGGGAGGTGATGATGTTCCCATGCAGCTGGCGCTATTAACTTACCAGTTTGCCCATGATCAATCGGTGCATATAACTAGCTGGTACATGTACAGTCTTCTGTTGTGTGCATTGAATTTGGGTATAAAATGCAAAGCACAAGCCATGGTAGAAAAGCAACCAACAGCAGTGCGTAAATGTACACAGGAAAAAATTGATTGAGTCCCTAATGTTGGACTAGCTGTCCCCCATCAAATTCACTTTGCCTATTTCAAATTAATGCAGCTCTTCCTCTTAGTATTGGTGGCCCTCCAGAACTATGAAATGCAGTTCTTCTTCCTCCCACCACACTCCCTGCTGCCCCCCCCCACCCCCCCTCCCAACACCACCACCTTTCATTTGTTTGTGCTAGCTTTTCACCATCTTTGTTTCTGACCGTGGTATTTTTATTGTTAAATCTGGCCTTTGTTTTCATTTTTCATTCCATTCACTCATTTTCCTTCAACCAAGTAAAACCTTCGCTATGGCTTGCCATCAAAATGTTAGTTATTTTCTTCATACAGCTTTATCTTGTTTTTTATTACTATGTAATTTGCTCACGTATCTAAAACTTATTTGCATCAGGTGAATTTGTGCAATTTTCAAAGTTTCTCAGTTGACTGTTTGATTACTCCTCATATCTCACTACTTGTTCCAAATCAAATTATATTATATTATATAGTTACAGGTATTCCTTTTTCATTGTTTGTTATACACTGTCTTTTCTATAATATCTTTCATTAGTCATATTGTATATTAATAATTCTCACCTTGCTTAATGTTTCTTTCATGGGTTATATTACATAATTGTTTCAGTCACATTTATATTAGGTTTCATCAGTTATTTTTGCATGATTCTTTTTCATTTGGCCATTTCAGTATGATATCTTTCAGCATTAACTTTTACATCATTTTTATCAGGCATCTTGTTGTGCATTCTAATATTTCTTTCATCAGTTATATTGTATAGCAGTTTTCTTTTTCCATTCATTATCAGCTGTTTCATTGATCAATCCTTTCATATTTCATTACTGACTTTGTATCCTGTTGCCATTTCATGCAGTATCATATGAATATTGCTTCAATAGCCATTCTATATGGCATGTTTGTTATGTATTAGATCAACACTTCCCCTTTGTCCAATCATGCAGTGATGCAGTACTCACAGTGATTCAAACAGTCCCAACCCTCTTTCTAGTGCAGATTGTTTTGATATTCTTGTTGTCAGTTAATTCTCCAGTCACATTAATCCAGTGAAACTTTTACTGAAAATAACTGACAAAAAGTGCCAGAGTAGCAATTTGGCAGAGGCCTTACAAACACTAGTAACTCCTGCCATGATATAAAACAAATGATACTGCAGGAAGATATTTCCATAGGTCAACTCACTAAATGCTAATCACTACTTCTATTCTATTTAAAGTCAAAGCTAGCACTTAATAGACATGCAAACTGCAGAATGTATCTTCCATTAATGAAATAATCTGTGGTATACCTATTGGGCCGGATTTTGCAGCCAACAGCCAAGCAAGGGTGCTCGCCGCTGACCACGAAGTAAGTTTCACTGAGAGATCAAGTGATATTCTCTGGCAAGAATGTCACCTTTCTCACTGTGCTGTGATACTGCAGCTGATTACAGTGCTCTTTCTATCTTGGCATTCCCAGCATGGAGCTGGAGTGATGTCATCAGGCTGTCCAAACATGGTGGAGCCCTGAGTGACAGACCATAACTTCAGGATTTCCGCACCAATCTGTGCGTACCTGACACCCTGAAGTTACAGTCAATTTCAGAGGGGTAATACTGGCTAACATTGACAGCTCACTGTCAACATCCACCTGGTACCCCCACCACCACCCATTCCTCCCCCCCCCCGCCCCCCCCCCCCACCAGCCCCACAGAATCCTGCCAACATATTACATCAACATGTTCATACTGGTTATGTATAAGCATGTAATAGTGTATGTAATGCTAAAGTAGTACTCAAATAGATTAGTATACTAAGGTGTTCATTGTTTGCTGGGGACTTTCTTGATGGGAGAAAAGGGCAAACAGGCACCAGGCAGATGACAAGGTGATGGAAGGATAATGTGGCAAGAGGTCTGAATTAAATAAAGTTGTGATGGCAGCCTTTCCTTCAGTGCCATTCCAGCTGTATTATGGGATGGATGTGCCTTATTTAAGTAGAACGAGAGCCTAACCAGCTTAGTGCACATGCCTCATGCACACAGTTGGGCAAAGCACCTCAATCGTGTCATAGGCCTCATTGGCTCTTCATAAACTACGTGGACTACCAGCGACACCCGAAGAATACCACATACCCAAGGAACAAAGGTTGCCATCCCTTCTGATGTAGGCACCACCACATGCATAAATGATGTTGCTGGGGAAGCATAGAGTGAGATACTGAGCACTCATCATTGAAGGGTAGCAGTTTGGGTGGTTGGGTCAGCTAGTGCAGGGTAGAGATGCAGTATGGTGCATTTCCTGAGTTGTGTAGAGATTCAGACTTCAGTGGACTTGTTTTCAAACAGAGGCCGTTGCAGCAGTAACACCATTTATGAAATCACTTGATTAATGGCATGACATTGAAAGTTGGTTTATGTATTATTGGCAAGTCTAAAATCAAGATACATATGAAGGATGGCACAACAGTTGTTTGCACTGCAGTCTGTCATTAAGCATATGGCAACATCAGTATCATCTCTAATGCAGATCTCCAAGCCAATAAGATTCACGGGTGGTTTCGGGACTCCATGTGCTTGCATTTCCTGATTCCCTGGATCAATAAGACACTACATTCCTGGAGGCTGGCACACTGAGTGATATATGATGTACTGGTCTCCAGATGGGCACAGGTGAGCCCCTGGACCTTCAAGAGAAAAGAGTCAGGGGCGACAATCCTCCTTTATGGCAGGTAGGCACTAGGTTACCTGGCTGCTGTATCCACGCAGGCGGTGGCACCATTTTTAAAGGGCTTCAATGCCCTTAGATGACATTTTAATATTTAAAGCGGAAATGGGTTAAAACCTCATCTTAAAATTTTATTGGAACCTAGAGGCCCTTTCAACCCACCCCCCAATGTCTATTTTAGGGCCATTGACCCTGAATTAACTTTACTGACATCGCAAACTTCCCCCCCAACTTCGTCACTTTTGCCCTTCAACCCCTTCCTACCATCCCCACAACCAATAAAAAACATTTTCCCAGCTTCCACCCATACCCCCACCCCACCCTGCCCTGATAAGTTTATTTTTCCCCTCTCCCCACCAGTTTCTCACCTCAGAACTCCGTGCAGAGTTCCAAAGGCGTGCGAGTTGCGATCGGCGGCCGTAAAATCGGCGTGGGACGGCTGCCGCCAGCAGGTGAGGTCATTTGCATCTTTTTAATGTTCATTTAAATATTTAGATGATGGCCCTGCCGCTTGGCGGCGGGGGTCCGCATTGGGGTCCCCCCGCCGCTGCTAATCTCCGGCGGGGCGTTCTCGACATCGTGGGTCAAGGCAGGCTTCTCCCCGCAGAATTTTACGGGCCCTCTTAGCCATGACCCCTGACGTTGAGAGGCTGGTAAAATTCAGCCCATAGTGTTAGCTTCCGCATATATGTTGATGACGCCCAGCTCTACCTCTCCACACCCTCTCAACCTCCTTCTGTGTTGTCACTCGGTCTGATGTAAGACTTGAGTGAGCCACAATTTCCTCCAGTTAAACATTGAGAAGACTAGAGCCATTGTTTCTGGCCCTTGCCGCGAGCTCTGTACTCTCACCATTGATTTCAAGTCCCTCTCGTACAATCATCTCAGCCGGAACCATACTATTAGCAGTCTGTGTCCTTTTTGGCTCCGAAGCTTCTGATCTCATTTCTCTCCATAATAAAGATCCCTACTTCTACTGCAGTAGCAAGAGGCTGCCACTGCCCCTGTCTTAGTCCATTTGTTCCTGGAGACCTCATCTTAGTCTTTGTCACCTCCAGATTTGACTATTCCAATGCTTTCCTGGCCAGTGTTCCACTCTTCAACAAAACATTGTTGCTTGTGTGTTTTTTCACACAAAGCCCTGCTCACCCATTGCATCTGACTAAGCATCTGTGAAGCATCTTGGGATCTTTCTCTACATCAAAGGTACTACATAAATACATGCGGTTGTTATTTTGTTATAATTATTTGAGGGGCAATTGGATTCCAGTTGCTTAAGGAAGCTGGTTAATATTCAATAATCATTATTTCACTTCCAGCTATAATTATTTAAAACAAAATCATAATTGACAACATGTTTTTCCTTAATGTTTGTGAAAAGCCTAGTACAGTTAATCAAAACAAGAGTATTTGAGCTGATTGATGTGGGCGTCACTGGCCATGCCAGCATTTATTGCCCATCCCTAATTGCCCTTGAGAAGGTGGCAGTGAGCTGCCTTCTTGAACTGCTGTAGTCCATGTGGGGTAGGTACACCCACAGTGCTAGCAGTAGGATACAACTGAGTGGCTTGCTAGGCCATTTCAGAGGGCATGTAAGAGTCAACCACATTGCTGTGGGTCTGGAGTCACATGTAGGCCAGACCAGGTAAGGACAGCAGATTTCCTTCCATAAAGGACATTAGTGAACCAGATGGGTTTTTACAACAATCGACAATGGTTTCATGGCCATCATTAGACTAGCTTTTTAATTCCAGATTTTATTAATTGAATTCAAATTCCACCTTCTGCT
This sequence comes from Heterodontus francisci, assembly GCF_036365525.1. Taxonomy (NCBI): domain Eukaryota; kingdom Metazoa; phylum Chordata; class Chondrichthyes; order Heterodontiformes; family Heterodontidae; genus Heterodontus; species Heterodontus francisci. The sequence goes on along the minus strand of NC_090380.1, from coordinate 76,763,728 downwards.
GTGGTGGGATTTGAACCCATGTCCCCAGAGCAATACCCTGGGTCTCTGGGTTACTAGTCCAGTGACGATACCACTCCGCCACCGCCTCCCCTTAGCTTGCAGATAAGTGTATCATTCTATTCACTTGTAATTAATCAGTTTACTTCAACTTCAATCAACAGATGATCCGAGTATGAATGAATAATTTTGAGACTCTATTTTCCTGAAGTAGTCCCAGGTCAGTTCAGATATAAGCTGTTGCATCAGGGCAATGAGCTGAGAAGGAGGTGGAATGTACTTGTTACATCTTGTACGATTAACTTATAATTATAAGTTTATTATATCAGCTCTGCCATAGGAACAGATTCAGATTTTTTTTGAGCGAGTGAAGCTGTTATAATTTGATATATCAACTTATCAAAATTTGTCTGAATTCTGTGTTATAAATCCAACCTGAATATTTTATACTGTCCTGCATCCAAGTAAAGGCTGTCACAGCTTGAGTTGGTGCATTCTGTTAATAGTATTTAACATGATTCTTCCCAAACTAATTTTAAAGGCTAGGAAAGATGAGAATGAGTCAGTCAGTTCCAGAGTGACTCCTGCAGGGTTTGTCAATGAATAAATATTTCCATCTACATTTCAAGGGTGGTCCATCCAAATTTCTTTGATATCCCTCTCATGGTGAATCCTGTCCCAAAGCAAATGGAGCGTGTACTGAGCATCCACTTTATTTGTTTGCTGCTGAGGGAACAGCTATATGATCAGTGCTCAGAGCTTATTGTATAAAGTTAACACTGATTTGATGAACTGAGTTCTATTACACATCTATGTATCGTGCTGAGCCAATTATTGCTGTGGTGTGACAAAGGCACCAGGCATTACCTGTGGAAGAAATGTCTTTAATGAACTCAACTTGATAGTGGATCATTCGCTTGTTCAGATGTTTTCCTATCAGAACATTAAAACTAGCCAAACCTCTAATCCAGGTTGAGAACAGAGCATGGTATAATTGGCACATTAGAAAGAATCTCTATTTGTTTTGGGGATTTCTGTGATTATAGCTGAGGCCTTCAATTTTATCCTGGGCAAGCTTTAAATAGTTATTTTCTCATACTTTTATCGTTTTTTGTAGAATTCAAATGGAATATATCCCCTGTGATTTAGTAGATAAGCCATGCAGACTAGAAAGATCCACGTTCAGACATAGGTCTGTGCTGAGTTAGCTGAACTCAGCTGGAATGTTAGTTTGGGTACTGCAAGTCCCCTGTACTAGTCATGAAAAAAATGCTCATTCCAATTCCTGGGTGCTATCCTGTGACTCCTCCCAGAAAGTATGTGTGAATGTTGAGAAGGAGCAGAATCTGCATCAGCTTTAATTTCCTTCAAAGTTGAGTACCCTGGCAACACACTAGAGCAGCTGGAGAAATGCCAGCTCCCCAGGCTAACTCTATTGGGTGGAGGCATTAAATTGGATTGGGAGACACTCTGTCAGCTCTCTGCCACCTGCTAGCACTTCTGGGATTTCCCACTAGAAATTAAATTGGATGTTCAAATACATCTGCATTGATGTGAAGTCCAAATAACAGCAATATGACATACAATGCATGTGCCTAAGCATGGACAGTAAATTGGTGGTGTACATTATTGCTATGACATTCCAAATGGCATTTTTTCACTCTGCTCCAAATGTTACGACAAAAAAAAATTCTTACATTTTCACCAGCGAAAGGACAGTCTCTTGGGTGACCAGATAACTGCCAGTTCTAATAGAATCAAACCTCATCAAAACTTAGCATCTTCAGGAAAGGGAAAAGATTCTTTAAAAAACTGTTATGGTTAGATTAAGCTCTGCTAATGTACCTGTTGGTATAATCAGTGATTGATTTGTGTGGCAGCTCAGATCAATTTTACTTCTATATTAAAAAGCTGTGGGTTCAATCCCCACTGTAAAATTAAGGGTTTAGTTTGACACTTCAATGCAGTAGTGAGGGAGTGCTGTATTATTAGGTCAGCTATCCTTAAGTCATGTCCATCCACCCCCTCAGATTGGCATAAAAGATCCAATGGTATTATTCATAAAAGAGCAGGGAATTATTCATCCTTCAACCAACAGCAGCTAAAAACAGATTTGATGTGAAATTCAAATTGGTAGCACCCGTTGTTTAGATGCTGTTTAGTGTCCAAAATGATGCTTGTGACACTCGCGCATATTTTTGGGAAGAATTGCACAGGACCCCATATTGTGCACATGCAGTGAACAGCCACCGGACTATGCAGAGCAGGCTCATCATGATGTCAATCAGTGTGCAATGCTGATTTGACGTTAGCAGTACCATTTTGGAGTTCAATGCTCCAGTTAACACCCACTCTTAACCACAAACAGCTGAACACAGGTTCAGCAGCAGGAAGGACACCCTACAACGCACCACCACCCCCCCCAACCCACCATGCCCTCACCAGCTCATCAACTACATACAAATTAGTTGCTGGTTGATTTCATCTTGCTATTGCTTCAATTCTACAAATGTTTGGTGCTTTCTACAGTTATTTGAAGTTCCAAAAGTCTACAGGCAGTGGTATGGCAGCTGCTCAAGGAGACTTTGCTGAATTTTGCAAAGGCCAGTTGCTTCCAGACATGGGTGCACTAATAAGCACTCCCCATGGAATATAGCATTACTTGGAGAATCAACAGAGGGCATGCAGAGCAGGGCAAACTGCTGGAAGAGGGAGGAGGAGGAGGGGGAGAAGGGCTCTCAGCAGGAGGTCATATCTGCCCGGGGTGTTTAAGGAGCAATTCTCCTACCTGAACCACAGACAGGAACAATGTGTGAAGCATTCAGTAGTGAAGTCCTCATTGAAATCTGGTACATGCTGCAGCCACAACTGCAACCTCAAAGCAGGGCAAAGACTGCATTGCCAATGGCTGTGAAGGGTCCTTCCAGACTGAAACTGGAGATATTTGCAACATCCGCCAGTTTTCCATCCACTGTTGGGTGAGGGAGGTCAATGAGGCTCTCTATGCATTTACAGCTAACTACATTTCACACTCTCTTGCACTCAGCTTCACTAGGATTGCAGGCTTCCCAATGGCATAGGATGTTATTGATTGCATGCACATTGATTTGTGGGTGCCAGATGTCAACCCTGTCCTATATTGCAACTGAAAAGGATTCTACTCTCTACATTCAGCTGGTGTGTGAGCAAATGCAGAGGATCATGCAGACCAATGCCAGTAACCTTATAGCATTCATGATGGGCGAGATTTTAACTCATTCAAAACCCATCCACTTGCACAGAGTTAAAATCAAGTCCGATGTCTTCATTCTGTGGCTGTCCACTGAACTAACTGCATTTGAACCACCCTGCAAAACAAAGGGTAGTAACTGAGCGATAAGGACTATCCACTGATGACATGGCTGATGAGTCCAGTATAAAACCCATGCACATGTGTGCAGATTGTATACAATGAAAGCAACGCTTCCACACAAAATATGATAGAGCAGACTATTGGTGTGCTGAAACAATGCTTCTGCTGCCTGGACCGCTCTGAAGGAGCCTTGCAGTAAAGACAGAATAGGTGTCAAGATTTGTTGTGGCCTCAATATACAAAAGCCACCACAAAATAAACATTCCAAACCAAATTTATAAATCAAATCATTCTATATTGTGTACAAAAGTCAGCTAATAACCCTTGTGCATTCCCTTAGTGCCTTGTCTTGCGGGTGCCTTTACCTGTCGTAGTGCTCCTATACAGTGCTGCCCCAGTGGCTGCAGAATGGTTGGTGAAAGGCTGCTGACTTTCAGGGGACTGCAGATGGCCTTGCAGGATGACCTCAAGGGGATTTGGACCTAGAAGGCCCAGCTGCATACTGCACTATCTCAGCATAGGCAACTGCAGTTTGGCTGGCTGACAGGCAACAGCAAGGGTGATGCAGAGTGGCAGTGGTGGGAATACAAATACTGTCTTCCTGAGAGTAGACAGCAGGTTCGTGCTCTATGGAACCACTTCCACTATCCCCTCAGCACTTCTAGTAATCTGTTGGAGGACTGGTTGCTGGACTGCTGTGACACCCTGCAAGCCCCTTTCCACAACAATGTTGACAGCGTCTGAGCTTCCCTTGCAACACTCAGACTTCTGGTGGAAGCTGCTTTATGCTGCAATACTAGCTGAGACATCGGACATCAAACGCTTCCATGCTCCTTGACAGTGGCTTTCCGAAAGGCTTCCCAATGCATCATTATTTCATTGTGTCTCCCCATGAGCCTTCTTCTCTAAACTGCCCCATCCAAGTGCCCATCTGAGTCCTTTGCAGCAGAACTCGTGCGACTTTGCCCTCTGTTGGACTGCCAACTGCCACCTGCAGGCCATTCATGCCCAATGTCTCACCACGTGCAGAACCCACCTCTGTGCTTTCATCTAAAGTATGCGCAGTGTCAGCAACTGAGCTAGTGGCTGCGTGTGAAATTGAGTGGCGATGTCTGTGGCTGCATCTTCATCATCATTATCTTCTTGCTGTTCCCTCACTGCCGGGCCAGATTGCACTTCTTGTGTATCTGAAAGGAGAGAGCCACAAGGGTAAGGTTATTGTGCGAGGATTGGGTGGGAAAGTAAAAGATGGATGCTTACATCATCTGAGGGAGGTGGGATATGAGAAGGAGGATTAGGTATGAGGATACCGTCATGGTTGATGGTTTCAGCGTCTCTGCTGCCCATGGCCTCAGCAATGGACCTCCCAGTCTTGGTCAGCACCCTGCCCTCCATGGCAGTGAGGCTATGTGGCATGCCTAACCCTCTCCAGTTACCTCCTGCTACCTCCGGTTGTATGCCACTTGGTCCACTTGAGAGAGAGAGAGAGGTGTGTCAGGTAGGGTAGTGCAATGTTTTTGGGTGATGTGGCTGTCATGGTTGAATAGCTGGCAGTGAGTGTAAGCAGTGAAATGTGGGTGTGATGTTTGCAGCAGTGCTAAGCGTGTGAAGATGCGATGAAGCATATGAATATCAGGTATGAGGTCAAACAACTTCTTGCAACACTGCATCCAGGTCCTTGGGGCTTAATTCCTAGCATTAACCTCCATGGCTATCTGCTACCACTACTTACTGAGCATGTCGGTGTTGGGGGGTGGGGGGTTGCTCCTGTGGATACATCTCTCCTCCTCTCCACCTCCTTCACCAAGGCCTCCATTGCAGCATCTGTAAACCTTGGAGCTCACCCACTCCCATGTTTTGCCATTTTTGAGGTGCAGGCTAGCTTTAAGCAGTGCAGGCTAGCTTTAACCGGTGTAAGCCATTCACGATATTGATCCCCTGTTCAGGCATCCAGCATAGTTAATGCTGGCTGCTGGACAGCACCAAGTTGGTGTGCTGCCTGCGTTGTATCCAACGGGCACTGTTTAATCACACATTGTGATCCCCACAGTTTCAGGGGCTATCCAATTTCATGTTCATTGTTTGATTATTTGTGCTTTATGTTCAACCTTGCTTTGTGCATATTGGCTGATGTGTTTACTGACAGATTAACAGTAATTGCACTTCAAAAATAATCCATTGATAGTAATACAAAAGCAAAAACTGCAGATGCTGGAAATCTGAAACAAAACAGAAAATGCTGGAAATCCCATTTCTAACTTTTACCAGTTCTGATGAAAGGTTACACAGACCTGAAACGTTAACCCTGTTTTCCTCTCCACATATGCTACCTGACCTGCTGACTAATTTCAGCATTTTCTGTTTTGGCCATTGATAGTAAAGTCCTTTGGGATGTGTGGATTGTGTGATAATCCACTATAAATACAAGCAGAAAACATTCTGTGGTACTATTGTGCTGCTAGTATGTTGAATTGGCAGTTCCACCAACACTATGACCTCTTAATGATCCTATCCCAGATCTTAGCAATAAGTGTTAAAATACCCCGGGTTTCATTTCTGAAGCACCAGGTGAGTTTCTAACTCACACCACTGCCCATTCACCAAAAACTGGCCTGGAGTTAAATCAAGCTGAAGATTTTATTATTTTTGTGGGTGTATTTAGATGCATGCTTTTTTCAATTTTATGTTTTGGACCAGTTATTCTTTTCCCATTTTTTCCAATGGCTACATCATCTTGAGTGTGTACATCACACATTGGTGCTTAACTATTAACTGTTGCTACATTATTATCTGTAAATTCCTGACTCTCCTCATTGTATGCTGTCAATTCCAAGTATTGTTTAGTTTAGTTTAGAGATACAGCACTGAAACAGGCCCTTCGGCCCACCGAGTCTATGCCGACCATCAACCGCCCATTTATACTAATCCTACACTAATTCCATATTCCTACCACATCCCCACCTGTCCCTACATTTCCCTGCCACCTACCTATACTAGGGGCAATTGCTAATGGCCAATTTACCTATCAACCTGCAAGTCTTTGGCATGTGGGAGGAAACCGGAGCACCCGGAGGAAACCCACGCAGACACAGGGAGAACTTGCAAACTCCACACAGGCAGTACCCAGAATTGAACCCAGGTTGCTGGAGCTGTGAGGTTGCGGTGCTAACCGCTGCGCCACTGTGCAGTGGAAAGGGAATGTTAAAGCTCCATTTATATTTAGTTATTTGTAGTTGCTTCTATATTAATCTTGTGCTTAAAGGGACCACTGGTGGCCACTCCACAAAAAGGCCCCAAACCTCCTTTAACTTTGTGGTGTCATGAGGAGTAGGACTGTCAAATCCTGTAAACGTCATGGTTCGTCAAACATGCAGATAATTTTCTTCTCTTTTCTATTAAATTCATTAGGGTTTCCAGCAGTTTCCTGTCATAAGAAACAATTAGAAAGTAGTCTATTCAAGAATATACAGTCAGATTGGCAGGAGTATACTACTTTTCATGGGACCAAATGCTCTCTAGAAAGAAATGTTAGACCTATCTCCTGTCTCACCTGTTCAATGAATTTACAGAATCTGGATCAGGCTGTCTTCATCATTAAAAATATGCCCATCACATTTCTGGATCTGACAGGATTTGTTGCACATCCTTCAATGTGGTAAAGTAAATTATTAAATTGAGTTTGATGTAAAACCTATGTTATATATGATTGCAGTTCAGATATTACCAGTAAAAGTCTCTTGATGAATATTTCAGCTAAGATAATTACCTGTCTCTCTAATGGATCGTGTATGGATGGAGCAATAGTAAAGGGAAAATTTTAATTTGCAAGTATTGCAGCCCCCACACTCCCCCCACCCCCAACCCCATTCCCTTAGTTTGATAAGAATGCTGCTGCTACTAGATCTTTTACTTAATCTCTTTTTAGCTTCTGGGATTCAAACTGATTAAAATCACTCTGAAGCATATGCATTTGTGACAATCATTTTTAAAATGATGTTAGGAATATTTTTCTTTTTTATTGCATCATTAGTTCCCAACTGCTTATAAAAGTAATTCAGTTAAAATTGCTCAGTTAGTGATCATCCCAGAGACTACTTTGCTCTATCTGCACATGTAGGCATGGCATAAGCATTTCTGGCATACGACTAGCCGGTCAGACTTTTTCATGTAAGATGGGAAAACTTTGGGCTATTGACTGAGAGCTAATAAACACTGTTGACTTCTGGATTAAAGCTCGCCTTTGACAGTGGTTCAGATATTACTCAGTTCCAGAAAAGTTTTCACTGCCTGGGTGCATTATCCCATGTGGTAGGAGTTTAACGAAGAGTGAATGGCTATACTTAATACTCTACACAGCATTCTCAGAAATCAGTTTAATATTTTGGGAGGCCATTTCTGGTTTTGTGATGATTTCCAAAGTAAATACAGCCCTGCAAGATTACTTGTGACATTTAGTTCACACAGAATTCAAAAATTATATTTAAAATTGAGCAACTAGATAGATAGTGCCAGAGGCAGTTGGGTTCCGAAGAAGGGTCACTGACCCGAAACGTTAACTCTGCTTCTCTTTCCACAGATGCTGCCAGACCTGCTGAGTGGTTCCAGCATTTCTTGTTTTTATTGCAGTTCAGTGAGAACCTACCTATCTCTTTAATTAATGGGCCTAAGCTATGTTCAATTTACCAGATTCATGCAGAATCAATTCACCTCTTTGCCATTGGCTGTATTTCAAGGGATTCAAACTTGATACAGTAAACCTTTATTGGCACTCAGCAGAAATTAACCATTACAGTGTCTATGCAGTAATTTACAGTCCAAACAGATCAACTATCACCTGTTAGGTAACTGGCCAGAGTAGTGCGTGTTGTCTACTTCATCTTGTCCACCTTCTTTAGCCAGATGGGTGTTAGATTCCTGCCAGCATTACGTCCACCCATACAAGCCAAGGTGTCTTCTATTTACCTTCTACTCCATGCTTGAATGTTCACAATCCCTATTCTTTTATGCCCAAAGTGTTGGTCATCTCTCAATGGGCTGGATTTTGTTATCGTGAGGGAGGTCTTGCCGACAGGCCCGAAAGCAAGGAGTGACCCTGCTTTGATCGTCTGCGGGACTCAGGGCCAATCGGAGGGCCGACAGCTCAACAGTACCACCAGGAGCAGGGGCTACTGCTGGGGCTGCACCAGGAAGAAGAGGATATCATGGATGGATGGCACCCTCACAACCAAAGAAATGGAGTCTGGGGTTGCCAGGGTCAGTCAAGCAGGCACCAGCAAGGGGGAGGGGATTTGGTGAGGGCAGGCGACACCATTGCCAAGGGGGTGGCCCTTGCTGCCATAGGGCCCTTCCAAAGGCCAAAGAGTGCCTGATTAGGAGGGCCACTCAAGTCCATTTTCCCAACGAGGGCCCGCCGCTGCTGGTAGAATGCCAGTGGCAGCAGGAAGAGGCCCTTAATGGACCATTTAAGTGGCGCATTTGGCCTCTGGACGGGAGGGCCATCACCACATTCCCTGCCAGTGCCAAATGGCATGGTAGCAGGAAAACGTGGGCACACCACCCCCACATTCCCTCGCCAATTTGCAGGTCGCCCCACACCGTGCCCCCACCACCCCACACCCACATGTCCCAGCCCGTCCCCAGAGGGCTGGTAAAATTAAGCCCAATAGGTCCAATCATTTTCATCCACATCAGCTCAAACTTTGATTTTTATGCTTTTTTTTAATTCATTGATGGGATGTGGGCATCACTGGCTAGGCCAGCATTTATTGCCCATCCCTAATTGCCCTTGAGAAGGTGGTGGTGAGCTGTCTTCTTGAACTACTGCAGTCCATGTGAGGTAGGTACACCCACAGTGCTGTTAGGAAGGGAGTTCCAGGATTTTGACCCAGCGACAGTGAAGGAACGGCGATATAGTACCAAGTCAGGATGGTGTGTGACTTGGAGGGCAACTTGCAGATGGTGGTGTTCCCATGCATTTGCTGCCCTTGTCCTTCTAGTCGGTAGAGGTCGCGGGTTTGGAAGGTGCTGTCTAAGGAGCCTTGGTGCATTGCTGTAGTGCATCTTGTAGATGGTACACACTGCTGCCATGATTGTAGATGGGGTGCCAATCAAGCAGGCTGCTTTGTCCTGGATGTTGTTGAGCTTCCTGAGTGTTGTTGGAGCAGCACCCATCCAGGCAAGTGGAGAGTATTCCATCACACTCCTGACTTGTGCCTTGTAGATGGTGGACAGGCTTTGGAGAGTCAGGAGGTGAGTTACTTTCCGCAGGATTCCTAGCCTCTGACCTGCTCTTGTAGTCACGGTATTTATATGGCTACTCCAGTTCAGTTTCTGGTCAATGGTAGTCCCTAGGATGTTGATAGTGGGGGATTCAGCGATGGTAATGCCAGTGAATGTCAAGGGGAGATGGTTAGATTCTCTCTTGTTGGAGATGGTCATTGCCTGGCACTTGTGTGGCGCGAATGTTACTTTCCACATCAGCCCAAGCCTGGATATTGTCCAAGTCTTGTTGCATTTCTACACGGATCGCTTCAGCATCTGAGGGGTCACGAATGGTGCTGAACATTGTGCAATCATCAGCGAACATCCCCACTTCTGACCTTATGATTGAAGGAAGGTCATTGATGAAGCAGCTGAAGATGGTTGGGCCTAGGACACTACCCTGAGGAACTCCTGCAGTGATGTCCTGGAGCCCAGATGATTGACCTCCAACAACCACAACCATCTTCTTTTGCGCTAGGTATGACTCCAGCCAGCAGAGGGTTTTCCCCCTGATTCCCATTGACCTCAGTTTTGCGAGGGCTCCTTGATGCCATACTCGGTCAAATGCTGCCTTGATGACAAGGGCAGTCACTCTCACCTCACCTCTTGAGTTCAGCTCTTTTGTCCATGTTTGAACCAAGGCTGTAATGAGGTCAGGAGCTGAGTGGCCCTGGGGAAACCCAAACTGAGCGTCACTGAGCAGGTTATTGCTAAGCAAGTGCCACTTGATGGCACTGTTGTTGACACCTTACATCACTTTACTGATGATTGAGAGTAGGCTGATGGGGCAGTAATTGGCCGGATTGGACTTGTCCTGCTTTTGGTGTACAGGACATAACTGGGCAATTTTCCACATTGCAGGGTAGATGCCAGTGTTGTAGCTGTACTGGAACAGCTTGGCTAGGGGTGCAGCAAGTTCTGGAGCACAGGTCTTCAGTACTATTGTCAGAATATTGTCAGGACCCATAGCCTTTGCAGTATTCAGTGCCTTCGGTCATTTCTTGATATCACGCGGAGTGAATCCAATTGGCTGAAGTCTGGCATCTGTGATGCTGGGGACTTCAGGAGGAGGCCGAGATGGATCATCAACTCGGCACTTCTGGCTGAAGATTGTTGCAAATGCTTCAGCCTTATCTTTCGCACTGATATGCTGGGCTCCCCTATCATTGAGGATGGGGATATTTGTGGAGCCACCTCCTCCAGTTAGTTGTTTAATTATCCACCACCATTCATGGCTGGATGTGGCAGGACTGCAGAGCTTCGGTCTGATCCGTTGGTTATGGGATCGCTTAGCTCTGTCTATCGCATGCTGCTTACACAGTTTGGCATGCGAGTAGTCCTGTGTTGTAGCTTCACCAGATTGACACCTCATTTTGAGGTATGCCTGGCGCTGCTCCTGGCATGCCCTCCTGCACTCTTCATTGAACCAGGGTTGGTCTTCTGGCTTGATGGTAATGGTAGAGTGGGGGATATGCTGGGTCATGAGGTTACAGATTGTGGTTGTGTACAATTCTGCTGCTGCTGATGGCCCACAACGCCTCATGGATGCCCAGTTTTGCATTGCTAGATCTGTTCAAAATCTATCCCATTTAGCATGGTGGTAGTGCCATACAACATGAAGGAGGGTATCCTCAATATGAAGGCAGGACTTCGTCTCCACAACGACTGTACAGTGGACACTCCTACCAATACAGTCATGGACAGATGCATCTGTGGCAGGCAGATTGGTGAGGACGAGGTCAGGTATGTTACCCAGCATGGTTTTGTTATTCTTTCATGGGATGTGAGCTTTCCTAATTGCCCTTGCAAAGGTGGTGGTGAGCTGCCTTCTTGAACTGCTGCAGTCCATGTAGTGTAGGTAATCCCACCGTGCTGTTAGGGAGCATGCATCAGGTTTTTGACCCAGTGACTGTGAAGTTTTAACATCTTGAGCTCAATTCTATATGGGCATTTCCTGCTCCTATCCAATACTTTGTGAAGCCAAAAAAAAGCTAATTCCATCCCCTTACACCATGCACCCTCAGGTTAGCAAATCCTAATCTCCAAATGAGTGGAACTCTTAAAAATTATGCCTTAAATAAAAATAAAAAACTTGGACCAGTAAAGTTAATGCCTGAACTCAAGACAGTAAAGGGATTCATGACAATCTATTCTTACTTTGAATATCTAGTTAAATTTGAAACTAATTTCTGAGAAAATATTGTTTTCAATAAGTTGGCTGGGCACTAGGGAGGACCAGCAGATTAGAATCAACCAATATAGTGCCTCTCTTCAAAAAGGGAAATAAAACAGACACAGGCTGCCACTGATCCATGAGTCTCATCTCCATTCCGTGGAATCGAACATCAGGGTGACGTGGACAAAATAAGAATGTGGGAAAATAAATGATGGATGAAATTTAATGCAGACAAGTGCAAAGTACTGCAAGTAGGATGGGAAAATGAGCAACACACGTACTTCATGAATGGCTTTCAAATAGCAAAGGATGAACTTTGAGTCTTATCAGATTCTATGCTAACCACACCCAGCCAATGCAGAGCAGCAATCAACAAAGCTAATAGAATGTGTAACTATATTGCTCAAACAGTTGAATATAAGTCATTGGAAGTCATGATTGAATGATACAGTGCAATGGCCAAACTACACTGAGTACTGTGACCCATTCTGGTTACCGAGGCACGAGAGAGAAATTCAAATGTTGGAGGAAGTGCAGATAAGATCTACGAGGCTGATTGCTGATGTTAGTGAGATGAGTTATGAGGAAAGATTACAACAACTCAGGATTTTCAGCCTCGAAAGATAATAAATAGTATGGAAAAGGTAAATGTGGAATATTACTTTGAATTAAACTGTGGGAGTAGGACAATGGGATGTAGGATCAAACTAGTAAAAGGTAACTTTAGTATAAGTATCACAAAGATCTTCACACAGAAAGTGATCAACACTTGGTATAGACTGTCAGATAGAATGATAGATGTGGAAACTCTGGATGCATTTAAAGAAACAGTTTGATACTATATTGGGGGAACTATAGGGTGCTTTTTGGTTGGTGAGCGAATAGAGGCTCATTAGTTTTCTTCATCTGTAATTATCTTGAGATCTAGGAATTAAAAAATCTCTCCGGAGCACTGCTATGAGCAACCTGGGAGAAAAATTAAAGGGGCCTTAAAAATGTATGTTTTTCCACTTTCTTGAACACTTTTGTTTATTGGTTATAAAAATATAGGAGATGGGAAGAAGCCTGTTTGACTGACTGTAAAGAGTCATCCAATCAGGTAACGAAGACTTGATTTGCTTTCCAATTGGTGTGGGAAGGTGGTGCGTCGTGAGGAAGGACATGTAAGGTGGCCAACAGCGGGAGAGTGGGAGTGCGACGGTTGGAGACAGGACTTCACATGATGAAACTTTCAAGAATACATCCAATCGGATTTGGCAACCTAAGTAAGATTCCACTAAAGCAGGTTCTGATAAAAATGTCTTCTCTTTGGTTTTTATGCTCCCAAGGGAGAAAATACTTCGTATTTAGAATCTACCTCCATTTATGGCAGGGAGAATCTCCTTTCTTTTTAAAAAAATGTACAGTGATATGCATTGAAATTTTCCCAAAAAACATATAATATTAAAAGAATTTACTGTAAACTAGTGAATTAAGTTTTGTTAATATCTTATTAAGTATAAATCTCATATAACTCATAAATAGTAATGTTTTTGTATGGGATAAAAAAAGCTACACATTGTTTTGAAGAAACTAGCAATTTTCTTAGAATAAGTTCAGAACGAGTAAATGCTGCCTCCACACAGTCTCATCAGGAAGTGTGATATTCAAAGACAGATTTTTCCCCCATGACAAAATGCAGAGGAAAAATAAATCCCAACTCAATAAAAACTTTACACCTACTGAGATGGTTATTAGTTTGATTGACAGGTTTGAGCTCCAAGACAAATACATCCTTTTTGGTAAAACTGAGCTATTTTGAAATAAGATTAGAACTGCACAATGGTGTATATTGATATGTGTGTTATTTTTCCCTTCATGATTAAAAAAGCACAGAACTGTAATTATTGAATCAGGAGCTTATGCTAGAAAAGGCACTGTTTGAACAGAGGCATTATTCTAAAGATTGCCTGACATTGTGATTTCCTGTATTGCGCTCTGTGTATCTACAGAGTTAAAAAAAGAACACATGCAAATAATTACATTGTTGTGATACTTTGCTAAATAGTAACAAACAATGGAACTTCCAACAGTAAAATAAAAGCAAAATACTGTGGATGCTGGAATTCTGAAATAAAAGCAGGAAGTGCTGGAAAAACTCAGCAGGTCTGGCAGCATCTGTGGAGAGAGAAGCAGAGTTAACGTTTCAGGTCAGTGACCCTTCTTCAGAACTGGCAAATATAAGAAATGGAAAGGATTTTAAGCAAGTAAAGCAGGGATAGGGCAGAAGGGCATGGATTGTGGCTGTTCATTAGTTTTCGTTAACACACTATCTGTACTAATGCTTTGTCTTTCAACACACCATTAACATATTGTTTGCCTTTGCTCCATGACCTGGTCAGCTATTCTGTGACCTTGTCCTATCAACACCTTCTCCTTTGTTATCTCTTGCCCTACCCCTGCTTTACTTGCTTAAAATCTTTCATACTTCTTGTATTTGCCAGTTCTGAAGAAGGGTCACTGACCTGAAACGTTAACTCTGCTTCTCTCTGAAGAAGGGTCACTGACCTGGAACGTTAACCTGCTGAGTATTTCCAGCACTTTCTGTTTTTATTAACTTCCAACAGTGCTGCACTGAAGAGTCAGCCTAGATTATGTGCTCAAGTCTCTGGAGCTATGGCTTGAACCCATGTACTTCTGACTGAAATATTTATTTAGAGATACCGCACTGAAACAGGCCCTTTGGCCCACCAAGTCTGTGCTGACCAACAACCACCCATTTATACTAACCCTGCAGTAATTCCGTATTCCCTACCACCTACCTACACTAGGGGCAATTTATAATGGCCAATTTACCTATCAGCCTGCAAGTCTTTGGCTGTGGGAGGAAACCGGAGCACCCGGCGAAAACCCACACAGTCACAGGGAGAACTTGCAAACTCCGCACAGGCAGTACCCAGAATCTAACCCGGGTCCCTGGAGCTGTGAGGCTGCGGTGCTAACCACTGTGCCACTGTACCGCCCTGTGAGTACTACCACTGAACCAAAGCTGACACTTGGTTCAAGGAGTTTGATATGGGAAGCAACGAATGCTCAGGCTGCCTCATTTAAATAGAACTTTTGGGTTGTGAAATTCGATTCTATGGCGCCTGGTTTTTCAGAGCCGTTTCACCTCCAAAGTAGAGTCCGCGCATGTGCACACTCTTCTGGTAAGGGAACCCTTTTGGCGACGGCATTAGAGCGCACACTGGGACGTCGCTGAAAGTATTCAGTGTAGACAGATCATGTCGTCAGTCAGTGTCTAACACTGATTTGATGCTAGTCTTGCCATTTTGGAACTAAATGCGCCAGCCAGTGCCTTCTCCTAAACATGCAAAAGCTGAAGGACCCCCTCCCCACACCAGTGCTATTTAACAGGATCATCAATTACTTTCAGGTTAGTTATTGATTGATTTGTAATAACTTTTTCAGCAGTTGTAGAAGCGCTTGGTGGTTTCCAAAGATGTTTAAAGTTTTGGGGCTGAATTTTACCAGCCCCTCAACATTGGGGGTCATGGTGGGGAGGTCCATAAAATACTCACAGGAGAGACCCACCACGACCCCCGACACTGAGAAGGCCCTGCTGCATTTTACCAGCGGCGACGAGGCCTTGGTGCAACGAAACCTTCATTCACATTATAAACAAATTAAAACAAATTAAACAAGATGCTAATTACCTTACCTGCTCCCGGCAGCCGTCCCACGCCAATATTACGGGCGCCGGGCACAATTTGCATGCCTTCGGAACTCCATTCGGCGTTCCAGGGCAAGACGCTGGCGGGGAGCAGGGAGGACTGAAATTATCAGGGCGGGGGTGGGAGGAGCAGGGAAAACTGTCCCTATTGGTTGCGGGAATGGTGGGAAGGGGTTGAGGGTCAAAGGTGCTGAAGTTTGGGGGGGAAAGTTCAGAATATCAAAAAGTGTTTTTTTGGGGGGGGATAGGTCAATTTATTTATTGAGTACTCAGTGGGGGGTTGGGAGAGGGGATTCAAAGCTAAATTAAACTTTTATTGAAATTTTTATCCAAGCAGGACCTTTAAAAATGTAAATGAAACTGAAGGGCTTGAAGCCCTTTAAAAATGGCGCCGGCACCTGCACCTGCACCTGCACGGTGGCGCCGGACGTTGTTGCCTGGGATGCAGTGGCTGCCCCATCTGTGTCATTGGGAGCGGCTGTTCCACCCCCTCCATTTAAATGAGCCCTCGCGCATCCACATGGGATGCACGTCGCCATCAGTGTGCCACCGTGAACTGTGGTGCGCTCGTAAAATTCAACCCTTGAAGTCTACAGGGAGTGGTATGGCACGTGCTGAAGAACTTTGTCTTGACTTGAAGGATTCTACACAAACCACTTGCTTCCAGACATGGTTGCAATAGATTCTAACCCCCTAGGCCTTCAGCATGACAAGGAGAATGAGCAGAGGTAAGAAAGAGCAGGACAAGCTGCTGGAAGAGGGAGGAGGAGGAGGGAAAGGAGGGCTTTCAGCAAGAGTTCATGTCCATCCAGAATGTTCAGGGAGTAATTCTCTGACCTGAACCTCAGTGAGGACAACATGTAAGACATCTGTGCTTCACTGAGGAAGTCATTACTGAAATCTGCCATCTATTGCAGCCACAACTGCAACCTCAGAGGAGGGCAAGAATGGCATTGCCAGTGGCTGTGAAGGTAAATGTGTCCATGAACATTAATGTGTCTGGCTCCTCTCAAATTTGAGCAGGTGGTATTTGCAACATTTACCTGTTTGCCATCCACTGTTGCATATGGGTGGGTTGAGGAGTGGCAGGGGGTGGGTGGGTGGGGGGCAGTGGGGTCACTGATGCTGTGTATTCTAAGAGATCTGAATACATCTTATTCCCTCTTGTTAGAGAGAAGCAGGTGCAGTGAGTATGTGCCTTTGTGAGGATTGCATGTTTCCCCATGGTGCAGGATGCCACTGACTGCATACATGTCACTTTGCAGGTGCTACATGTCAATTCTGAAATGCACCACAACGGAAAGGGGTTCCACTCCATTAATGTCCAGCTAGTGTGCAACCATACTCAGTGCATTTTGCAAGAAAATGTTCTATATTCTGGCAACAGTCATGATGTCTTCATTCTGTGCATCTGCTGTGCCATCTGCATTTGAGCCACCATGACAAACGATAGGGTGGCCACTGGGTGACAAGGGCTATCCACTGACCACCTGACTCATAACTCTGATATGTAACCCACACATTTCAGATGGCGGAACCAAAAGTGGGCAGCACTTCCGCTCCCTCCCTTTCTGCCGGTTCCCACGTAATCACAATTAAAATTCAAAGGCCCAGCAGTAGACACAGGAGTCACGTGCTATGATGTGGCAGAGAACACTTTTCATTGATGTAACTCACCATCAGTCAGCAAAGCATCACGTACAGCTGGGCTATAAATTAGCCTTCAGCACAATCAGGGAGGCTCATCACACAACCATTTATCTTCTAGGAAATTATTCAACTTATTTTCCCCTTAACTTAATTTAAGCTTTTACTCACCCTCACACCTCTTCAACGCCATCACCACGTCCCTTTGTAATTATTTTGTTTAGTTCATCACCAACACCACATGTCTGGTAGCAGGCACAGACCAGCCCCACAGTTCAGTGATGCCTCCCTGCAGGTTCTCCTTCAGGCCATCAGGAAAAGGTGGGAGGTCCTCTTTCCTGCATCAGAAGACCCTCCCGCCTGACCAAGGCAGCCTGGCTGGAGGTGGCAGAGGAGGTGTTGAACCATGGGGTTCAACCTAGAACCTGGGTGCAGTGTAGGAAATGGGTCAATGACATGCTCAGATCCTCGAGGGTAAGTGCTCCGGCTGAATCTCATGGAGTCCTCAAAACTTAACGTTTGTGAGTGGGCATCCAGGCCAGGCTGGTGAATGTGTGACCAGCCTTGGTGCCACAAAGCAGTTGTGGCCAGAGAATGTGGGAGTGTGACTGGCTGGCCAGTATACATGATGGGGATACATACAGACAACGGTGGGGGGGAGGTATTAGGCATCATTTGACATATCATTAACTCAGCATTTTCTTGTGCAGGACAAAAAGACCCACAATCAGCATGAGCGCACCGACAGGGGGTGGAGTGCCAGACCTAAGACTCCTCATCCCAGCAAAGGAGAAGGCAGTCGAAATAGCAGGAGAGGAGGGAGGACGAGCCCTCACAGACAGCGAGGCTGGATCGTCTAGAGGTAAGGAGGAAGGCATATGGACACACAGGATGACTGCATGCAAAAGTGATACACTCTTGATGTGATGATGTTTAAAGTGGTTCTGTATGTTCTCCACTGCAAGTGCCCACAATTGGACAACCAGTCCGATGACAAGCCAGCAACCTGTTGTCTCTGCCTCTGGGATGATGAAATCAATACCCCAGAGGATGCACCGTCACCTGCCTCTTCAGCAACCTCTGCCAGCTCAGTTACACCCACACTGTCCACGGA
The DNA here is from genome assembly GCF_036365525.1 of Heterodontus francisci. NCBI lineage: Eukaryota > Metazoa > Chordata > Chondrichthyes > Heterodontiformes > Heterodontidae > Heterodontus > Heterodontus francisci. Next base: position 76,745,469 of record NC_090380.1, on the reverse strand, counting down.
GATGTTGCATATAGAATTGGGGAGACAAACTAGTGAGTATGGCCTAGACACGTCCCAGGAGCTGAGGAAGAATGTTACAGCTGGGTCCCTAACACTTGGAGGACTGCTGGGACCAGGCACCTGCAGAGCCCCATGCTGATGACAAGGTCACAAAAAGCCCGCTGGACATGCAGCGAACCTTTGGAGAACATCCGATGTGGATGCCAAAGGTCATCCTCAGTTTTGCGTGCCGATGGAGGAGACCATGCAAGCCATGACGTCTGCCATGTCCCAGGCATGTGAGTGCATGGCTTCCTCCATGGAGTGGGGGCAGGGGGGAAGACCGCCAAGGAGTGCCAGGTTCAGCACTCGACCCATATGCGCTCTGACCTGCAGTAGCCATAGGTTCAGTGCAGCAGTGGCTAAGCGAGAGCAGGACGAGGCACCTGGACCTCCCTTGGGATGCCCCTTTCCCTCAGGGAGATAGACAGGTGGCATCCTGCCCCCAGATGGAGGAAGAGCCCTTGCCAGCTGTCCCAGGGCCTTCCTCTCAGGCCACCTCCAGGATGAGCAGTGTCTCCTCATCTCCCCCTGACATTGACCCTCCCAAACTCCAGCAGGCAAGGCCAAGGTGGAAGCCCCTGCACCAGTGCAGAAGACCCCAAGTATGATGGAGACCTCAAGGTCCCATACCTCCAGAGGATGCCCGCCATGGTCATCCAAGGCAATGGGGCAGCACAATGAGCAAACTGCCTCCACCTCAGCTACTGATGTCGGGGTAGCGCCAAAACATAATGGGAGGAAGTGGAAAATTAAGGAATTCGGAGCACTAAGGTGGCACGGGTGTTTCACCAAAAATGTTCTAACTTTTAGGTAATGCACAATATAATGTTTTTGCTTTATTTATATGTAGATAAATTTTTATCTGATGTATATGTAGAACTAGCTTAGTCAGAGAGCTAAATGTAATGAGTCACCTCATGATAGGCACGCTTTGATGGTTACAGAGGAATAACAGACATTGCCTTTATTGTGGAAGCTGTTTTCTCTTTGCCTTCACTCCTCACTGAAAGTTATTGTGAGTTTCCAGTTTTGATCTCTATGGGTCATGGCTTAAATTGCAAGCTCAGCTGGTCGTCCCTTTTAAGTATTGTTAAGGGTTTTGGCTGAATATACTCTTAGATAGGACAACCAAGATGTTGCTGGTGCAAATAAAGTTCTATGAAGATGGCCAGAATCTGAAGTTGTGCTTATGGTAGGATGGTAGACATGTGTCCAAGAGCAGCACAGATTTCCTCCATAATAGTATTCACTAGCAAGTGCATTTAATGAGGCTCCACTCTCCATCTAAGTGTCGATGGCAGAGGACGCAGGTTATGAGTTTGGGAGGCTGGCAAGGGCAGGTCTCCATCCCAGGATGGCCATGGAGTTCAGGCAACAGGCCAATGTTGATGTAAGTGCCTCAATCTTGGCCGAATCGAATGTTTTTAGGGTTCTATCTGCTATCCCGTGCATGTCCATCCATGGCCCTGGCACCCAGTGAAGGGCCATTCACATGGCCTCCTCCTCTGCCACATCCAAATCATCCTCATCTGAGGAGGAGTGCTGCTCCTGCTCATACTGTTGCAACAGATCTCTGCATTGCACAGCCAGTTGCAATACAGAGACCATTCATGACATTGTCTGTGCTGTGTCCTGCTGAGCCCCTCCAGAACGCTCAATGCAATTGAATTGTATTTTCAGCACGACGATGGTTTGATCAATGATGGCTCTGGTGGAGCCATGAGCTGCATCGTTCCACTCTTCTGCTGCGCTCTGGGGATGCCTCACTGGTGTCATCAACCATATCCGCAGGGGGAAAGCCTTTGTCACCCAGGATCCAGCCATCACTCTGGGCTGGGGCCTTAAAAATATGTGGGCACTGTGAGTTGTGCCAAATGTATGCATCGTGACAGCTTCCTGAGAAATGAGCACAAATCTGCATGATTTTTCACCTGTGGTTGCAAAACAATTGCACGTTCAAAGAGCAAAAGTTTTTGCGATTCACAAATGCAGCTGGCTGGTCCCAGGGAGTTCTAATGGCCACGAGTGCAGTCGATGACACCTTGCACTCTAGGGAAACGAGCAATAGCACCGAAGGCTGATGACCTTTCCACCTGGCTGTTTTCATCTCTGGAGAAATGAATGAAGTCATTGGCATGTCAAAAGAGGGCATTGGTCACCGCCTTTATGAACCTGTGTGTGGCAGCCTGTGAGATGCCACATATGTTGCTGCCCATTGAGCCCTGGAATGCACCACTGGCTAAAAAAAGAGTGCCGAAGTCACCTTAAGGGCCTCTGGCATCGGGTTCCCACCAAATCCACATGGCAACAGGTCTTGCCCATTGATCTCACATATTTCAATGACCATTTCCCATGAAATCCTCAGTAATCTCTGACATAGCCTCTCTGACATCTGAAGATGGTGCTTCCTTGTGCTGAGAGCACGTTGACCATCCAGTGCCCGCCTTCTATGATGCCTTTCCTAGATGGCATCATTCTGTGCAGCCTCCCCCTCATGTGCTGCCTGCTGCTGGCATTGCAGCCTCAGCTGTTGAGCGACTAGAGTCTCCATTGTTACATCCTCTCCTCTTGCTCTCGACGTTGTAAGATTATTGGATGCATGCGACCCATGTTATTGCAACAAGGCACCAGACTGATTAAGACAGACAGTGGTCTGTGAACATGTTTTATCCATGACCTTCATCCATTGTACTAATGAGCAATGAGTTTCTTAGCTCCTCCCATTGTCCAAAGCAGCAACTTCATCCAGCCAACACTAGCTTCCTCCCACTTCGAGCTGTGTTACCATCTCCATTTGTAAAATGGTGCATGTAAGGTTCCACACCAGATCCTGCACATTTCAACCTCCTCCTATCATCTTCACTCTTGCCCCCGTTACCCTTGACCCACCTAATATAACCATAGTGGAGATTCCCAAGGATCAATGTTGGGACCCTTGCTTTTCCTGCAATATCTTAATGACCTAGACCTTGTTGTACAGGGCACAATTTCACAATTTGCAGATGATACAAAATTTGGAAGCATTGTGAACTTTGAGGAGGATAGTATAGAACTTCAAAAGGACATTGACAAGTTATTGGACAAGTGGCAGATGAAGTTTAATGCCGAAAGATGTGAAGTGATTCATTTTGGTAGGAAGAACATGGAGAGACAAGATAAAATAAAGGGTACAATTCTAAAGGGAATGCAGGAGCAGAGGGACTTGAGTGTATATTTGCATAAGTCATTGAAGGTGGCAGGACAGATTGAGAGAGTGGTTAATAAAGCATACTGCATCCTGAGCTTTGTTAATAGGGGTATAGAGTACAAGAGCAAGGAGGTTATGTTAAACTTGTATAAGGCACTAGTTTGGCCTCAGCTGGAGTATTGCATCCAGTTCTGGGTGCCGCATTGTAGGAAAGATGTGAAAGCATTAGAAAGGGTGCAGAAAAGATTCACGAAATTGGTTCCAAGGATGAGGAACTTCAGTTATGAAGATAGATTGGAGAAGTTGGAACTATTTTCCTTGGAGAAGAGGAGGCTGAGAGGTGATTTGATAGACATATTCAAAATCATGAGGGGTCTGGACAGAGTAGATGGCAGGGGTTGGCAATGTGTCCATACACAGACACCAGTGCCCAAGGTAAACGATTTTGAGGTCCGTGACTGGTAATTTCAGGGATGAAAAATTTCCCATTGGCTTCTTTTTTAAGACAAGAGTAGCTGTAAAAAAAATTGCACTGTCAGTTTCACAGCTGACAGGTGCTGAGAGCAGGAACGGCGCTTCTGAACTTCAGACAGCTTTGGGGTTTTCTGGTGGATTCTGATTTTTTTTAAAGCTTACCAGAAAACCCCGAAGCTGTCCGAAGTTCAGAAATCTCTGTTCCTGCTCTCAAAAATGGTCAGGGTGTGGGGGGTGGGGGGGGGGGGGGGGGGGTGGTGGAGGACAGAGAGAGGGAAAGAGAAGGGAAGACAGAAAGAAAGAGGGAGAATGGGTAGGAGAGAGAGAGATGGAGAGAAGCGGAAGGGGGAGAGAGAGGGAGAGAGAGAGAGGGGAGAAAGAGAGGGGCAGAGAGAGAGTGAGAGATGGAGAGAAGCGAAAGGGGGAGAGAGCGGGAGAGAGAGAGAGGGGGGAAAGAGAGAGGCAGAGAGAGAGAGGGGGAGAGAGAGATGGGGGAGAAAGAGAGGAGAGAGAGAGAGAGGAGAGACAAAGTGAGCAGGGAGAGAAAGGCAGTCGGAGAGAGAGAGTGGAGGTCAGAGAGGGAAGAATGACACAGACAGGGTATGGAACACAAAGAGGGAGGGGGAGAGAGACAGAGAAGGGAGAGAGAGCATTCAAGATCACTCCTGATTTTTTTAAATTTGTTTTGTGGGATGTGGGTGTTGCTGGCAAGGCCAGCATTTATTGACCATCCCTAATTGCCCTTGAACTGAGTGGCTTGCTAGGCCATGTCAGAGGGCAGTTAAGAGTCAACCACTTTGCTGTGGGTCTGGAGTCACACGTAGGCCAGACTAGGTAAGGATGGCAGATTTCCTTCCTTAAAAAACTTTAGTGAACTAGATGGGTTTTTCCAACAATCGATAATGGTTTCATGGCCACCATTAAACTAGCTTTTAATTCCAGATTTATTAATTGAATTCAAATTTCACCATCTGCTGTGGTGGGATTTGAACCCATGTCACCAGAGCATTAGGCTGGGCTCTGGATTACTAGTATAGTGACATTACCACTACTCCACTGCCTCCCCAGAGAGAACATCTATGCGGAATACTCCCCATCACTGTAACAAGTGTGCAGGCAGACTTTGACTACTTGTGCAATCAAAAAAACTGCTAGATATCTCACTAAATCAGTGTTCAACATAATGATGAGAAAGTAAGTCAATAAATTGGTCTTCTCATTTGAAGCTTCTTCACAAAAATGCACATTTCTTGTTTTGATTCACAGCAAGGTACATTTTTAATGCCTTTATCTTTCAGGCAGTGCCTCAGCAGCTCCCTATGTAAGACAAAAATTGTAATGTAGCCCTCCACGCGAAAAGATTATTGGACATCTCCCTTTCTCTCTGTCCCCCTCTCTCTCAGTCTCTTACTTCCACTCCCAAGCAGCTAGGTTATTTTAAAACACAAGTAGAAAGGCTTTTGTTATGTAAGCTTATTTTAAAATGGTGGCACAGTAGCTCAGTGGTTAGCACCACAGCCTCACAGCTTTAGCAACCCGGGTTCGGCTCTGGGTACTGCCTGCATGGAGTTTGCATGCTCTCCCTGTGACCGCATGGGTTTCTGCCGGGTGCTCTGGTTTCCTCCCACAGCCAAAGACTTGCAGGTTGATAGGTAAATTGGCTATTGTAAATTGCCCCTAGTGTAGGTAGGTGGTAGGAGAATGGTGGGGATGTGGTAGGGAATATGGGATTAATGTAGGATTAGTATAAATGGGTGGTAGTTGGTCGGCACAGACTTGGTGGGCCGAAGGGCCTGTTTCAGTGCTGTATTGCTCTATGGCTCTAAAAGTCACTTAAGGAATGTTTCAATTTCTACACTCTGGCCTGCATTACTTTCACTTGGGTTACAGACTCAGTGACATGTTGGAAGTTACTAGACTTTTACTTCTATATAAATGTCGCAATTCCTCTGCTATCCATTTGGAATCACATTGTTTCAGAACTTGTATTGAGGGGAAAATGGGCAAGAAAATCCAAGGAATCTCCAGAGGTCCGCACTGTAAGTTCCTCATGAATATAAGAGTACAGTGTAGTAGGGCTGAGTGATATTGGCAAAAAAGGATGCTACTGACCCAATAGTTAGTAAATACAATGTGATGGATAGCTTTAATAAACCTTAATCTATGATTCCTTAACAAAATCCATGCTGCATTTGCAGTTTTAAAAACTGTCAGGGAAGGCATAGTAAAAATGTATTATGTTTCAATGATCATGTGAGAAACAGTCATTAACTGATTTTTTGTGCGAATTGGATTAAAGGAAAAGTTTTACAAGTATGTCAAAGATCAGTAACTGCAATTTGCATCATTTACTATTCAGTTTGAGTCTAGATAACCTGAGTGGCCAATGTCATTTGAAAGTTGTCTGTATCATATAATTACATCACATTAAAAGTACACCTGTGCTAACAGGTATGAGATTTGGCTTGGACATAAATCTAACAGATAGTGACTCAACATTTTATAACCAAATAATACATGCAGTAACAACAGCTCAACTTTTTGCAGAAAATCTTTTTGTTAATAATTGTCTTGTCAGAGCTGAATCAGAGTCAACAGTGAGAGACTGAGATATTGACGTAAGTGAATTTAAGAGAATTGGTCTATTGAAGGAACTGAAGGGCGGTCTTTATTTTTAATTGTGTTTATCTAATTATGTCACTAGTTTGGTGAGCAAATGACATTTTTGTATATGAGAGATTGTTTTTCTGTATTTTAGAATCCAGGACCTAGTTTAACAGCCTGTCAAGATGAATAAACTAGACTTGGCTACCTACCATTAATCTTTCTGTCCCTTCCTGTCCCACTCTGCATTTCTCTTTTACATGACTCTTCTGAAGTACTATCTGTTGCATTCTATAAAACTCTCCTGATTTGGGAGATCACTGCCCTTTTGTTGGATGCCTTGTCTTCAGACACATAGTGTAAGCAAGTGGAGAAGTTGCACAAACATTAGCCATCATGGGTTAAATTGTCTTGTGACAATAGCAGCGTGTGAAATGCTCTGTCTTCCTATTGCTGATTTTTCTACTGGCTCACCTCAATAACCACAATAACAATCCTCTCCTTGAGTTTCATGGTTTATTGGATGAATTTGCACTCCTGATAAAATGTGAATCCACAGAGGTTATCCGATAAGGTCCATCTACCACCCCATAACATGGTGTAGGCCAGCTCTATTCTGTCAACAAAAGTAATTTGCATTGGCATTGCATACTATTTTGCTTGCGAGCTAGCTAATACAGTTGTGCTGCTCTCCATTGATATTTGTATGCTTAGCTACTTTATAGGGAGAAATGTGTTTTAAATCGGACTGTGTTTTGATGGCATTAGATTGGCTATATACTTTATATACAGATTAATTGCCCCCATGTCTGTGGCTCTGAGTCAATAATTTTGTCAAATGTCCGTGGTGCAACATGTCGGTGCCTGTCCCTGGTAGATGGTGAGAAACTGTTCCCACTCATGAAAGGATCGAGAATGAGAAGGCATAAATTTAAAGTGATTGGCAAAAGAAGCAAAAACGGCATGAGGAAAAACTTCTTCATGTAGCAAGTGGTTAAGGTCTGGAATGCACTACCTGAGACTATTGTGCAGGCAGGTTCAATTGAGGCATTCAAAAGGGAACTAGACTGTTAGCTGAAAAGGAAGAATGTGCAGGGTTACAGGAGAAGGCAGGGGAATGGGATGAGGTGAATTGCTCATACGGAGCATCGGTGCAGACACGATGGGCCGAACGGCCTCCTTCTGCACTGTAACAATTCTGTGATTCTGATTCTGTGACCCTTCTCCCTGTAATCCATGAGTCCCCCCATTACCCTATACCCTCTAACAATCGACCTTGACATGCCATCTCTTCCCACTGTGCCTACACCTGTTCTCATCGCGTTGCCTACTCTGACCCTAACTCCTCCACTCATCATCCTTAATATTGTTGTCCAAACCCCTTCCCCACCCTACAAGGATTTCCATTACCTGCCCCTAACAATGGACCTGCCCCCTACCGAATTGCACTACCTCCTGTGACTGTTACTGCTCCCTTTGCCAGCCAGCACCCTGAGTTTCTCCCACAGGAACCTATGTAGACAGTCCAGATGCCTCCCTTTAGGCTCCTCACTCACCTCACCTCCATTGACTGACAATCCCTCTCCCAACTACCACCATACCCAGGATGCTAGGACCTTCCTTCCTCTGCACCTCCAATCATGCCCGAAGCCCATCCTTTCCAACCCACCCCCCACCGCACCCCCCCCCCCCCACTGCACCCAATACGCCTTTGTTGGTCCCAAGCCTGGAGTCAAACATCCATTCTGCTACAGCCCTCTCTTTTGCCACAGAGTTCAAGAAAGGAAAGCACTGACCGCAGCCACAGCTGCACAAAGCCGACCCTTGCATGCCAGCTTCAAATGAACGTGAACCGGGTGCCACGAGATTTCCGTGCGCCACCAACTGAATCTGGAAGGTAGTACTTAATTCCACATAATTAAATGATGATGAGTATTCATAGCACACAAATGTATTAAAAGATGGAGCTGGCCACGGGAAGGCATGAGGCCCAAACTGCCAAAGGCATGGTGCTGACTTAATCTCCACATCTGAACCGCTGTTGGGAAATCGAAATATCACTTCCTGCATAATTAATTCATCCTTCCTGCCACGATTCCCGTTCTTGCAGGCCCCATATAATTACGCTGACACTATGGGCAGCCTGCATATAACGAAAGCCATACTGCCACATGGAATGTGTCTGAGGAGACCATTGAGGTGCTTAAACAACACGTCCCCCACTTGGAACACTCTGGAGGATCTTTTCAGTATTCAGCAGAGCATGTGTCAAGAGTTAAGGTCCGTTGCATGCTGCACAACCTTTCCAGGGTACAGTTTTTACCGCCAGCTGAGGAGGAGGAGGAAGGAATAGGGAAGCAACATAGCCCATTTCTGGTTGGGCTGTCTGTGATCAATTCACCCAACTATGATTCCATTAAATACAGCATCAATTCCTCATTCCTCTGTGCCTGACTGTCACAGCATCTGCTGTAGTCGCAATGCAAAACTAAAAGCCAACACAAACTAAACATTCCAAACCAAATTTATAAATCAAAGCATCCAAATAAATGTCAACTAATCACCCTTGTGTATTGCGTTAAAGCCTTTGTTTATCCTGTGCAATGTTACCCCAGTAATTGCAGCATGACTGGTGCAAGGCTGCTGACTGCGTGGGGGAGACTGCGGATGGCTGTGCAGGATGAACTTGAACAACACTGGTCTTAGAAGGCTCAGCTTTGGACTGCAACATCTCAGCATGAGCAGCAGCAGTCTGGGCTGGTTGGCTGAGTGTGGTTGAGTGATGTGACTGGCATGTTTGAATATCTGGTAGTGTATGCAAGCTGTGACATGTGGATGTGAGGCTTGCAGCAGTGCTATGTGTGTGAAGGTGAGGTGAAGCTAAGAATGTTAGGTTTGAGTTCTGATTGACTGAGATTGTTGGCAGATGAATGAAAGGGGATTGGTGCATTGAGTGTTTTCTAAGGTTAATGGTTCAGCTGGTAGGATATGGCATTTGAAGAAACTATCACTGAGTTTGACCATTTTTTTTGTAGTTGTTCGTGGGATGTGGGCATCGCTGGCTAGACAAGCATTTATTGCCCATCCCTAATTGCCCTTGAGAAGGTGGTGTGAGCTGCCTTCTGGAACTGCTGCAGTCCTTGGGGTGTAGGTACACCAACAGTGCTGTTAGGAAGGGTGTTACAGGATTTTGCCACAGCGATACTGAAGGACTGGCGATATATTTCCAAGTCAGGATGGTGTATGGCTTGGAGGGGAACTTGCAGGTGGTGGTGTTTCCATGCATCTGCTGCCCTTGTCCTTCTGGGTGGTAGAGGTTGCGGGTTTGGAAGGTGCCGTCAAAGGACCCTTAGTGCATTGCTGCAGTGCACCTTACATGTAGTACACACTGCTGCCACTGTGCGTCAGTGGTGGAGGGAATGAATGTTTAAGGTGGTGGATGGGGTGCCAATCAAACGGGCTGCTTTGTCCTGAATGGTGTCAAGCTTCTTGAGTGTTGTTGGAGCTACACCCATGCAGGCAAGCGGAGAGTATTCTGCCACACTCCTGACTTGTGCCTTGAAGATGGTGGACAGGCATTGGGGAGTCAGGAGGTGAGGTACTCACCGCAGAATTACCAGCCTCTGACCTGCTCTTGTAGTCACAACATTTATATGGCTGGTCCAGTTCAGTGTCTGGTCACTGGTGACTGCCAGGATGTTGATAGTGGGAGATTCAGCGATGGTAATGCCATTGAACAACAAGGGGAGATGGTTAGATTCTCTCTTGTGTGGCGTGAATGTTGCTTGCCACGTATCAGCCCAAGCCTGGATGTTGTCCAGGTCTTGCTGCATATGGACATGGGCTTCTTCAGTATCTGAGGAACCGCGAATGGTGCTGAACACTGTGCAATCATCAGCGAGCATCCCTATTTCTGACTTAATGATGAGGGAAGGTCATTGATGAAGCAGCTGAAGCTGGTTGGGCCTAGGACACTACCCTGAGGAACTCCTGCAGTGATATCCTGGGACTGAGGTGATTGACCTCCAACAATCACAACCATCTCCCTTTGTGCTGGGTATGACTCCAACCAGCGGAGAGGTTCCCCCTGATTCCCATTGACTCCAGTTTTGCTAGGGCTCCTTGATGCCATACTCAGTCAAATACTACCTTGATCTCAAGGGCAGTCATTCTCACCTCACCTCTGGTGTTCAGCTCATTTCTCCTTGGTTTGGACCAAGACTGTAATGAGGTCAGGAGCTGAGTGGCCCTGGCAGAACCCAAACAGAGCATCAGTGAGCAGGTTATTGCTGAGCAACTGCTGCTTGATAGCACTGTTGAGGACCCCTTCAATCACTTTGCTGATGATCGAGAGTCGACTGATAGGGCAGTAATTGGCCAGGTTGGATTTGTCCTGCTTTTTGTGCACAGGACATACCTGGGCAATTTTCCACATTGCTGGGTAGATGCCAGTTTTGTAGATGTACTGGAACAGCTTGGTTAGAGGCATGGCTAGTTCTGGAGCACAAGTCTTCAGTACTATTGCCAGAATGTTGTCTGGGCCCATAACCTTTGCAGTATCCAGTGCCTTAGCCATTTCTTGATATCATCTGGAATGAATCAGATTGGCTGAAGACTGAAATCTGTGATGCTGGGGACCTCAGGAGGAGGCCGAGATGAATTATCCACTCAGCACTTCTGGCTGAAGATGGATGCAGATGCTTCAGCCTTGTCTTTTGCACTGATGTGCTGGGCTCCCCCATCATTGAGAATGGGGATATTTGTGGAGCCTCCTCCTCCTGTAAGTTGTTTAATTGTCCACCACCATTCATGACAGGATGTGGCTGGACTGCAGAGCTTAGATCTGATCCGTTGGTTGTGGGATCACTTAGCCTTGTCTATCGCTTGCTGCTTCTGCTGTTTGGCCGCAAGTAGTCCTGGGTTGTAGCTTCACCAGGCTGATATCTTATTTTTTGGTATGCCTGGTGCTGTTCCTGACATGCCCTCCTGCACTCTTCATTGAACTAGAATTGGTCTCCCAGCTTGATGGTAATGGTAGAGTGGGGAATATGCTGGGCCATGAGGTTACAGATTGTGGTTGAATACAATTCTGCTGCTGCTGATATCCCACAGCACCTCATGGATGCCCAATTTTGAGTTGCTAGATCTGTTCAAAATCTATCCCATTTAGCACAGTGGTAGTGCCACACAACATGAATGTGAAGACAGGGCTTTGTCTCCACAACGACTGTGCAGTGGTCACTCCTACCAATATTGTCATGGACAGATGCATCTGCAACAAGTATGAGAGCTCATTGAACGTCGTACAACACTACATCCAAGTCCTCGGGGCTGAAGTCCGACATTGACCTCCACAACTATCTGTTCCTATTGCCTTTGTTTGTCTGGAGGACCGCCTGACCCTCCGTGGACAGATGACGTCTCATCTCCTCTCCATCTGCTGCACCAAGGCCTCTAGTGCAGCAACAGAAAATCTTGGAGGACACTTTTTTCCATGTTATGCCCTTCTTGTGTCTTTCCCAGGTCAAATACAGTTGTAGAATGACTTCCAGCACGTGTTCTATTTAAAATGCACATCTCCTTTAAGAGGAGCAGGCTGACTTTAAGTAGTGCAGGCTAGGTTTACCTCATAGAATCATAGAATGGTTGCAGCAGAGACGGATGCCATTCCGTCTGCCGTGTCTGTGCTGGCTCACTGAAGGAGCAATTCACCTAGTGCCGCTCCCCTGCCTTCTCCCCATAGCCCTGCACATTCTTCTTTTTCAGATAACAATCCAATTCCCTCTTGGATGCCTCGATTCAACCTGCCTCCACCATAATCTCTGGCAGTACATTCCAGATCCTAACCACTCACTGCATGAAAAAGTTTTTCCTCATTTTGCCATCACTTCTTTTGCCAATTACCTGAAATCTGTGCCCTCTCATTCTCGATCCTTCCACCAATGGGGACAGTTTTTCCCTATCTACTCTGTCCAGACCCCTCATGATTTTGAATACTTCTATCAAATCACCTTTCAACCGTCTCTTCTCCAAGGAAAACAGTCCCAGCTTCTCCAATCTATCTACATAACTGAAGTGCTAGCCTCTCATGACTTGATGCAACCTGATCAGGTGTTTTTGCACTCAATGGTATGCTTAACACCGTCTGCACAGTATTATCATTCAAATTAGCAGACAGCACAAAGTTTGTGTGCAACCTGCATCAGTAGTAATCCCTGTGCGCATTTTCTGGGATTATCAAATTTTGTGACATTGTTCTCAATTTGGAGCTTGTTTATTCCCAGACATAAAGCAGAGAAAAATCTACCCTTGGAATTCAAACTCTCATTTCTCTATAGATTACCAAATTTCTTTGACTTCCTTCCAATTTCTGAATACAGTGCCTTCCTTCATAGAATATAGATGTACAGTTGATGTGCCATATTCATCTGACTTTGTGGTTACAAAGGATATGTTAATAATTCTCCTATCTACATGAGTAAAACTCAGTTACATAAAAGCTGAGTTTGCATTTCAGAAAGCTCTGTCTTTAGAGCTGTTAAAAAAATTACAAGGCTTTGCAACAGAGAACATATTTAATGATATAATTAACTTACTAAGGCCTTTGAGAAGCATGCATCATCTGTGGCTAAATAAGGAAGTTAAGGATAGTATCAAATTAAAAGAAATATTGTACAATTCTGCAAAGATTAGTGGCAAGTCAGAAGATTGAACAGATTTTAAGAACCAGCAAAGGATGACTAAAAAATAATAAAGAACGAGAAATTAGAGTATGAGAGAAAACTAGCTAGAAATATAAAAACAGATAGCAAGAGTTTGATAAGTATTTAAAAAGGAGAAGAGTAACTGAAGCAAGTGTTGGTCCTCTAGAGAGTGAGTCTAGGGAATTAATAATGGAAAACAAGGAAATGGCACAAGTGTTGAACAGGTATTTTGTGTCTGTCTTCACTGTAGAAGACTTCAAAAACTTCTCAAAGATATCTGTAAATCAAGAGGCAAAAGGGAGAGAGGAATTGAAAACAATCATCATCACCAGGGAAATCTATTAGACCTAAAGGCTGACAAGTCCCCAGGACCTGATAGCTTGCATCCTAGTGTCTTAAAAGAAGTGGCTGCAGAGATAGTAGAGGCATTGAATATAATCTCCCAAAATTCCTTAGATTCTAAAAGGATCCCGGCAGACTGAAACATCACAAATGTAATGCCTTTATTCAAGAAAGGAGGAGACAGAAAGCAGGAAACTATAGGCCAGTTAGCCCAACATCTGTCATAGGGAAATTGCTAAAATCCATTATTAAGGAGGTTATTACAAGGTACTTAGAAAATCATAATAGGGTCAGGCAGAGTCAACATGGTTTTGTGAAAGGGAAATCGTGTTTAACTAATTTATTAGAGTACTTTGAGGAAGTACCAAGCAACGTGGATAAAGGGGAACCTGTAGATGTGGTATACTTGGATTTCCAAAAAGCATTTGATAAGGTGTCGCATCAAAGGTTACTACACAAAACAAGAGCGCATGGTGTAGCGTGGATAACATGGTTAGCTAACAGGAAGCAGAGAATAAGGATAAATGGGTCTTTTTCAGGTTGGCAAGCTGTAACTAGTGGAGTGCCACAGGGATCAGTGCTGGGGCCTCAACTATTTACAATTTATATAAATGACTTGGATGAAAGGACCGAATGCATGGTAGCTAAATTTTCTGATGACACCAAGATAGGTAGGGAAATAAGTTGTCATGAGGAGTCTACAAAGGGATATAGATAGGTTAAGTGAGTAGGCAAAAATTTGGCAGATTGAGTATAATGTGGGAAAATGGCAGGAAAAAAAGTATACTATTTAAATGGGAAGAGATTGCAGAATTCGATGGTATTGAGGGACCTGGGTGTCCTGATACATGAATCACAAAAAGTTAGTACACAGGTACAACTAGTGATTAGGAAGGCAAATGGAATGTTGACATTTACTGCAAGGGGAATGGAATATAAAAGTAAGGAAGTTTTACTGCAGCTGTACAGGGCCTTGGTGAGACCACATCTGGAGTAGTGTACAGTTTTGGTCTCCTTATTTGAAAAAGGAGAGGTGATCTTGTTGAAACATATAAGATCCTGAGGGGATAGAAAGGATACCAGAAAGATGTTTCCTTTTGTGGGGGAGACCAGAAATAAGGGACACAGTTTAAAAATAAGACGTCTCCCTTTTAAGACAGAGATGAGGAGAAATTTTTTCACTCAGAGGGTTGTAATGTGGAATTCTCTTCCCCAGAAAACAGTGGAGGCTGAGTCATTGAAATTATTCAAGGCTGAGTTAGATAGATTTTTGATAGACAAGGGAGGCAAGGGTTATGGGGGCAGACAGGAAAGTGAAGTTCAGACCACAATCAGATCAGACATAATCTTATTGAATGGCAGAGCAGGCTTGAAGAGCTGAATGGCCTAGTCCTGTTCCTATGTTCCTATGCCTCACTGGCAGACTAAATTATTCTGGTTGCATTAGAAGGTACCTCTAAATTTTCATTATGAATGAAAAAAGTCTCAAATTTAGCTAATCCGAGCAGAGGTCATTCACAGTCCGAGCTACAGTTAGGAAATTATTGCCCGTTCACTACAAATTGCTTAACTCCTATAATTTGAGCTACTATCCCATCTCTGGAAACTTTACAATGTTTCACATCAGACTGGAATGGAATTGCTCTGGTGATGATGAACTACAGTTGCAAGTTACATTTCCACCCAGCACATAGATTGTAATGAAAGACTGAGAGTTTTGTTACTACAATAATTAACCACTTGAAAAATCAATTCACAATTATAGGCAAGCGATTGACTTAGTTTTCATGGTGAAATGGATAGAATCAGGCAATGTAATCCCCAAAGCATTGATAAAAGTTATATACTGTTAGATAATGAAAACTGAATTTGGCTCATCCAGTTACTATAAAACAGTCTCTATAATTATAAAAAGATGGATGTATGGACTGAAGCCTCCAAATCACTGGTAAAAATCCTCAATAAAAAGATGGAATTTGCCCTGTTCAGTTACTGTAAATCGGGGATTATAGGTCAGTTTTCAAAGAACATTCAAGTGGTATAAATAAGTCAGATCAGTAGTAGTAAGTTGTAAAATAACAACATGACTGATAATTCTACATCAGCTTCCCATATTTCCTGCTTACGCCATTTTTAGTTTCACCCTGCAGATCACATACATTATATGTTACCATTTAGATTTACGCTCTGCAGCATCTAATGTATATTACTATGGAAACAGAAAGGGTGCTTTGAACTGTTAAGTGAAAATCAATATAGGGCAACAGTATGGAAGATTTCTGAAGGCATACACGTGTATCAACATATAACTGGCTAGAAGGTTCAGTAGAAACTAATTAGATCAGTAGACGCAGAGCAGTGAGAGGAAATGTAGCCAGCAGCTTGAACAGTCGCATATACAGGAATTGATTAAAATCAGAAGTCATAGAGTCATAGGCTGGAATTTTACGTCACCCCAGCGAACCAAATGATGCTGGGGGGGGTGGTGTGGGGGGGTGCGTAAAATTGAGCAGTAGTCTCCGGGAGGCCTTCCCAACTGCTCCCGCCTCTGCCTCACTTTATGTGGGCCATAGCCCTGCAAGTTTGATTTTCTCAAGTGCCTATCCAATTTCCTTTTGAAATCATTTCCATGACCTTGGTAAGCAGCATGTTCCAGGTCGTTGCCACTCACTGTGGGCATCTCTTGCCCAAAACCTTAAATCTGTGTCCCCTAGTCCTTCCACCATCAGCTGACTGGAACAGCTTTTTTTTGTCTACCTTAACTAAACCTGTCATAATCTTGTGCACCTCTATCAAACTTCTCTTAAATTTCCTTTGCTCCAAGGAGAACAACCCCATCTTCTCCAAACTAACCTTGTAACTAAAATCTGCTCTGCACCATCTCAAGAACCTTCACATCTTTCCTAAAGTGTGGTGACCAGAACTGGGCGTGATGGGGCCTAACCAGAGCTTTATAAAGATTCAGCATAACCTCCCTGCTTTTGTATTCAATACCTCTATTTATGACGCCCAAGATCCCATATGCTTTACTAACCACTCTCAATATGTCCTGCCACCTTCAAAGATTTATACACATGAAACCCCAGGTCTCGCTGTCCCTGTACACTCTTTAGAAATGCACCATTAAGTATATATTGCCTCTCCCTATCCCTTCTGACAAAATGCATCACCTCACACTTCACTGTATAAAATTACATCTGCCACTTGTCTGCCCATTCTGTAACCTATCTCCTGTTGCAGTTGATTGGTATCATCCTCACTGTCAGCCATACTTCCAAGTTTGGTATCAGCAGCAAATTTTGAAATTTTTCTCTCTATTCCAAGATCCAAGCCATTTATATATATCAAAAAAGCAGTGGTCCTAGCACTGACCCTAGGGGAATACCACTGTCAACCATCCTCCGGCCTGAAAAACAACCATTTACCACGACTCATTGTTTTCTGTCCTTAAGCCAATTTTTTATTCAATTGGACACTGAACCTCCTATTCCATGGTCCTCAATGTTGTTAACCAGCCTTTTATGTGGTACTTTGTCAAACATTTTCTTCAAATCCATATAGACATCATCCACTGCATTCACTTCATCAACTTTCTCTGTTACTTCAATTCTGAAAATTCAATTCGATTAGTCAAACATGATGTGCCTTTTACAAACCGTGCTGGCTATCCTTAATTAACTCAAACCTCTCTAAATGCATGTTAACTTTTTCCCTGATTTTTAGAACGTATCCACCACAGATGCTAAACTATTTAGCCTGTAGTTACTAGGAATGTCCTTACACCCTTTCTTGAACAAGAGTGTCACATTTGCTGCTTTCCAGTTCTCTGGCACCTCCCCCATCTCTTGGGAAGACTGGAAGATTATGGCAAGTCCTTCCACTATCTCCACCCCATTTCCCTTTGCAGCCTGGGATGCAAACCAACCGGACCAGGTGACCTATCCATTCCAAGCATAGATAGCCTTTCCAGTACCTGCCTATCAATTTTTACCCCATTCATTATGTCTAACATCTCCACTTCTACCAATATTTTGTCAGCATCCTCTTCCTTAGTATATACCTATACAAAGGACTCATTCTAGCTTTGCCCTGCACCTCTAAGCATATATCACATTCTCTGTCCCTAGTAGGCCCCACTCTGTGTCTTACTACCCACTTACTATTTACATGCTGGTAGAAGATTTTGGTCAACCTTCTATGTTGACTGCCATTCTATTCTCATATTCCCTCTTTGCCAGTCTTATTTTCTCTTCACCTCCCCTCTCAACTTATTGTATTTGATCTGGTCCTCACTTGAAGAATTCACCTGGCATGCATCATAACACCCTCTTTTTTATTTCATCATATCCTCTATTTCCCTCACGATCCAAAGAGCCCTGTCTTTGGTTCCCCTGCCTTTCACCCTTGTTGGAATGTATCTAGTCTGAACCTGAAACATCTCCTCCTGAAACAACTGTAATTGTTCCATTACAGTTCAATCTGTCAAACTTTGGTTCCATTTTACCCTGGCTAGATCCCTTCTCATCCCATTGACGTTAACCCTCTTCCAATTTAGAAGTTCTACTTTAGATTGTGTGATGCAGTATAGCTTGTAGTTGTGTTTTTGAGATGGTCCCTGATTTGAGGCTGGGGGTTTCCAGGTTCTGGAAGTCAAAACCAGGTTAGGCAAACAAATAGCCCTGTGACTGAGGAAAAAATAAGCAGTTGTGTTTTTTTTAAACAAGGACATGTGAGTGGGAGGTTGAGGTTCAGTTTCAAGAAAACTCTATAGAAGATTTAGCAAATTAAAGGCTGCATGTGTTTGGTAAAAAAAAAAGACTTTTGGGGAGTTTTGAAGAACTCTGCAGTGGATGGAAAACCAGCCAGATTGTTTTAAAGAGAGAGCCTGAGGGCTGACCATTGGTGATTGAATTATGGCAGTTGTCTTCAGTGACTAAAAATTATCAGTGGAACCATGCCATCAGGACAATAGTGGGCAAGCCCAAGGTTGTTCATGAGGTGACAAAACCAAACTGTTAAAGGGAAGATTGCATTCCTTGCTATCGACAGGACCTCATTACTTCCTTATCTGCATCTGGAGGACAAACTTGAAAAAAGACCAGAGGAAGATCCTGATTTTGTTGTAATATGAGACTGTACAATGCCACCTTGCAGATAAGCCTGTTCAGAGGACTAGTCAGAACTACCTTTGTTTTTTTATTCATTCATGGGATGTGGGCATCGCTGGCTAGGTGAGCATTTATTGCACAGCCCTAATTGCCCTTGAGAAGGTGGTGGTGAGCTGCCTTCTTGAACTGCTGCAGTCCTTGAGGTGTAGGTACACCAACAGTGCTGTTAAGAAGGAACTTCCAGAATTTTGGCTCAGCGACAGTGAAGGAATGGTGATATAGTTCCAGGTCAGGATGGTGTGTTGATGTGCGACTGGGAGGGGAACTTGCAGGTGGTGGTGTTCCCATGCATCTGCTGTCCTTATCCTTCTAGGTAATAGAGGTCACGGGTTTGGAAAGTGCTGTCGAAGGAGCCTTGGTGAATTGCTGCAGTACATCTTGTAGATGGTACACACTGCTGCCACTGTGCGTCAGTGTTGGAGGGAGTGAAATTTGAAGCTGGTGGACGGGGTGCCAATCAAGCGGGCTGCTTTGTCCTGGAAGGTGTCGAGCTTCTTGAGTGTTGTTGGAGCTACACCCACCTAGGCAAGTGGAGAGTCTTCCATCACACTCCTGACATGTGGCTTGTAGATGATGGACAGGCATTGGGGAGTCTGGAGGTGAGTTACTCACCGCAGAATTCCCAGCCTCTGACCTGTTCTAGTAGCCACAGCATTTATGTGGCTGCTCCAGTTCAGTTTCTGGTCAATGGTAACCCCCAGGATGTTGATAGTGGGAAATTCTGCAATGGTAATGCCATTGAACATCAAGGGGAGATACTTAGATTCTCTCTTGTTGGAAATGGTCATTGCTTGACACTTCTGTGGTGCGAATGTTACTTGCCACTAATCAGCCCAAGCCTGGATGTTGTCCAGGTCTTGCTGAGTCTGGACGGAGGGAGGGTCATTGATGAAGCAACTGAAGATGGTTGGGCCTAGGACACTACCCAGAGAAACTTTTTTTAAATTCATTCATGGGATGTGGGCGTCGCTGGCTAGGCCAGCATTTATTGCCCATCCCTAATTGCCCTTGAGAAGGTGGTGGTGAGCTGCCTTCTTGAACTGCTGCAGTCCATGTGGAGTAGGTACATCTACAGTGCTGTTAGGAAGAGAGTTCCAGGATTTTGATCCAGCGACAGTGAAGGAACAGTGATATAGTTCCAATTCAGGATGGTGTGTGGCTTGGAGGAGAACTTGCAGGTGATGGTGTTCCCATGCATCTGCTGCCCTTCTGCAGTGATGTCCTGGGGCTGAGATGATTGACCTCCAACAACCACAACCATCTTCCTTTGTGTTAGGTATGACTCCAACCAGCGGAGGGTTTTCCCCTGATTCCCATTGACTCCAGTTTTGCTAGGGCTCCTTGATGCCATACTCGGTCAAATGCTGCCTTGATATCTTACCTCAAATCTGGAGTTCAACACTTTTGTCCATGTTTGGACCAATGCTGTAATGAGTCAGGAGCTGAGTGACCCTGGCGGAACCCAAACTGAGCATCAGTGAGCAGGTTATTGCTGAGCAAGTGTCACTTAATAGAATTGTCAAAGATCCCTTTCATCAGTTTGCTGATAATCGAGAGTAGACTGATCGGGCAGTAATTGCCCGGGTTGGATTTTTCTTTCTTTTTGTGCACAGGACATACCTAGGCAATTTTCCACTGAGTAGGTGCCAGTGTTGTAGCTGTACAGGAGCAACTTGGCTAGGGGGCGTGGCTAGCTGTGGAGCACAGGTCTTCAGTACTATTGTTGGAATGTTGTCAGGGCCCAGAGCCTTTGCAGTTTCCAGTGCCTTCAGTCATTTCTTGATACCACATGGCGTGAATCGAATAGGCTGTAGAGTGGCATCTGTGATGGTGGGGTCCTCAGGAGGAGGCCAAGATGGATCATCCACTCAGCACTTCTGGCTGAAGATGGTTGCAAGTGCTTCAGCCTTGTATTTTGCACTGATATGTTGATGGTGGGGATATTTGTGGAGCTACCTCCTCAAGTTAATTGTTTAATTGTCCACCACCATTCACGACTGGATGTGGCAGGACTGCAGAGCTTAGATCTGATCTGTTGGTTATGGGATCACTTAGCTCTGTCTATTGCATGCTGCTTATGCTGTTTGGCATGCAAGTAGTCCTCTGTTGTAGCTTCACCAGGTTGACACCTCATTTTGAGGTATGCCTGGTGCTGCTCCTGGCATGCCCTCCTGCACACTTCATTGAACCAGTGTTGGTCTCCTGGCTTGATGGTAATGGTAGAGTGGGGGATATGCTGGGCCATGAGGTTACAGTTTGTGGTTGAGTACAATTTTGCTGCTGATGATAGCCCATTGTGCCTCATGGATTCTCAGTTTTGCATTGCTAGATCTGTTTGAAATCTATCACATTTAGCACAGTAGTACAGTAGTAGTGCCACACAACACGATGGAGGATATCCTCAATGTGAAGACGGGACTTTATCTCCACAAGGGCTGTATGGTGGACACTCCTACCAATACTGTCATGGACAGATGCATCTGCAACAGGTAGATTAGTGAGGATGAGGTTTTTTCCTCTTGTTGGTTCCCTCATCATCAGCCTCAGACCCAGTCTAGCAGCTATGTCCTTTAGGACTTGGCCAGTAGTGGTGCTACTGAGCGACTCTTGGTGATGGACATTGAAGTCCCCCACCCAGAGTACATTCTGTGCCTTTGCTACCCTCAGTGCTTCTTCCAATTGGTGTTCAACATGGAGGAGGACTGATTCATCAGTGCTAATGGTAATCAGCAGGAGGTTTCCTTGCCCATGTTTGGCCTGATGCCATGAAGCTCCCAGAGCAAGTCCCTCCCGACTTTGTACCACTGTGCTGCCACCTCTGGTGATGGTGATGTCTGTGACATTGTCTGTAAGGTATGATGCTGTGAATATGACTATGTCGTGCTGTTGCTTGACTAGTCTGTGTGACAGCTCTCCCAATTTTGGCACAAGCTCCCAGATGTTAGTAAGGAGGACTTTGCAGGGTTGATAGGTTTGGGTTGGTGTTGTCGTTTCCAGTGCCTAGGTCGATGTCGGGTGGTCCTTTTCTTAGACTTTGTAGTGATTTAATACAACTGAGTGGCTTGCTAGGCCATTTCAGAGTCAACCACATTGTTGTGGATCAAGAGTCACATATAGGCCAGACCAGGTAAGGGTGGCAGATTTCTTTCCCTAAAGGGGAACCAAAGTGGGTTTTTACAACAATTGATAATGGTTTCATGGTCACCATTAAACTAGATTTATTAATGAGTTCAAATTTCACCATTTGCTGTGATGGAATTTGAACCCATGACTCTAGAGCATTAGCCTGGGGCTCTGAGTTACTAGTCTAGTGACATTACCACTACGCCACCATCTCTCCTTAGTGTTGGATCCAGTTTTGTATCAATTTACAAGAAATCTTAATGATAATTTCTAAATATTTGAAACCTTTTTGTCTCCAAAAGGAAGAAAATTGAGAGCAGACAATATATGTCACTGGATTAAAGATAGTTTCACTTTGTTCACAGCGTTCTAGTCTCATTATTGGTCATAGTAATCAATTGCTTTCAAAGGACATCTGTGAGAAGAGTCTCCAAATTGAGATTGCTTAAGCTCAAGATTGCAGAACTTGGGGTAGAGTTGGAGACAATTTAACACATTAGGGAGGGAGAGATCCTTCTGGAGGAAAAGTTGCAGAGATCAGTCACCTTTCAGAGAAATTGGGCGTAATCTTATCAACCGCGCAGAGGCAGCTTTGGAGGTGGGAAGGCGGGGAATTTCAGAAAGTCTTGTGTCGGGTTGGTTCCCCAATGTGGTCCTGCCTCCAAGTGATCTTGAAGGAGGTGGAGTCTGAACAGCACTGGCTACCCATCTGACAGCGGGAGGTAGCTAATGATCAGCAGTTAGATGGTTACTTAAGGCCATATTGGTGACACTGCTGTGGTCTTCCCAACATTGGACTGGCCTCCCCACCGAGGTCGAAACCTGGCAGGTGCCCGGAGGCAGCCTCCTGGTGGCAGACCAAGGGGCCAGTGAAGCCTTCATTAATGCTTGACCCCCATTCCCAGAACCACCACAATGATGGCCTGCAGCTATCAACGCACTTATTTATGTCAACATTTGCAGTCTCCAGAGGGGGCCTCTGTCTTGAGGCACCCTTGCAGTTCCCCACCTACAGCAGCAGCGTCCACCTCTCCCAGTGGGGCTGCCAGACCCCACAGCCTGAGGCATTCTGATTGGGCCTCCCCCCTGCAGAGCCCACATACATTCTTTAAGTGCTTAGGACTCTTGAAGGCAGCCTCTTAATTGGCCGCATTTGGGAAGATTGCACAGGCGGGCGGACCTCAGAAATCATCGGGGTCAAGACCAGGAAACGGTCCCAGCCAGGTTTAAAAACTAAGGTGGTAAGATTCCACCTATTGAGAGCGGGCAGAGGTACAGAAAGAAGTGATAAGTTTTAAAAAGGAGATTGCTAAATTACAGAATAAATATATTCCATTAAAAATGGAGACTGATTCAAGTTTCAGAATGCAAAAGATTAAAAAAATGTTAAAAACAAACTAAGCATAGGAACAAAGGAACAGGTGGAGGTCAATCAGTCCTCGAGTCTGTTTTGCCATTCATTCAGTTTATAGTCAACCTGTGCCTCAATTCCATTTACCCACCTTATATGGTTCATATCGCCTGATATCTTTACCTAACAACAATCTATTGCTCTCTGTCTTGAAAATTTCAAATGGCCCAGCACTTTCTTTTGATATGGTATATGGGGATGGGCAGAGGGGGATGAGTTCCCAATAACCACTAACCTTTCTTTCTGATTTCACTCCCGAACAACCTAGCTCTAATTTTAAGATTGTGCCTCCTTACTTTGAATTCCCCACCAGAGGAAATAGCTTCTCTGCATATACCCTATTGAATCCTTTTGCTATTTCAAATACCTATATAGATCACCCCTCAACCTTTTATATTTATGGTCATGGCCAGCATTGGTGTTCCAGTGGAGTGTCCCTCTGATAACATCAAAACTCCAAATAATTTTTCTGGGTCGGGAATAGATCGACAGACAGTTGAAGGGACAGCAGCACCTGTAAAATTGGAAGATCAACATCCTGGTAGAGCTCGGCAGAGATCATAAAGGCTGACCAGAAATAAGGGAGAAGAGGCAGCAACATGGTCATTGAAGAAACCTGGGATCATTACAACCAATTCACTGGCCTACTGCAACCTTCCCCATGGTTGCCACAGGTGAGTTGGATGGACAGCAGGGAAATCCACCAGGGACCTGGCTTCCATTGTCCCACTGCCATTTGCATGCAGCGGGCAGGGAAGAAGAGGTCAGCAGTAGTCCAGGCGGGGGTGCAGGCAGGGGTAGGGAAATTCCATTCATGGAGGTGAAGCAACAGTCAACCTTACATTTCTGTCATTCTCCACGATGACCTGCTCAATTTTAGACAAAAGTATAATCCTGGTTCACCTCTTTTAAATCTATGAATTTGTTTACGCAGTAAAACGCCCCAAGGTGCTTAATTGCCAATTAATCTAACATGTTTTTATCATTGAAGCTATGTAACTAGGCTGAAGGTTTCCATGATTTTTCTGCACTGACCACCAAATTTCTAAACATGTATTTACATTTCTGGTAAGCATTGACTATCCCTCCTATTTTTACTGGCTCTTAGCCACTATTGATTAGGTATCCAAGGAATATGGTATGTCACTCCTAGATCAATAATCTCCAGAAAGAAAAACTGAATGGAATGGTGGCCAATATTACGACTGTCATTTAATATGGTTATGCTCTGACAAAAAGAGCCCTGTTCTCACTGAGTAGCAGGATGCATGATTGACTATTGTATGAGACTTGCCAAGTACAGTACAACAATCAATAAGTCTGTTTGATCTTGTGACTTAAGAACCATCGAGTTCTTTCCAGAAAGTGATCACAAATATGCAACTCCTCCATTTCACTGGTTTTAAAAGCAGAAGAATTTCTTTATTATTAATGGAAAATAAACATTACATATATGAGTATCAGCAATGGCTATCATTACCAAATTTTCCCAGTTCTACTTCCTTAAATGCTATATAGTCCTAGCACTAATTCTGTGAATTTTCAATCCCTTACCATGTGATACGAGGACAGGGCATATTGAGTTGCTAATCTTATGCAGGATCCTTCATGCAAAGGATGCAGAAGTTACCAGCAGACACTCCTGATATCTCTTGATTATGAAGTAAACTTGGTGTGGGTTTGAGACGGGATCATCTGTTGAACCTTTCCGTGAGCAGCGAGGAAATTCTGTGTACTGCTGGAAATAGTGAAAGGTCCTTTGTTTTGGTATGGAAGAATTCTGTGGTATAAAAAGTTTAAGCTGTTGTGAACGCAAAATGACTCTGGAAAAGGTATAGCAATCCCCATGGGAATACCACTCTGTACATCCTTATAGAGGAGGGGGAAGAACAGCAGAATATAGAAACGAGGAGAATAAGGCATAATAGCAGAAGATACCTGTCCAACAGATATTACCCTACACAGTAGGGAGAATTTTAACTCGCTCCAATTGGCAGAATATTGGCCTTTATCTCAAAAGAGTTGGAATTCAAAAGTGAGAAAGTGATGCTTCAGTTATACAGATCCCAGCTGGAGTACTTCATTCAGGTTTGGGCATCACATATCAGGAAAGATATAACAGCCTTGAAAATGATACATCACTCTTTCCCCAAAATGATACCGGGACTTAAAGGGTTTAATTCTGAAGACAAGTTGCATATACCTGGCTGGTATTTCCTTGAGCTTAAACAGTTGAGGGGTGATAGAATAAAGTTGCTTAAATTGATAAAGACATTTGATATGTTAGATACAGAGAATGTATTTCTGTTGGTGGGGAAATTCGGAACAAATGGGAATAATCTTAAAATGTTAGCTGGGCTATTTAGTTGGTTAAGGGTATCGAGGGATACTGAATAAAGGCAGCTTAATAGAGATGAGGTACAGATCAGCTATAATCTAACTGAAAGGTGTAACAGGCTCAAGAACTGAACGGTCTACTCCTCTTCCAATGTTTTTATGTTGTTAGATTGTAGATTGATATTTCATGCGAACTGCTTATTTGCTAGTTCCGAAGAAGGGTCACTGACCCGAAACGTTAACTCTGCTTCTCTTTCCACAGATGCTGCCAGACCTGCTGAGTGGTTCCAGCATTTCTTGTTTTTATATTGCTTATTTCTAGCATTCTTTGCTTTTATTTCAATTTTAATTATTTACAATTTTTATTTTTATCTTTGCTAATAGTGAAATGAATTCTTTAAACCTTTAAAATCTGGCACAAAAGTTACTGCCAGTACTTTTTGCATCTCTCTCTTTGGCCTCCTTGTCTCGAGTGACAATGGGTAAGCGCCTGGAGGTGGTCAGTGGTTTGTGGAGCAGCGCCTGGAGTGGCTGTAAAGGCCAATTCTAGAGTGATAGACTCTTCCACAGATTACAAATAAGGCATCAAGCTGTGACTGAGTCACCAGATTTGACAGGAATTGGTCACCAAACGATGGGTTTCTGTTTTACATTTGATATGAAAGCCATAGATTGTGGTGTGGACTCCATCCATGCATATTCAAAAGCAAACAGTTCCTTTTCTATTTAAGTTTGAAGATAAAGGTCTTTTTGGGATCAGTAATTACAGATCCAGCCGACATTTAACAGTGCATGCTGTGCAGTTTAATCACCATAATTTTCATCATCATTATTTGTTGGTGATTTGGCAGTGAGATTGCTCCCATGTGGTTCCGAATCCTTCTGGTTCACTGCAAGTACTTCAGTTACTTCTGGTGAGATATCCAGTACATTAACCAATTTCTTCACGTATTTGCATCTTTTCACTGGCACAATTATAATATGAAATACATTGCAGGCAATTTTAACTTTTGACAGTGGCATAAAACAGATGATATTGGATCAGCCAATGCACTCTGCCAAATTTTTACTTTCCATTGACTTCTTCTGTGTGAGGTTTGACCCAGTCCAGGTGCAAAAGGCTGCAGCCAGTTGAAGGAGAGCATCACTTCTCTGCAAGAATGGCTGAAATAGTAGCAGCCTTTGGGTTGGTGGGGGAGGGTGTTGGGGACGTGGTGCAGGGTGGAAGGGCTCCCAAATTCA
Source organism: Heterodontus francisci (assembly GCF_036365525.1). Classification (NCBI taxonomy): domain Eukaryota; kingdom Metazoa; phylum Chordata; class Chondrichthyes; order Heterodontiformes; family Heterodontidae; genus Heterodontus; species Heterodontus francisci. The sequence goes on along the minus strand of NC_090380.1, from coordinate 76,718,835 downwards.
TGGATGCATCTGTAGATGTCCTTTTGGATCAGAAGAGCAGGATTGTCACTGAGGGCACAAATCCCGATAAGAGTGTGGTGCAGGCTGTATGAAGAGGGGCAGTAGAGGTAATCAATGCAACCTGCACCACCCAAAGAACTGCCACACCGTGCAAGAAGAGGTTCAATTACCTCACCAGAATATATAAGGTAAGTCTAGGCAGTGGTGCCAACACACATCCTCTATCATTCAGAAAGTCTTCACCCACCTCCCTACCTCACATACTTCTTCTTTCTGAGCATCTGTGTGGCTGATAAAGTGGATCCTCTGCACTTATGCACCTTCTTTACTCAAAAACATTCTGGCATCTCATGTTGTCTTCCACTAAGCTGCAGTTGGTTTTCAAGGACACTTTATTTAGAGAGACCAGATTCTTCAATATCTCATCGTTTTGGATGCATACTCTTAAATAGGCAATATTTCTATGCTACCCACTTGACTCCAAAGGAAAAGGTGACCTATAATCAGCACTGCAGAAATATAACCGATGTGGGAGCAGCGGTGCTGAAAACCCTTAGCGCACATGAAGAGAATGTGTTACAGAAAGGTGGCGCTATGGGAGAGGGCGAGGTTGGAAATAAGGTGGCATCTTGTAGCAGTAATAGATTAGAAGTATGAGCAAGTAAGTTAGCTGCCACAAAGGGTATTAAGAAGTAGCTATAGTTAGGGTGTTTGGAACTTATGGAGAATATGTTGCTTTATAATTTATTCAGTCTGCTCTGAGATACTTTTTATTGTATCTGTTTGTGGAGTGCAGGCATTATCCTTGATCACCAATCAACCATTATGATACATGACTCCAAGTCACAAGGGTTGACATTGTGGATTGTTGCAGGATGAAATTGTCATAGCAGCTTCCTGCAATCTGGCATCAATGTGCAGGATAAGGTGATTGCCAGTGCAGATTAGCTGCATATTAATAGAATGAAAGCCATAAAAGCCATATTCATAAAATTGAGGTAGTGGTCATACAGGGCTTTGAGTGCAACATATATTCCATCAATTGCTGCTTGCATCTATGGGAACCCTGCCAGTCTGTAGAACAGGATGAATCTTTCTCTTTATTTGTCTGCTTCCAATGGGAAGGATATGAATTGTGCAGCCTTACTGAATAAAACATCAGTGACCTTGAATCAGTTTTTTTTATTCTTTCCTGGGATGTGGGTGTCGCTGGCTAGGCCAGCATTTATTGTCCATCCCTAATTGCCCTTGAGAAGGTGGTGGTAAGCTGCTTTCTTGAACTGCTGCAGTCCATGTGGAGTAGATACACCCACAGTGCTGTTAGGGAGTTCCAGGATTTTGACCCAGCAACAGTGAAGGAACGACAATATAGTTCCAAGTCAGGATGGTATTCCCATGCATCTGCTATCTGTGTCCTTCTAGGTGGTAGAGGTTGTAGGTTTGGAAGGTGCTGTCTAAGGAGTCTTGATGCGTTGCTGCAGTGCATCTTGTAGATGGTACAAACTGCTGCCACTGTGCATTGGTGGTGGAGGGAGTGAATGTTTGCGGATGGGGTGCCAATCAAGTGGGCTGCTTTGTCCTGGATGATGTTGAGCTTCTGAGTGTTGTTGGAGCTGCACCCATCCAGGAGAGTATCCATCACACTCCTGACATGTGCCTTGTAGATGGTGGACAGGCTTTGGAGAGTCAGGAGGTGAGTTACTTGCCACAGGATTCCTAACTTCTGACCTGCTCTTGTAGCCACAGTATTTATATGGCAACTCCAGTTCAGTTTCTGGTCAATGGTAACCCCCAGGATGTTGATACTGGGGGATTCAGCGATCATGCCGTAGAATGTCAAGGGAAGATGGTTAGACTCTCTCTTGTTGGAGATGGTCATTGCCTGCCACTTGTGTGGTGTGATTGTTACTTTCCACTTATCAGCCCAGCCTGGATATTGTCCAGGTCATGCTGCATTTCTACATGGACTGCTTCAGTATCTGAGGAGTCACGAGTGGTGCTGAACATTATGCAATCATCAGCGAACATCCCCACTTCTGACCTAATGATTGAAGGAAGGTCATTGATGAAGTAGCTGAAGATGGTTGGGCCTAGGACACTACTCTGCAGTGATATCCTGGAGCTGAGATGATTGACCTCCAACAACCACAATCATCTTCCTTTGCGCTAGGTAAGACTCCAACCAGCAGAGAGTTTCCCCTGATTCCCATTGACTTCAGTTTTGCTAGGGCTCCTTGATACCATACTCAGTCAAATGCTACCTTGATGTCAAGGGCAGTCACTCTCACCTCACCTCTTGAGTTCAGCTCTTTCATCCATGTTTGAGCCAAGGCTGTAATGAGGTCAGGAGCTGAGTGGCCCTGGCGGAACACAAACTGAGCGTCACTGAGCAGGTTATTGCTGCGCAAGTGCCGTTTGATGGCACTGTCGAGGACACCTTCCATCATTTACTGATGATTGAGAGTAGACTGATGGGGCAGTAATTGGCCACGTTGGATTTGTCCTGCTTTTTGTGTACAGGACATACCTGGGCAATTTTCCACATTGCAGGGTAGATGCCAGTGTTGTAGCTGTACTGGAACAGCTTGGCTAGGAGCGTCACAGGTTCTGGAGCACAGGTCTTCAGTACTATTGCCGGAATGTTGTCAGGACCCATAGCTTTTGCAGTATTCAGTGGCTTCTGTCGTTTCTTGATATCACGCGGAGTGAATCTAATTGGCTGAAGACTGGCATCTGTGATGCTGGGGACTTCAGGAGGAGGCCAAGCTGGATCATCAACTCGGCACTTCTGGCTGAAGATTGTTGCAAATGCTTCAGCCTTATTTTTTGCACTGATGTGCTGGGCTCCCCCATCATTGAGGATGGGGATATTTGTGGAGACTCCTCCTCCAGTTATTTGTTTAATTGTCCACCACCATTGACGATTGGATGTGGCAGGACTGCAGAGGTTAGATCTGATCTGTTGGTTATGGGATCACTTAGCTCTGTCTGTCACATGCTGCTTATGGTGTTTGGCACGCAAGTAGTCTTGGGTTGTAGCTTCACCTGGCATGCCCTCCTGCACACTTCATTGAACCAGGGTAGGTCCCCTGCCTTGATGGTAATGGTAAAGTGGGGGATATGCTGGGCCATGAGGTTACAGATTGTGGTTGAGTACAATTCTGCTGCTGCTGATCGTCCATAGTGCCTCATGGATGCCCAGTTTTGCGTTTCTCGATCGGTTCGAAATCTATCCCAGTTTGCACTGTGGTAGTGCCACACAATACGATGGAGGGTTTCCTCAATGTGAAGACGGGACTTTGTCTCCACAAGGACTGTGTGGTGGTCACTCCTACCAATACTGTCATGAACAGATGCATCTGGCAGATTGGTGAGGACAAGGTCAAGTATATTTTTCCCTCTTGTTGGTTCCCTCACCACCTGCCGCAGACCCAGTCTAGCAGCTATGTCCTTTAGGACTCAGCCAGCTCAGTCAGTAGTGGTGTTACCGAGACACTCTTGATGATCGACATTGAAGTACCTCACCCAGAGTGCATTCAGAACCCTTGCCACCCTCAGCGCTTCCTCCAATTGGTGTTCAACATGGAGGAGCACTGAGTCATCAGCTGAGGGAGGGCGGTAGGTGGTAATCTGCAGGCGGTTTCCTTGCCCATGTTTGCCTGATGCCATGAGACTTCATGGGGTCCAGAGTTGATGTTGAGGACACCCAGGGCAACTCCCTCCCAACTGTATGCCACTGTGCTGATATCTCTGTTGGGTCTGTCCTGCCGATGAGACAGGACATACCCAGGGATGGTGATGGTGGTGTCTAGGACATTGTCTGTAAAGTATGATTTGGTGAGTATGACTATGTCAGGCTGTTGCTTGACTAGAGAGAAGCAGGGTTAACGTTTCAGGTCAGTGACCCTTCTTCAGAACTGGCAGATATAAGAAATGTAAAAGATTTTAAGCAAGTAAAGCGAGGGTGGAGCAAGAGATAACAAAAGAGAAGGTGTTGATAGGACAAGGTCAAGAACAGACACTTTTTCAAACATCAGGAGGGAAATAGAAAGCAATGAAGGTGAACAAGGTAAAAGAGACAAATGAAAATCCCATCGGAGAGGAGGTCACTGACCTGAAACATTAACACTGCTTCTCTCTCCACAGATGCTGCCAGACTTGCTGAGTATTTCCAGTGTTTCTTGTTTTTATTTCAGATTTCCAGCATCCGCAGTATTTTGCTTTTATATTATGTTGCTTGACTAGTCTGTGTGACAGCTCTCCCAATTTTGGCACAAGCCCCCAGATGTTACTAAGGAGGACTTTGCAGGGTCGACAGGGCTGGTTTTGCTGTTGCCGTTTCCAGTGCCTAGATCGGTCGATGCCGGGTGCTCCGTCCGGTTTCATTCCGCATTGACTTTGTAGCAGTTACATAGAACTGAGTGGCCATTTCAGAGGGCATGTAAGAGTCAACCACATTGCAGTGGGTCTGGAGTCACATGCAGGCCAGACCAGGTAAGGACAGCAGATTTCCTTCCCTAAAGGACATTAATGAACCAGATAGGTTATTATAACAATTGACAATGGTTTCATGGCCATCATCAAATTCCACCTTCTGCCATGGTGGGATTCAAACCCATGTCCCTAGAGCAATACCCTGGGTCTCTGGGTTACCAGCCAGTGACAATACCACTACACCACCGCCTCCCCTGAGGAACAAAGGCCCCCTCGACATAAAATATATAAAAGGGGCCTGGGGTATAAAGGCCACCATAAAAAAAAATGCCTTCCCTATTATGAGCTGTAGTTATGAGCTGCTGCTGCTGACTAATGTGGTAAAGGTCACCAGATATTGGTTGGAAAGATCTGGTCACAAAGGGTTGAATTTTCCCAGCTCCGCAGAGATGGGCTTGGATGCAGCGCAGGCTGAGAAAATAGGGGGAATCGAGTTGGGAAGATTCCCTGATGCATTCCCTCCAGGGGACTTTCCCGGGTTGGGCTGGGTACCGGGTTGACTGCCCACTCCATGGACGTGGACAGCCAATTAGGGCAATTTAAGTCCCAATTAGGGGCCATTTTGTGCTGGCGCCGGTATTTTACCGACGTCAGAACAGCCGCACCCTCCCCAGCAGATGGGTAGGCTGCCTCCCAGCAGCAGGCCGCATGACCCATGGAACTGGAGACTCCATGCCCCAAGGGTGGGGCCATGGGGATGAAAGGCTGCAACTGTGCCCATCACTATTCCTGTGCAGGGATTTCCCCTCCACCCTGATATACCTGATATACAGCTTCAGGCTTCTTTATTCAATGATTTCAATGCAAGCAACCAAGGGCACCTTGAAGTTGAGGCACTCTCGCGCTCACCTGCCTGCCTCAGCAGTGCCCACGTCTCCCAGTGGGGCTGTCAGCCTAACATTGCTGCAGGCCTTCTAATTGGGCCTCCAGCCCCAGGAACCCACCTGCCACCCTTAATAGGACAGCGAGAGCGCAGGTGCCCAATTAGGAGGCCGCCTCCCGGAAGATTCCGCTGGCACGCCGACGACATGGGCAGGCTCTGGACCCTCCTATGTGCCCGATGATGGGATCCTGAGCCACAGGAAAATTCAGCCCAAAGAAACAGATGGCAGTGGTGACCTTGGCTTGTAGAGACAATGCTGTTCTACTGGTGGAATTGGGCTACAGATCTTCATCCAACCTGCAGGAGGCAGCAGATCTCACAAAGGCACTGTCAGAAAACTGGTGTGTAAACCTTGTTCATTCGCTGTGACCATGTAGCAAAGCCACGCCCTCAGAAATGCCTGACTCTAAGAATATCCAATCTAACTTCTTACATAATAATAAAAGCAAAATACTGCAGATGCTGGAAACCTGAAATAAAAACAAGAAATGCTGGAAATACTGAGCAGGTCTGGCAGCATCTGTGGAGAGAGAAGCAGAGTTAACATTTCAGATCAGTGACCCTTCATCAGAACTGGAACTTCTTACATATTCCCAGTCTCCTCCTCTTCATAGCATAAGAATAAACATCTTCTCTCATGGAAATATAAGTTTGGAATGCAAAGCAGTACCTTTTTCAAAGCTTTGAAAATAGTAGCCCTGATTGAACCTCCAAAATGCTAACGAGATTGATATGCATGCAAAGCAACATCAAGCTTCAGCAACACCACAAAAAAATGGCCTTGTCAATGTGGTATCAGGGATATGTTCTTGGAGCTCCTATTGTCACTTACATAGTGGGCGTAATTTCTTGAGAGTGAAGTTTGGGAAATTGGTCTGAGTTGTTAGCAACACCCCCTGACTTACTTTCATGAGGCTGTGCCAGCTCCAATAGCCCTTATAGGAGATTGGCACTTTTTCTGGGATGATACTAAGATGCAGATTTATTTGTGGATTTGAGGCTATGGCCTTTAAAAAAACATTTTAATTCATTTTCCACCCAAAACTGCTGATAATTTGTGAGGAAATCTAGGACTTCATTTGACTTGACTTTGAGCACCCTAAATAAAGGGACAAAAATAGTTAAACTTTTGAAAGATTGCTGCTTTTAAATAATGGGGAAAATCACAATATACTATGAATAACAAGTCACGTCGTGGGAGTCAGTTGCCAGCGATCGCCAGAGCTGGCAGGCAGCCATAAAGGCGGGGCTAAAGTGTGGCGAGTCGAAGAGACTTAGCAGTTGGCAGGAAAAAAGACAGAAGAGCAAGGGGAGAGCCAACTGTGTAACAGCCCCGACAAACAATTTTTTCTGCAGCACCTGTGGAAGAGTCTGTCACTCTAGAATTGGCCTTTATAGCCACTCCAGGCACTGCTCCACAAACCACTGACCACCTCCAGGCGCTTCCCCATTGTCTCCCAAGACAAGGAGGTTAGCACCGCAGCCTCACAGCTCCAGCGACCCGGGTTCAATTCTGGGTACTGCCTGTGTGGAGTTTGCAAGTTCTCCCTGTGTCTGCGTGGGTTTCCTCCGGGTGCTCCGGTTTCCTCCCCCATGCCAAAGACTTGCAGGTTGATAGGTTAATTGGCCATTATAAATTGCCCCTAGTATAGGTAGGTGGTAGGGAAATATAGGGACAGGTGAGGATGTGGTAGGAATATGGAATTAGTGTAGGATTAGTATAAATGGGTGGTTGATGGTCGGCACAGACTCGGTGGGCCGAAGGGCCTGTTTCAGTGCTGTATCTCTAAAACTAAACTAAAACTAAAACTAAAACTATGAATAACAATAAGAAATAAAGACATCAGTTTGGACTGTCACAATTTCCAGAGACCACACAATTGACAACTGAGCAAACTGGTAAAAGCTGACTAACATTTCAAAAATAAATGACATCGCCTCAAAAGCATTGATAGCTCAAAATCAAGCCTTATAACACAAAAAAACAGACAAAATAAACTGAGGCTGGGACGTCGGTTTGTCGTAGCTTAATCTACAAATATACCCAACCTTCCATAACTTTTATTGTAGTAGGTAGATACAAAGAAACTATTTCCTCGAGTGGGAAATCCAGAACAAGGGGGCATAATCTTGAAATTAGAGCTAAGCTATTTAAGGAATTAAATCAAGAAACACATTTTTGCACAAAAGGTTGTGGAAATTTGTAACTCACTCCCCCAAAATGCTATAGATGGTAGGTCAATTAAAATTCTCAAGATTTTTGTTGCGTAAGTGTATCAAGGGATGTGTATAAAAGGAGAGTAAATGGAGTTGAGGTACAGATCTTATTGAATGGTGGAACATGCTCAAAGGCTGAATGGCCTACCCCTGTTTCTATGTTCCAAGTACACAAAAGCACAGTTAGTAACAGTGGTAATTTAGAAGTATGAAGACAAATAAAGGCATGAGATTTATTTTCTATGGGGCCATGCTCCTCTCAAAACACTGGTTAGAACACTTGACATTCTGGAGTCCACTGAAATTCTAAGCGTAACTTTCAGTACAAATGTTTTTGACTAACTAAAATGCGTCATCATTTCATTTCCATTCTCAATTTAATTTCCAAACCTTGGCAACTTCACAGGAGTTTTCTAATAAAAATAACTAATGCATTCACACCAAGGAACATTCGCCTTATCTCAAAACAGTAGCTGCAAATGGACTTGAAGAAAATACATTTTCACATAAAACAACAGCTGGGTATGGCCCAGAAAGTTCCTTTGAGGAAAATAAGACTAAGTTTTACAAACATTTTAGCAGCTTATTGGTTATTTGTAACTTATTTGGAAGTGAACACTAAATAAGCTCATCTGTGACTTCTGGGGGCTACATTTCTTTCGCTCTTCTTTTAATCTTGGGTTGGCATCCTTCCATCTATGAAAGATGATGGACATGCAGAAAACAATCCATTTAGGTGGGGTGTCTTCTCTTGGTGCACCTTTGCTGATGGCTGTGAAGATCAATCCTTGAGAGGCAGATTCTACCACAGGTGCTGCACATGAAGCTGCCAAGTGACGCTATGAGTTGTTGCTTTTGACGTTGGTGCCTTTTGCCAAGCTGCTGTAGACGCTGGTCATCATGGTAGTGCACACCAGTTCACAGGATGTGTCGCCATTTTCCTCTTTCACTAGCTAGTGACTCCCAGGTGCAATAGTCAACATTTAGGACCTTCATGTCATGTTTGCAAGCATCCTTAAAGCGGAGCTTTGGGTGCCCCACTGGTCCGAAGGGTCAGCTTGGTATTATCCCATGCGCATTTCGCAAGTTGGCCAAAGGTGGTAGCTGCTTTCCCTATGCTTGTATCAAGCTCTGCATCAAGGGACAGATTGTCTGTCACCGTGGACACAAGGTAGCGGAATTTGCTAACTACTTCCAGTGGGTGTTATTTTATGTGATCAGGGCGGAGATGCAACACCTTGTCCCATGACCACAGTTTTCTTGATGTTTATAGACAAAGAGAACACGTTACAGCTATGAGAGAGTCCATGAGTCTTTGTAGCTGAGTTTCCATGTAAGTGACTAGCACAGCATCATCAGTGTGGAGGAGTTCTCTGATCACAACACAATGTGTTTTTGTCTTCACCTTGGGCGGCACAGTGGCGCAGTGGTTAGCACCGCAGCCTCACAGCTCCAGCGACCCGGGTTCAATTCTGAGTACTGCCTGTGTGGAGTTTGCAAGTTCTCCCTGTGTCTGCGTGGGTTTTCTCCGGGTGCTCCGGTTTCCTCCCACAAGCCAAAAGACTTGCAGGTTGGTAGGTAAATTGGCCATTATAAATTGTCCCTAGTATAGGTAGGTGGTAGGGAAATATATGGGTCAGGTGGGGATGTGGTAGGAATGTGGGATTAGTGTAGGATTAGTATAAATGGGTGGTTGATGGTCGGCACGGACTCGGTGGGCCGAAGGGCCTGTTTCAGTGCTGTATCTCTAAACTAAAGCCTTGATTGACTGTAGAGCTTGCCATCTGACCTAGTGTACAAGTAGACTCCCTCTATATCTGCAGGGAAGATGAAGGTCAGGAGCATGGAGAAGAAGATGCCAAACAGAACAGTCTTCACTCTGAAACTGTTGGAAGTGGAGCCATGAAACTGTACAGTGCATTGCATGTTGTCATGGAAGAAGCGGATGAGACTGAGGAGCTTAGGTGGACAGCCAATTTTTCCCAAAATCTTGTAGAGCCCTGCTCTGCTGATGGTGTGAATACTTTAGTGAAATCTACAAAAGTAAGGTAAAGGGGTATACTCTGTTCACTACACTTCTCTTGTAGCTGGCATATGGAGAAGATCATATCCACTGTAGATCTGCTGGCACAGAAACCACACTGTGCTTCCAGGTACATTCGGTCTGCAAGTAAATGGACTCTTTTAAGTATGACCCTAGCAAAGGCCTCCCGTTTTTGATCTACTGTTCTCCATATCAAAATGTTCACCTTAAGGCGAGGTGAAAACGAATATTGAAGGAATTAACGTCTGATGGAAGTTGGAATTCTGCACTACAACCAATCTGGTTCTGATCAGCTGCAAGCTCACCTTCCAAATGATCTGAGTGATTGATGCTGACAATTTCCTACCCCAGTGAAAATATTGATTTTTCTTGTGAGATTCTGATAAACTGACACAGGGTTAAGATAACTGACAGTTTGTTGAAATGCTGATGGTTGGTATGCACGAGAGTATGTAAGTAGATTTTTTGAGTACTGTTAATTTAGGGATCAGAAATTCCTTGGAGTACAGCTTCACCATTCAACTGTGCGTGGTGAGCTTGTGAGATGTTGAAATCCAATTCTTGTTGCAAACTGTGAAATATCATTTGCAAACTGTGGTCCGTTGTCTGACAGTACTTTGTCAGGGATACCGTGTGTCGCAAAGATGTCTGGTAGAACTCTTATAACTGCTTCTGTTATTGAATATAACCTTCCCACTTCTATCCACCTTGAGAAGTAATCAATAATGATTATGTAGGACTTTCCATTGAACATGAATAAATCCATACCTAGACGTTGCCAAGGTCTGTTCAGAAATTGAGTAGTTATCAGAGGTTCACGCTGTTCTGGCCTTTGTATTGCACAGATCTGGCAGTTCTGGATCAGATTTTCTATGTTTTTGGATATTCCTGGCCACCACTGATGATTGTGCCCTTTCTCTGCACTTCATTATTCCCACGTGGCCTTGATGTGGCGTTCCAAGATATCTGAACTAAGTGAACTGGGAATGACTAGTCTGTCATTATAAACTAGCAAATCATCGATGATTGTGAAGTATTTTATATATTCATAGAACGTTTTCATTGTATTCCTGCAAGGATGTTCTTGTGGCCACCATTGTATTCAATCTTGCCTTATACGAATACATTCTTCGTCGCTTTTTTGGGCGTGACAAATTTCTTGCAGTTTCTGTATACTTGTTGGCCATTGTTGTGCAGTATATTGCGAATGTGACTTTACCCCATCCACAAAATTCACATCTTGTTGTGTCAGATGGCCTACCGTTGCTCTTGACAGCGCATTGGTAGATGTTTGCATCTTTCCCTGGACATATATGTCTCATACATATATCTCATCAATCTTAAATGAAATCTTTGGCTTTTTGGAGGCATTTTTGGGTTCTCCCTCTCATCCAACAAAGATACCAAATGTTTATGGTCTGTCTTGATGACGACTCTCAATCCAACAATGCAATCAAAAAACTTCTCACATGCCCATGTGATGGCAAGTGCTTCTTTTTCAGTCACCGCATACCTTGTCTCTGTCTCGGACAAAGCTCTAGATGTGCAGTATATTGGTCTGCGAGAATCATTGTTTGTTCCTGGAAAAGGACTGCCCCTACCTCAGTTGAGGAGGACTCTACCACTATCGTTGTCGGTAGTGTAGGGTTATAATGTGCCAAGATGTCCGGCGATATGAGCAATTGTTTAATCTCCCAGAATGCTTGTTCTTGGTCTCATCTAAGGGAACTTGCCAAAACCCACTATTGGCGTCGTTTGGAAAACATGATTCTCTGAGACAATTTAGCAAAGATTTCATCCACTGTGGATTGGGTGAATTTCCCGCACCGCTGCTTTGTTAAGCTGCATTAAATCCACACAGATACGAAGGGCAAACACCACTCCATTGGTTTCGTAACAGAAGAAATGATTCCCATCCTGGTCATCGCTTCCAGCTCGACTTGAACTTGTATCTCCTGGAATTTAGAAGAGTAAGAGGTGACTTGATTGAAACATATAAGATCCTGAGGGGTCTTGACAGGATAGGTGTGGAAAGGATGTTTCCCCTTGTGGGAGAATCTAGAACGAGGGGTCACTGTGTAAAAATAAGGGGTCGCCCATTTAAGACAGAGATAAGGAGAAATCTTTTCTCTCAGAGGGTGGTGAGTCTTTGGAATTCTTTTCCTCAAAAGGCAGTGGACACAGAGTCTTTGAATATTTTTAAGGCAGAGGTAGATAGATTCTTGATAAGCAAGGGGGTGGAAGGTTATCGGGGGTAGGTGGAAATGTGGAATAATCAATTCAGCCATGAACTTACTGAATGGCGGAGCAGGCTCAAAGGGCCGAGTGGCCTACTCCTGCTCCTAATTCGTATGTTCGTATGTTCGTCAATGGGTGAGCTATCTTTCTGGGTGTAAAGATACATAATGGTCTGGCATCTTCTTTAAGTTTGATTCTATACTCTGTTTTGAGTCTTCCAAGACCTGAGAAAAGCTTTGGATAGTCTATTGAGAGCGACTGTTTACCTGTGGCTGTTTGAATTCATCAATCTTCCTGATCAGATGCAGGTCTAAGCATGCTTTTCTGCTTAAAATTCTTGGTTTTGCAAGACGTATAGGGTTTTCATAATTTGTCTCCCTCGATAGTGGAGAGTTGTTTGAAGCTTACCCTTCACTTTCAGTTGGGTCCCGCCTGAACCATGCAACTGTGTGTCCACTGACTGTAGGCAATGTCTCATTAACCATGGCTCTTGGTCTGACAGAACTGTGATGCTAGCACCTGAGTCGAATTTGAAATTCGTTAGATGTCATTTTACATAAATGTCCAAATCCTTGATTTGGGTCATTAATTTCTCCTCGGAAATCTCCTGGTTCCTTTTCTGCTGGAAGTTGATGCACTTCATTCACCGCTGTTTGTGTGAAGGTCTTTTGCTTTGCGACTTTGAGCGAAGAGGTCTTGCACATTTTCCCATGATGGCCAATCTTTTTACAGTTGAAACATTCCGCTTTACTAGCAGGACACTGTTCCCGTCTGTGGGTCTTCCTGGCTCCACAGTGCTGGCACAGTTTCCCGGTGTCATGCACCTTCTCACCTGTGTGTGTCATCTTCTCTATAGATTGCCTGTCCATCTTTGGCTTCAAGAAGTGTACAGTCATTAGATTTCATCGAATCAAATCTCTTCAGCCTGCAGAATGGTTCTTTTGTCTTCAGATTTCTGCCTGTCATACGATCTAAACTGCCTTCTCGAGTGTAAGGTCATCTTTCGACTGTAAGAGATCTGATAAAGACTCATCAGCTATTCCCACAATTATTCAGTCCTTTATCAGTTCCTCCTTCAATTCTCCATAGTCACATCTCTTAGCCAATCTCTACAGGTCATTTATAAAAGAATCTACAGATTCACCTATCTTCTGGATTTGCTTGTTATATTTTGCTCTTTCCAGAATTTTGTTACTGCTTAAATTGAAATATTTGTCAAAGACTTGTAACACATCCTCAAATTTATCAGAAGCCTCGTTTATTCCTTGCCTCACAATTATGTCATCTGCAATTGCACCCATAGAATATAAAAGGGTATTTATTTGCTCTGCTTCTGATTTAAAATGCAACTGGGAGGATATCCTAAATCGTGGCAATCTTTTTCTCCATAAGGACCAATTTTGTTACCAATTGGGTCCTTCCTGATCATAGAGCTTTCAGGCATTCTAAATTTCAAATCCATTTTGTTTTCCTAGACTTTTTAGAGTATTCTCTTTTCTTTTTAAATTGTGTTTTCTTTAATGGAGGTGTTCGCACTCTTTCTGGGGGTTTCCTGCACTTTCCAGGCGTTCCCGTGCTTTGTCTCCGTGGTCTGGTTGAGTAATATCTGCCCACTCTGCTTGACTCCTGAATCACCTTTTCGCTAGAGACCAACTCTCTCCCTATTTTTCCAACCCACTGCGTTGTTATCCAACAATGTTCCCTTTTAAAATTCTTTCACCCAATCCTGGACCGTCACCCGGCACTGTGACTTGGAACCCGATCGTTGGACCTGGATGTTTCATTGCACACCACCACGCCTCTGTGGTGCAGTTTGAATGCCTGCACAGCTGACTCACCAACTGCCCTCATCTTCTTCAGCTTCGGAGCAGCTATGGAGCTCTTTGCAGTCCCCCAACGAGATCTGCTGTTCTAAAATAAAAACAAGAAATTCTGGAAATACTCAGCAGGTTTGGCAGCATCTGTGGAGAGAGAAGCAGAGTTAACGTTTCAGGTAAGTGACCCTTCATCAGAACTGAGATCTGCTGTTCTCTTGGTGCTACTTCATGAGATAAGATGTTTTCAGTATTTTCTGGTTGTTTTAACCAGTACCACCATGTTGTGTGTCGTTGTTGTAGTTGTAGCACAGCTTAGGGCATTGTTGATAAAGTCTCCGAGTCTGGAGAAGTCAATTAATAATTCTTTTATTATTTACACATTTCTATTTATATTCTGCACAAGCCTCTCTAGCTTGCATCCTTTGTGCTACTACTCTCTTCTTCCAAAGCCCATTACCATGTGACTATTACATCATCATCACTACAGTGGAAAAGGTTGCTTTCACTGTCTCCAGCATTAACCCTTTCAGATCCTTATACTATAAAAAAATTTTTAGGAGGGTGGATTCTTATACAAAACCTTTGAGCAGCAGAGCAATGATAGGAAACCTTAACATCAAGGTGAATACCTGAAGATTGTACCAAGGCACAGTACTGTACATGATCCCTTTCATTACCCAGCTGATCCTGACAGCTGCCACCACTTTTTCCATTTCCCACCACCTCCCCAGTATGTCTGCTGAGGAGATAAAACACTTCCCCCTCCTGTGTACAAAGTGGTCTAATGGTAGGTTTTCCCCTCTTTGTGGCACTTCTGTCTTGCTTATTGTAAGCAACCTTTTCCTTTACAAGGAGAAGGCATCAGACCAACACAATATTTAATTTCATCTAGGCGACTGCAGCCACTCCATGTTTAGAATGTTTGCAGATGTAGACTATATAACAGTCTCTTCTCTTTAAGTCTATCACTAACATCCCTGACTCAGGCACTGTGTTAACGTACGATGGAATGATGGGAAAGGAATGCATATCTGAACCATGAATTTCCTTGTGAATAAAATCTCACATTTATCACTTCATTCACATTGTGAGGATATGGTAGTTATGGATATGAGTCAGGTTTCCAGCATTTTCTCAGGATGTGCATTTGTACTGATGATTTTGTTACTTTACCCAACCTCATGAGGTCATTAAACTCCTTATGGGTGCTTGAGGTTCATTTAGGGCAGGATTTTTCCAGCCCAGTGGAGATGGGTTGGAGTCAGAGGGGGCCAGGAAAATAGGGGTGTGTCGGGACGGCTGGCTGACACATTTCCACATCCATGGGACTTTCCCAAGGGGGGGCTGCCAGTTGGCTACCTGTAACAGAGGCGGGCTGCTAATTAAGGCCCCACTTAGAGGCCATTTTGCGCTGACACCAGTATTTTATTGACATCGGAGCAGCCCGCCCCCGGCCTGTGCGGAGGCTGCCAGCTCAGTCGAGGTAGGCCTACGGCAACAGGCCAGGGAACCAACAGAGCCGGAGGCTCCATGCCCCATGACAGGGCCGTGGGGATGAAAGGCCACAGTCCTGTCCATGAATAGGCATGCAGAGGGGTTTCCCTTCCAACCCGATGGCCCTACTGGCTTTGGGCTTTTTAATTTTAACTTCTCCATGTTGAGGCACCCTCCGCTTGCCTGCCTGCCTCAGCAGTGCCCACTTCTCCCAGGAGGGCTGCTGGCTGGCATTGCTGTGAGTCCTCTGATCGGGCATGCAGCATCAGGAGCCCACCTGCCATCTTTAATAGTACAGCGAGAGTGGAAACTGACCAATTAGGAGGTTGTCTCCTGGAAAGTACCACTGGTGGGCGCGCTGCTGATGGGCTTGGGACCCCCAATGCGCCTGAGATTGAGGTCCCAATGCCATCAGAAAATTCAGCCCTTATTGTCTGAGTAGTAATTTTCAGTAATCCCCTGCATGAAGCACCTTGGGATGTTTTTCTATATTAAAGATACTATGGAAATGAGAATTGTTTAGCTCCACCACTCTCTATGCTGCTTGTCCCACCCTCTACTGGGGCATCCATTTGTTGATGCCAAGAAGGTAGTTTCTCTTAGCTCTTATTTCTGCCAACAGAATCTCCATGAATGCTTCTGAATATCTAGAACTTTGGTCACACCAAATACCTCTAATGCTACTCATCTTTTAAGAATTATGTTGGCTCTCTCTCGCTCTCTGTTTTCCTCAATTACAAATGGTCTCAGTGTCCTGGGTTAGGTTTGGGAAAATAGGCCAAAATGTCTGATTGGTATCCAGTAACCTGCTGCTGGAAGTGGATAGGAGTGATGACAGGATTAACCATGGCTTTGATGCTCCCAGTGCTGATTGACCTGCTGGACATTTGCTACCTACAGTTGCAATTCACAATGGCTGCTTAAGAGCAGCCAGCCAAACATAGAACCACACCTTCAGCAAACAGTCAAAACCCTTTCAGGAGAAGAGGTGAGGTGAGGAGACAGAGAGAAGGAGAGGAAGAGTGAGAAGGGGACAAGAGGAGAGAAATTTGACTGCCCTTAACATACAACAACCCTCTCCCGCACTCACCACCAGCCCCCCAACCAACATGAACTCTACTACAGCGGCTATCAAGCCCAATGGTGAATTTGATCACATTAGTCATTACTTATCCCTTAATTCTCAAACCCTAGGGAAATGATTTACAATTCAACTCACCAAATATGTCAACCCTTTAGAAAATCAGTGAACCGAATTTGTGTATTTTCTGTGCAACATTGTGACTGTGGCCGAGACACCTTGCAGCACCTGTTTCTCGGGTGCTAACTGACCACCTAAGCCTCAAATAAGGCAGGCAGGAAGTGAAGGCTTATTACAAGCTGGAAGTGAACTCGCCGTATTAATAAAGGCCAAAAAAAGGGCATGCAGTGCCCAAGGCTAAAATGACAATGAGGCCCTTTGCATTTTGCAAATAAGGGCTGAAACACCTGTTGAGCGCCCCATTGCAAGATTTCTGTGCCAGTTACACTCTGGCAAACTGGGTCTACATGGTTCTTAAAGAGACTTCCTGACAGGCCACAATCAACAAGGTAAATTTTTAAAACATATTTACCTGAATGTGGAGCCAGGAGGAAGAGGAGTGCAACTCTTTACCCTACTATTACCATTTTACTCACCACTTGCATGCTACCTGCTAGAGATCCTTTGTCAAAGACATGCCTGCCGCACCTCAGCTCCGGGAAGCTGGGAGCAGTGATGTTTTCGAGGAGGAACAGATGGAAGCAGCTGAGGACAACCCAATCCTCTCTGCCTACAAGACCCACCCGAGTGTAACAAACACTGCATGAAAAAGCAGGAGGGGTTTCTGAGCCCAACCAACGTGAAACTGCTTGCGCACATGATGGGTATGCAGGAATATCCCGAAGGACTGGGACTAGCAAGGACAAATGGTATGGGAAGCAACAACTAATTTTTAGTAAAAAATGGGTGTAAGAATTGCTTCCATTAATGTGCGTAGCATTAAATCTACTACGCGATGTGTTTCAACCTTGGATTACCTCGCCAAGGTCAAAGTTGACCTACTGTTTCTGCAGGAGTGTGGAATACCACACCTCAGCACCTACAGGCAGTGGTCGCGATGGTGGTCCCACGGGCCATCGATCTGGTCGGGGGGTAATGATTGCCGTTCCTCCGGCCTGGGTATTCTGCTGCGGGGAGGTAACTTCACCATCTCCGAAGTTAAGGAGGTGGTGGGCGGTCGCCTCCTCGTCGCAGACGTAATGTACAACGACGCTCCACTCCGGTTGATCAACGTGTACGCCCCGGTACAACGCAGCGAGCGGCTGACCGTCTTCCAGCAGCTCCCACTGCTGCTGGCGACATCCAGGCCAGTCATCCTAGGCGGTGACTTCAACTGCATCATCGATGCGGCTGGACGATCCGGCAGTGACGACAGCAAACTGGACGCTACGTCCAGATTCCTAATAGAAACAGTTAAAGATGCCAAACTGTACAACGTCTTCAGCAAACCTGCAGACGGAGCGCAGCGCAGATACACATGGTCAAGATCGGACGGGTCTGCCCGTTCCAGGATTGACTTCCTGTTTGTGTCCCGTGCTATCACGGTCGGATCCACCGACATCAAGCCGGTGTTCTTCTCCGACCACTGCCTCTTACTGGCCGACTGTCACTTACAGGACGACCAGCGGGTTGGCAGAGGGATGTGGAAGCTCAATGCTACACTGCTGATCCCAGAGAACGTTGAGGAACTCAAAAGGGATTACAAAGGTTGGAGGACCATGAAACCCCTCTTTGAGTCTCCAGTTCACTGGTGGGAAGCGATTAAGGAGAACATCAAGAGGTTCTTCATCCACAAAGGTGTTCAGAGGGCGAGAGAGAGACAGAGGGAAATGTCCCGACTCCAGAAAAGTATGCAAAATCTGCTTCTGTTGCAGTCAATGAGGGTCGAGGTCAAGGAGGACCTCCAAGAGGTGAAGAGCCAGCAGGCCTCGCTCTTTGCCAGGGAGGCCTCCAAGATCATCTTCCGGTCCAGAGTCCGCTCCATCGAGCAGGATGAGACGTGCTCGCGTTACTTCTTCCAAAAGGTACACAGAGAGAGCTCTGTTATCAGCAGCCTGAAGGAAGAAGATGGCTCGGTAACGTCTTCGCAGTCCGACATACTAAGGATCAGCAAATCCTTTTATGCTGGGCTGTATGACGCGAAGCCCACAGACAGCAGAGCCTCCCAGTCCTTCCTGTCATCTATCACAGAGGTCTCAGATGACAGCAGGAGGGAGAGACTGGACAAGCTGCTAACTCTGGACGAGTTGACAAAGGCCGTCGAGTCCTTCGAGACGAGTAAAACTCCCGGAAGCGACGGCTTACCAGTCGAGTTGTATTCGGCCCTGTGGGACTGGATCGGCCCGGACCTGCTGGAAGTATACGAGAGTATGCTCCTGGCCGGCAGCATGTCAAAATCCATGAGGAAAGGCATCATCAGCCCCATTTACAAGCGGAAGGGGGAGAGGGCAGAAATCAGAAATTGGCGGCCCATCTCACTGCTTAATGTTGACTACAAAATTCTGTCCAAAGTCCTAGCCAGTCGAGTCAAATCTGCTCTGGAGTTGGTGATTCACCCCGATCAGACCTGTACTGTACCCGGCAGGAAGATCTCTGATAGTCTCGCGCTACTCAGGGATACGATCGCCTATGTACGGGACAGGAGGGTGGACACCTGCCTCATCAGCCTGGACCAGGTGAAGGCTTTTGACAGGATATCGCACACCTACATGATGGACGTGCTTTCCAAAATGGGGTTTGGGGAGGGAATCTGCAATAGGATCCAACTGCTCTACACAAACATCAGTAGCGCAGTCTCAATCAATGGGTGGGAATCGGAAAGTTTCCAGATCCAATCTGGAGTCAGACAGGGCTGTCCTCTCTCCCCGGTCTTGTTTGTTTGCTGTATTGAACCCTTTGCTGAGTCTATTAGGAAGGACGCGAGCATAAGAGGGGTGACAATCCCAGGCAGCGGAGGCACTCAGGTTAAAACCTCCCTGTACATGGATGATGTCGCCGTCTTCTGCTCGGATCCGCTGTCTGTGTGCAGACTGATGAGCATCTGCGACCAGTTCGAATTGGCCTCGGGAGCCAAAGTTAACCACGGCAAGAGCGAGGCCATGTTCTTTGGGAACTGGGCTGACCGATCCTTTGTCCCCTTCACCGTCAGGTCAGACTACCTGAAGGTGCCAGGGATATGGTTCGGAAGGGTCAGGGCATGCACCAAAACCTGGGAGGAGCGAGTAGCAAAGGTAAAACAAAAGTTGAGCATGTGGGGGCAGCGATCTCTCTCCATTGTGGGTAAGAACCTGGTCATCGGGTGCGAGGCGCTCACGTTGTTGCTGTACGTGGCACAGGTCTGGCCCATACCCCACTCTTGCGCTGTGGCAGTCATCGGAGCCATTTTCCACTTCATCTGGGGATCCAAAATGGACCGGGTCCGGAGGGACACGATGTTCAAACCTCTGGATAAGGGCGGGAAAAATGTACCCAACGTCGCCCTCATCCTGATGACCACTTTCGTGTGTGGCTGCATCAAGCTGTGCGTAGATCTCCAGTACGCAAACTCCAAGTGTCACTACGTGCTGAAGTTCTATCTGTCCCTGGTGTTGTGAAGGATGGGCCTGGTCACATTGCCGCGGAACGCTCCATCCAGTTGGACCGTGCCATACCACCTATCCTTCGTGGAGCAGTTTCTGCGGGAAAACATCTTTGACCACCGGGCCATCAGGCAGTGGTCTGCACGGAATGTCCTCAAGGCCCTACGGGTAAAGGAGACAGTGGATCCTGTCGGATGGTTCCCCGAGCAGACCGTCAAAGTCATTTGGCGGAATGCCTCATCACCAGAACTTTCAAACAAGCACCAAGATGTAGCTTGGCTGGTGGTGAGAAGGGCCCTCCCCGTCAGATCCTTCATGCACGCCCGAGGTCTCACCCCCTCCGCACAATGCCCCCGCGGTGGCTGTGGCGGGGAAGAGACGGTCGCCCACCTCCTCCTGGAATGTGTCTTTGCAAAGCAGGTGTGGAAAGAGATGCAGTGGTTTTTGTCGAGGTTCATCCCAAGCAGCTCTGTAACACAGGAGTCTGTGCTCTACGGGCTGTTCCCAGGGACGCACACCGAGACAAACATCAACTGCTGCTGGAGGACTATCAATTCGGTGAAAGACGCCCTTTGGTCTGCCCGAAACTTGCTGGTCTTCCAGCGCAAAGAGTTGTCCACCACCGAATGTTGCAGACTGGCACATTCCAAGGTCCAGGACTACGTGCTGAGGGACGCACTAAAGCTTGGGGCAGCCGCAGCAAAGGCTCAATGGGGAAAGAGCACAGTGTAAGGTCCCCCCCACCAAGCTGATCCGAGGGGCTGGATCCATGGGAAACCCCTCGAACTGTATCGGTAAAATTTTCATTTGCTGTAAAATGTAAAAATGTTAATGGCATGACAAATGAAATGGAAGGGTTGTGAGGCAACTCATGATTGTAATGAATCAAACGGACCTCCTTTGCACTGTTTGTATTTTTTGACTTGGTGCTGTTTGAAACTGGTAATGTAATTTTTACAGATTTTTATGAATAAAGAATATTTGGAAATAAAATTTAAAAAATTACCATTGTTTATTCACTGTCACCAATTCCCTAGTTGTTCCCTCTTCGTCATCTACCTGGAAGCTGTTACTAGCAATGCAATGGCCTGATGTTTATTCACACTTTTCCACTGAGCTGCCTGTTTGTATCTGTAACTCACCTGTCCAATGGTAATGAAGTCTGAGGCCCAATACTCAGTATGCCTTGGATCTTACCATTCCAGCTCAGGCATCATACCCTGCATGCCCAAATGTTAGTATGTCGGAATATCTAGGTGTTTTTACACTATTCCATTCTACAGCTGTAAAAATTCCTCTGGTGGGTGCATATACTATATGTATATAAGAGGCACAGTGTGGCTTTCGTGCAGAGAGATCGACTATTGACATGCTGTTCTCCCTTCGTCAGATACAGGAGAAATGCCGTGAACAACAGATGCCCCTCTACATTGCTTTCATTGATCTCACCAAAGCCTTTGACCTCGTCAGCAGACGTGGTCTCTTCAGACTACTAGAAAAGATCGGATGTCCACCAAAGCTACTAAGTATCATCACCTCATTCCATGACAATATGAAAGGCACAATTCAACATGGTGGCTCCTCATCAGAGCCCTTTCCTATCCTGAGTGGTGTGAAACAGGGCTGTGTTCTCGCACCCACACTTTTTGGGATTTTCTTCTCCCTGCTGCTTTCACATGCGTTCAAATCCTCTGAAGAAGGAATTTTCCTCCACACAAGATCAGGGGGCAGGTTGTTCAACCTTGCCCGTCTAAGAGCGAAGTCCAAAGTACGGAAAGTCCTCATCAGAGAACTCCTCTTTGCTGACGATGCTGCTTTAACATCTCACACTGAAGAATGCCTGCAGAGTCTCATCGACAGGTTTGCGTCTGCCTGCAATGAATTTGGCCTAACCATCAGCCTCAAGAAAACGAACATCATGGGGCAGGATGTCAGAAATGCTCCATCCATCAATATTGGCGACCACGCTCTGGAAGTGGTTCAAGAGTTCACCTACCTAGGCTCAACTATCACCAGTAACCTGTCTCTAGATGCAGAAATCAACAAGCGCATGGGTAAGGCTTCCACTGCTATGTTCAGACTGGCCAAGAGAGTGTGGGAAAATGGCGCACTGACACGGAACACAAAAGTCCGAGTGTATCAGGCCTGTGTCCTCAGTACCTTGCTCTACGGCAGCGAGGCCTGGACAACGTATGCCAGCCAAGAGCGACGTCTCAATTCATTCCATCTTCGCTGCCTTCGGAGAATACTTGGCATCAGGTGGCAGGACTATATCTCCAACACAGAAGTCCTTGAAGCGGCCAACATCCCCAGCTTATACACACTACTGAGTCAGCGGCGCTTGAGATGGCTTGGCCATGTGAGCCGCATGGAAGATGGCAGGATCCCCAAAGACACATTGTACAGCGAGCTCGCCACTGGTATCAGACCCACCGGCCGTCCATGTCTCCGTTATAAAGACGCCTGCAAACGCGACATGAAATCGTGTGACATTGATCACAAGTCGTGGGAGTCAGTTGCCAGCATTCGCCAGAGCTGGCGGGCAGCCATAAAGACAGGGCTAAATTGTGGCGAGTCGAAGAGACTTAGTAGTTGGCAGGAAAAAAGACAGAGGCGCAAGGGGAGAGCCAACTGTGCAACAGCCCCAACAAACAAATTTCTCTGCAGCACCTGTGGAAGAGCCTGTCACTCCAGAATTGGCCTTTATAGCCACTCCAGGCGCTGCTTCACAAACCACGGACCACCTCCAGGCGCGTATCCATTGTCTCTCGAGATAAGGAGGCCCAAAAGAAGAAAGAAATATATAAATAGATATACTAATAAAAATAATGGTGTGTGACACTGTTTGATGGCACTGTTAAGAATGGTGCTGAAACACTGAAAATTGCAACTCTAGAGACTTTCGTTAGCATACCATTTCTCCAGGCTACTCTCTCACGTGTCCTGTACACATGTTCACAAACTGCACTTCCAAAAGCAAACCAGACAAAATATTTTGTATTGTAGTCAAGTAGCCATTAGCACTGAGTGAATTTAATCCCTCAAAGACTATAATGAATCTTGGTGAACTTCAGAAAAAGTATGATTCATATTTACAGAGAATATTAGTCAGAGAAGTATTCTGGGTTTCCATCCACTTATCTTTTTCTTTATAACATTCAGTATTTGGAGTTAACAAAGAATTATTTTTCTGATGGTGTACAATGCACATCTTAAAGGTTACAGCAGATTATTTTTTGAGCAACAGCTTAACTCAGTGATTTTTTTTAAGAACATCACATCTTCTATGGTCCAGGTGAAACATTAGAGGGCAGAAGTACTAGAATCACAGAACCATAGAACAGTACAGCACTGAAGGAGGCCATTCAGCCGATTGAATCTGCGCCAGCTCTTTTGAAGGCCAGTCCAGTTAGCCCCATGCCCCCTGTTCTTTCCCCATATCACTGCAAGTTTTTCTCCTTCAAGTATTTATCCAAGTCCCTTCTGAAGATTACTACCGAATCTGTATTCACCATCCTATCAGGTAATCCATTCCAAATCCTGACCACTTATTGCATTTTTTTCCTCATGCCGCCTCTGGGTCTTTTGCCAATCACCTGAAATCTGTGCCCTCTGCTTATCAACCCTTCAGCCACTGGAAACAGTTCCTCTTTATTTACTCTATCTAAATCCTTCAAGAGTTAAACACTTAAATCAATTCTCCTCTTAGACTTCAATGAGAGAACAATGAAGTACTTGGAGAAATATGGAATAATAATAGGGAGTGTGAATCTCTTTACAGGATGAAGGCCTTGATTTACTTGTTAAAGGAACTCGATAAATGTTATATATTTAGATTTCAGACAAGACTTTGAGCCAGCGACAGTGAAGGAACAGCGATATAGTTTCAAGTCAGGATGGTGTATGACTTGGAGGGAACTTGCAGATGCTGGTGTTCCCATGCATCTGCTGCCCTTGTCCTTCTAAGTGGTTTGGAAGGTGCTGTCGAAGGAGCCTTGGTGAGTCGCTGCTGTGCATCTTGTAAATGGTACACACTGCTGCCACTGTGCACCAGTGATGGAGGGAGTGCCTGTTTAAGGTAGTGAATGGGGTGCCAGTCAAGCGGACTGCTTTGTCCTGAATGGTCATAGTCATTCAATCATAGAGTTATACAGCACAGAAACAGGCCCTTCAGGCCATCGTGTCATTGCCTGCCATCAAGCACCTGTCTATTCTAATCCCATTTTCCAGCACTTGGCCCGTAGCCTTGTATGCTATGGCATTTCAAGTGCTCATCTAAATACTTCTTAAATGTTGTGAGGGTTCTTGCCTCTACCACCCCTTCAGGTAGTGCGTTCCAGATTCCAACCACCCTCTGGGTGAAAATTTTTTTCCTCAAATCCCCACTAAACCTCCTACCCCTTACCTTAAATCTTTGCCCCCTGGTTATTGACACCTCCACTAAGGGAAAAGGTTTCTTCCTATCTACCCTATCTATGCCTTCATAATTTCGTATACCTCAATCAGGCTTCCCTGCTCTAAGGAAAACAACTCTAGCATATCCAGTCTTTTGTCATAGCTGAAATGCTCCAGCCCAGGCAACATCCTGGTGAATCTCCTCTGCACCCTCTCCAGTGCAATCACATCCTTCCTATAGTGTGGCGACCAGAACTGTATACAGTACTTCAGCTGTGGCCTAACTCGCGTTTTATACAGCTCCATCATAACCTCCCTGCCTCGGCTCAAAAGGCAAGTATCCCATTTGCCTTCCTAACCACCTTATCTACCTGTGCTGCTGCCTTCAGTGATCTATAGACAAGTACACCAAGGTCCCTCTGACCCTCTGTACTTCCTAGGGTCCTACCATCCGTTGTATATTCCCTTGCCTTGTTAGTCCTCCCAAAATGCATCACCTCACACTTCTCAGGATTAAATTCCATTTGCCACTGCTCTGCCCATCTTACCAGCCCATTATATCGTCCTGTAATCTAAGGCTTTCCTCCTCACTATTTACGACACCACCAATTTTCGTGTCATCTGTGAACTTATTTATCATACCTCCTATATTCATGTCTAAATCATTAATGTACACTACAAACAGCAAGGGTCCCAGCACTGATCCCTGCGGTACACCACTGGTCACAAGCTTCTTGAGTGTTGTTGGAGCTACGCTCATTCAGGCAAGTAGGGAATATTCCATCACACACCTGACTTGTGCCCTGTAGATGGTGAACAGGCTTTGGGGAGTTAGGAGGTGGGTTACTCACCACTGAATTCCCAGCCTCTAACTTGCTCTTGTGGCCACAGTATTTATGTGGCTGGTCCAGTTAAGCCTCCGGTCAATGGTAACCTCCAGAATGTTGATGGTGGGGGATTCAGTGATGGTAATGTCGCTGAATGTCAAGGGGAGGTGGCTATTTTGTTGGAAATAGTCATTGTCTAGCACTTGTGTGGTGTGAATGCTACTTGCTACTCATCAACCCAAGCCTGAAGGTTGTCCAGATCTTGCTGCTTGTGGGCACAGATTGCTTCATTATCTGAGGAGTTAAGAATGGAAAATTCTCCACTCTCCATGGTTGGAGTCAGGCCTGACTCCAACCATGGAGAGTGGAGAGTTTTCCCCTGATTCCCACTGAATTCAATTTTGCTAAGGCTCCTTGATGCCACACTTAATAAAATGCTGCCTTGATGTCAACAACAGTCACTCTTACTTCACCTCTGGAATTGAGCTCCTTTCTCCATGCTTGAACCAAGATTATAATGAGGTCTGAAGGTTAGTGCCCCTGGCGGAATCCATACTGAGCAATGGTGAGCTAGTGCCGCTTGATAGCACTATCGAAGACACATTCCATCACTTTGCTAATGCTTGAGAGTAGACTGATGTGGCAGAAATTGGCCTGCTTTTGTGGACAGGACATACCTGGGTAATTTTCTGCCTTGCTGGGTAGATGCCAGTGTTGTAGCTGCACTGAAACAGCTTGGCAAGAGGTGCACATAGTTCTGGAGCACAAGTCTTCAGTACTACAGCTGGGATGTTGTCAGGGCTCATAGGCTGTGCTGTATCCAGTGCATTCAGCTGTTTCTTGATATCACATGGAGTGAATCAAATTTACTGAAGACTGGCATCTGTAACGGTGGGGACCTCAGGAGGAGGCCTAGATGGATTATCCACTCGACGCTTCTGGCTGATGATGGTTGCAATAACTTCACCCATGTCTTTTATGCTCACATGCTGGGCTCCACTATCATTGAGGATGGGGATGTTTGTGGAACCTCCTCCTGCCTTTAGTTGTTTAATCATCCACCACCATTCACAACTGACTGGATGTGGCAGGTCTGCAGAGCTTTGATCTGCTCCATTGGTCGTGAAAGTGCTTATCTAGCATGCTGCTTCTGCTGTTTAGCATGTATGTTGCCTGTGTTGTGACTCCAAGTTCCAAAGCAAGAGAGCTAAAGATAGATAATATTTGTCAGAAATGGTACAAGTGAGAAAAAAATAAGAGAAATTACAGCATTATATAATAATGAAAAGATCTATTTAGTTCTTTAAATGCTGCAGAGTACATCAGCTCATGTCATGAAATGGCTTGTATAATTTTTGCCTTTTTTCATCTTCTTCCCTTTAGGCACTATTCATTTAATCATCTGGGAGAAAAAATGTTTGATATGGTCAAAGTCACTGACTTTGAAAAGCCATTATTAATGCTATTCTGACTACCAGAAAATCTGATTCAAGCAAAGTTAAGTCACATTTTGTTTTTGCTATCTTTGAAATAGATGGTTGATTGGATCGTAGTTTTAAATCAAATTTGGACCTGGTAGTTGAACTTGTGATCTTCTCCATCACTTATGACACAAGAGTGACTTTTATAATTTTATTTATTTTGTTTTATTCCCTTCAATGGTACACTTTTACTAAACATCCTTCTCTAGTTAGGAGAAAGGGCAGATGATTTGAACTAATCAATGATCTACTGCAACAAAACTTCAGTGTGTGTGTGGGGAATTTGAAAAGGGAACTTTCGTATTTCAATTTGTGTGTTAATGCTTTGCTTCATTCCTGGATAAGTCTTATTTGATAATAAGCTGATAATTTTGTTGTTTATTAAAGGAAAGTGGTTGGTGTATTTTATTCTGGGATAAAGAGCAGAGTATATGATTGACCGAATCGGTAACTGGGTAAACATTTTTAAAATATATGTTGTGACCTGTGGAGAAGTGGGACTTGAAAAGACAGTGGACTCCTCCCACCTCAGTCATAACTATATATGTATAAAAATGTCTTAGATATTGGAATTCAGAGTAAAATTTCAAAATTTGCTGATGATACCAGGGCATAGATAGACTAGCAGAATGGGTGGACAAGAGGCAGATGAAATTTAATACAGAGAAACGTGAAGTGATGCATTTTTGCAGAAGGGATATGGAGGGGCGATATATATATAATGACACAGTTATAAACACTGTGCAGGGACAGAGGGACCTGGCAGTTCATGTACATAGATATTTGAAGATGGCAGGATATATTGAGGGAGTAGTTGGCAAAGCATATGGGATCTTGGTCTTCATAAATAGACATATGGATGGAAATGGAATAGTGTAGGTCAGATGGTTTCACAGGTCGGCGCAACATCGAGGGCTGAAGGGCCTGTACTGCGCTGTAATGTTCTAATTCTAATTCTAAAACATGGTTCAAGGAAAACAAGGTGAGAAACACCACATATTTTTCTATCTAAAACAGAAAGATGTTTCCATATGGCAGCCCGTCTGCCAGGATGAATGGGAACTGGTGGAAGACACATGAATGAGGCAGTATTATAGAGTCATTTACGGCACAGAAGGAGGCCATTCAGCCCATCGAGTCCATGCCGTCTCTCCACGGAGCTATGCAGTTAGTTCCATTCCCCCGCTCGATCCCCGTAGCCCTGCAAGATTATTTCTTTCAAGTGGCCATCCAACTTCCTTTTGAAGTCATTGATGTCTCTACTCCCACCACACTTGTGGGCAGCGAGTTTTGGGTCATTACCACCCATTGCATAAAAAGATCTTCTTCATATTCCCCCTGCATCTCTTGCCCAAAATCTTCAATCTATGTCCCCTAGTCCATGTACCATTTGTTAATGGGAACAGTTTTTCCTTGTCTAACTTATTTAGAGATAAGGATGGAATAATTGTGAAACCACTTATTACTCTTTATACCATTGAGTTCTCATCACTTTTCTCTGGATTGATGGTTATTCTTTCTTTACAGATAGCTTTTATAGAGATGAAAGAATTATTCTTTTCCCACTTCAAACAGTCAAAAATGATCCCTATAAAATTTTCAAAATAGTTAAAGATGGGTTTCAATTATGATATGGAGTCTAATTATTTCCAGATTCTTTCCCCCATTCTTTTAAGTTTTCCCACAACTGGTTTTCACTTCAATGCAAATAGAGAGGGGGCAGTCTGCCTCTGTGCTCCTGCACGGTAAATCCAACACTGATACTACACCACACTTGTAGTGTTTGATTGATCTGGGTTTGATTGTTTTTGTCTGTCCAGTTATCTGTGTTCACTGTGTTTGATTGCTTAAACCTCTGGGTGGAGCTTAAGAGTTAAAAGTGAAAGTAAAAGACACAACTTGGATCTTATACAGAAAACACACAGGCTGCTCTGAGGAGACATGTACTGAAATCGTGTAAGAACTAATATAGCTAAATGTGGAAAAGTGTGAAATTGTCCACTTTGGCAGGAAGAATAAAAAAGAAGCATTATATCTAAATGGTGAGAGGTTGCAGAGCTCTGAGATGCAGAGGGATCTGGGTGTCCTAGTGCATGAATCACA
The DNA here is from genome assembly GCF_036365525.1 of Heterodontus francisci. NCBI lineage: Eukaryota > Metazoa > Chordata > Chondrichthyes > Heterodontiformes > Heterodontidae > Heterodontus > Heterodontus francisci. The sequence continues at coordinate 76,690,183 of NC_090380.1, read as the reverse complement.
AAAGGTTAGTATGTAGGTACAGCACTTAATTAGGAAAGCTAATAGAACGTTATCATTTAGCGCGAGGGGAATTGAATACAAAGGTAGGGAGGTTATGTTTCAGCTATACAGGGCATTGGTGAGACCACATCTGGAGTACTGTGTACAGTACTGGTCTCCTTATTTAAGGAAGGATGTAAATGCGTTGGAGGCAGTACAGAGAGGTTTACTAGACTAATACCTGGAATGGGTGGCCTGTCTTATGAGGAAAGATTGGTCAGGCTAGGCTTGTATCTGCTGGAATTTAGAAGAGTAAGAGGCAACTTAATTGAAACATATAAGATCCTGAGGGGTCTTGACAGGGTGGATGGGGAAAGGATGTTTCCCCTTGTGGGAGACTCTCAAACTAGGGGTCACTGTTTAAAAATAAGAGGTCGCCAATTTAAGACAGAGATGAGGAGAATTTTTTTCAGAGGGTCATGAGTCTTTGAAATTCTCTTCCTCAAAAGGCAGTGGAAGCAGAATCTTTGAATATTTTTAAGGCAGAGGTAGATAGATTCTTGATAAGCAAGAGGGTGGAAGGTTATTGGGGGTAGGTGGAAATGTGGAGTAATCAGTTCAGCCATGAACTTATTGAATGGCGGAGCAGGTTCGAGGGATCGAGTGGCCTACTCCTGCTGCTCCTAATTCATCTGTTCTTATGTGCTGTAAATAAACATGTTGGTGATTTAATACACATGTGATATCTGCATTGCTCTGAGATAAATCAGATATACCTAACATATCCAACAACCCAGTGTAAACATAACAACACTGAAGCCAAAAAGTGTCAGAAATGGCTCAAGAAGAGCAGTTGGATTTGAAAGTCAATCATTGTTACGATTCAAATTTATAGACCCTTAGTCCAGGAACTAAACTCTCTAACACAGACTGCCACTTCAGGCAAGTTGTTCTTTATTTCTTTTAAAACCAGTAACATAACAACTCCAATTTTAAAAGCATGATAAGTTATAAACTTGGTTTAATTTAGACATTTAACTGATGAATAATTACCATAAAGTGCCTTCCAAGCTAACATTAAAAGATTAGACCAAAAGCACTAATAGAGTGCAAAATAAGTGGCACATGAAAATGTAAAAATGTGGAGGAAATAGTAGATTCCAAAATAGTGAAAATGGGCAATAATCAACATAGAAGCGAACCCTTCGAAAATCATGACTTCCAACTGTATATTTGTGTCATATTAACACAGTTAATTAGTGAAAACTTGATTTTTATTTTAATCGTGAGAAGATTTGCACAATGAATTGTACAGCTATTTTCTTATAAAATAGAAGATGCACAAAGAAGGATAGAGAAATATCTAGTTGATTAAGCAAATGATTAATGGCAGGCAGTGAGTTATGAGGCAGCAATTCAGTTCAGCTGGTCTAATCGCATAAACTGTGAGAGTGGAGCTTGGATAATATATGAACAATATGGAACCCTGAAGCAACATGGTACATAATATTAATATACAAAGCATCTCAATAATGAGTTTTCCTTTCTGGCAGAATACAAGAAAATGTACAGCACAGAATGCTAATACTATTGATAAGCTGTTATATGAGGAAAGAAATCTGTTATCCTTCAGAAGTGTTTCCACAGCAGTGAAATAATAACATTTATGTCAAAGGAAATATCTATGGCATTAAAGTTTATACTCCATTTAATGCTGCTGGTTTGTTACTGCAAATGTGGTAAATAATGCTATAGTTACTGAAAATAAAAACAGTCTTGTTAACCTATCCTATCAAACACGAGCAAAAACTTCCATTTGATATCATCAGAAGGTGATGAATAATTTACAACTTACATTTCTATAGTTCCTATAACATGGTAAAACATCCCAGTCAGAAAGTAATACTGAGGCAAAGGAAGAGACATTCAGACAGGTTAATGAAAGCTTGGTCAAAGAGGTAGGTTTTAAGGGGCATAGAGTATACAGCACAGAAACAGGCCCTTCGGCCCATTGTGTCATTGCCAGCCATCAAGCACCCGTCTATTCTAATCCCATTTTCCAGCACTTGGCCCGTAGCCTTGTATGCTATGGCATTTCAAATGCTCATCTAAATACTTCTTAAATGTTGAGAGGGTTCCCGCCTCTACCACCTCTTCAGGCAGTGTGTTCCAGATTCCAACCAGCCTCTGGGTGAAAAAACTTTTCCTCAAATCCCCTCTAAACCTCCTGCCCCTTACCTTAAATCTATGCCCACTGGTTATTGATACCTCCACTAAGGGAAAAAGTTTCTTCCTATCTACCCTATTTATGCCATCATAATTTTGTATACCTCAATCAGGTGCCCCCTCAGCCTTCTCTGCTCTAAGGAAAACAACTCTAGCATATCCAGTCTCTCATCATAGCTTCAATGCTCCAGCCCAGGCAACATCCTGGTGAATCTCCTCTGCACCCTCTCAAGTGCAATCACATCCTTCCTATAGTGTGGCGACCAGAACTGTATACAGGACTCCAGCTGTGGCCTAACTAGCATTTTATACAGCTCCATCATAACCTCCCTGCTCTTATATTCTATGCCTTGGCTGATAAAGGCAAGTATCCCATATGCCTTCCTAACCACCTTATCTACCTGTGCTGCTGCCTTCAGTGATCTATGGACAAGTACACCAAGGTTCCTCTGACCCTCTGTACTTCCTCGGGTCCTACCATCCATTGTATATTCCCTTGCCTTGTTAGTCATCCCAAAATGCATCACCTCACACTTCTCAGGATTAAATTCCATTTGCCACTGCTCTGCCCATCTTACCAGCCCACCTATACTGTCCTGTAATCTAAGGCTTTCCTCCTCACTACGACACCACCAATTTTCGTGTCGTCTGCGAACTTACTTATCATACCTCCTATATTCACATTTAAATCATTAACGTACACTACAAACAGCAAGGGTCTCAGCACCGATCCCTGTGGTACACCACTGGTCACAGGCTTCCACTCGCAAAAACAACCCTCCACCATTACCCTCTGCCACCTGCCACTGAGCCAATTTTGGATCCAATTTGCCAAATTGCCCTGGATCCCATGGGCTCTTACCTTCTTAACCAATCTCCCATGCGGGACTTTATCAAAAGCCTTACTGAAGTCCATGTAGACTACATCAACTGCTTTACCATCATCTACACATCTAGTCACCGCCTCAAAAAATTCAATCAAGTTAGTTAGACACCATCTCCCCCTGACAAAGCCATGCTGACTATCCCTGATTAATCCCTGCTTCTCCAAGTGGAGATTAATCCTGCCCCTCAGAATTTTTTCCATTAGTTTCCCAACCACTGATGTTAGTCTCACCGGCCTGTAATTACCTGGTTTATCCCTGCTACCCTTCTTGAACAATGGCACCACATTCGCTGTACTCCAGTCCTCTGGTACCTCTCCTTTGGCCAGAGAGGATTTGAAAATTTGTGTCAGAGCCCCTGTAATCTCCTCCCTTGCCTCAAATAACAGCCTGGGATACATCTCATCTGGGCCTGGGGATTTATCCACTTTTAAGCCCGCTTAAACAGCTAACACTTCCTCCCTTTCAATGCAAATATGTTCAAGTATATCACAATCCCCCTCCCTGATCTCTACACATACAATCGTCCTTCTCCATAGTGAACACAGATGAAAAGTAATCATTTAAAACCTCACCTATGTCCTCCGGCTCCACACACAGATTGCCACTTTGGTCCCTAATGTGCCCCACTCTTTCCCTGGTTATCCTCTTGCCCTTAATGTACTTATAAAACGCCTATTAAGGAAGTTGAAATCCCCTACTAGTCTTACCCTATTATTTTTACATCTGTCTGAGATTTGCCTACATATCTGCTCTTCTATCTCTCCCTGACTATTTGAAGGCCTGTACTATGCTCCCAGCCAAGTGATTGCCGCCTTTTTGTTTTTAAGTTCTACCCATCTGGCCTCATTTGAGGAAGCTGCTAAGATATCATCCCTCCTTACTGCAGTAATTGACTCCTTGATCAACAGTGCGATGACACCTCCTCTTTTATCCCCTCCCCTGTCACGCTTGAAGATTCTATACCCTGGAATATTGAGCTGCCAGTCCTGCCCCTCCTTCAACCATGTCTCTGTGATAGAAACAATATCATAATCCCATGTACTAATCAATGCCCTCAATTCATCTGCCTTACTAGTAAGACTCCTTGTATTAAAATAGATGCAATCCAACCTTGCATTTTTCACTTGTACCTTAACAGGTCTATATTTGCTCTGCCTTCCAGATTGACTCCATTTCACTTCTGTATTTGACTGTGCATCACCCCCTACTGTACCTCCACTCTGTATCCTCCCCCCCCCCAACCCCCGCCAACAGCACTAGCAAACCTCCCAGCAAGGATGTTGGTCCCATTCCATTTCAGGTGCAAACCGTCCAACTTGTACAGGTCCACCTTTGCCAGAAACAGACTCAGTGATCCAGGAAACTAAAGCCCTCCCTCCTGCACATCTCTTCAGCCACGCATTCATCTGCTGTATCCTCCTATTCCTGTACTCACTAGCACGTGGCACCGGGAGTAATCCAGAGATTACAACCTTTGAGGTCCTGCTTTTTAATCTGCTACCTAGCTCCCTAAATTCTTGTTGCAGGACCTCATCCTTCTTTTTACCTATGTCGTTGGTATCAATATGTACCACAATCTCTGGCTGCTCACCCTTCCCCTTCAGAATGTCCTGCAGCCGCTCCGTAACATCCTTCACCCTAGCACCAGGGAGGTAACATACCATCTTGGAGTCATGTTTGCAGCCACAGAAATGCCTATCTGTACTCCTTACAATAGAATCCCCTATCACTATAGCTCTTCCACTTCTTTTCCTCCCCTCCTGTGCATCAGAACCATCCGTGGTGCCACAAACTTGGCTGTTGCTGCTTTCCCCTGGGAGGCCATCCCTCCCAGCAGTATCTAGAGAAGTGGAGATTGATGGCTGAAGGCACAGCTGCCAATGGTAGGGCAAAGGAACTGGGGGGTGCACAAGAGTTGGAGGAATGCAGATTTCTCAGAGGATTTTAGAGCTGAGCTAATAATATGGTTGCCGAGATAGAGAGCACAAAGTCATGGAGAGATTTGAACACAAGGATAAGAATTTTAAAATCAAGGCATTAGTAAGTGAGAACAGGGATGATGGGTGAATGGAACTTGGTACGTTAGGAAATGAGCTTAAGCTTAAAGAGCACAGAAAATGGGAGGTCAGCCAGGAAAGCATTGGAAAAGTCAAGTTTGGAGGTAACAACAGTATGGATGAAGCTTTCAGCAACAGATGGGAAGAAGCAGGGATGGAGATGGGCAATATTATGTAGTGGACGTATAAGGTACTTATGATAGAGAGGATATGGGGTCGGAAGCTCAAGAATGTCAAGTTTTCCAACAGTCTGGTTCAGCCTGCACAGCGACAAGGGAGGGGGATAGAATTGGTGGCTGGGGAACAGAGTTTGTGGCAGGGAGTGAAGGCAATAGCTTCAGTCTTCTCAATGTTTCATCAAAGACTGGATGTCATACAAGCAGTTTACCTTTGTTAACACAAGTAACATTCACATCAACTGCAAAAAAAATTGTGAATAGACACTTTCGTGAATTAAGCCAATACCATTTTAATGTTCATGACCAAATAAACCTGTATGTGCAGTATGATGGATAGATGAAGGTCAAACAATTTAAAATGCCCTAACTCTTATGGTTTATATTATCTGACTGTTCTGGACTTGACATGTAGCCATTGATCATTTTGCATATTTGTGATCTCCATGGCATTAAACACAGAACAAAATTTAAAGTCTCCCACTTCCTGAAGCTGTCTATCTATTTGAAAGAAGAAACACTTGTGTTTATATAGCAACTTACACGACCTCAGCACTTTACAGCTAATGAAATACTTTTCAAGTGTAGTCATGTTTTATCGTAGATAACATGACAGCCAATTAGAGCGGCACAGTGGCGCAGTGGTTAGCACCACAGCCTCATGGCTCCAGCAACCTGTATTCAGTTCTAGGTACTGCCTGCGCAGAGTTTGCAAGTTCTCCCTGTGACCGTGTGGGTTTCCGCCGGGTGCTCCGGTTTCCTCCCACAGCCAAAGACTTGCAGGTTGATAGGTAAATTGGCCATGTAAATTTCCCCTAGTGTAGGTAGGTGGTAGGGAATATGGGATTAATGTAGGATTAGTATAAATGGGTGGTTGATGGTCAGCACAGATTTGGTGGGCCGAATGGCCTGTTTCAGTGCTGTAACTCTCTATAACTAATTTGTGCAGAGCAAGTTCCCAAAAACAGCAATGTGATGATGACCACATCATCTTTTTTTAGTGATGTTGATTGAGGGATAAATATTGGTTAGGACACCAGGATAACACCCCTGCTCTTCTTTAAAATAGGGCCATGCAATCTTTTAAATCCATCTGAGAGCAAACTTGTTTTAAGCTATCATCTGAAAGATTGCACCTCCAACAGTGCAGCACTTCCTCAGTACTGCACTGACGTGTCAGCCTAGATTTTTGTGCTCAAGTCTCTACAGTGGGACTTGAACCCAAACTTTCTGACTCAGAGACATGGTGCTACCATGAGCCACAGCTGACAGTGACTCCTTCTGACTCCTTCTCCCTGCCTTTGGCTTTGTCTTCCATTTTTCCTGACTCCCTTTGCCTGTGCCTCACATGCACATATACAATGTTTATACCTTACTTTGTCATTTCATCTCCTTTTCTTCTGTTGCTCCCTGTTTCCTGTTTCTTCTGTCCTCAACGTTTTCTTCAAACTTCTCATATAATTTCAATTTCTCTCTGTGTGTCTTTCTCTTTCTACATGTCTCTCATTTTGTCCGCTTCCCTGTATCCTCCTCTTTTTCTCTTTCTTGAACTTTTTCTCTCTATTATTGTCAATGTCTTTCTCTGCCCTTTCCTCTCACGTTTATGGACACTATGGTTCTGATCTTTTATGACAAGACCAAAACTTTTTAGATATAAATAAAATATTGTTGTCTATGACAGATAATTTATTGTATTATTGCTTTTTAGTCACTGCACACACTGGGCTGAATTTAGTGAGTCCGTTTGGAGCTGGAATGGAGGTGTGGGGGGGGTGCTGGAGAATTGTGTTGGACGAGTCCTCCTGGAAATCCAATGTTGTGACTTCGGTTCCAGATTTAGTCAGTGGCGAGAAAGCAGCAAGGTGGCGTCACCACCCCGGAACGGGAGTGCAATTTAAATTCCTGAACAGATAGTTTTAATGCATTAGCATGATCGCGATTCAATGGGGGGCTTGGAATTAAGTATATGGCGGGCGGCCCTCACGTTTTTATTTATTCATTCATGGGATGTGGGCGACGCTGGCTAGGCCAGCATTTATTGCCCATCCCTAATTTCCCTTGAGAAGGTGGTGGTGAGCTGCCTTCCTGAACCGCTGCAGTCCATTTGGGGTAGGTACACCCACAGTGCTGTTAGGAAGGGAGTTCCAGGATTTTGGCTCAACCTTCGGATTCCCGGCCGTTGAAAGCTGGCAGCACTCAGGCGAGGCCTTAGTGCCGTGACAGGTAGGCAGCCATGACCAGCACTCCATAGGGGGGAACGGAGGCCATTGTCAGCCTACAGTGCTGTGTGCTCTGCATGGGTAGGCTTGGTCTCAGGTGGCAGTAGTGGGTGGCAATACTGTCGGGTGAGAGGGTTGACTATCAGCAAGGGTGGGCACTGAGTACCATTAGCGAGACAGTCGAGATGAACAGCAAAGGTAAAGCTGCCAAGGTAGATTCGTCTCAGCAAGAAAAGCGCTCTGGAAGCCTAATAATCAGCTAGCATATGTCTCATACACTCTCTTTCTGGAACCCGATGGCGTTGTGCAGCGCCTCTGATGGAGGGAGGGCCAGGAGGCAGCTGCATTGCCTGTAAAGCTCCACAACGAGAGCAGCAGCAGCTGGCCATGCTAAGAAGGGTCCACCTGCGTCAGCGAATGTACCGGACTCAAATCAGCTATGTCCAAATGTCCAAATTGCATTGTCAACAAAGACTACACCTCTCCAAGGAGGCCGTCACTGACATATGTACCATACTGGAGGACAGGTTGCGACCTATGGGATTCAGTGGTCACTGTATGTCTGTGGCCTTGAAGATCACCACTTAACCTTTACGCCTCATGATCATTCAAAAGATCCACTGAGGACATGTGTGGTGTCTCTCAGGCATCAGCCCACCACTGCATTAAGGAGGTGACCAATGCCCTGTTCAAGAGGGCCAGCGACTATGTGCACTACTGGACTAAACCTGACAGTCTGGCTGAGAAGGCTATCGAATTCGAGGCGAGGGCTGGATTCCACCAGATGCAAGGTGTGATAGATTGCACGTATGTGGCCATCAAGGCTCCAATGGACCAGCCAACCACCTTCATGAACAGGAAGGACTTCCATTCCATCAACGTTCAACTGGTCTGCGACAACTGAAAGTGTTTCCTGCAGGTGTGCACTTGCTTCCTGGGAAGCAGCCACGATGCCGACAAACTTCGACAGTGCCAGGTGCTGCAGCTTTTCTGTCCCCCCACCCCAGTCGTCTTCAGGGTTCGATTCTCTGGGACAAGGGCTACCCATTGAAGACATGGCTATTCACACCTGTGAGGAACCCTCACACTGCAGCAGAGGGGAGGTACAACACCTGCCATGGGTCCATGCGAGCGACCATCGAACAGTGCATTGGACTGCTGAGGGTGAGATTCCGGTGCCTGGATCAATCCGGTGGAATCCTGCAGAATGCCCCAGTCAGGGTCTCGCTTATCGTGGTGGTCTGCTGTGCTCCGCAAAATCTAGCACTGTAGAGGGCGGAGGCCTTGCATGATTGATCACCACTTCTCGACCCACAACGAGGATGCAGAAGAGGGTGATGAGCAGGTATCACTGGATGTTGAACTCTTTGCACCAGAAGCCAGGCACATTGAGCGACGGGCCAAGGGGGCAAGAGACAATCTCATACTTAGCCACTTCCAGCCACCATGATGGCCTCTCAAAGTGAAAGCAATAAAGACTCATCTCAATCTCTGTCTGTCTCTTCCTTTCTATTTCTGTTCCATGCATAGTGCCCAGCTTAACCACACGCTACAGCCGATGGGAGATGCTGATCAAATGAGGGCTGTGCCTACACTGCAGCCCACTAAGGAGGAAGGGTGAAGTTAGCATCTCACAATTAAGTCATGATAGAATAAGTATTTTTCGCAATGAATGTTAATTTCTTCCCTTGCCTTGCCACATGGCCAAGGCGATGGTGTGCAGATCTGCGAGCATTTGTGGGATCTGGCTCTCCATGAGCGTCGCCAACCTCTTGATGGAGGAAGCCATGCACTCACATGCCTGAAACATGGTGGCACACAGGGCATGGATGGACTCCTCCATCATCTGCTCATGGCTGTGCTGTGCCTCTGGCAGCTCTGCTAGATGTTCCCTTACTCCTCTCTGCAACTCCAGCATGTTCTGTGCTGCTGATACCAGAGGTTCGTCATGAGCCTAGGGCTCAGCATAGCCCTGGCCACCACAGTCCTCCGACTGGCAGTCAGAGGCCTCAGCCTCAGCCAGCTGAGCGGGCGCATTTTTTTTTAATTCTTTTGTGGGATGTGGGCATTGCTGGCAAGGCCAGCATTTGTTGCCCATCCCTAATTGTCCTTGACAACTGAATGTCTTGCTAGGCCATTTCAGAGGGCAATTAAGAGTCAATCACATTGCTGTGAATCTCCAGTCACATGTAGGCCAGACCAGTTAAGGATGAGACCCACCAGCCAGGACCAGACAGGTCCCATCTTCTCTAGAACTGTTCTCAGTGTCTTGGGAATCTAAAGCTCTCCCTCCTGCACCACCTTTCCCAGCCATGCATTTAAATGCACCATCCTCCTGTTTCTAAACTCACTTGCGCATGGTACTGGGAGCAATCCGAAGATTACTACTTTTGAGGTCCTGCTTGCTATTTTCTTACCTAGCTCGCTAAACTCTTTCTGCTGGACCACGTCCCTCTCCCTACCTATGTCATTGGTACCAATGTGGAACACAACTGCTGACTGTTCACCCTCCCCCCCTCAGGGTGCTCTGCAGCCGTTCAATGATATCCTTGACCTTGGCACCAGGGAGGCACCACACCATCCTGGAGTCAAGTCTGTGGCCACAGAAACGCCTGTCTGTTCCCCTGACTATCGAATCTCCTATCACTATCACTCTTCCAGTCTTCTTGTGTCCCCCTGTACAGCTGAGCCATTCGTGGTGCCACGAACCTGGCTCTGGCTGCACTCCCCAGATGAACCATCACTTTCCTCAGTATCCAGAATTAAGAGAATTTAAATTCCACCAACTGCATGGTAGGATTTGAACCCGTGTCCCCAGGGTATTAGCCTGGATTTCTGGATTACGAGCTTGCAATGACATTCCCCCATAATCATATGCCATTATCTTCTCAATAGATATAGTCTCTAATACTCAAGACCACACATACAATCAGCCATCATGACAAACATGTGGCTGAAGGAGGGGTTCCATTTCATGAGACATTGGCACCAGTACTGGGACAGGAGGGACTGTGCCATTGGGACAGACTCTACTTGAACCAGGCTGGGAGCAGGGTCCTAGCAGAAAGGATAAACAGGGCAGTCACGAGGACTTCGAACCAGTAAATGGTGGTAGGAAGTGGAGGGGGAGGGCTCAAGTGGAAATGGTAGTATAAGTAATAATTTGAAAGCGAAGGAAAGGGAAGAGTCGAGTAACAGGCAGAAATTGTGCTTTAGGCACTATTGATAATAGGAGCCATAGAGTCATACAGCATAGAAATAGGCCCTGAAGTTAAATAATTAAACCAGGAGAAAAAATAAGAAATGTGTGAGTAAAACATTAGAGCAGAAGGACAGATTAGGATGTGTGGCCCAAATAAGTGCTTGTTAAACAAATGCACGGAGTGTAATGAACTAATTGAATGAATTGCAGGCGCAAATTCAGCCTGGAAGGTTTGACATGGTAGCTATTACTGAGACATGGTTACAAGATGGTCAGGACTGAAAACTAAATATAGCAGGTTATGAAGTCCACAGGAAAGATAGAGAAAATGGTAGAAAGGGAGGAGTAGTCTTACTGATTAAGGATGAAATCACTTCAACGATAAGGGAGGATATAACAAGAGTTAAGCAGGCAGTGGAGATTTTATGGGTACAATTAAGAAAATGATTTAAGACAGCAGTGTGAATTGTGTATAGGCCCCCTGGTAGTAGTTGTGAAGTGGTAGATTGTATGAATGACAAGCATATAGCAAGACAGAGTGGTTTTGATGGTGGATTTTAACTTTCATATAGATTGGGATAAGCAGACTAGCAAGTGTCAGAAAGCTAGTGAATTTTTTGAGAGTCATAGAGTCATTTATAGCACAGAAGGAGGCCATTTTGGCCCTCGAGTCCATGCCAGCTCTCCACCAAGCTATCCAGTCTGTCCCACTTCCACGCTCGATCCCCGGAGCCCTGCAAATTTATTTCCTTCAAGTGGCCATCCAATTTCCTTTTGAAGTCATTGATTGTCTCTGCTTCCACCACCCTTATGGATAGTGAGTGGCACAGACCCTGAAGACTCCTGCACCTCCTGCCTCTTCCTACTCTTCTGGATGGTCACCAATCTACTATCCTGGAACGTACGATCCAGGAAATTCTTACCCTCCCTGATGCTCCACAGTGATTCCAGCTGTCCAGAAATTCTGAGCTCAAGCTCAGATCTAAGAAAAAATTCTCTCTTCTGTCTTTTAGAATCTTGTTAATACCTTGTATAAACTATTAATTTTAATTAATGCCTCTAGACCTGCTCTGTGCTAATACTCTTAATATTAATTTTCTTACTGTTACACTCCGCTTTAAAGACATCTGCAAATGCGACATGAAGTCCTGTGACATTGATCACAAGTTGTGGGAGTCAGTTGCCAGCGAACGCCAGAGCTGGAGGGCAGCCATAAAGGCGGGGCTAAAGTGTGGCGAGTCGAAGAGACTTAGCAGTTGGCAGGAAAATAGACAGAAGCGCAAGGGGAAAGCTAACTGTGTAACAGCCCCGACAACCAATTTTATCTGCAGCACCTGTGGAAGAGTCTGTCACTCTAGAACTGGCCTTTATAGTCACTCCAGGCGCTGCTTGACAAACCACTGACCACCTCCAGGTGCTTACCCATTGTCTCTCGAGACAAGGAGGCTAAAGAAGACACTATTATCACAAACTTGTGTTTTTTTTTCTCCTCAGAAATATTGCGGTGCGCCTTTAAGAGTGTAAAGAGAACAGTGCACCTTTAAGAACTCTCTGGAGACAGTGAGCCAAGGTGCATTCTGGTTGCCAAGCAACGGACACAGAGAGAGAGAGAGAGAGAGAGAGAGAGAACAAGATTCAATGTAGCAGTTTTGATTTTGAAAACGAGCTGGCAAAAAACTGGTTTGGAGAGACAGACTGTTCCAGCAATTGAAGGAAAGAGTTGAGAGCTCTCTGAGAGACAATTTAAACTGAAGGGGAAATGGCTGTGTTATTTCTCTCTCAAGAAGATACTACAAAGCAACAAGATGAATTAATTCCCTAAGAAAATAAGAAAAGCTTTTCTCTCTTAACAAAATATCACTGAAAGGACAGTTTATGCTACAACTGCCGAAATGAACTGCTGAATTCCTATCTTTGGAAGGACCTTCTGATTCGTCAGACCTTGGAAGACTGCAAGTGAACTTTGACTGTGTTGTATTGGAAAACTCCATTTGTCAGGAATGTAACTTGCAAAGACTTTCTTTTTTTTATTTTTTCGGGCAGCTAATTAGAAACTAAACTATTGTTAGTTGAGTATATATATGCGAATGCAGGTGTTAGATATTTCAATAAGAAGTTATAAGGTCTTTAGATATTGGTTTATCTTAGTAGTGTTTAAGACTTAAGTTGTTTTAGTAAATAGTTAATTTGTTGACATCGAAAGATACCTGGTTTGGTTCACTTCATTTGGGGGGTTACTAGATTGTTCAATTTGCCTGTTTTTTTCTTCGATTTGGAAAGCTTAAAGAAATATGCTGCGATCTGTGGAGTGACGGGACTGAATTGACAGTGCGTTGCTCCCACCGCAATCAGAATCATATATTTTGATTGGGGGCTTTGTCCTGAGCGGTCATGACACTATTGAGTGTGTTCAGGATAGTTTTCTGCAATAGTACACCCTAGACCCAACAGGGGGCATGCCATATTAGACTTAGTAATGAGTAATGAGCCAGATTTAGTTAACAACCCAACAGTGCATGAACCTTCATCGAATAACGATCATAATATTTTCGAGTTCAACATAGTGTTTGAAAAGGAGAAACGTGAAAAAGCTATTAAGATTCGAGATTTAGGTAAGGCTGACTTCAATGAGATGAAGCAGAGACTGCCACAGTAAACTGGGCAAATCTGATAATGGATAAAATGACAGAAGGTCAATGGGAGGTGTTCAAAAAAGTATTTAACATGATACAGAACCAGTTTATAGCTCTAAGAGGCAAGAGCTCTACTCGCAAAAAAATCCCAGCCTTTGATGACTAAAGAGGTAAGAGACAACATAAAACTAAAAGAAAAAACATACAAAAATACAAAAAATTGCACGGATCCTGGTGAATAGGAAAGATGCAAAGAACAGCAAAGGGTGACAAAAATGGTAAAGCTACAAAAGCTTCATGAAAAGAAACTTGTAAGGGATATCAAAATCAACACAAAAAATATGTACAATTACATTAAGAAAAAGAGAGTGGTCAGGAATAATGTGGGTCCCTTGAAACTGATAGTAGTGATATTGTCAATGAAAATAAGGAAATAGCTGACGTGTTGAATAATTACTTTGCATCTGTATTTACAACAGAGGAAGAGGTCAGAATGCTGGACATGCCAAGGAAACTGACATTGAATCAGAGTCAAGGACTCAACAAAATTAATGTAAGCAAAATAACAGTTATGAAGAAAATATTGGCACTAAAGAGTGACGAATCCCCAGGCGCAGATTGTTTCCATCCCAGAGATTTAAAGGAAGTAGGTGAGAACATTGCAGATGCCCTATCTATAATCTTCCAAAGTTCTCTGGATTGGGGAACCTTTCCTTTGGGTTGGAAAATTGCTCCTGCCACACTGCTATTTAGGAAAAGCAGGAGAGGGAAACCAGGGAATTATAGACCAGTCAGCCTAACATGTGTTGTCAGGAAATCATTAGAGTCTATAATTAAGGATTGGGTGATGGAAGACCTTGAAAATGTTCAGCTGATCAGAGAAAGAGCCAGCATGGATTTGTAAAGGGTAGGCCATGTCTGACTAATCAGATTAAATTCTCTGAAGAGGTGACAAAAGTAATGGACAGGGGAATGTCTATGAATGTTATTTATATGGAATTCCAGAAAGCATTTGATAAAG